>NW_024429200.1:705000-1305000 GCF_017639785.1 Mesocricetus auratus
GCTATGACAAAAGCCAAGATTTTTGGTATAACCAAAACCAAAACACGATAAAATGATCAGGCTGGGGAAGGCCTCACGAGGAAGCAACAGCACACTTACCGCTGTTGAGAAACATGGCATATGTCTACATTCTTTCCAACCCTCTAGCCAGCATCGTTTTTAAAGGCTCTGGGAATTAGCATTTGAAACCATAGTTTGTCGTGGGGTCCCACTCATTACACACACATTCCACATTATTGAGTTCTGCCTTTGGCAAGCATGGTAAAGGAGGAAGGAAGGAGGGAAGAGGCAGGAAGAGGTAAGCTGTTGAGCACAGGAAGTGGGAGTGGCAGAGGAGGAGGAGGGAAAGAAACAGAGGGAAGGATGGAGACTGACAGACCAGACTGGCCTGGCGCCTCTACAGAGACCCCACACAGATTTTACATAAGGTAAGAAAGGAGAGTCTGGCGCTAATGCTGGGTCAATGAACGACCTCAAAGAATGGCTGTGAGCAGTCTTTCCTAAGTCCCTACTCCCCACCCCCCCACCCCCACCCCTAGACCTTTCTAAAGAGCATTTAGTTTTTTCTTATCTATGTTGGTAAGGAGATTTTGTTATCAAAGTAAATAGGTGAATCAGGGCAGGGGAGACAGATCACTCAGTGCAGTACAAGCAAGAGGGCTTTCATTGCATTCCCAGAACATATAAAAAAAAAACAGACCTTAGTGGTGCGTGCCCATGACGCCAGAATGTGGAGAAAGACACGGGGAGGACCACTGGAGCCTGCTGGCCAGAGCCTAGCTGCATTAGCAACCCCCAGGTTAGTGGGGGACCCCACCTCAAAAAACAAGGAGGATGTCCCCTAAAAATGTAGGAAGCCTGAAGTTGTCTTTCAGCCTACATACACACAGATACACACACACACACACACATATACACACAGATACAGACACACACACACAGATGCAGACACACAGACACACATGTTAATAAAAATATAACTGAATATAAATTTCATAGTTAGGCTTTAAATTATGCACCACAATAAAAAGCCTCCACTCCTGACAACATAGCCAAATTTCAGGTATCATTTGAGCTTTAATCTCTTCATAAAAGGAGAGGGTTTTTTTTCTTTCCTATATTTTCTTAGTCATTAGTTCATGAGTCAAGTAATGGATCATCACCAGAGACATTGGAGAGAGGGCCTTGTTTGTCTCTGTAACTTTACAACCAAGGGTAGTGAAGCTGGTCATGAGATTGAAGACTCTCTCCAGGGAGTCTTCCAAACTGTTTTACATCTCTAGGGTTCCAAGAAAGTGGGCACTGACCTCCTGAGTCCATCGTTAATGTGTTATATTTTAGCTGTCCCTGGAAGGGGTTTGCACTAGAGTAAGTGAATAAAAATCCATCGATTGAGAACATCTTAAAATCTCACTTCAAAAATGATTTCAAAGTGGGAGGAGAAACATCTCAAACACACTGGATGTTTATCACAGCCCTTCATTAGACAACGGATTTGAAGCCAGATCTTTGAAGTGCTGTGGGAAGAAGTTTGATGACTGATGGGCTGCAGGATCAGAGATCCTGACTGGGGTCTTGCAGTCTGAGAACTGAGACCAACACCAGATGATGTCACCACTCTGTTGCCCTCAATGTTCTGACCTGTACAACCTGTACAGTCTGCTTAGTCCGTATTTTTGAATTTGCCACAATCCAAGCTGCTCTTACCTTCATAATAACTAAAACAAGTTGTTTTAGCTCATGCTCAAGGAGGTTTGAGACTCAGAAGCCAAAAATCATAGGCCCTATACATTATAAGATGAAACGAGACTCTAGCGTGCAAACAGAAAGAGCATTGAAGCTCCCATCGGTGGTCCACGATGAGCTTGATCCTGATCTGAGCTGCTGTTGGAAGGCAGAGATCCTGGACACCAGTCTGGCCTCCTATTCTGATGTTGCAAACGAGTCTAACTATAGGCCATGGATATGGGGTGTACCAAACCATAACCCCTCTCAGGGACACTATTTGATTTGGGAAAATCTCTCAGGACAAGTCTAGAGACACAGAGAGCTTTGTCAGATACATCACCAGGGGCGGGGTTACATGGATGAATCAGACACACATGTTCCAGTGACATGGCTAACGTCCAGGGCATTACCACTTAAAGTGTTGTCCCTGGACCAGCCGCATAAGCATCACCCAGGAGCTTGTTATAAAAGCATATTCTTGGGTCTCAGCCCAGATCGATGAATCACAGCCCTGGGAGTAGACCCCACCATCTGTGCTTCCGAAAGACCCTCGGGTCAGACTGATACAGCTTAAGTTGGCAAATTGGAGGTTTAAGACGTGCTTAAGAGGAGCAGCCAGACATGAACCATGAAAAGCAAAGTAATGACAGGAAGTTGGCATTCCGTCAGAACAGATATCAGGAAAACACAGCATGAAGAGCTGGCCAGCAGTGGGCAGAGGAGTCGATCAAGCTGAGAGAAAGTGAAGGCTGACACACCATGCGATAGGTCAGAGAGTTTCACACCTCACTGGTTGCAGAAATTCAAATAGGGGAAAAAAAAAAAACCAAAAAACCCAGCATTGACTGAGCCATGTCTCTCTGAGTGTGTATGTATGTGTATGTGTGTGTGAATGAATGTGTGTTCAAGTGCGTGTGTGTGTGAGCATATGTTTATGTGCTCGTGTGTGTGTGTGTGTGTGTGTGTGTGTGTGTGTGTACACATGCATGTGTATGCCCACGCATGAGTGTACATTTGTGAGGAGAGTTTGTTTAACATGGACATTAGGCTTGCTCTCCCCACTGTCTAGGAGAATAACATTTGGTCAACCCTTACCCAAATAGATTCTTTGTCAACCAATGGACAAACATCCAGCTGAACTGAGAGAGCCTCAGACATCATCCTGAGGGCACTGCCCTCCTAGAAGGTCAGCAGGCAGAAGTGGGCTTGATTCTAAGCATAAAAAAACGAGCATTTGTAAGACCTATTCCGTGACAGTTCCCACTCGGAAGGTCTCGGGGTGACATCAATAACTACATAATTTTACATATGCATATTTACTTAAGGGGTTCCAACTTTCCCAGCTTACGTGGTCCTGTTGAGAACTGGCTAATGATTTCTCATCCAGCAACAGGAGGTTGGAACCAATGCAAGGGAAAGAGCTGTAGCTTCTTCTAATCAGCACTCACATGCTTTCACATTGTGCTTTGCTATCATTTCTAAGTTTCCACCCCAAGACATTAGCAAAGTCAAGACAAATGTGAGAAGGATTAAAAAAAGTCATTGGAAAACCAAGAGTAGGGAATAGTCTAGAATGTGACCAATGAAAGGGCAGTGGGATCTTCTGAGCTGTTCAAAACAGAGGTCTTGCTGGGGTTTTGTTTGTTTGTTTTTAGTTTAAAAGAGGGCCATTTGAAATTCAAGTGCATTTCCCCTAAATCGGGTAACTGAGGATCTGGACCACCAGGTCACTAGATATGAGAGTTTACAGACTATCGATAGTCCCCTGTGCATCTTCTCAGCCACTGCAGGCACCTACTCCTGGGTCCTTGGGAGTCAGAAGGAAGTCACCACAATCAGAGGCAGGCATGGGGCTCCTACCATTTAGGAGATTGAGAAAGGAGAGTTACTATGAGTTCAAGGCCAGCCTCGTTGCAATAATGAGTTCCAGGCCTGCCTATATCTCCTACAGAGAGACCCTCCATCTCAGAAATTCAAACAAACAAAAACACGAGCAGTCTATTGGGCTAGAGCTGGTCTTCACAGTGATCTTGGTGGTTGCATGTCTCCTTGGAGAGAAACAGATCAGTATGCTACCTTTGGCCATGTGGGAAGACACTGTTTCCTAAGAGGCATGGTGAGAAGAAGCTAGAGAGGAAATGCTTAATTGAATTATGCAGCTAGAAAGGGAGACAAGATAAGCTAAAACCCTTGTCCTTGCCCTCCCTCAGGCACCCCTCTCCACGGGGCAGTGACCTAGCAAACCACACCTTGACTAAGCTGCAGTCACTTGATGTAGAATAAGGAAGGAAGAAACCCCCATTTTGTTTTGTTTTGTTTTTAAATCCTTAGATGTCATCATCTTATTCCTTCATTTTTGTGGCCTTTTGTCTCTGCAAGTTTCCATAGCAACAGAAACCAGCAAGTACTTTGCATCCTTCCTTTCAGCTTGTGCAGATAACTCCAAATGGAGTCCAAAACAGCTCTGGCTTGAGAGAGACCCCTGCCTTCTCATCTGCACTTAGATGGGGCTGCCATGAAGGTGCTCAGGTCTCCAGATTTTGGTCTCATATGTTATTTTTGGCTCTAAGTGTCACTTTTAAGAGCATGCCTTTGTTTCTGATCTGGGAGAAAGGAGCAGTAAGTTCTATGTTTAGGGGCATAGCTGAGGAGATACAGACACATAATAAAATGTTGAAAATGTTAAGAACATCAAATGACCTTACAAACTTACATCCCACACTACTATAGGGGTCCCCAAGAAGGGCAGAGAATATCTCTGAAAAGGCATCACTCTCTTGGAATACTTACTCAAACCACCAACAACCCCAAACTATTAGGTACAACTCCATGTCAAGACATGATGTTTGCTTTTGATTTACTATAAGCAAAAACATGTTGTCCAACTGTCACCTCCCAGTGAGGTAACTGATCTCCTTAGAAGCTTTCCCCCAAGTTCAAAACTGTGTCATCAACAGGCAATAGTATGGCCACAATTCAGCTCCATGCAGACACAGGTGGTTCTGGATTGAGACTAAGGAATGCCTTTACTCCCTTCCAAGACATTAATCTTTATTACAGAGCATGCTATTAGTACACTATACAAACAAAATTATAGTAACAGAATTTATAGACAAAATTTTTATAGACCAAGCTGCTAAAAGAAATAAATATATTTCAGAGAAATGAGTATATGTGTTAGTTTTCTGTTGTTGCTATGATAAAGACTCACAGATCTATAGTCTGAAACAAGACAACTTATTACCACAGCTCCATTAGTCTCAATTGTCCTAACAGGGTTTCACTGGGCAAACATTAAAATGTCAAAGTGGTGGCCAGGCTGGGTCCTCCTTGGAATCTATATCTGTTTTGTTTTTGTTTTAGTTTTAGTTTTTCTTTTTTTATTTTTCAAGTCAGGGTTTCTCTGTGGCTTTGGAGGCTGTCCTGGAACTAGCTCTTGTAGACCAGGCTGGCCTCGAACTCACAGAGATCCGCCTGCCTCTGCCTCCCAAGTGCTGGGATTAAAGGCGTGCACCTTTTTTGTCTTGTTACAGCTCCAAGAAGCTCTCTACATTCCCTGGTTCATGGCCCCTTCTTCTGTCCTCAAAGTCATGGCGAGCATCTTGAAAGCCCTCTTTATCCCATCCGTGAAGGCCTTCAGCTGTTAGTCCATGCTCACAGATTCCAGGCATTAAGATAGAGAAACAAATAGGGGGCTATTATTCTTTTCTAACCACAAGACCCCTGTACCCATTTCAACAAATCATACCTAATGCTAATTATGTTTTAATTTGACCCTGGTCTTAATCCAGTGTAGGATACCCTTTCCCAATTTACCCTAAATTCTACTGCAGTCAAATGTGCCATTATTTTGGCCTCTGGCCAGGGTGACAGCAAATGCTTTGCAATTGTTGAGTTTGTGCCTCCAGTGGCAGCCTGCAGCTGGGCAGTTTCTCCTTGCTATTCCCGCTCTGTCTGTCTGCCATGACCCCAGATACATGCACAAAGATGGCAAAACTCTGAAGGAGGGGTAAGAAACCCCTCCAGTTCAGAGTTCCTCTCCCCGAGCACAAGAACACATGGCTTTTCCATTTGCTTTTACGTCTGAACCCGCAACATTTTGAACTCCCCATGTCTTTAATCTCCTTTGCACATCGTAATCCCCTTTATGAGATCTTGCTCAAGCATAGTCTTCATTTTTTCTCACCTCTACATAGCCCGACTGGCTTCCAAAATCTGGACTTACTCCAGCATCTGGATGGCTCTTCCTGCTTCCTTTTCCAGCCTGTATGTGTGAGCTAACTGCTATTTAAATGTCCCAGTTCTGCCTGGCTACACACACACACACACACACACACACACACACACACACACACACACACACACACACACTGTGTTGGATGGTTTTATGCCAACTTGACACAAGCAAGTGTCATCTTGGAAGAAAGAATTGTAATCAAGAAAATGCCTTCATGAACTGTAGGTGCTTATAGGCTATTTTCTTGATTGATGATTGATTCAAGAGGGTCTAGCTCACTGCAGGCTGTGCCACTCTGGGGCTGGGGGTCCTGGGAGCTACAAGGAGGAGGCCGAGTTATTCACAATGAGCAAGCCAGTCAGCAACACTTCTCCATGGCTTCTGTATTAGTTCCTGTCTCCAGATTCCCGCCCTGCTTGAGTTCCTGCCCTGACTTCCTTTGATGATGGACTGTGAGGTAGAACTATAGGCTAAAATAAACACTTTCCTCCCCAAGTTGATTTTGTTCTCTCTCTCTCTCTCTCTCTCTCTCTCTCTCTCTCTCTCTCTCTCTCTCTCTCTCTCTCTCTCACACACACACACACACACACACACACACACACACACACCTCCCAACACCTACCATGCAAATCCTCGAATTTCTGAAATAAAAAACTCTCATTTTTAAACGGTAGCACCAGTTTCTAGGTCAGTGATAGCCCCTCACTGTGGCTGGGGAATAGGAGAAATGCATTTGGAGCAAACACCTTTCCAACACCCTGTTTTCTGAAGTTGGAAATAATCTGACTTTTTACAGAGCCATGTCATCCCTGACCAGCGTGCAGTGCTTCTGACAGTCATCTTCTGTAACATCCTCTGCATAACCACCCATCATTGGCCACTGGGATATTTCAACCACCATTTTCCCTGCAACTTCACAGTGCATCAAACATCATGAACTCAGTCACCAGGCTAAACAGTCCAGACCTGTCAGTTAGTGTGGGACTGATGCCTGGAACCACTCAGCTGGGACTTTCTTCTTTTGTTCTAAAAAAGGTAAGAAAAGACACATTATCCTGTCTTCCTTTTTCCTTCCTTTCTATCCAATACCAAGTAGAAGAGAAGACAGGCCTCGGGGGTCCTGGGTGTTTTCATCGCTAACCATCTTAATGAGATGTTTCTGGCCAGAACAAGTGTGCTTACAACTTGAACCTCAAAGATGATTTTTATGTGCTTCTTTGATTCCCAGGGGAGAAAACAAAGTTGAGCATGAATAAAAGAAAAGGTGGAGAGAAAGTTCGATTATATAATTAGCTAATTTACATTAAGGTTCTCCCTGATATAAACTATTTTAAACTATTGGTGAAGGTTGAATAGCATTGCAACCAAAATTATATTGTCTTCCTCCTGTCGAATGCAGAGCCAGTCCAAAGCCTGAGAATCTAGGATGGATGCATAAGACATGAGGGACACAATCTGACGGGAGTGGGGACAAGCAAGAGGAGGAACCTCCAGTGATGTCACATGGCCCAAGAAGAGGACCCAGAGCAAAGCCAGCCAGACCCAGTCAGCTCTGCTCAGTAACAGCAACTCTCCATCTGCCTATAGCAAAAGATGATTACTCTTTTTCAGTTGAAGAGACCGTCAAACATTTTAAATTACAATTGTCAGTAGTGAGACGATGTTTCATCATGTGAAATGATCTAAAGCTGCAAAACATAAAGCCTTCTTTAAACAGCCAGAGAACGGCTCCCTGCAGAGAGCTAAACCTCAAGCACAGAGCAGCCTCCCTTCTCCCAGAGACAGTGGGAGGAAAAGCAGCAAGTTTTCTCCAGCACAAAGAGAGAGAGAGGGGGGGGGAAATACACAGAGAGGGGAGACATATATCATACACACATACTCCCCACATACACAGACACAGAGAAGGGAGATACATATACCATACACATATACCATACATATAGACACAGAGAGGGAGGAGACACATACCACATACATGCATACTCTACACATGCATACAATGTATACAGAGAGAAAGACAGGGAGTACATAAGCACACTACAGAAATATAAGCATATATCACAGAAACACACACACTGCACACACACACACACACACACACACGCGAAGGTTGCACTTTTCTCTCTAATTTACCTAGGCTCTCACTTAAAATGTCAAGATTGCCTGACACAGCCATGAACCTACTACACATCCTTCAGAATGCAGACAAGACTTTCACCTGCGGGGCTGATGAGGAAGAGTTGAAACCACGAACAGATTAAAGGGGGGAAAAACCAGCCACCCCTAGCCACGTGCTGTGTTACTATTGCATTCATGAACTTCTCCTGCCAGACGGAAGTTACTAATGAGCAGCAAAGGTGTCTATCCGTGGGTTCCTTTCTTTTGCTCTTCCGTAACCACCGAAGGTGCAAAGATGTCACCAATCTGCAAAGTGTCAGGAAGCAGGGAGAAAGAGAATGAGGGGAGACCCATGGCCTGCCTCAGTCCTTGCCAGGCCCCCACGGTCATGCTGAGACCACCGGGGAGAAGAAAGGAGGTAGAGGAGGTGGGAGCTTCCTGGCACATGGGCAGGAGAGCAAGAGGGAAATAGGAAGGGGTCCGTAGCAGGCATTGATTTTTGTGACTTCTGGATGCCTCTGGACCATCTGTGTCTGTTTGGGGGCTCGTTCTGTACCATAGTCCAGCTGTCAGGAGTTTCCAAATGACAAGAGGCCCCTGGATGCCAGGTCCTGAGACAATGCCGGGCATGCCTCAGTACAGAGGGCTCTGGAAGTTCCCAGCACCAAGATGGTCTTTTCTCCCACGGTTCCCTCTGCTTTAACCCTGGGGACCTACGACTACGTAATCAAGATGCAGAAGGAAGGAGAGTTGGTAATTCCATGAGTATTTGTTGAGACCCATCTTGTTCCAGGACGTGTTCTAGTCACTATGACGCGTGAAGACTAAGCGGGATGCAGACCATGAACAAGCTACTTCTCTAGGACTTCAGGGAAAAGCTCTAGTGGAACCACTCAGCCTCGTGGCCCCTGTGTGTAGGGACCTGTCTAGCAGGACACAATGAGAAGCCCCAGAAAAGATCCGGTGCCGTCTGGGGTGGGGAGCAGGCAGCGTGGGTCCTGGCCACGGGGTGGAGCTGATGGAGTGTTATAGTGACTGTGAGCTTTCGAAGCAGGGACAGAGCTTAAAATTAGGGCGGTACCGCCCTTTCCACCTACCCCTTAACAGAGACGTTTGTCCCCTCCCGGTGGGTCAGACGTGCTAGTCTCCTGGCATCGGTTCCCCTCCCCTGGGTGGAACTTCATCTGAGCCACCCAGAATGTCAACTGTGGTCACATGGCTCGGACCGGAATCTCCTACACCACAAACCAGGCGGTTTACGCCACTGTCTGCTGTTGCTTCAGCAGCCCTGGAAGAAACTGCAGGCGCCTCCGAGGGGGCGGGGACAGGTGGGACAAAGGGTGCTTCAGATGGCTTTGGTTCCTCCCCCTCCCAGGCCCTGCCCTGGACTGAGAACCAGTTTCCAGATCTTTACCAGCTGTCTGGCAGCTTGCCACAGATCAATAAGTCTTCTTCAGAGCTCCAACTTGCAAAAATATTTACTGTACATAATTTAATAGGACCCTCTCCTGGATAAGGGGCTGACACTTTTAATTACCTGCATCAAGTGCTCTCCTATAGGACCTGGCGTGCGCGTGCCTCCGAATGCCAAGTGCACGCATTTCTCAGGGCTTTGCCACTGGTTTGGAAAGAAAAGAAGGCTCCACGCAATGGTGACCTCCAGGCAGTGGGGGAAGGGGAGGGCAAGGACAGCCATGAATGTTCTAACGGGGTTCTTGCCTAGGGAACCTTCCCCCATCCCACCAACCTGACACCTTATAGTTTTCGTCTACTCCCTCCTAGACCGTCACATACTCAAATAGAGGCATATCTTTTTTCTACCATCTATTCCCCATGACTTTTGGGCTTTGCCCATGGTGGATGACCCCTGAAGATGCATGCCTGAGCAGCACACCAAGAGATAGGATCAGCAGCAGCCACAGCTCCTGTGTGTCAGACAGGGTCCTGGGCTCTCGATATACTTGACTTGTAAACCACATGGGCATGATAATACACGTACTTTTCAGATTCCAGGGTTCAGAATCTGAATACTCATTTCCTGACGGGCCTGGGCGGGGAGGCTGCGGAACCCTTCAGATACGGGGCCAGAAGGTTGAATCCTCCTGGTCCCATCCCAAGGTCTCTTCTTGCTTATTCACCAACAAGCAGTAAGTCATACCACAATCTCCTACCGCTATGGAGGGAGTCCTGGCTGCCGTGCCTTCGCTGACTTGAAACCATGAGCCGAAGCAGCTCCTTCTTCCCCTAGTGACCTCCGATGGACATTTTGCCACAGCCATTAATTAGAATTGCTCTCGTGTGTCTACTAGTTGAGTGAAGGCCTGCTCCGTACCTCAAGCCCGTCCTGAAGAAATCCTATCCACTTCCAGCGGTCTACAGAAATCATCCGTCGTGTCTATTCCGTGGCTGTGTGGGGTAAGGCTGAGAACACTGGACGGTTTTGGAGTCTCCTATGTACTTAGCTCTGTCCACTACCGTCTTTCAGGGACCCTGGGAAGACTTCTGTCCCTCACAATGATGAATGTCTGTTTCCATGCCTAACTACAGCCCATTCTGGCCAGTGGGAGGCATCTCCACAGCCTCCTCCCCAGCACCGCTTACCCTTTCTGCCCTGTCCAGCATGATCGGGAGGTCACAGCGTACGAACGTTTCTTTCTCTCAGCTGCTGATTAACTTCCTTTGGCATCTTAGACAAAAGCAATCCCCTGGCAAACGTGCTCTGCATGGCCCCTAAAAATTTGTGGGTGTACAATAAATATTCAGCCCCTCACAGTCCACACACTTGCTAATGATTGTGTGGGCACATTTGGTTTCATCTGTAGAAAAGCCAAATAAGAGATTGCTTTAAAACCAGGAAGGGAATTATGATCCTAAAGTAGCCGTCGTTGGCTGTGACAGAAGGCTGAGGCCAGGGAAACAGTGAGGGTGGGAAATGGAAGCCTCAACACCTACGTGCATCATGAGTAACTCCAGACTGGCCAAGGCCCACCGGCTAATATCCGACTGAGCCATGGGAATGTCCGTGTCTAATGCTGTTTGCAACGGTGTGCAATTACACGGCTGGTGTTTAACCGGAAAGCCACCAGGATATGGGGTGGAGGAAAAAACGTGTTAATCTGAGCCTCCTCTAGCAACTGCTGACCTATGGGAAGCAGAAGAGGAAGCGAGCAGGAAGGCTATGAAGGTAAAGAAGCCTGCGCCAAAGTGCTGGATTCAAACCGGAAGGGGACGATTCTCCACCCACGCATTCTTGGTGGGCAGAAGACGCTCGCACGCTAGGGAAGATGATTCTCCACCCACACATTCTTGGTGGGTAGAAGATGCTCGCACGCTAGGGAAGGTGGAAAGGGAGCATCAGGACACATCAGCTCTCAGAGTGCCCAATGGGCTCGTCAGTACGGGACTGAATCAGCACAGAGGATAAGGTGTGGAGGGGCGCACAGAGGAACCCCGACACTGTACATGCTGCAGCGGAGATGGGCAGTAGGCGTGGCTCTGTGAAGAAGGGTGGTGCTGCGGGCAGGTGACCATCTGATCTGCATCTCACAATCGTATTCTCTGGGCACACTCAACTGTTAACGCTCCTGCGCACATGCTGGTGTCCTCTACCACTTGAAAACAATGTTTAGAAGAAACGCTTGAAAACCTTCACGGACACCGTTGTGTGACATCCCCACGTGTTTCTGAATTGATGCTGCTTCCTTGAGAGGAGCTTGTATAGCAGGTACTTTACCAACGGAGCCTTTTTTTCCTAGGCCCCTCTCAGCTTTAATAATATAATGTATAGTTTGGTAAGTAGAAGAATGAACTTAAAAAATATTTGGAAGATGAGATGAGCAATTAACACCTAAGCCTTGCATTAATGAGCAAAACCCCATGGAGATTTGCAAGAAGGTTTTAGATCTTGGTGCTCAACGCATGTCACTCAGAACCATAGGTCCGGCCACACCTTGGAATGATATGTCTGAAGGCCAGCGCTGTATACATGAGAAGTCACAAACAAGGTGGCTGAGGCCCTGCTCCCTGGAAGGGCACAGATAAGCATCCCGAGAACGCAAGGGAAAGCCGATCCAGAGGACAAAGCCCCAGGGAGAAAAGTAAATGAGGTCCTGAATTAGAAACACACTCAACTTAAGCCAGAGAAATGGACCGGAATCGCACGCGTCAAATACCAATGATTTCCTTGACCCCTCCCCTCTTCCAAACACTCTTACCTATTTCTCTCCTCTGCTCGCGGCAAAGATTTTCATTGCAGTCACCATATCCAATGTCTCATCTGCTTCCCTCTGAAACCACAACACTCATGTCTGTGTTTCCTCCAGGTCACCAAAGCTACCCCTGCATTTGGGTCACCAAGCCCAAGCTCACAGAACCTCAGCTGTCTCCTCTCTCTCTCTCTCTCTCTCTCTCTCTCTCTCTCTCTCTCTCTCTCTCTCTCTCTCTCTCTCTCTTTCTGTCTCTCTCTGTCTCTATCTCTGTCTCTCTCTGTCTCTCTCTGTCTCTCTGTCTCTCTGTCTCTCTCTCTTTTTCTCTCTCTCTCTCTCTCTCTCTCTCCATCAACAGTGTTTGTCACAGTCCCTCACTCCCGCACACTGTTGGGCTTTCCTGCTGATTCACACACAGGCCAGTGCTTGACTCTGTTCTGCTGATGTTTTCCCATTCCCTTGACCTCTTAGGGCAGATGTGCCCCAAGAGTCGGTGCAGCTCTCGTGTTTTCTGCTAACATTTGCTCCCCTGGTGACAGCGCCCAGTCTGTAGCCTTAAAAACTAGCCGTATGTTGGAGACTCCCAAATTCATGCCTCTAGTCTCTGCCTCACATTGAGCTCCCTACTTGCCGCCCTTTCTCCGACTTAATGTCTTCACTGGGGTATCTACTAGACACCCCAGACTTAGCACACCCGCCCCTTCCACTGTAAATCCAGTCCTCATCCCGGTGGAGGTGGCCTTGGAGTCAACCTTAGCTTTGCGTTCATACTTCCCATCTGGCGTGTGAGCAAATCCTATCGGCTGAGTCTTTGAACTAAAATGAGGTTTTCATCACCTCTCCAAACCTCCACCGCTGCTTTCCTAGTCAAGGCCTGCCACCCCTTCCCTAGATTAATGCACCGGCCCCTCCTTCTGCCTCTGGTACATAACCGAAGTAGGGGCCTTGGGCGATCCGGTGGGGCCGTAGGTCATCCTTTCTTTCAAATCCTCTTATGGTTTCCCACTGGAGACGTTCCCTCAGAACCATTCATTTCTTCCCATACGAACCTTGCTTCGGTTTCTCCCTGCCTTACTCTGTTACGATCACCCCCTCACACACATTCCCGTGTCACTCTCCATCCAGCATCCAATGTGGTCTTTCTGCTAAGATATGGTCATGTTTCTATCAAACCTAAAGCCTGCCCGTAGGGGCCACACACTTTGGCTTTCTTGGGTAGCTCAGCCCACCTCCGCACCCTGTGCAGTGAAGGCCAGGCGCATCTTACTAGCAGCATTCCTCGTGAGCACCCTCAGCAACCACTGATTCTACGTGCACCCTACTAGTCTGTATGATAATGCTTTCTGACGAGTTTCCCTGTGTGGGTGACTTTCCTCTCTCCACACAGTGTTCTAAGCCCTCCCAGGCTGGAATCACAGCATCCCCCTTTTCTCCTCTGCTCCTTTATCAGCTCCCTTGATTAAGGCAGTTCACTTGACGCTTGTCAGATTAATGGGCCAGAACAAGACTGTGCAGCTCGAATAAAGGATACTTGCCAAGGGTTTCTGGGCCATGAGCTGGTTTTCTTCCATCAACGCATCCGCAGTGGCTATTATAAAATATGCTGTAAATGGGTGACGGTTGATATACTTAATCCAGCCGGCTTTTCAATCCCTTTGGGCAAAGGCACCAAGGAAAACAAAAATGACTTTACTTGAATGCGCTGTGACGTCAGAAAAGCTCCTTCCCTGGGATAAGAACCAAGGGCAGCGCTGCTCCCTTGACAAGGGTGATGACTTGATATGGTAGCTCAACAGCAGGTCTGGTGGCTTGTAGGTCTTCTGTGTGGTAAGGGGAGGAATTGGTAATGAGGATGACAACCACAGTGTCAACCAGGTAACCAGGGTCCAGGCTCTTGCTCTTGTCCTCCCTGGGAGGGTGCCTGAGGTTCTGTCCAGAGAAACACTGCTATCTACCAGTATCCTGGTGGGGTTGACAAGGAGTGGATATAGGGGTGTGGATGTAAGTTTCTGTCCCGCCTGGTCCCAATGCCATTTAGTCCCAAATAAACACACAGAGGCTTGTATTAATTATAAACTGTTTGGCCGATGGCTCGGGCTTCTTCTTGGCTAGCTCTCTCTTAATTATTAATCCATTTATATTAAAAATGTATTTCCATGAGACTGTGGCTTAGCTGTAATACTCTGGCATGTTACTCCCTCGGTGACTACATGGCGTCTCCCTCCTGGTGACTGCCCCTTGCCTTTCCTCGTCCCAGCAGTCTCCTAGTCTGGTAGCCACGCCTATACTTCCTGCCTGGCTGCTGGACAATCAGAATTTATCCATCAACCAATAAGGGAAACATAAACTCACAGCACACAGAAGGTCATCCCCCATCAATATGGGGTGCCATCACCTCGCTCATAGGATCATGGTACATTTGAATAAAACTTCGAGAAATTTCTTGGTAGATATCAAGTTGAACTGGCTGAAGGGGAGTGATATACATACATATATATCTGATTCCCACCTTGAAGAATTTTATATTCAGTATCAATGCCTCAAACACTCTGCCTGTCCAAGGCACAAGGGACAGAAACCCAAAGACAGAGATTTGGGGTTACTGTGCTAAACATGGGAGACCAATGTGGGAATGAGCATGGCATATCAGAGTGACGAGAAAGCCCTACATTATGACTCTCTTAATCAAAGCCCTATGTCACTAGGCACAGGACTTCTCTGAATACCACGCGTGCCGAGGAGATGGAAGTGTAATTGATCATATTCTGGCCTCCAAAGACCTTTGCAGGCCAATAGCTTAGACTTATAGGAAAAGACAAGGAAAGCATCTTTGCCCTGGATCACTTAACCTGGAGATGGTCAATGACAGGGCCCAAGACTCTTGGGCCCACATCAGAGAAGACTCCTGACAGCGTCCGACCTCTTCTTCTGCAGAGACTGAAGCAGGATTCAGCAGAGGGTGAAGCCAGGACTCTACCAACAAGAGTGTGAGGACTCACACGAACTCAGGCAAAATTCTCTTTTGGTTACTGCATTAGAATCGGAGAATCCAGTGGGCCTAATCACATTTTTTAACGGTCCAGGTGCCTTGTCTCAGGCAAGAGCTTTTCCTGTCACATTATCTAGTTTCTATGGATTTGAAACTCCCAAGCTTCCAGCCTCCCCAGTAGAAACAGAAAGAAGCCCATTTGCTTCTCTTCTTACTAGAAGAGGCTATGTCTCACAGTCCCTTCTAATATGTCTCCATCCAAAAAGAGCTAATAGATAGAAGATACCACTAGAATGAAGTTTGGAACAACAGCAACAACCAAAAACAAAACAAAAAACAAAAGCAAAAAAAAAAATACCTTAGCCAGAATTCTCCACCAGCATCATGGTGCCTTACCCCCACAGGAAATATGGTTCCCTGAGAAAAGATCAATATTGTATATTCTAGCACAAAAGTGACCTCAATCTTCCCTTCCCCACCCGGGAAAGGGAAACAGGTAAGCAATTTAAGGTCTCAGAACACACTTTTGAATGACGTGTGCTTCAGTTGGGATACAAAACTGTCTTTTTGTTTGTACCCCGTCGTCCTTGAAGGGTTCGGCATGCTAGGAAAGCTGATGGCTCGTCTGCGGTAGAAAGCCCTTCGGGGCTGTGTCCCAGCACTCATGATGGCTCGTCTGCGGTAGAAAGCCCTTCGGGGCTGTGTCCAGCACTCATGATGGTTCGTCTGCGGTAGAAAGCCCTTCGGGGCTGTGTCCCAGCACTCATGATGGCTCGTCTGCGGTAGAAAGCCCTTCGGGGCTGTGTCCAGCACTCATGATGGCTCGTCTGCGGTAGAAAGCCCTTCGGGGCTGTGTCCAGCACTCATGAGGAAGCCAAGGGTGGCTCGGCTTGATGCCTCTCCAAAGCATCAGTACCTCTCCCTCAGAGCTCTGCTTAAATTACTCATGTTTTACAGCGCCTGGCTGTGGCACTGGTTCGGGAGTTGCCTCAACTAGAGCTAATTTGGCCTAGCGACATTTCTGGGTCCGTTATTTTCATAGTGAAGGATGCATACGCTGCATTAGGAAAAGACAGCATGGTGCGAGTTGAGCTGCCTGGGTTTTACAGACGACGACGTCTCATACCTCCAATGCCAGTTTTAGTTTGCCCCCACCTCATTTCTTGGAAATGCATTTGAGAGACCGAGAAACAAAGCCCCAGAATCTCCAGCGGTGATAAAGAAGAAAAAGTCCAATATCGTTCCTGAAAGACACTGAGGCGTTCCTGAAGCATACTGAGAACCTTACCATGTTCTTCTACCACAACGTACCAACAAGATGACAGAAGGGAAGATGTTGGTGGGAGTACCGGGTGCTACGTCACTACCAACATCTGAATAAGGGAAACATGACCTCCTTTGAAAGATAAAAGTGTAACAGCAGGTCTCCCAAAATGGTGATCTCATGGTAAACTGCAAAACCTAACTCAACCCAGGACCGCATGAAGACTGCCTGGAAGAGAGACTGAGTCCAAGGGACAAACTCCACAGAGATTATGGCACTGTTTAGCGTGAACAGCATTGAACAGACACTTTATTTGGAAACAGAGGACCCTGAGCTCCCAGGAGAACTGGAATCATCCCTGGGGTGGCGCGCCTTCCTAGGAAAAGCAGGCTCGCTGTTGGCATCACCAACACCATCCTCCGGTAGTTACTGAAGGTAGTTACCTGAGATATGTAGGCGAGACTGAAAGGTTCTGGCATTACGCTGGCCTGCCCTGTTACCTGGCAGGACGCGCTCAGGCAGCGCTCTGGCCAGCCCAGAGTTCCGTGAGAACCACGCAGGTGCAAAGGACCCCTTTAAAGGACTGACCCCTGCCCGCTTACGCTCTCTTCTACTCTCTCTTTCTTTTACTCTCGTCTTCCTCTCCATTTCATCTTCTCTCTTACTCTCATTATCTCATTATCTCATTCTCTCTCTCCCTCCCTCTCTCTCTCTCACATCTCTGCACAGGTTGGTTACCTCTCACCCCCCTTTCCCTCCCTGTCCACATGGAATCATTGAGTCACGGTTTGGGTCTCGTACTGGATAAACCTAGACATTTTAACAACATTGGTTCTCCGACCAGGAACCTGGACATTTTAACAAGGAGACCCACACCCCATCTCCTACAAGCCCAGCTGCCAAAAGCAGATAGAGCACAACTGATAAGGATGGAGCTCACATCCACATGGCTCGCCCGCCCACCTCCAGCTCTCAGAAGAGAAAAAGAGGCTCACAAAGTTGTGTAGCAAATAAGTGCACCTGCAGTGTCCCCTCCCCTCCCACTCCCCTCGGGTCGCCCCCAGCCGGCAACCTGCCTCCCCATCTCTAGCCTCTAAGCTCCACCTTCATTTGTGACCTTTCGTGTCAGGGAGCTTTTTCCAGAAATCAAAGTCTAACGGTCGGTCGACGCATCATCCATGTCTCCTTTGTTCCAGTGTAAGACAGCACCACCGACTGTACTTTGTAAAATAAATAATAAAAAGAAGCAAAACCGGAAACACATCGACATGTGGTTTTGAGGCTATGAAGTCCAAAATCAAGGGGTTAGAAGGCAGAATTTCTGTCTGCATCACCCCATGGGAAAAGGGAACACTGGAGGCAAGGAAGAGAGGAGGGGGTTGAATGTGACCTTCTATAAGGACCAGCTCCTGAGAAAATAACATTAGCACACCTGATGACAAAACTCTCATGGCTGGACAGCTCTGAATGGACCACATTCCAACATTTCCTCATTGGGGATCAAGATTTCAATTCAGAAATTTTGGGGGGCACATCTAAACTCTAACACCAAGTGTAAACATAGTAAACTATGAATTTTGAGTGCTACCTAGTTGCCAATGCAGGTCCACTTGTTTTAACAAACATACTTCTGGTGGGAGGGGTGTTAGCAGTTGGAGAGACTGTGCATGCATCACCACAGTGGGTGTACAGAAACCCTGTGCACAGCTTCGATGTGAACCGAATTTCTCTAAAAACTTAGGTTCATGCCCTGAGTAGATGGCTCAGTACGTTAAGAGCTTGCTGCACAAGCATGGGAATCCAAGTCTGTCTCTCAGGCAAAACCTGAATGTGTTTGTTTCTCACTGACCATCAGCACAGGGAACTTCCCTTTGTTCCACAAAGTGCTACTGGACGGAGCTGCTTCAGAACTGGGACCCACAGGCTTAGTCTGTGGGTAAAGGGTTGGGTAGCACCTTCTTTAAACTTTGAGGGCTAAACCATTTCTGTTGAGTCTGCTATTGTGTGCAAACCACCATAGACTTTACGGAAATGAATGGGCATGGCTGTGTCTTGATGCAACTGTTTACATAAACAGCTTGTGGTTTTGTGAGCTGCAATTGCAATAGTTTAGACACAGTATTCCTCATCTAAGGACAATCGAGTCCCAGGAGGCCTGGATTACAGCAAAGCATTTGCTCATGTGCAATACAAACAGACAAGGCCTGAGTAGGTAACACACCCAGCACACCCCTGGGCCTTTATCCATCCAAATACTTACAGAATATTACCATGACTGATAAAATACATATTCATTTTCAAACCATACTGCATGACAAGAAGCATTTGTCACTGTTTATTAGTCTCAAGAAATGAACCATAGATTTTGCCTCTTTTCTTATGTTTCTCTAGTACAAGTAATGCATGTTTGATTTAGCAACATGAGAAAGAAAGCAAGATTAAAAATGAAAAAGCAAGCAAATTAAGTTTCTACTCAGGGGATGTTTATCCATTGTACTGATACATAAATATAAATATAAATAATATAAATATACAGATCCTTTGTTCACTGCTATAGACTTAGTGCCCAGAACAGTGATAGATGCATTCAAGACAAATTCAACAAATGGAAAAGAAAAACAACAACAAAACCTCAAAACTTGGTATTTACAAAAATAGTAGTGCAAGCATGGTGTAAACTTTCTGACTACATTGGCAATGCCAAGGGTATTTGAACTTTTGCCTACAGTTCCCATAGGTTAGCAAAGGTCTCTGAGACATAAAACGAAGAAGAATTCCTTGGCCATCCTCAGGACTGAACTAACAAGACATTAGGTTTATCTACAACGGAATTCCCAGAGAGGCCAACATTATTTTCCTGGGCAGTCTTCCATGACTAATCAAAGATATGGACCTGAATCCAAACCATCCCGGGTGGAAAAGCTGCTCACTTTGATCATGCTTGCCAGGGGAAAGATGGCGGAAGGCACTTCTGATGTGGTTTGTCAAGGTCAGATCCCCAGTTTCACCTTCTCTGAGTCCTGTCAGTTCAGCAGGCCTGAGTGTGACCCTAACAAGTCAGACCAGAGCCCAGTCCCTATAGGCACCAGCCATCCGGGAGGCCACTGTTAGCTTGCCCAAGGGCTAAACAGCAAACTGTGGCCTCTAATCCCCATGGATGATGGGAAGATGAGCAAAGCCTTTTCCACAGTCCTAGGGATGCCCCTCCTGCGGGTAGGCAATGCCCAGATGACAGACAAGAATGGCAACACCGTCAGTACAAGAAGGAGTTAACACAGGAGCGTTGGGGACATTTCATCTTCACGCTGCTTCTATAATCTGGAGGTGGTGGAACCACTTGAGATTTATAGAGCCCATTTGGAGTTTTCTCAGGCATTCTACCTGCATCTGTTCAGTAAGAATTCAAGTTTGGCTTTCTTTCCGCGAGCTCATAATATGGCACAGGCAAATCAGCGCCTTTAATTGCTAAGTGCAAAGGGCTTTCTGATGCCTAATGAAATCTTGAGGAAAGCAGTCTCCTCAGAAACAGTTCTATTTATAGATCCTAACATGCCCGGCCTCCTTCTCTTATCTCTGCGAGCATGGATAGAAGGCAAGGATGCTTTTTTCTTTGCATCTGAGAGGATGACCATCTGTCCCTCATACTTGTTCTCCACCTGGCCTCCTAATCCTAATTGTGACATCCTAATCATTTCCCAGAGCAACCACGATGCTGTCACAAAGAGCAGATTATGACTTCAATGGGAGAGTGCAGCTGAAAGGTATTCGTCATGTCTGGAACAAAAGACCCTGTTTTTATGCAGAATACACAGCCATGAAGAACCTCCTGGGACAGCCAATCAAAAAAACCGTAATCTGTGGCAAGCAGAGAGATGTGTGCACACACCAAAAAAAAAAAAAAAGTAGCAAGTGATTCTTGAAAGAGATGATATACATTCTGATTTACAACTATGATGAGGAAAATCCCCTAAAATCAAACAGTTGTATCTTTCAACACTGGGGGCCAACCTGTGCCTTAAATGAGGCACAGCTGTCAAGAGCAGTCTTTCGAGGACAAGCTGCGGCTCACACATCCTTAAATCTGAAACTCAGCTCCTGCAGCCACTTGAGCTACATCTTTAACATGGCTTATCCACCCACATAGAATGCTGGTGTTCAGTCCCCACTGGAAGGCATCGGGACAGCAGACAAGTCTTGTGAGCACTGAGTTCAGCAACAAGGCCTTTCTTTGGAAAGTGATTACGATAGATGACATCATCGTCATCATGACTGACTATGGCTGTTGACACAAGGAGACAGAAAGTAGAGACAGTACTCACACTCAAGTGCACCCCACACACAAGCGGGCTCGCACACTCCCTGTCTCTCCCCATGGGGTGGCCAGCACCACCCCAGGACGCTGCCAACAACATGGTCATCACCAGAAGCAGCCACTCAACTCCAAACAAAATCGTGAACAAAGCAGACCTCTTTTCTTTATAAAATCACAGCCCTGTGGTATTGTGTTGTCATCAGCAGGACACAAGTGAATAATCACACCTGCCTAGCTCACCGTGCTCCCTGTGAGAGAGATCATCTCTGTCTCTCACAGCGGCAATCTCAGTTGCTCTCCCAGGAAACCTCGTGTGTACCCCCCTCAAGCTCCCTCTCCCCGTTCGCTCTGTGAATAACTGGAGCTGGTTCGAAGTTCATCTAAGTCCTACACTTCTAACTGTCTCTCTGACACCATCTGACCCAAGCCATGGCATTCTGCTACCTAGAATATTTACGTAGTCTCCTGTCACTGTACACGTATGAACTCACAGAGACTGTGACAGAACACAGGACCTGCACAGGTTCACACCAGACACAGTCCCAGCACTGAGAGGGGGAAGCAGGCAATCCTGTCCCTAACCAAGAAGTATTCGCAACTGATACCTGCTGGGAAAGGGAACATCTGTTTTCTCCAATGGGGTGTTACTGGCTCTGTCAACCACACTCCACGGCAGGCCCTACAAGAGTTGGTCAACACAAAACGGACTCCATGTTTTTATATTTGCCTTTTTGTTATGTTTTAGTATTTTTTTTTGCCTTACTGGGTTTTTGTTTTGCTTTTTGGAGAGGTTGGTGTTTTGTGCATTTTCTTGAGGGAGAGAACAAGTGAGCAAGAGTTTCATGGTTGGAGAGGTTGGGAGGACCTGGGAGAAGTTGGGGGAGGGAAAGAACGTGATCAAAGTACATTGTATTAAGAAGAACTTTAATTAAAAATGAAGCCTCCTGTCCCTCTGTCCCAGTTTGTCTGCAGGCCAGGACTCCATTAAAACGTTATCATTCATCTGGACAAAATCTTCCATAGCTTTCCTCCCCCCAGGAACCAAGAACCCAATTATCTCACCCCTCCCATGATGCCCAGTCATCTCCGTTAGCCAGTCTACTTCAACTGACTTCTAGACATTTCTCTCGCTCTCCCTCTGTCATGCACCCCCGTACACACACACACACACACACACACACACACACACACACACCCATGCAGATACACAAGCACACACACACACACATGCACACACCCTTGTACTTCAGTTCTGTCGCTCTTGCTGGTTCTGCTTGTCTGGAATTCCTGTCTTCTGACATTCCCTGGATGGCTCCCTCCTGCCCTCTTTGCTGAGAACTGTCCCGATACTCCTTCCTACAAACATTAATTTCTACCCATCCACATACTTTGTTGTTTTTTTTCTTTGCCTTTTTTCCCACTTAGCACACTTATCACAATATGCTCTTTCTTTTATTTATTTAGTTATCTTGTTGATTTTCTGTCAGAACAGAATTTGGATTTCTGATTTGTATCACTCATTCCTGAGTTAGTAGCTACTATCACATCTAGCCCAGTGAACAGCACTCTGTGAACGCTCATTGAATATATGAACACTGAGTACTCAGTACCCCAGTTATTGATTGCCAGGAAATATCAAAAATAATTTGGGAAAACGCAAACTGCTTAAAAGTCCATGAACCAGAAATAACTTAAATAATTGATGATGCAACCATTAAAAAATGCACTATGGGGGCTGGAGAGATGGCTCAGAGGTTAAGAGCACTGACTGCTCTTCTAGGGGTCCTGAGTTCAATTCCCAGCAACCACATGGTGGCTCACAACCATCTACAATTCAATCTGGTGTCCTCTTCTGGCATGTAGGCAGAACACTGTATATGTAATAAATAAATGAATCTTTAAAAAAATGCACTATGTGGAGCAGGGAGATGGCTCAGTTATAAAGAGCTCGCCTCACAAGTATGAAGACTGATTTTGATTCCTCGAACCCATGTGAAAATGTCAAGTGGGGTGGCATGTACTTGTCATCCCAGGGGAAGCAGAGACAGGAGAATCCCTGGGTCTTGCTGGCCAATCAGGCCAGCCTAATTGGTGAACCCCAGGTCAATTGAGAGTTCCTATCTCAAAGACATTCCTACAGATAACACAAGGCTGTCTTCTGGCCTCCACACACAGAATCAATCAATCAATAAAGCACTATATGCAGCCCTTAAAACAGTGGTTCTCAACCTGTGGATTGTGACCCCTATTGAGAGGCTAATGACCCATTCACAGGTGCCACCTAAGAACATCAGAAAACACAGATGTTTACATTGCGATTCATAGCAGTAGCAAAATTACAGTTATAAAGTAGCCACAAAAATAACTTTATGGGTGGGGCTTACCACAACATGAGTAACTGCATTAAAGGGCTGCAGCTTTAGAAAGGTTGAGACCCACTGCCTTAAAATATGTGGGATTTACTTGGTTTTGTGAAAAAATAGCCATAATTCAAACAAAAAGGTAGAAATGAAGTCTGTGTAATATTAACTTAATGCAAAATATTTCACGCTTGTATGAATGCATCTCATGTTACCTACAGAACTTCCAGTTGCTGTGCATATGTGTGAATGGTCAGCTGCTGGGGGGGTAGACATGTGAAATAGAAAAGAATAAGACAGATCATTCCATCTTGGCACGAGGATTTTTTCAAAGATGTTAGCTTCCTTTATTCATTCTGCATTGGATTTTCTACCAGAACGGACTTTTAAACAGCATTTCTTCGAGAGCTTTCTCTTTAACATTTACCAGTGGTTAGATACCTGCAGAGAGCTGGACTAAACTTAACACCCCATAAAAAGCAGCATTCAAACCGTTGCGGGTCAGCCTTCTGGAAGCTATTTAGCAGCATGTTCTCCAGAATTCCAAATGAAGACTCCTCTCCTCCCTTAACAACAAGGGGTGGGTGCAGAGAGAGACGGTAAAATACAAGGAAGAATTTTTAAATTCAAGACCAGGAAAAGAAAGAGCCAGAAGGCTAATCTGCTAATTCAAATTTCCTTAGCCCAGACCACACAGTACTGAGAGGGTGGGGGGCAATGTTCTATTGAAAATAGGGGAAAGGGTATCTTCACATAAAACAGCCCTCTCTTCTCACCACGTGACACACACTAGCTCCATACTTCAGAATTGATTGACTGATGATTTATTGATTGATTGATTGGTTGGTTGGTTGATTGGTTGGTTGATTGGTTGATTGGTTGGTTGAGTGGTTGGTTGGTTGGTTGGTTGGTTAAGTGGTTGGTTGGTTGAGTGGTTGGTTGGTTGGTTGGTTGAGTGGTTGGTTGGTTGAGTGGTTGGTTGGTTGGTTGGTTGAGTGGTTGGTTGGTTGAGTGGTTGGTTGGTTAGTTGGTTGGTTGAGTGGTTGGTTGGTTGAGTGGTTGGTTGGTTGGTTGGTTGGTTGAGTGGTTGGTTGGTTGGTTGGTTGATTGGTTGGTTGGTTGAGTGGTTGGTTGGTTGAGTGGTTGGTTGGTTGAGTGGTTGGTTGGTTGAGTGGTTGGTTGGTTGGTTGAGTGGTTGGTTGGTTGAGTGGTTGGTTGATTGGTTGGTTGGTTGGTTGGTTGAGTGGTTGGTTGGTTGAGTGGTTGGTTGGTTAGTTGGTTGGTTGAGTGGTTGGTTGGTTGAGTGGTTGGTTGAGTGGTTGGTTGACTTTTGCCCACTGAGGAAAGTGTTTCACCACTGAGCTACACCCCAAGTCCTCAGTCATTCTCTCACCAGGCTACTCAACCTTAGCTGCAGACCCTGATCCAGGCAGGTTGAGGCAACAGTTTGTTGGATACCTCCTATACTTTGCCACTTTAAGCCTTATTCTCATCATGTGTCTGCCAAAAATGTTCCTATTTGACCAGGCATGCTAGAATCCTCTTCCTCCACAAATCTCTCTCTCTCTCTCTTTCTCTCTATCTCTCTCTCTTTCTCTCTCCTTCCTCTCTCCCTCCCTCTCTCTCTGTCTCTCTTTCTCTTTGTGTGGTGTATACATGTATGTTTGCATGTATGCATACCATGTGTACATGTGGAGGGCAGAGGAAGACATCAGGTTATCGTCCTCTATAACTTTCCATCTTATTCCCTAGAATCAGGAAACTTTGAGCTCACCATTGTAGGGAGTGACTTTAGCACATATACATAAGAGCTGACCACTCCCATGTGGGTGTGTTCACGGGTATGTAGAACATATGGTGGTAAATAGAACTGGGGGGAGGGGACTCTTTCTCTTTTGGGTTTTGGTTTTGACCTGGAGAGCGTGACCTTTGGTTCTCGTCCCCACTTTTACAATTTTTGAGGAGCTGAGCAATTTGGTGCTTAAAGTACTCTTTAAGCAGTGTTTCTTCCACAGGATATAGCTGCACACCTGTGCCATCGTTGTAGTAACCTCATTCTGGTGTTAAGCTCTGTGGGAAATGGTTGACCAGTTCTTTCCCCTGGTTCTCGATAACCATATGAATAATCAAAGTTCAATCTAGGGTTTCCCCGACCTCGGTCTCTTCCCCGGCCTCTTGCAGAACCTCGGATGGTACCACCCTCACTTCTCACACTGGATGCTTCATCTTGATCATCTCTCTTTCCTCTAACCCATCTCCAACTTTGTGTATCACTTTTCCTATTACTGTGAGCTGGTTTATTTGCTCCAGGTTGACATTTAGAGCTGTTCCGGGTCCCAGATCTTTCCTAGCTGTCTGCTCTCACATCATCTAAGTGGAGTGGTACCCATTTGTGCTTATTGGTGCTCTTCCGGGGGCTGCTGGACTGAGCCTCATCCTCGCTGATGCTCTCCACAGGACCATCTAGTTTTGCTTCCCAGTTCTCTTTGCTTCTCACTGTTGCTTCTGTTTTCAATCTTCTCTTCTTTTTCTTTTCTAAATCGTGGCTTCTTATTTCCTTGACTGCTAACACTCTGAGACCCTGTGTTCGATAGTTCACCCGGTGTTGGCCAGTTTGCCATATCACTGAAGTCACTTTTTTTTAGCTAGGCTGGCTTCAATACCCCTATCTCTCCCCCATCTCTACCCCCACACATGTGCTGGCAGTCATCCATGGTTTTTACGTGAATGTTGTGGATTCAAATTCAAGCTCTCATGCTTGCACAAGTATTTTTACCCACTTAGCCACCTCCCCCAGCCTCAACAAAGCCTTTGGCCCCAGACTCCCAAATGGTGCTCTCATAGCTGCTCCAATTGACACTGAAAATATGTTCCTTAGCAAGGCTGTTCATCATTCTCATCGTTATTAATAACAACATAAATAACAGGTGACATTTATTGAGCTTCAGTGATGGGGCAGGTAGAGAAACACACAGAGTGATCAGTCTGGCCCTGCAACCTAGATCATTTCAGATGCCCAGCCAGTCTGTAAGCTTCTAAATTGATTTCCACCAGCTGTTTCTCAATGCAAACCAGAGCACCATGTACAAATGAGGAGCTCCAGAAAAACATGTCCACCGTGGGAAAGATGAGCACCAGGTCCCTATGGTCAGGGGAAGCACTCTGTCTCTGTTCACATCTGTGACCCCTGCGTCCTGCAATTCCTCAGGAATGAGACTGGGTCCTAGTGTATCTCAATCCCCCACTGCACACAAGAGTCATGCAGGAAGCACTGTCATTTTTAAAATGCTAGACAAATAGAACAAAACCCAAGGTTAAGGCTGTGGAGCTGGTGTCTTTGTAAGAGTTGATTTTAAATGGGGTTTCAGCCTGGGCTGAAAAAAATCACTGTTCTGACCCAAGGCCATTCTACCAAGAAGTGGTATGAATGGCTGCCTTCTTCCCATGGGCTCTGTGAGGTTCCTGTGCTGTCTACAAGACAACCAACAGGCAATAAGAACAGTGTGGAGCCCTAGAAGCCATATTCAAGTTGTAGTAGCTCCGGGAACAACGGTGAGACTGTGCCTGTCCTCTCCTCATTGACAAAGCCTCTTCAGGAGTCTGGTCTCTTTCACCTAGACTCAATGACTAGCCTGGTGTGGGGGCATGCAACTCACCCACCAAAAGACACTGGTCACTCTACTGTGTGTACAGTGCTGATACAACTAGAAGACATGTCCACACCAGTAGATTATTACTGATATCTTGGAAACACATGCCCAATCCCACAGGATGTTAAACCAATAAAGAATAGTGATGACAATGTTGATGGCACTGGGGGATTTCTGCTAGTTGGGAGTTCACCAGGACTGTGTATTCAGGCTTAGCCACCTCTAGATGCTTTGAAGGGGAACAAGAGAAGCAAGTGTGTGGGACAAAGCTCCACCAACAACCTTGAACAGGGTGTTTTCTCAACCAGAGCAGCCCCATATGTGTTAGGACAGGAAGCAAATTGAAAAGTATCCTCATCTCTGGAAGGCTCCCCTAGGGGGTTAGCAAGTCAGGGTCCAGATGACTTTCAAAAAAAGGTGCTAAGGCTTAGAGGTTGAGAGCATCCATGTCTAAGTGCTAAGGTCTGGCTTCCAGATTAGCTGTGCAACAAGAGCACATTATTTAAGCTCTCCATGCTTCCGTTTCCTTCTCTGTGAAATAGAACTCGGGGAAGGCAATCATGAGATGGCCTCTATCACTGAGTCTTTGGGAGATTAAACACAGAATGGCACTCAAATTATTTCTCAAATGCTATGGTAGCACTGCACCGAATGAATGAGTGAATTAGTGAACGAATGAGAATGTCAGACACCTCTCAATTATCTCAGGCTATAGAACGAGGCTGAGCTTCCACATATGTGGCATTTACTGGGCTGCAGGAGATGGAACTAAGACAGACCACAGTAAGACAAGGTAGCTGCCGAGGCTGGGAGACTCTAAGTCATGTTCCTCACTTGACCTTTCCAGCTGAGCAATGTATGCTAGGTAATGTTCCCTTAATAAACGTAATGGCCAACATGTCATGAATACTATTGAATGCTAAGCCCCTTGATACTTTTTGTCAAACTATAGCAACTAAAAATATTAAACCCTTGAGTTACAGAGGAGCAAAACCAGAGGCACTGGGCAGTGAGGAACATACCCTAAGGACACCCAGGTGGGGATTTCTAACTGAGTCACCTTATCCCAAGTCTATTGTTTATCATTGGGATGGTAAGAAGACAAACACACCAACATAACCAAAACAACAATGTCTTTCTCCTGTCTTTCTAAAGTAAGCCTATGTATTAGGCTTAATCTCAACATCAAAAAATGCTTGACATTCCTTCTAAACTTGGGCAACTGAGTTCAAATTAAGCTGGGCAACAGAAGTCTTATCATAGGCTAAATACATTGCAGCTGACCAATTCTTCCATCTTCTGAAGGCTACAATAACACTTCAGTCTTCTGTCTCTTGTCCAGGTCCATGCTACAAGCCCACAGCTTCCAGAGTGAGGCTGTCCAGGCACAGTCTCTAAGAAAATCTAATGTAATCACTGCTCTTTGGGACACATTATCAAAGGCTGATATTCCCAGGGCCATTCCTTCCCTGTTTTCTTGTTTTAAACGCAGTGGGGCACTGGGATCATCAACCCTCCTACTGCCGTGCCATTCCTAACCCTTCTGTTCTTCTGAGCATAAACTCCAGTCGATCACATTTTGCAGAATTTGAAGGTTCTTTCTAACCATCCCAGTTACCTGTTTCCTTTTTCCTCAATTGCTACAAGTTTTCATTTGGAGCAGAAGTATCTCAGATTCAAGTTCAGATCCATCGTATTGTATGTTTAAGGAAAAAAAAAAGATGCCTTTAGCTGAATTAAGAAAGCATGAAAAACACACATCCTTTTCTCCCTTCTCTGAAAGTTGATTTGTAGCTATTTAACAATATTTGATGGTGTTATTCTTGGCAGATGTGGTGGGGCTGGTGTGTTGCTCTCTAGAAAGTAACACAGACCAAGATCAAGATGGATTGTGAATCAGACAGGCAGGAAAAGCTCTAGGTGCCTGTTTAGGTTCCTGAAGTGAGGTGCAGTGTTAGCCACCAAACAAACAGGCAACTTAGCACAAGTTTGAAGAAAAGTTTTCATACCCCACACATTTGCATTTCTTATTAAGCAACAAGTCTTGTCTGCCCTAATCAAGAATAAAAATATGCAACATCAAGTGAATTATGCATTTAAAGAAGACAACAAAAGCCAGGCGTTGGTGGCGTACACCTTTAATCCCAGCACTTGGGAGGCAGAGGCAGACGGATCTCTGTGAGTTCGAGGCCAGCCTGGTCTACAAGAGCTAGTTCCAGGGCAGCCTCCAAAGCCACAGAGAAACTCTGTCTTGAAAAAACCAAAAAAAAAAAAAGAAGACAACAAAAGAAAAACTTGGCTTTCTGAGTCTACATACTTGTGTTTTTCCCATCCTAAATGAACTCAAGCTAGCCTGAAGATGTGTGTACACCCAAGCTTTTCAGAGTAGAAACACAAGATTATTGATTTTCTATCCCTACTCACACCCTTGGAATGAGCTGTAAGACAGACACACCAGCCATCACCACACTATGATCATAGATTCAATGTTTAGAAAACTTGTGTCATGGGAACTGCCATGTTGTAGGCTGGAAAAATTATTATCGAATGGATGGCCTGATGAATTGGGTGGGTGGGTGAATGAAGGATGGATACATGGATGGATCAACACATATCACCCCAGACTGTGAACCACCTTGCAACCATAACACAACATCTGAAAAGATAGCTTGCTCAATAAGATATCATTAAGTCTGTAGCTTCCTCCTCTAAATCTGCTTTCCTCCTTAAAGCTAAAATCTAATAAAATAATAAAAATAAATAACCATTGATGGGGAATGTCCTTCTGTATATATGTTTTTCTTATTGGTTGATGAATAAAACACTGATTGGCCAGGCAGGAAGATAGACAGGACTAGGGAATGAGGATAATTCTGGGAAAGGTAGGCACAGAGGGCTTGCAGAGAGATGCTATGTGGCTGCCAAAAGGAGTAACAGGTCCGGGCATTCTCCAGTAAGCCAAGACTACGTGGGAATACATAGATTAATAGAAATGGGTTAATAATTAAGACAGAGCTAGCCAATAAGAAGCCCTAGGCATCAGCCAACAATTTTACAAATAACATAACATCCATGTGCTTATTTGGGGTTCAAAGGCAGCTGTGGGAACTGGCAGGAAAAAACTGCCAGCAACAAACCATTAGGTGTAGATAAATACTGCTGACATCTGTCTTAGAGATGTTCACGTGAATCCAGCTTTGGTAATCCTCTTCCTCCGTCACAGTTACTGCTTTTCAGTTGCTCTATCTGCAGCAAATGCAATCAGATACTTTATCACTACTCCGCCATTGTTGGCAGATCCAGATCCATTGTTGTCTCATCCTGACTCTAATAAAATGCTCCATTTTAACTTACTTGAATCACGTCTTTGAACAGAAATAACTATGAAGACTGGATTGTGCCTCTGCTGCTTCCAGTCAGTTTTGTGCCTGTCTTACTGAAGCAAGTCTTCCTTACTCCTGTCAGACTCTTCATCTTGGCATTGATCATTCCTGGAAAGACACCCTAGGAGCTCAGCTCTAGGAATTAAGGTCACTTTGGCATTCAAAGTCCTCCCTGTGATTGCCAGACAGCAGGAGTTTTCTTTTAGTTCTGGCGACCTTGCCATCTGGGTTAAGTTGCTTATACTAATTAAGGAGCCAGCTTTAAGTCTATGTCCTTGTCTCCGTGTCAGTTAGAAAAGGCCTGTTACTTCGTGCTTTTCACTGACACTCCTGCCCCTAGGTGGGCAGAGAAGAAACAGTAGGATTATCCCTACCTAGGGCCTTTCTGTGCTCCAGCCTGAAACCCAGCCATCTTGTCTTACTCCCTTCTCATAAGAAGCCACTCTCCTACTCTCCCCATAAGATAAACAAAAGACTCCCTCCCTCCAGCATCTTCAGTGATGGCTGTGAAACTTTCAAACACAGTGGCACATCTCAGTGCTGCCAAGGATCAAGTAGATGAGAGCCTCTGCCTTGGCCACAAACAGCTTAAGCAAGAGCTGCTAAAATCCAGTTTCTGCTTGTGCTTCTCCTTCTCCTCCTCCTCCTCCTCCTCCTCCTCCTCCTCCTCCTCCTCCTCCTCCTCTCATGGTATCACACAGATCAGGGAAGCTCCAACCTTATTGTCCGTAGCACTCAAGCTAATGGGGGAAAATGGAAATATTTGGATATGACAGTCTTGTAGACCTTCCCTTACCCCCCTACGATGAACAAGAATAACCACATCAAAACCAAAATGGAGGAACAGTGGCCAACAGACGTGGCCACAGCCTTCCCCACACTGTTACTGTCACTTGTGTACAGTAAGAGTACTGTCCGGAACTGGAATATCACCTCCAAAATAAGACGGAACAAAACCAACGTCACTGGCAATATTAGAAATGGTGCTCTCAAAAATAAGACGGTACAGAACTGATGTCATCACCTGGTTCTATAAACAGATTAGCTTTAATGATTTTTGAGGCAAAGGAAGTGACCATCTGTAAGGAGTTGTGGGAGAAGTTTATTGGGATTTATTCAACACTATCCAAAAGGCGAAGGCCTGTCTGTGAACTTCATGAGTGGGAACAGTGTCTGTGCCCTCAGAATTAACTGATACTCAATAAATGCCTGTAAATCTCTGTAGGTAGTATGTGTGTATGTATGTATGAATATACAGGCAGGTGTGAGTGTGAGGAATTGTATGTTGTCCTGATACGCATATTCAGTGTGTTCACATAGTAACCATGTTAGAACCCATTCTCTAGGTACTCTCTGAATTAAAAAAAAAAAAAGAAAAAAAACAATAAAAAACAAAACAAAAAAAAAAACCCTCCCTGTATTAGTTGCTTTTCTCCTATGACCAAATGCCTACAGGGAGCAACGTAAATGAGAAAAAAACTTTATTTTTGAGTTACAGTAAGAAGTGATATGGTTCATCGTGTCAGAAAGGGAGGGCAATAGGGGGCAACTGGTCATACCATGTCCATAGTCAGGAAGCAGAGGACAAACGGGCAAGACTCCCCTCCCCCTCCCCCATGAACCATTTCTTCTGGTCAGATTCCATCTCCTAAAGGCTTCTTTGCCTTATAGAACTGCACTACCAGCTGGGGCAAGCATTCATACAAATGAGCCTGGGGCGGGGCGGGGGGGGGGGGGAGTATTTAACATTAAAACCGCCACACTTTCCCAGACCGTCTGCTCTGATTTTCTTCCGATTATCAGTCAATTCTGAATGGTAATCAGACTGTTTGGCTCTAACTGTCTTTCAAGCATCATCATGAGGAGTAGATGTAACCCTATCTACCCTCAAAATGTGTATGTTATTGATGAATCATTACAATAGAATGCTTCCTTTATAGGGTTTGTAGGTCTGAGGTTTGGTTAATACCAACCTCTGCCTCAGAAAAAGGTGGTGAACCATGAAATCAAGTTTCTGGATTTGGCAAGCTGAGAAGCAGACCCTGGCTCAGCAGCCAGCCATTCACCCTATTATCTTCTCACACAAGAGTCAGCAGGTCCCGTCTGTGCTTAAATTAGGTTTCGTGTCTGCCGCCTACAGTACTGCTGTCCCTTCCTTCTCTGAGTTTCAAACATGTGACCTCAAGAATATTCAGCTCAGGGCATCACTCTCCAGGCTCATCAGAGAACAAGAGCAAAAAATATATCCTTAAAAACAAGGATCATATTAGTGTGTCTCAGCTGTCAATCATCTACAATCAAGCTCACAAATAATAAACAGAACACTTTTTGATGAGCAAAATTTTATTTTTACACACATATGGTAAGTTGGGAGGGTTGAATAGGTTAATAAATAATTTGTAGAGAAAAAATGGGTATTTTAAAAATAGGTTTCCTTGATTAAATTACAAGTCCCAGGTAACCTTAAATATCATTCTGCGTACTGTTGTTGGGTGACCTGTACATACCAAGAGCCTTGTGCTAGACAATGGGGGACCCAAGAACAAAATGAGCATCTTTGACCTTCAAGAAACACATGGTTAATGATCTATGCAAATGAAAAAAAACTTCTAGATCCAGGGAAAAACTGAACTAACAATCAGAGAAAACACTGTAAGAGACATCAGTCCCAGAAGTATGTAATTTAATGGGAAGGCAGAGTATCAGGGCTCAGATGACAGTGCTGGCTCCTATGACTTGAATTCATTTACAGAAATGGTCAAGAGGAAATGGTCATGGTTCAGACTTTGAGGAAGAGGCTAAGCTCTGGGCATGAGCAGAAGAGAATGAGAAGGTCTTCATGCTCATGTTCCTTCATACACATGTGCCACCTTGACTGGACTGGGAATTCTTTAAAGACAGGATGGAACTTGTAGACTTTAGGCTGCTGATAGTGGGGAGAATTTGCAGTGTCTGGTGAAGGAAAAAAGATATTTCCAGAAGAGGGTAAGGGACCTGGGGAAGGATGGGAGAGACATTTACAAACAAACAAACAAAAAACATCAAGCCTGGTCCACTGGTGACACACATGCCCAAAATACAGGCAAAGTGGAAAATGAGCCTTAGTGCTCAAGGCTGACATTCTAGAAGGAGACTAGATAGATGGAAAGTGGTTGATCAATGCTAGGCAGACTGGATCTGAGAAGACATGCACCTGGAGAGACGTGGCCACAAAGAAGTGATTCTGTAGTCTACTGGACCTTCACGACACTAGAGCCCTCCTTGAGAATACCTGAGGAGAGCTGGCAGCATGGCCATTTGGAGGATGGACATCTCAGAACTGAAGGGCAGCATAGGGACATGAGAAATGGGGAGAGACTTGAGAGCCACAAGTGCAGACATTGAAGGGGAAGGAAAGCATGATCAAGTGATGGCCATAAGGGAAGTATGACATGGCGGCCATAGAGGAAGCATGGAGCATTGCCGAAATCGAGCATTGCCGAACAGACACGATGAACAAAGACAGCTCAAGGAAAAGGACCATTGGCTTCCTTCGGAGTGTTTCATCCCAGGATGTCACCAAAGACAGGGGCGATGGGGCGTGAGGATGAACTGTAGGATCATGAGCAACGACTACAAGAGAGTAGCCTGGCCAGCCAAGGGTTTTACTCCTGCCCCCTCAGAATAAACGTTTCCCCATCCCCGGTGGAATGCCAACACGCCACAAACACACCTGACTCCTCTCTTCCTGCAAAGCCAACCTCAGAGTTTTCCAAATGAGTGAACAATCGATTTATCAAGCAAGCAAACAAAACAAAACAAAAAGCAGTAAACAAATAAATGTCCCTCCGAAACAACTATTTGTAGAGCCTAAAATTCGGCATTCTGAAAGCTGAACCATATAGCTTGCCCCTCAAAAACCCCACCCGATGCTGATTCCAACCGGCAGAGATCAAAAGGTTCTAAGAAGGTGGGAGAGAGAAGAGGAATCTCCAGGGTTTTTCAGGCAAAGGAGCAAGGGCTGCTGCGGATAAATGAAAAGGAGGTCAGGTGGTGGTGGGTTGCTCGGCAGCAGAAGCCGAGGCTGAAGTGGCGGCTCCATGGGCGGCCAGAAGTCTCATGCTTTGTTTTCAGCTCATTGCCTGCAGATCTCACTGGCATCGTTTCAGGGAAGCTCTATCAGGCTCCTGTCTGCTCCCTATCAGGAAGTGGATTTGAGTCGGTGGTTTTTGCACTTAGCGATGCCTTTCTCTCGTCGTGGGGGTCTAGGACCCTGTGTCTAGCCAAGCACATCTTTATGCCTTTCTGAAATAAGACTTCCCCTCCCCGAGGGCGCGCATCGGTAACGTAGAAGTACAAACGCAGATCTTTCTCCAAAGCATGAAATCTGCCGGAACGGATGCCTCTGTCCCATGAAACACATAGCTGCATGCCAACGTGCAGAACGAACTTGGTGACAACAACTTTACCCATAGAGAACAGCTGAAGGTAGCAAAGCATTGTAGCCAAGGCCATCCACACATGGAGTCAAACCCCTCTTGGGCAAAACTTTCTCTAGTGTGCATATGAGAATTGTTGTTCTTGGGGCTGGAGAAATGAGTCCACGGTTAAAAGCACCGGCTGCTCTTCCGAAAGACCCAGGTTCAAGTCTCAGCACCCTCAGGTTGCCTCACAAACATCTGCAACTCCAGTTCCGGGGGACTCCCACGCCCTCTTCTGGCCCAGGCTAGCACTGCACACACATGGTATGCAGGAATATATGCAGGTGAAACACCCAAAAGCATAAAGCTAAAATAAATAAATCACCAAAAAACAATAACAACGAAGAACTGGTGTTCTTGAGTCCAGAGATCCACAAAGTCCCCTTGAAATAAAACGTTTCCCTTTCATTTCCCCAGGTTGGCAGGAAATGTGAGGGGATTAAAGGAAACCACTCCCAGCAGAAGCTGAAGGAGAGCATCTTCGGCGCGATTGAAAAGACGATTAAGTGCAAGCCTGACGTCCAGGGGGACCTGGGAATCAAGGGGAAGATTCTCTGAGGAGCTTGGAGGCTGCCAAAAAGGGCATGGAAAGGACGGGGAAAAGAAACTACTAAGTCTTGTGCTGTGCCTACCCTTCAGCAATCACTCAAGAAGTTAGTACCAGATAGAGACAGGGTAATGTGTCACTTCTGACTTTTTTTTTCAAATGAATCCAACACCACCAGATGGGAGAAAGGCTTGCTTCCTTTATTTGCCTCCTTCTTCAAATCCTTAACTAGCCCTACCTAGTTAAAACTAACTTGAAGCTTTATGGTGCTTATCTAAAAAGAAATGGCCCCATTCTGATCAACCAGTTGTGTCTTTTGTTAATAAAAAAATGCAATTAAAAGCCAATTCCATTCAATTGGAATGTCTGAGAAGTTTATCTCTAAGAGCATCCACCTGTGTTAGAAACTGCCTGCGAGAGACATCCACCTGCGTTCGAAGTTGGATTGGGTGCCCTCTGTAGACCACCAAGAGAGGATTGAAATTCTACTGCTCAGTTATTGCCCTACATGATCTGCAGGTGCATCTCCTTAAAAATGCAAATCTTAGAAGCAAATTTAGACACTGTTTTGGAGGCTGTGACCTTTGGAGACTGAGTTGCAAGCTAAGGACTTGGGGTGGGGGAACCATATTTACAGATTCTTAGAGAAATTCTCGGCAATTTCTCTCCCAAATGACCTCTCTGGGCCATTAAAATATCCGAGGCTTTATTTCCCAACTCAAAGAACACGGTTCCTAGTCCTTAGGACTACTCAGAAGTTAGCCTGGAACGTCCTGTTTCTCAGCCACGGAGTACCTTCATGTTAAAGTTTCTCCCTCTGTCAGGTAGGACCCCATTCCTCCTGAGCTTGCCTTCCGGGACGTGAGTTTATATGTAGTCTGTCAGCAAATTCACCAAGCTAAGGAGCCCTGAAAGAGCAGATAGATGGACTTAGGGGCACAAGGAAGACTCTGTGTCCAATTTAGATCATGCAGAGTATGAGGTTAGATATCCAACAGTCAGGTCAGGAAGAATATCCTTTTCCTTCCATTCCAGAGGAAAGATTCTGGTTTGAAATGTGCATCGTGGGAGGAGTCCTCACTGGTGAGGTCTGGAAAAATAGATGCTCCCCAGAGAGAAGAGTATTTAGAGGTAAACCTCTCTGTCTCTGTCTCTCTGTCTGTCTCTCTGTCTCCCTCTCTGTCTCTGTCTCTCTGCGTCTCTCTGTCTGTCTGTCTGTCTGTCTGTCTGTCTGTCTCTCTCTCTCTCTCTCTCTCTCTCTCTCTCTCTCTCTCTCTCTCCAAGTTTCCAATTGTGTCTTGTCTGTGCAAACTGACTCCCTTCCGTACTCATCGCCTGACCCTGAATGTCCAGGTATCTCAAGCCTCCCACTCCTGTCCACATGGGAACTGCACACTCGCTCGCTCTGGCTTTACTCGGTTCCCTTGCTTACCTGTACTCAGCATCTCTGTCAGTTCAAGGTCCCTTCTGAAAACAGTTCCAACCTGACCTGGGGCAGTCTTGCCTCAATCAGATGACACGAGAAAATGCCAACAAACCTTAAGCCAGCTGAGCAAAACCAAATAGCAAATAAGACTAAACTGAATGAATTTGTAGCATGGAATGCTCACCCAAAACAGCAAAGTTATTTCTGAGTCAGTAATTTTTATAGTCTTCTTAGTACTAGTCTATATATCTTAAAACTGTATTCCCAAACGAATACACACCGCTTCTGTAGTAAGAGAGATGTGGTACACTCTCAACAATAGGTTGGTGGGTATAGAGACTGCACATAGTATGGATCAAACACACACACACACACACACACACACACACACACACACATGAAACGGCCTAAGTTCACTTAGGTACATCTGCGCTAGGCACAGGAAAAATAATGGAAAGATATACACACTCCAGGCACTGAGAAGGTGTGCACTGCTTGTAAGGATCTAAGCAATTTTTTATCTTCTTTTTAATTTTTTCTATGTTTTCAGATTGTTCAGTAATGTAAATATGTACAGCCATGTCATTAAAATATGTGTGAGTGGAAGCGCTGCTTTTTCTCTAGAACGTTCACCTGACCCAGTCTACACCATGTATGTTTTACTTTCATTTTTCATTTGTTCCTGAATGTTCTCTTGAGGGGCACAGATAGAACAAAGCTGATCGGTTTTAAAGGAGCCTGGAGACTGGGGAGACTGGGTCCTTACCTCTCTCTCACACAAGCTCTCCATCCAGTCAGGGATAGGTCAGAGAGCCCCACTGGAACTAAACATTGTCATCTTCAAAGCAGGACAATGAGCTGGGGGCAAGGGCTGGGTATTTGGAAGGCAGCAGCTATGGATGACGAGGAGAATGAGTGGGATGGGGTTCAAGGCTCGAGGCCCACCCTCAACCTAAGCAGATTTCTGTTCATCAGCTTTCTACTGGGGCTCCATGCGAAGCATGAAGGTTGTTAAGAATGGTTCTGCTCCAATAATGTTACACCAGTAATCACATGAGCAAAACCTAAAACCACAAGAATATACTCAAGTTACCTCACTAACATCTTTGATCCAAGAAGCGAGATGAAGCAGTGTGAGGGTGTACTATTTGCTGGCAACTGGAGCATATTAACTAAAATTTGAAGGGTGAAGACAGCCACAGTCAAGCATTTCAATGAAAAGCGATGGTAGAGAAACTCCATAGATGACCAGAAAGAGCCTGCCAACGCCTGAAGCAACTCAATGGAAAGAAACAGAGGTCAAAGGAAAAAAACAGCAGCAGCAAAAAACCAGTGGTAGCAATATCTCTTTCAACACCAGCCGCCCGTTTCTAAGGATCCCAAGCTAAACTCTAAACCAACTGTACTCAGAAACTTATCGTCATCTTTCTCCAGTGGTTGACTGTACTCAGAAACTTATCGTCATCTTTCTCCAGTGGTTGACTGTACTCAGAAACTTATCGTCATCTTTCTCCAGTGGTTGACTGTACTCAGAAACTTATCGTCATCTTTCTCCAGTGGTTGACTGTACTCAGAAACTTATCGTCATCTTTCTCCAGTGGTTAACTGTACTCAGAAACTTATCGTCATCTTTCTCCAGTGGTTGAGTGCAAACACGGTAACATGCATTTACTAATAATGAAAATGATAACGTGTCACACCTGCAGTGAATTATATTTGGTGTACATTTAAATTTCTTACAGTTGGACGATAAAATTCACAGAGAACATTATCAGGATTCTCATTTGCCCATTTTCTTGTTTATATATGTGTATATGCTTGCATTTTTATGTTTGTAATATTTAGTACTTTTATGCTCCAAGAATGATAGGATATATTTTACTGTAAATATATTTAGTAGTTCCAGAAGTGTTCTTAAATTTCCACTTAACAACAATAATAACCACAATAAAACAATCTTTGGGGAAAAAAAAAAGAATGGTCCTGCTCACTTAAAAAGCAAGTTTGGAAAGTCTTCAACGTGTTCCCAGCATTCCCAGACCTCCTTTTGCCCCATCTGACAATCTGGTCTACAAGCCTGAGATGTCAGAATTCCTGCTTTCAACTGGAGTTCTAGCTCATAAGAGGAAGGTGGATGGAGAATCATTTTAGAACTGGAGAATCTGATTTCAAGTCTTCGTTTTGCTCCTACCATTTATGTTATGTTTAACAGGGGGAAAATCATAAATCCATGTACCCCAGATTCTTCATCTTCAAATGGGGATCCAAATTGGATCTCCATCATAGAACATCACTGAGAACAAGAAACCATAAACAAGGAGCTGTATCTAAGAGTCATCTGACATAGTTTCCCTATCCACAGGAAACAATACCTCCACCATCACGTTTGTCTTTGTCAAAAAATGTTCACCGATCATCTGTTAGAGGTAGGTCTCCTACTCCCATCAATATTACCACACATTAAGACCTATTTGCCAACATTCAGTATGTGGATTGAGTGAGTAATCCACAAACGGCCCTCAGGCCACTGCCTCAAACACAGGAAGTTATCTTTCCCAACTCTGCCGTTCCTGAAAATGGGGCAGTGTATTAGTTACATCTGTCATTGCTGTGTGAAATGCCCCCCCCCAAAAGCAATGGAAGGATGGAAAGATGGAGGGAGAGAGGGAGGGAAGGAGGGAGGGAAGGAGGGAGGGAGGGAGGGCTTGTTTTGACCCACAGTTTTAGGGTGTAGCTCATCATGGTAGTGGAGACAGTGTGAGTCAGCTGGTCCCACTGAGTCCTCCGTCAGGCAGCGGAACCCGAGAAACCACTGCATAGACTCCTGTCACCTTCGTATTCGTTCTGGGATCCTAGCCCATATTATAGTGCCGCCCACATGCAGGGTGAGTCTTCCCACCAAGATAGACCTAATCTACAAACTCCTTCCAGCCAGGCCCAGAGATTTGTTTCCATGGTGACTCTAAATCCCACCCAGCCACAGTCAGGTTTAGACGCCACATGTGGTTTTGTGGATCATGAAAAAAAAAGTGTGCGTGTGCAATGCTCCCTTATTTCCTATTTATCCTGCTTTCCAGAGGCAAATCTGGGACTTCCTGAGCGGCATTGAAGAAGAACACTGAGATATCCCACACCCCGGCCAAGCACACAAATCAGTTTAAGATGCCGTGCAAAGCCCAGCATTGCCTTGCAAAGGCTTGATTAAGTCACTTAAGAGCTATGAGAGGATAGGCTTATTGAGAGCCTCCTGTTGGGCTGGGGGCTGCAGCTGTAAAAGGGAAACTCTGCTGAAGAAATGACCTGTGCGGTCCAGTGAAAACCCGATGCACCTGGGCCACCAACGTCTGTGACAAGATGGCCTTATAGGAACTACTTGTTATTCGAGTAGCGTGCTTACTAAATTAATTCATTTTAGGTTTCCTTTTTAACATTCCTTTCAAAAAACAAAAATGTTGCTCTCTTAAAAATGCAGAAAAATATGATTTTAGTAAACAGGACAAAGCTGGCTGCAGTCCAAACATTACTGTTCAGAACAAAGTTATATAAATAGCAACTCTACTGTTTAATCACCAGTCAATCAATCAATATTGAAAAGGAAGAAAAAGTCTGATGTATTTGTTCAACATGGTCCCAAGGACTGAGCCAGAATGGGAAATACAACAGATGCCACTGCTCCTGTGAAAATCCCAAACCATTTGGGAGACAAGATCAGTTCCCAACATGCAATAAATAAAAACATGCGAATAGAAAGGAAGGATAAATTAGACAGCACAGATCACATGTTGGGCAGAAGTCCGGGAAAGAGGAAGTGACACCAGGGTGGACTGAGGTCAAGGAAGAACTGCCTGTCACCACAGTCCTCAGAGTCTGATGCATGGTTTGAAGTCAATCGTGTATGGAACAGATATGAGAAGCTGGAATTTGGGGTTGTGATGACTTTTTTAAAAGACAGATTACACAAAGGCAGTAGAGTGTAACAAAAACGTTGGGAACTAGAAGAGGCTGAATTAAGGTGATCAGAGAGATAAAAAAAAGAAAGAAAGAAAAGCAAAGGCAGTCTCTGGAAGTCACAAGTACCCAGATACTGTTGCCTCTAATCTCCTTTTCCTATTTGGTTAGAAGGGACACCATGCCATTGTTCACTTGCAACAATGAATTCTGCTAATAGAATAGTACCTGATTCCTCAAAAGGAAGTAAACATGACACAAGAAAGACACACTTGCATTGAGGGTTCTCTTCTGAGATACAGAATTTCCCTCCTGCTGCTCCTAGCACATTTGCCACTTCATGTCCCCTGTGAGTTATTAACACAGCCACAAACACACATCCATCCTCTCCTTCCATTCAGACAAAGGGCATCCTCCACCAAGGCCCCTCCCCATGTGCATCTTTTAAAGAGCACAGATAAATTGCTGAATACTGATGAGCAAATTAAAGAGGTTTTTTTGTCTCTGTCACAGATTGGCATCTTCATTTTTTCCCCAAATTTGATTTGGTTTATCTGGGCTTACAGCTAGAAGGTACCAGGCAGCATGAATGACACCAAGCATAGCCAAGGATCCTGGGATACAAATTCAACTCCCGTTTAATAGACCAAACATGGTTAGCACCCAACGTTTTAAATTACTTTCAAGATGCTACTGGAGTTGTAGATCCAAAGGACACAGTGATTAAAATGAGAAATAGTCACCACAGGTTCAGGTGTTTGGACACGTGGTCCACAGTTAGTGATGCTGTTTCTGGAAGTTGTGGGACCTTGAGAAGGCATAACCTTGCTGGAGGAAGGACATCATCTGGAGTTGACCTTGGGTGTTCATAGATTCATCCCACTTACCAAGCTGGCTCCGTTTTATTTTCTATTGGTTGAGATGTGCTCTCTGAGTTCCCTGCCCCACCTACCCCGTGCTGCCCCCACCATGATGGACTGTGATGACCTGGAACTGTGAGCCAAAATAAACTCTTCCTTCTATAAATCACGTTTGGTGCCGGCGTCAAATCACAGTGATAAAAAAGTAATGAACGCAATGCCCTCAAGATTCTTAAGAAACTAGTCCAAAATAGCCCAAGGGCACGCATGCTTACATCTGGCAGAACATGGAAAAGTACAACGAGGAAGAAGAAAATTAAAGCCCACCTAATGGGGAGCATCGCAGGAGACAGCCGGAAAGCAGGGAGGGTCCATGGAAACTCTAACAGTGAGATTTAGACATGGAAAGGGACAGTGTAAGAACAGTCTGGATGGGAGCCCACGAGAAAAGGCCTACAAGAAGGAAGCGTAGGGCACGGGCCAGCACCAGTGGGAAATGAATTTATAAAAAGAACAGTGCCTACCCACTGAGTGTGTGGGTAGACTTCATGTATATAAAATCTACAGAGCAGCGCTCAACCTAAGGGATGTGTCCTGTGCCTGGAGGAAGGAGCAGGACAGAGGTCTGGGTAGGACATGGAGCCAGTGGAGAAAATCCACTGCCCTTGTTTCTAAAGGGCCTAGACCAGGTTCAGCAGAAAAGAGGCCCGTCTTCCTGGAGTGACTTGGCTCCCCTCTCCCTGCCAATCACCTGTTCATTCCATTCCCTTCTGCTGCCATTTTTAATCACCAATATGTTACAAGTGTATAAGATCACCTGGGTAGGTAGATAAAGAGGAAAAGTTTGCAGCTATTTATAAGAACAACATAATCTGGCTTTCTGCCACTTTGGACTAACAGCCTTCAGCCCTTGGTATTTAGCATTTATAATAAGCTGCAGTCCCCTGAGGGGCTGTGCACTGGTTAAAAACTATGGAAATTCTCATACAAAGGCCTTACTGGAACCTTGTACCCATGATTTACTGACTGTAATCTGAAAGACATCAACAAATCCTCTAATGTCCATAGGGTTACTACAAAGATTCGATGAGGGAATGTGTTCTGTGGGCTTAGCATAGTGCCTACAACATCAAAAATTGTAGCTTTAGCCTATTATTAATATTAGAGACCCTGACAATAAGTATCCATTGTTCCTTTTTCCCCTTGCTTTAGGAAATACATCACTTTTTCTTAATCCTGAGACTTTCCTGGTGCCTTCGATCCCATTAGGCAATGAGAACTGGCGAGAGGTGACAGCTGGAGTCGTGGACTCGGAAGGTCTCTGTCGGCCAATGGCTGACGGCACCTTTCGTATGAGCTGAAGCAAACAAGGCTTAGACCTTGTCTGTGAGTCAACGCCTTCCCCTCCCTCCACAGAAAAGTGTGGTACATCCAGAGCTGCTGGACCATGGAAAACACTCCCCGGGGTTAGGAAAGAGGTTCTACCTGGGTAGCAAGACACTGTGTGAACCAAGTTCCCACAGCAGTACCCCGCAAGGGCAGGGTCTGGAAAGTTCTGTCTCCTACACTGAAGAATAGCTGTCTGACCTTTACTCGTCACAACTACTCGTGGAAGGCACTTCAGACATGGTGCTTGGTCTTGTACCTTCTAGGGGCTACACAGCTCTGCTAACGCGGGCAATTACTCCATCTAGTCACATTTCCAATCCCACAGCAAAGTGACGAGGTCCCAAGATTGAAGAGCAGGAGTGGAGCAATTGGCAAAGACCAGCTAAAGTCCCCGCAACGATGTGTACAACCCAACAGCAGCCTGGCTCCTGGCAGGAGGGAGCGGTGCTGCATAAAGATGTGATAACCTCGAGGAAGAGCCCAGTTGCAAATTGGCTAGCCATTTAAATGACCAAATTACCCAAGACATAATTAGGACAGCGTCTCTCCCCCTGGAACTCCTATATGTGAATTAATGGACCCTTCTCAGTAAGCCAAGCTAGCGCTAATAGCATTTTCTTTCCCTCAGACCATTTAAATCATTAATCCCTTTTCCAAGCTGGCATTTGTGTTTGCGTCTTCTGTGCCCAGAGGTCAAGTCTCTATCAGGCTGCCTTTTGCTCTCTGGTGCGCCATGATGATGGGCATCTGTCAGCACAGAGTCTTCCCTAGCTCTACGAACACCGCACTCCCAGGGAGTAGTTAGCACTAATCAGAAGGGCACTGGGCTGGGACAGGACATGGCTTTCTTGGTACCTTGTAGACTGCCAGGGTTTTTTCTCTATTGTGGTAAAGTATACATGATGTGGAATTTACCAATTTAACCATTTTAAAGAGTACATCCAGGCGGCATTAAGGAAATTCTCATGATAGGTAAAACTTACAGGTTAGAGAGTAACGCTCAACCCTCTCTTCCCCAACCACCATTCTCTTTTTCTGTCTCCATGAATTTGCCTCCTCTAGGAATGTCACTGAAGAGGAGCCATGCAATATTTTCCCCTTTATGGCTGGTTTATTTCACTTAGAGCTGCAGCATCGAAGTTCACTCATATTGAGAAATGCAGCAGATCTTCCTTCTATTTAAGGCTGGATGATATTCTTCCTACACATGCTTTATCAGTTATTTTTGCACAGTGTGACCAAAATGCCGGTGTAAACAACTCCAGGAGATTTGTCGTGGTTTCAGAGGGTTTGTCCAGGCTAACTTGGTCCCTCCCACTTGGGCAGAACCTCACAGCAATGGGGACGACTCTATTCACCTCTAGATAAATAGGGAGACAGAAAACAGTCAAGGGCCAGAGCAAGGTATAAAATAGACAAATCTGCTGTAATCCGCTTGTTCCAGTGTAGCTCCATCCCACCTCCCAAAGTTTCCAAAATCAGGAACTGGGGGCCAAGCATTCCAACCCAGAGCCTGTGGGGGAAACTTCATCCCAGGCACAACATATGGCCATTGAAGGTTTTGCCCCTTCAAACTAATGACTAGATGTGATGAGACCATCTTCATTGTGCTCGGCTATCTGGAACCTTTAGCCATTTTGAAGGACACAGGTCAATGTTATCAAGTAGTCTCTCTGCTGTGCAACCATCATCATCATCCATCCAGAACTTTGTCTCGTCCCAAACTGAAGCTCCTTGCCCGTTAAACACCAACTCCTTACTCTGCTTTCCCTTCTGTCACTGCCAAAACTTTTCCCGTCGAGTGCCAACCAGGGTGTTTTTCACTCAGTGTGGGTTCATTTCTCCATAGAACAGGGCTCCAAAGTGTTCCTCTGAATTCTCTTTCCGGGTTGGTGCTCCCAAGCTGTCTTGATGACAGATTTGGAAGACATCCAACAATGCATACAGGTCCTCCCCACCACGGGGAAGGAGGCCAATACTTTTCACCCGGGGCAGAGTGGAGTAGCTCCTGACCTTCACACACCTACAAAACAGTGATCTTGGGCTCAGGAAACATACTTAGCTAAAGGTTGAAATACCAGGCACAAGGGAAATAATTTTAGCATAACTTCCCCCTTTTTTTTTCAACACAACCTCTCTGGACCCAATCATTCTTCTTAAAAAATGTGTTTTCATTACCCATATCTTAGGAAAGAAAAAATATTTTTGATAAATATCACCTACCCAGTATTAAACCTCAAATACAGAAAAACCATCATTTTCTTAAAAAGAAAAAAATGTCCCTGTTCAAATTAAGAATCTCACTCTTATGGAGACACAGCTAGTTTCAACTTAAGTGTGTGTATTTATTAGAGCTTTAAAAAGAAGAGAAATTTCATGTAATTAGTCACCAGAGGATATCCACACAACCCCATGAATGTAACAGAAGCATTATTGACAGTGACATAAAAGGAAATGCTAATTAAATCCCAATTTCCTCCAAATATTGCCTGATCTTTTAGGTACTGGCTCACCTCTTGGGCTGTAGGACATTCTCTCAAATGCGCCCAGCTTTCAGATTTGGTGGTGCAGATAAAAGACCTCATTAGCAGAGTGGAGTGTTCATGAACACAAAATGAGTTCCTTCCCAGTTTGAACATACCCCACACAGCCTAGGAAAAGTAAAATGGAAGCCGGTCAAAAGTAGAGGGTACAGGGAAGTGAATTGGGCTGGCCAAGGAATCTTCTGGAAACAGGACAACGTAATAAAGACGAAAAAACGTGGTTTAGAAATGAAAGTATATTGAGATGGACAGAGAAATGGAAACGAGAAGAGTGGGGTCTGGTAAGGAGTAGAGGCAGTGGGTATGTGGGGTACACTCGGGCAGGTTGGACCTCTGAGCTATGCCGTACTGGGCAGCAACGGTGGTCCACATTAGAGATCACAGCTTCTCCCCACCATCTCCAGGATGCCACTTGGCATCAAGGACTGGAGTGGGCTACACATCCAGAGACAATGGTGGGAGACGATGTATCATACATGAACATCCAAACCCGAGGAGAGGAGGAGCAAGGGTTCTTATGCTCACCCACTTTTCATCGGTGCCTGCAGTCAACTGAGACATGCTTGTCTTCACTCTGGTGAACTGAGTGCATGCTCTCTTTTCCCTCACTGTTTCTCTCATCTCTGCAACACTAAGAGCCCATCAAATGAAAATTGTCTTTCTACCCGAGGACCATCACATTTGACCAAGAATTCATTCACCATCGCCTGAAGCTGTGCTCTAAAGGTGGCCGGGCAGAACCCAAATGGGCCACCTGCCTTTCCACTGGTTTAGATGCTTAGCAGGTGCAGTGCGCAATGCCAGCATCAGAAACACAGGTCACGGAGCTCTGGCCAAGAAAAGCAAACGCGTCTCAATGATCATAGTCCTGCTTCTCACCTCCTCCGCATTGCTCCCCCAAGAATTATAGACTGTGGTTTTTATGTGAAACTTGTCTACTTATTAATGCTGAATATAAAACAAATCAAAGAAACCACTGTGTAGACTTCATACAAGTGGTCCCAGAGTTCCAGGTTTACACACACACACACACACACACACACACACACACACACATACACACACTCACTCACTCACTCACTCACTCACTCACAGAGCCTGCCTTTGTTGGAACAAAAGGGAATGATCCGGTGGGGTTTTCCTTTCCTGTTTGCAGTGAAGAAGGAGGAAACCTTGAGGACAAAGAACCCATGAAGCCAAAAAGGAAGGATCCAGGCATGGCAAAGAACCCTGAAAATGATGCTGAAGATACCCAAAAGAACCAGCTGGGTCTGGAAGATGGTCTTTCAACCCCACCACCGAAGAGGTCTGGGGAACAGGCATCAACACTCTGGGAACTCTCGAATACACTAGAAAGCAAAAGGCCACGCCCCAAACAGAAGACACTGGCTCTTGAACCCAAAGGAGGCAGTGGAGAAGCCCCCTCCCCCCAAGCACTGTCCCAGCTGCTCCATCAACACAAGAGCAGTGACATTCCTCCCCCTCGGTGGCAATCCTCTCACCCACCCCTTCCAGAAGCAACCTCCTGGTCCCGTTTCCTGCAGATCACAGTCTGCCTGTTCCTGCAAAGGCAGGTATGCATGTGAGCCAGGGGAGGGGAGAGGTGATCTGGAGCGGGGCAGTATCTTGTTGAAGAGTGACGTCATCTCTCCGATGTCTTTCCAGCTTCACTCAGTCTCTAACGACTTTCTTAGAAACATGTAAGTGAATGAAACTGAAAAGAAGTATGCGGCCTGTACACCTGCACGTGGAGGGTGGCCAGGTGCCTAGGAGGGCCATGTCCTCTTTTTGCTATATTGACCTGTTTCTCAGACCCTCCCCCTCTAATGAGTTCCATAAAAGCTCATATCATCCCGGTCCTGATTCTGGTCACCATAAACACCAGATTTCTGAGATGAGAACTACTGGAGGATTCGTCATCTAAATTCAAGAAGCTTAAAAATAAACCCCTAGTGAAGTCTTCCCAATATTAACACACACATAGTAAGATCCTCGCTCTCTCCCAGCACCAGAGTCTTTCAGGGTTCCTGCTAAAACGGTCTTGAAGCGACAGCCAGGGCCGGGGGAGATACCTCAATGAATAAAAAGCTTGTTACACAAGCATAAAGGTCAGTTTGCATCCCCAGCACCCACATAAAAAGTTGTGTGTGGTTATGGGAGATGTCATTCTGTAAATCTGTCTCTTATTGGTTGTTGAATAAAGCACGGTTGGCCAATAGGGAAGCAAGATAGGTGGGACTACGAGTCAAGGAGGATTCTGGGAAAGAGAGTCAGAGAGACATGATGTAGACTGCCCCAGTGAGAGGTCCAGACCCTTTTCTCTTGTAAGAGAAATACTTAGATTAACAATTAAGGATTAAATACTTAAGTCAGAGCTAGTCAGTAAGAAACCAAGAAAATGGCCAACAGCTTTATAATTAATATAGCGTCCTGTGTGTTATTTGGGGGTTCAGACAGCGTGGCAGTGCCCAGGCGATTGGCTGGGAAACTACATTCTACAGTGTGGCTGCACGTTCCTCAAGTCTCAGTGCTAGAAGATGAAGCCAGAAGGATCCTAGATGCTCACTGGCCAGCCAGTCTATCCAGTGCCAGGTTCAGTGAGACCTTGTCTCAAACAAAGAAAGAGATGAGAGATAGAAGACACCTGAAGTCAGTTTCTAGCTTCCAACACACACACACCCACACTCTCTCTCTGTCTCTCTCTGTCTCTCTCTCTCTCTCTGTCTCTGTCTCTCTCTCTGTCTCTCTCTCTCTCTCTCATGTGCACATACAGACATGCTTGTACACACACACACACACACACACACACACACACACACACATAACCAGGCTCAAATTTGGGGTAAAGGTGGTAGAGAAGAGGAAATATAACTATGGAATGCTCTGAGGGACACCTAAGAGTCCCTGTCCTACACAGTGAGAGCTCAAGGGCTCCTGAGAGTCCATGCTATCAATTCACTCATTTGCCAATATGGAGGTTAAGGCCAGGGGCTGTGAAGTTAGGCAATCTTGGCCCTGCCACCAGCAGCTGTGACACTCAACCACTCAGCCTTCTTGGAGGACGATCACCAGACTATCTACATGTAAGTGTTTCAATGGTAAAGACAGTTATTACTGGAAATTCATATGAAACCCAAGGATAAGGTACTGCCGGTAATAAAGACTCCATCGTGTTACTGCTATTATAACAATACCCATTACTATTATTCCTCCTAAGCTGGTAACTCTCTGTCCCCTGGGGACGTGCTGGGGTGTGTGAGGTAACTGTGTAGAAAGGGCTGAGGACTTCCATAGTCTGCATCCCCTGTCCGGGAGTATGCTCCAATCATGCAGGTCACCAAGGCAATAAAGTCGGTTGACTTATTCAGTGGCTTTTCCTGACTGCAGAAACCCTGCAGCATGGAACGTCTGTGTCAGTAATGAAGACTCACTTCAAAGGAGAGAAGGAAATATGGGCGGGAGACAGTGCTCAGAAGCCACCCGATGTACAGTCAGCACTGGAAACAAATGGGAGACTGAGTCAGAACACAGATCTCTCTGTGTCCTTTTTCTTGTACTACCTGTGATGCCTGAGACAGACAAGGGATGAGGGGGGGAGCAGGGGGACAGACAGGATCCTCAATATAAGATTATTTTTAAGAGTCTGCCAAAACTCCAGCCCCTCAGATTCTATTAAAGTTAATCCGTGTGCCCTCGGGAACGGCTTCTCTACCCTTACTCTCTGCCACGGCATTCCCAAGAGCGAGGACATCTTTGTATCTCAGCCTTGCCAGCCTTACACCGCGCCTGGATACCACAGATGCACAGGAAACGTTAAATCGACCCATAAAAGAAGTAATCCTTTCTCCCAAACCCCTCACTCCTAGAGGCTTAGTCAGAAGTATCCATTCACCTTTGGCTGCAGTGCAAATGTTAGGGGTTCGCTGCATTTAATTAAAAAAAAAATCAACCAGAAGAGGCACGTCTGCACTTGTCAGCAGCAGACACCAAGCCAGGAAAGGTTAACGGGAATGCAAACCAGCCACCATTAGCATTTGGAGGTTAATGGTAACAGGCTGCGGCTGGACCATCTTCAGATTGCTGGAAATGTGGAGCAAAGGTCAGCCTCTTCCCTGAGCTCCTATTCCGTCTCTGCTCTTCAGCCTGCCCGCCTGCCTGCCTGCCTGCTTGCTTGCCTGCCTCTGGTTTGGCAGCCAAAATACCCGCTCTAATTTCATTCCAGGCTCTTGGCTGGGCTCTTTGTGAATTGCCTTTCTTGACACAAGATAAAGTGAATGAGCAGAGGAATTGGCCCCCTGCAGACACCAAAGGCAAGGCCAAGTCTGTTTGCTAAGGAAACACTCCCCTGTTTGCCAACCTCGGCTCTGCAGTCCGCTTTGGTCTCTTCTCAGTGTTTCCTAATAACCCTTAAGCATCTGGGACCCACCAGCCCCTGAGCTAAATATGCAGGAATAAGGATGCCACACATCCTCTTGGGAGGGAGAGACCCACAGAAGCTGAGAAACAGTTAATGCCTGCAGAAGCCAAGAGAAACAAAGATAACCCGCAGGTCAGGGGCTCCAGGCTGCATGTGTCTGACCCTCCGAGCCTGCCCTGGGAGTTTTCATTCTTTGTCTTCTTGCATCCTCCTAAGCCAAACATTAACTTGAGTTTCCCTTACTGTACTCAAGGAACCAAAACTTGCCCCCTCAACCAGCAAAGCCAATGTACAGTGTCTGTCACCCTCTTCACCGGCTCCCACGTGGGCAACTCTTTTCCATCATGAGATTCCACAAAAGGGAAAGACATCCTCACCATATTCTCCCTGAAGGAAGGAGGACCCAGTTTCCCCCATCAGTCACAGTAAAACTGCAAAACCCCAGGTCAGTAAGACGTCCGGGAGGCGGGGTGGGGCTTAAAGGCACTTGAAGTGCAAGTTTGGCATCCTGAGTCCAATTCCTGAAACTCATGTCAAGGCTGAAGGAGAGAAGCAACTCCACAGCTGTCCTCTGGCCTCCACACATGCGCTGTGGCATGCCCCGACAGACATATTATGCATACACCCAATACTTTTTTTTTCAGCAGCAAGATTATACAAGCAAGGAGAGTTCTCCTACGAGTTGGATTGCAATGGGCCAGTGTTTGCTTGGTAAATGTCCATAGACAACTCTTCTACACCTGGAGAGGGCGCATCCACCATGCCTTAGTGAAAAGTGAAAAGGGGGACTAATTCAGCAAGTTGACCACAATTCTTGTTGTGAGAGAAGAGGGAGTAAAATAATAACATTCGGGGGGATTTTCTTCTACACTCTTCTTGGTACCCTTGAGAAGTCTGATCTTGGCGGGCAGGGTAAAAGTGTTGGTGCCCAGGTTGGTTTCTGTGTCGTCAGGCAGGGAACCTGGGCTCTCGGGGAACACCCTGGCTTGGCTTGCTGCCCTTATTTATGAAGATTTAATCAGGAGGCTTGGTTCATTGACCTCCTTTCAAAAGCTGTAACCCGTGGGGTGGGGAGGCTCTTCCTGAACTCCAAGTGTATCTTTCAGCCATCTCTGCTTCTTTCTGTTGAACATCATAACCCACCACTATGTAGCCCTGAAAACCCTGTGAGCTACAAATGCACCCTGTTGCTTCTTACTTTGGATCTGAGACCTTGGACCTCAAGGTAAAAGATGTGAGTTCCTTAGAAAGATTTGTTCTCTGGATTTGCATCATTGTGATCAGAGGGAAGTCTCATGAGAGGGAAGTCTCAAGGACCCTAAACTATACCTTTGGTGTTGGTGATTACTGCAACTTGGATTTGGAGTCCACTTTTGAAATCCCTTCATTCCTTATCTTTATGGCACTGTTGGGAAGGCAAGATCACCACTCACAGGCTGGAGGAAGTAGCAAACTTGCTTATGGTCTCCAGACTGTTGAGAAGTGAACTCAGGGTTCTTACTAGGTTTGCTGCTCTAAGTCCTCTGGAGCTGTTTCTACCATGAAGCCTCTGCGTGCAGATCCCTGGCCTTCAGGGCTGGAAAGATCAAGCAGAAGAATCGCTGTGGAAACTGAAGGGAGGTAAGAGCAGAAGGGAAAGGGTGAGAAAGGGCGTGGAATGCTCGTGTCATGGGAGCGTGAAGGAGAGCTGCTCATAGGAGAAAGGAGAGCAGAGGGAGGAGGGCAGGAGGAGTGGGGGACAGTGGGGACGGAGATGAAGAATAAAATACAACTACACGCATGTGTGAAAATGCATACTGAAGCCCATCACTGTCAGCTAACTTTAAAAAGTAATCGGAGCTAAGAACCTTTGCCACCTGCCAAATCAACCTCCTATCCTCTTGGATTTCCTAAAACCAGAACTCTGGACAGGCAACAAGATGCAACTCTTATTACAGATTCATGAAGACTTTCCTTTGGCATTCTGACACAAGCTTGTGCCAGACACAAGCACGTAGCCTTGACCAGAGCTGCTGCACAAAAAACCTTCCTGCTATCGGATGAGACTTCCTCCTTTGCTCTCTCAGTTGAAAGCAGAGAGGAGAGAGAAGCTCCCCTGTGCACACTGTACACACCACAGCAAGACGATCTGACAAGCATCCCTCTGGATGCTGATCCCGCGAAGCAGACACGTTTGTCTCTCCCCCCGGGTCTCAAACTGCCCTACTTCCTTCCTAGCTCACCTCCCCGTGCTCTTCTCCGTGCCACCAGGCCTGCAGGTACAGCTGCTGCATCCAGGCCCCTCAGTACTTCCCTCTGTGAAGGGCATTTTTCCAACCTAGGAAAGAAAAAGAAAAACTACACACACACACACACACACACACACACACACACACACACACACACACACACAAAGCAATCATCACAGTCAACAAGGCACAGTCAGGGGTCCTGATAGCAAAACATATTTTTCTAAATGAAAGGGTTGCCAGACCAGACTCCCAGTGGCCTAAGCACCCTGGGGAGGGAGCGCAAGATGGAAAACACAGAACACAAGGTCTGGTCGTGCCTGCCACAGACTAAGGAACCCCTAGGCAGGAATTTTTATAGCAGTCCACTAGGTGACAGATGAAAATCAGGTCTCTTGAAGCCTTAGGCCTCCGGTTTAACATAATTGAAACCATTTCAAGTTTGTTCACCCCTTCAACCCCAAGTGAGCCTGCCTTTTCAAATACTAGTGATTTGGGGCTTCTCAAGTCTTGCCTCCAAAAATACCCCAGCAATCTCTGAGACAGAGGCAGGCCTGCAGGTCTGTGTAATAGTTTCAGTTCACTGGACCCTTTTGCATGCCCCCACCAATGCTAACGACACAGACCAACCTTACCCAAAGTAGTAGCAGTAGACCCCAGCAAGAAGATCTGAAAGCAAACTGGCCAGGGAGTATTTAAAGGTGACATACAGGCAAACCAGGAAGAATCATGGTTCACCATTGGTGTGAGCACGCGGGCACTCACCATTGACTCTCAGGGCGTGCACTGGCCACCCTCCTGTTTTTCTGCCTGAGGATATGAACTTGCCAGACCTCACTCTTCCTTCTTTTCCCACACACGAAAAATGCTCGAGGCGTGAGCCTTCATAGTTTGGTTTACCAGGCAAAATGACAGGGGAGATCGTTCTAAGGAATTAGAATAAACCAATGATGAGAAAGGATGTTGTAGAAGATGACACAAGAGAAGGGGGAGAAATTCAATATCTTTGGAGCTCTGTCGAAAATGCGTAATTCCAGGATTGGTTCAATAATAGCAGAGTCCCATGCCCTATATAATATTTAGGCATATCCTTGTAAAACTGAAAGAAGCTCCTTGGCCACCCAAAGGGGACAAGATCTACACGGTGCTTGTATGTCTGCTAGGGGAGGGACAGAGTGGCTGCTTGTAACCTAAGAAAGTGGTGTCTTTTTGAAAGGTATATCTGAGATGAAATATCAGTGCTAAACCTGGAAGTAAAAACAATGGGAAGGGCTTTAATATTTGAAAAACATATCCTTGTGATAAGCAAATGGGGCCATGGACCCCCAAGGGGAGCCCACATTTAAGTAATGACATAAGGAGGCAGGATTAATTGTCAAAATACTTGCTGCCCCATATTGGACTGCACAAAACTGCAGGTCTTTTTCCCCCCTCATAATAACAAAATGGAAATTTCAGCATCCTCCACCTAATAGAGGATTTGTTGAACCTAAGCGTCCCACCAACTGAAGGCGGAATTCTTGCATAATCTCTACAACTCTTAGCACAGGGCTCTTGTCCTCAATACCCCGAAGAAGGACGGAAGGATAAATGAGGTGTTCTTGTCTCTATTATTACCCCATCGTGGGGCAGGAATCATGAGCCCTGGTTGTCAATTTTCTACCTCATTCTAGATAGTGAGTGGTATATTTCCCTCAACAAAGAAAGGAAGTCGGCATGATTACTCAACAGAGAGTTTCAAAGGAGCCTTGCGGTGATTATGTGCTCTCACTCAAGGTGATTCTGCCCACTTTTCCTTCTACCAGCAGGGACACGAATCTTGGTTTACCCTACTTAAGAACAGCAGACAATAGGCACTGTCTGTCAATTCCATGGCTTCTCTCATAAGAAAGGAAGTCTGCTATATGGTGATGTCAGAAGGCCTCGGTGCCATACAAAGATTTCCCAGAGGGTCTCCTAAAATAGGAGAAGCAACCACTCACTTTGCTTAAGTCAATCAAGTGCAGAACACTCCTCCCACTGTAGGAGATAAGTAACACTTTCCCATTATAGATGGTAAAAAAGTTCTCAGACTCCAACTATAGCAGTGGTATGAAGGCTCCTGCTATCTCCCGGAAGCCCAACTCCATTACATGGAGAGCATCAAACAGATCCTCACCTGTCCTGCGGACAGTTTCATCTCACAGAGGATAGAGAGAGCAATTAGGGAAACTGACATCAAGGAAGAGACAGCTGGCAATGTGTAAGCAGTAGGAATCTCTCGAGTAAGTGACCTTTTCGTCTTGGACCAAAGTATAACAGCTTGGGAATGAACGGGATATACCAGAGGGAATGATCGTCATTCACAGCCATCAGCTATGACCTCAGCGACATCTCCTGCCTTCCAAAGGCTGACTGTCTACTCAGATGGTAAGTAATATCCAAGGCCATCTTATCAGTAAGAAAGGGACTAGTGTTGGAGGAAGAGTACATCCTGTGGGCTGGATGAGGTAGGAAGAATGCCATAGAAATCTGACTTGAGTTGATTGGATGGAGTGTGTGTGTGTGTGTGTGTGTGAGAGAGAGAGAGAGAGAGAGAGAGAGAGAGAGAGAGAGAGAGAGAGAGAGAGAGAGAGAGAGAGAGAGAGAGAGAGAGAGAGAATGGGGTGGTGGATATTCAAGGAAATTGTTTGAGAATCAAGACGTGAAAGTCTACGTGGAGGACATGTTGTTTGACCCAGTGGAAAGACAAAGTAAACATGACACTGAAGACTTCTGTCAGTGGTTAGCTAGCCCCACCTGTCTCCTCAGAGCCCCACAACCACATTTGTTCTAATAGACATCACATCTCACCCTGCCACAGCTGTTCAAACTGACACGTGGCACAAGCTGAACCAAACAGCTTTCGCTTTCTACTAAAAAATCTGAAACCTGGATTCTAAGCTGGTAGGCTGCTTGATTGGGTATAGGAAATCAAGAGCTCTGGGAGACCATCTGCTCTGAAAAACAGAAAGAAGCAAAAGCCATCTTCAGAGTGGAGGGCAGGAAATAGAGCAGAAATGAGCCCTTGGAAACGAAGGGACCAAACAGTCCGCTGCATGGTTCCACCCTGGCTCCCTCCATTTGCAAGGCAGGCTGTTCTCCTTGCTCTGGAATCTTATGGCACCCCTGGGCCATGATGCATTCTCCTTATTTTTTTTAAAGTTTTTATTTACTCTTGAGAATTTCACAGCTATATAAACAATGAAATAGCATCATATTGATCTCCCTACTCTTCCCCCTTTAATTCCTCTCATTTTCTCTCTGACACATCCCCTACCTAACTTTTTAATAACCCACAAAGTCTGGTTAGAGATACCCATACATGAACGGGTGTGGGGTCATCCATGGGAGCATGGCGATCCTACCGGAGGCCATATTATTCTCCAAGAATGATTCTCACTCCCCCAGCAACTGTGAACTTCCAATGGCTCCTCAGTAAGGGACGGGCCTGGAGATCACCCACCCCGTCTACGCTAGGGTTTTTGTCTAGCTTGACCTTGATCTTGTGCAGTTAACTATGCCAGCTCTAAGTTCATGGTTGTGATAGTTAGTTCATGCCCAGAAGGAAGCACTTCACAAATCCCTCCCCATCCTCTAGTTCTTACATTGTGCTGTCTTCTCTTACATGATATTCCCCGAGCTTTGTCCAGGACAGGGTTGTTACAGATACCCCACCAGTACAATAGTGGCTTGACTGTTATGGAGTAACTAACTATTTTCTGATTAAATCTGAGGCCTGCTACGCAGGAGGGAATTGTATGCCAGGGACTGTAATCCTAGGATTAATAGTTAGGGAGGTCACATGCCTGGGGCAGAACGTGTGTCATTTTGTTAAAAGCTCATGCTGTCAAATTGCCTTCTGAATGTTTATGTTTATATGCATTGACCCAGTCTACTCTCAATGATCAGAGAATTTTCTTTTTGCAGTAAGCAACAGTCAACAGAAAATGCCTAATCACACAAGTGCTGGGTACATTCTCTTTTAATACAAGACAAGTCACCTAGTAAGGTGGCCTGAATGCTAACTGTTCCCTATGGGCTCAGGTGTTTGATTACTTGGTTTCCAGGTAGTCTCACTGTCTTGGAAGGTTGTGGAACTTCTAGGAGGCGGAGGGGGTCACTGAGGGTAGGCCTTGAAATGTAGAGCCATGGGCATCCCAAGCACTTCCTGTCTATTCCCTGCTTCCCTCCTGCAGAAGCAGCAGAATCAACCACCTCATGCTTTTGCAACCATGCCTTTGCCACTACGATGGAGTGAATCCCTTTCAAACTACCAGCCAAACAACTACATAACCTGCGTAATCTCCCAGAACAATGGCAGGGCCATGGCGGACACCCAGGCCCTCTGACTCAGCACTTACAGCCATACAAGCCAATGCTATTTATTCTCCCCAATGCCGTGAACCCGCGGGGTGGTTACCTACAGATACGCTAAGCTTTACTGGGAAAGGAGTGAAAACAAACTGGCAGGGAGCCAAGGTTGTACGAGAAGCTGTCAGTCCCATGGAGGGGGGGTGGGGTAGACACCGAGTGAACATCCGGGTCGGTACCCAGGGAAGATCAGGCACTTGAAGGAAAGGCAAGGGCAGCACCAGGCTGCACAGAGAGAGCTGCCCCTTCACGCGGAGTCCGATGGGGGTAGCACCAGGCCGCACAATGAGAGCTGCCCTTCACGTGGAGTCCGATGGGGGCAGCTCTTGGGAAGAACCGGACTCGAGCTCTCAGCTTCCCAGATGTCAGGAGACTAGAAAAGTCCGTCTCCAAAGGCCACAGAAAGAGCAGGTGGGGAACAGGCGACAGGATGGCAGGACCAGCAAGGTGTGTGTGTGTGTGTGAGTGTGAGTGTGTATGTGTGTGGTGTGTGTATGTGTGTGTGTGTGTAGTGTGTGTGAGTGTGGGTGTGTGCGTGAGTGTGTGAGTGTGAGTGTGTGTGAGTGTGTGAGTTTGAGTGTGTGTGTCAGTGTGTGAGTGTGTATGAGTGTGAGTGTGTGTGTGGTATGTGTGAGTGTGTGTGGTGTGTGTGACTGTGTGTGTGGTGTGTGAGTGTGTGTGGTATTTGTGTGTGGTGTGTGTAAGAGTGTGTGAGTGTGTGTGGTATGTGTGTGTGTGTGTGGTGTGTGTGTGTGGTGTGTGAGTGTGTGTGGTGTGTGAGTGTGTGTGTGAGTGTGGTGTGTGTGAGTGTGTGTGAGAGTGTGTGAGTGTGTGTTGTGTGAGTGTGTGTGTGTGAGTGTGTGTGTGGTGTGTGAGTGTGTGTTGTGTGTGAGTGTGTGTGAGTGTGGTGTGTGTGAGTGTGTGAGTGTGTGTGTGCGTGTGTGTGTGCAGATGTGAAAGGATGAAGACAAGCGTGACAGGGTGGAGGGAATGAGACAGATGGGGCTCTTTCTAGCTCTTTCTTCTTTTCCTTAATTTTAAATCCTTTTCTCTACGTATCTGTGTTGAGCGGGGTAGAGGAGTCAGCAAGCAAACGAAGAGGAAAAGATGACGCTGGTTCCAGGGTAGGAGCCGAGGCTTAGAAAAGTAAGCAGAGACCGACCGTTACTGGTGAGAATCAGAGGGGGAAAATGTCATGCCTACAAGTAAATATCTGAGCAAGAACGATGATGAAAGGTGCCATTGCAGCTAAATAGTCAGAAGTAAGCCTAGAGAAGGGAAGGGGAGGCCACACTGCACGCCAAAGGCGGTCGAGCGCCAGAAGACACAGGTGCCGATGTGGGGGGAGCCCCCGAGCGCAGGAGGCTGGGCGATCTGTCAGAAGGGCCAAGGGCTCAGAACTGGCCAATGTGTAAAAGGGCTCTTGAGCTAAGTCTGAGGGAGAAACAAACAAGAAGAGACGAATCCGCTGCCCAGGGGAAGGCGATTTACCTCTCACAGATGGCGATAAGAAGACAAGATTCCAAGGCTGTTTGCCTTTCCCTAGGGAAACGATCATGAGAGCCCGCAAGGCAAACACCGCGAAGGAGTGGAAAGACAGTAAGGGAACCCTTGGCTTCCTTAAGCGATCCAACTACTCAGGCTGCCGTGAAGGGAAGTGAGTCACCGGTGGGCTGTAGGAGGGGCACTTTCAAAGGGTTGTCAGTGCCCCAAGGAGGTGGCTGTGACTGTCCCGACTGTCCTTCAGGCCAGGTGGGGAAAGAGGAAGACACATCCTCCAAAGCTCCAAGCTGCTCTTCCGCTGCGCAATGGATCACTGAACCAACGGCTCTCGAGCATTTAGGAGAGAACGTGTGGATTGCCAAGACTTACAAGTTGTGCTCTACCACCTTATTTCTGTATTTTAGGGCAGAGACAGGTAGACTACTAGGTGTTCCGTTTGCACACCCTGACATTCCAGGAAGGGCTGAAGGTTGATTAAAAGAATTACCCCCCCCCAAAAATCACCAAGACACTGCAAACTATAAATAGTTGTTTAAGTAAAGGTTGGGGCGGGGGAGCATAAAAGGGATCAAAAAAGACCGAACATTAAAATGTGCAGCACAGGCTTTGTATCACTTGTGTATGTGGATTCTACGCATTTATTAACGGTGAACTAACTCGGCTATAAGTGTTCCGGCAACAACAAAAGGAGAAACCTGATGGATCATTCACTTCCTATTACCTGTGAAACTTTAAAAAGGAGAGAGGAAACAAGATAGAGGCCAGGAGGCGGAGCGTAGAAAGAAACAAAGAAGCATAATTCTCCCGGAGGTGAGACCCAACAGAAACTTCAGAGAAGCCTCAGAAAAAGGGACTCTCTTGCAGTCGGATATAACACATAACCTCCTCAGATCCCAGCACCTCTCTGCCTCTGCTTATTTGTAATTTAGATTTAAGTAAATTTCTTTTAAAATCCTGTAATGTGAAAGTGTTCTCAGCCTCTAGAGGTGGCCTGATTACTCTGCCAATATGTAACACAGATCAAATAAACACAGGACAAACCAAGTAGTCATGCCACACACCACAGAGAACTTTTCTGCCTCCTTGCTGAAGGGCGGCTTGGGGTTGCACACCCTCTGTACTGGCCTACCCAGGCCACAGCTTTGAGGAGACTGGAGGTCCTCCCGTGGGGACTGAAGACCGGTTACTGCCCCACCCCACAGGTTGAGCCGTTTCATGTTAGGCAGCCAGTGGGTCATGTTGGGAAGGGTCATGGGAAGCTATCCTCCCTGTCTTGCAGTGATAATGAGTTACTTTGTAAGTTACTTACTCTTGTAAGTTACTGGGCCATCACTGAGGAAGGAGGCTTCATGCTATTCCAATCGGAATCGGCACGGTATACAAGGAAAAGATCAGATCACAAAGAAAAGTGGGGCCCTGGCTATACACCTACATGATGTGAACTTATCCAAGCCATTTCACCTTTGGATGTCACCATCATCGGTAAAACAAAGAGTTACACGCTTAGACGACAGTTAAGCAGCCCTTTCTGTGCTAACATTGATGTTTAGGCACATGAGATGAAAAAAATGTGTTTCGATGCATTCAATAATTATAAAATGTCATATAGCTAATATCGGTTATCTAAATTTTACCACATAAGCCATCTGCCCTACAGAAATCCAATTTGTACAAAAGTCCTCAGGAAGAAATGGATTAAAATGTGCGGACTAATGGTGAGAATGAGGTGATTCTAAGAACATTATGGTAATGTGGATTCAATCTTCACATGGAAAAAGGAAATCAGTGCAAAAACTGTTGATACCTGAAAAGTGTGTAGTTTTTTTCAGAACTTGGAGGATGAGGTTTCATATGCACTATTAAATTCAGCAGAAATGAACTTTTGTCTCACTGAACAATTAAAGGGACAGCATAACTATAAGCAGGGACTTAATCACGAGGTAAGTGGTTTGGGACTCGTTCAGAGGACAAAGTCAGAGGAAAATGGATCACCCGAAAAAATAAGACTCCAAAGACTCACATATCCATGTGACTAGTGTTGTCACTTAGGAAAAGCAAAGTGAGAGAGAAAGACACCATGCAGCAGGGTTCAAGCAGAGGGTTTTCTTTTAAGTAGGGAAGGGGATCATTAAAAAAAAAGGGTGAGGGGAAGGGGGAGACTGGCCTCCAGGGATGGAAGCAGCAGGAGAGAGGAAATGGGAGAGAGACAAGAGGGGGGAGCAGACAGAGAGGGGGAGAGAAAGAAAGGGAGAGAGAGAAGGATAGGAGGTGGGCAGGGCCCCTTTAAGAGGGAACATATTGAATAGGCACAGGTGGTGTTCTTAGTGGCTGCAGCTGAGGGTGTATCCTGTCAGAACCCCAAGGACAGGCCAGTACAGATGCCTAAGTACTAATAGCTAGCCAGTAAAATTCCTCACCTCTAATGTGATCCATCCTTTCTCATTGACCTTAGGCCCTCTAAACTATTCCCATCCCATTTTGCTCCCAACTGGGTCTCTATATATAGCTAATCACACAGCCCAAATCACCCTGACACCCTTGATAGAACTCTGGGCCATTCTGATGCTTCTAGTCAATGACCTTTCTGATTCATCCTTCATCCTGGCCTCAAATGGTAGACATTCTCCTATCTAACGAGGCTCACTGACCCCATAATATGCCTTGTCTCATACTACCCAAAGAAACACTGGAATAAGACCATGGTATTCTATGATTAATGCACCCTGTGGCTCAGTTCTTAGCAAAGATAATGGGATCAGAAAGGTCTCAAGAAGGGCAGCTAAAATCATCGCAAGAGAGAAAGGGCTCCTTCTGAGAGATGAGTTAATGAAGTTAGGAGTCTACAAGACAAATAACAATGTTAGGAAGAGACAATCTTACAGTTCCAGAAAGTCATGGAAAGAAAAAAGTGGATCCAACCAAACTCCAGAATACTCAAATAAGACAGTCTCTCCTGACTCTTAAGACATGGAAATGTGAGTTGGCTAGAAAGAAACAGCTAATGACAATGACGACAATAAAGTGGTGACATGAGAAATAATAAAAAAAAGAAAGTTGATTTGGAAGGTTTGGTTTTGTTTGTGGTCTTTGATTTTTGAGACAGAATCTCCTTACATAGTCAAGGTTGGTCTGAATCTACGTTAGCCTGGCTTGCAAAGGATCCAGGATCCTTCTGTCTTAGCCTCGAGGGATTACAGACATACGTCATCACACCCATCTTAAAAATGTAAATTTTAAGGGGTTTCCCATATAGCCATGGAATGCTCAATGTCAGCAGACCAGGGAAAACGAGGGTCTCCAGCTCTAGCGACAATCAAACTCCCAGTCATTTGACATGCTGACTATCAACGGCGCGTGCAACTGCCTATAGGGCCTAGGAGGTGTTGCTCCTTTACTTAAGCCTTTACTGGCTCCTTTTTGTGAAGATCATCCAGACAAAGGTGCCTAACTCAGTACCTAATTCACCCAGCCTCAGTAAACAGCAGCAGTAAGAGCCAGTAGGAACCATTGTGCAATTCAGCTGAATGAGTGCGGTGCTCACTGTCATAGTGAGCCATTGCAGTCACTGTTTTGTCTTCAGTATGTTGATGGTTGTCTTTCATCAATAACCAGATCATTGTCAATCATCAATAACCAGACCCTGACATCAGGTCCCTCTTGTTTCAATACTTGGGGTGTTCATACCTCTTGCATGCTTAAGTTTTATTTTTCAAAAAGGATTTATTATTTTTGTTTTATATGTTTACATGTTTTGCCCGCATGTATGTATGTACATCATATGCATTCCTGCAGAAGCCAGGGGGTGTTAATATCTGGGAACTCGAGTTTCAGATGGTTTGTGGACCACCACGTATGTGCTGGGAATTGATCCCAGGTGTTCTGGAAGAGCATCCAGTGCTTTTAACTGCTGGGACCTCTCTCCAGCTCCTGGTTCTGGATATTTTCCAATGCTAAGACCACTGGAGTCCCACAGAAAGGATAGAAACATGTTAGACAATTGTCTTTTCTATATGGCATATCAAAGTAGAAGGCTAAAAAAAAGTAAATATGAAAAGGTACCGTTCCAGACAGAAGAAAAACAAATAGGTACGTAGAGTCCATCTAAGAGGAAGGACACCTCTCACTACAAGAGGCCAGGCGGGAAACTTTAAGGAAAGAGAAATCTGTGCTGAGACTTTTGTAGCCTTCTGGGGTACATCAAAAGGCCAAGCAGTCAGCTCTTACCCCGGCTGGAGCACATTGCCTGGACTTGTGAGAGCAAACGAAGCAAGCAACCAGAGGAATCAGTTGGTGGATTTTTGTATCTGAAGAGCACCTGGGTGGTACGCATAGGCATTATCTCCCTGTTGCTGATAAACAGCTAATGGACAAGGCACTTCAGAATGACCTCAATCCAAGTCTGGCTCCTGTGCCATGCCAAGTCTGCCGGTGCCCAGGGTGGTTACGACCTCCTCAAACCAGTCTGATGACCAGTGAGCCTCCAAGTTCCCCAGTACCAAAGGGGGCATACTGACAGGCCCTCCCCTGTAAACTAGGAACATTAAGTGAACTCATTCTTGGAGCGTACTCACCACAGAGTCAGGTGCCATCCAAGTGTGCAATAAGCCACACGTATAATTGTGGTGGCGTTGTTTTGTTTCCCGTACTTCTTCGTCTCGGCGTAGGTGGGGTGGGAGAACAGACATTGAGAAGTTCAGATGATCTGCTGACTGCTGTTCCTGTGTTGTCTGTCAAACGGTCGCTGATTTACGAGGCTATGCCTTGATTACAGTGTACATGAGTTTGGGTTTACATTCACAAGTAAGTTTGAATTCCACTAGTATGTCTCTCCAGGGACTCACGCTAAATCAATACCTCTTACCCGATATGGCCTAAATTGGTGTTGTAAACTACCATTTGGACTCTGGAACAGAATTGCTAATGGAGCGATAATTAACAAATTCCCTAATTATTCCCCTCCATTCCAGATTTATCAGCCATCGCATCTTCAGAGTTGTCTTTTACCTTCAGGAATGGAGGATGAAAGTAATGGGCAAAGTGGATAAAAAAGGAGAGCCCTGAGCATTATAGGCAAGGTGTTTAATGCTATAATTTGCTCTTCAGGTTGAATAAGGCCTCAGCTCCTCCCTCATTATTTGGTCGTCCACCAAGGCCGCCCATTTCTCCCATTTGTAGCAGAACTTTTTTTTTTTTTTTTTTTTGGTTTTACGAGACAGGGTTTCTCTGTTTTGGAGGCTGTCAGTCCAGCCTGGCCTCGAACTCACAGAGATCCGCCTGCCTCTGCCTCCCGAGTGCTGGGATTAAAGGCGTGCGCCACCAACGCCTGGCTTGTAGCAGAACTTTTAAAATGACTCCATTTAGAGTGAGGCTACAGGGGGGGGAGCCTCATAACTGCCACACCTGGGGCTACTTTTTAAGATTTCCAACAATTTCCTTTAATTTTTCTTCTGCTGTTTCTCTGGCTACCCCACGCAAGCCTATCTATCTCCTGCCTCATGTTCTCATGTACCTTCTAAGCGTCTCCATTTTCCATATGATAAGTTCTTACTATGTAGCCCTGATTGGTCTTGAATTCACAATCCAGATGCTTCTGCCTCCAGAGTGTTGGGGTGATCGACATATGCCACCAGATGCAGCTTAAAGAACTCTCCTCTGTTAGTCCTTCATACCCAGCACCGCAGCCTTATTCAGACATCCGTCATTGCTCACACAGAATGCTGTCATCACTATCAAACAGGCTCCCTTATCAACTCCAAACCTCTTCCAGTGCAGTTCCTATTCAACTGGCAAAAAAAAAAAAATGGCCACTTAAAAAAAAAGCAAACCCTCAGCCGGGCGTTGGTGGCGCACACCTTTAATCCCGACACTCGGGAGGCAGAGGCAGGCGGATCTCTGTGAGTTCGAGGCCAGCCTGGTCTACAAAGTGAGTGCCAGAACAGGCTCCAAAGCTACACAGAGAAACCCTGTCTCAAAAAAAACAAAAAACAAAAAACAAAAAAAGAAAGAAAGAAAAGAAAATCCTCTTCCACTGCCCAAGCACCGTGCCCATTTTCTCCTACTGAGCAGCGCTGAGACAATTCCATGTACACTATTGATTTGACCCCATCAGGGTTCCCTCCTCCGTTTCCCATACTCCTTTTCACTCAGCTTGCCTCTCAACTTGCCTACCTTTCGCACGCACGAAGTTTCCTCTGCCATGAGCACCACTGTCCCCTTAACCACGGAAGAGTTCAGGCCTATCTTTAGAGCCTCAACTCCAGAGCCATCCCCAAGCACACGGCAGCCATGGGAGCCACCCCACCACCACGGCACACCTGCACTCTTGGGCACAGAGCCCCAGAGACCGCATCTCACTAGACTGTATGGTCCACTGTCAAGCCTTGCAGTTCTGGGCCCCGTGAAGGCAACTGGAGCTCGTCAGCTGCTCCGTATTCAAACACAGACTAGACAGATGACTAGAGAAGACCCACAGGTATTTCTTCCCTGGGATATTTTTAAGCTCCCACAGAAGCAAAGATGACAAGAACACGTGTCTGCTCACGTGAGTGGCACTCTGCGAGGCTTTCAGGAGGGGAGAGAACCTGTAGGTCTAACTGATGGCATCAGAAGAACAAGCCTGTCCCTAAGGCACTATTTAAATTCCACTCAGTGATTTTCTTTTTAATTCATTTTTATTCCAGGTGCAGCCTCGCAGCTATTTTAAACCTGAGACTTAAAATAAAGTAATACTAATAGCTGGAGTTATCACAGGCTCCCGCAGTAACAGTGCGCCTTGAATCTCCGGGCGGGGGGGAGGCATACACAGAGTTTTGGAAAAAAAAAAAACAGTATCCCTTTCCCGGGAGAAGGTAGAGAGCCAACAAAACAGGGTCTCCATCATCAAAGGATTGTGCTTCCCTAAGCAAAAGCATTCAGCCGTCCACGCCCTGAAATAGTTCACTTTGTGCATTAACTGTTCCCTTTCACAATGCGCAGTCTGAAGGGAAGATGAGACTGCCGGGCAGGGGAGCAGAAGACGCCAAGCCAGACCGCTTTCCCCCAAAGCAGCCTGCTGACAATGTGTGACAGTCACCTGAGGCCTGGGGGTCTGTGAGCAAATGCAAATTCCAGACTCCATCTAGACCCACAGAGCCTGAAAGAAAGAAATGCCCTTCAGTGCCTGCTTGTGGGAAAGTGACTCCAAGCTCGGGGAAACTGCCCAGGAAATGGAGCACTATGGTGCCCAGAGACACAGACCGCCCCTGACCTGTTTGTGTCCACAAGAGCCAAGCTTGTTTCTTTGGACTCATTAATGAAACAAAAGTCATGCCTTAATGACTGGCCTGAGCCAGCAGGGAGTCCACAGCATTAGTGCTGCCCAGACAGAGAACGCCCCAACATGGAACACCGGCATCCATCATTTGGCCCCTTCCTGGTTTTTAGTAGGGCAATGACCTCTCCATGTGGCCGGGGGGGGGGGGGGGGCCCTTTCTCCTCATGTATCTCCCAAACAGATACCACAGCTACAACAGGCCAGCCACCACTGTCACGTCTGAATGCAGGCAGAGATATAGGAGGAAGGACTGGTCAGGGACAAGCCCCGGGATGGGGGAAAGATGGAAGTGTGGTGGGCAGTCCCCCTCCTCCTGAAATGAGGTTATGAAAACTGAGTTCAGCCAAGTTAAGTCTCTGCCACATATACTCAAAGGGCCTTGGGCATTAAATAGGTCCTGACCCCAGTTAGCATGGAGTCTCTCTGAAGGTGTTGGCTTTGAGCATCCCATAAAGGAATCAGATGAGAGCAAAGCCATCGAGGTTGCATGGGGAGCCTCCCAGGGCCGCAGAACAGATAGTCCCATGATGGGGAAGTCCTTCTGTGTATATGTAAATAAAGCACTGTGGGCCAATAGGGAAGCAGGATAAGTGGGACTAGGAGTCTAGGAGGATTATGGGAAATGTAGTGAAGAGAGTTGTCGCCATGTGATCCCGGGGAAGAAAGGACAGGTCAGGATGCCATCCTCAGAAAGATAAGTCCTCATAGAAATATATATTAGTAATTATGGTCTAATAATTAAGTCAGAGCTAGCCATTAAGAAACCAAGCTAATGGCCAACAGCTTCATTAATATAGTGTCTCGTGTGTTATTTGGGGGCTAAGTGGCAACGGGACCCCAGAGACTGGCTGGAAGAATGCACATTACAGTCAAGAAGCACCACACTATTAATTCACACTCGGCTTCCACAGAGGCATCCCGGGTATTTTCAGCAGGTTGTGTGGCTGCGGCTACACTCACAATGCAGCACTGAAGGGAGGCCTAGCACATGCTCCCCTGAGAGCAGCTGAGCAGACACTGCCTTTGTCGGGGCATTTCCTTTTGCCAGGGAAGGAAAGAAGCAGCCAGCTCTCTCCTATGACTCTCCACTGTGTTCTCTTCTGACCACTCCTTTGCCTCTTGTTTACAATGTGTCAGAAAGACAACCTTACATTGTTTCCCAAATTTTAAGTTTTCACCAGCCTACAAATTCTGATAAAAACAACCTACTATTCAATTACTGAGTAACATCATTGTAAAAAAACAAATACATACACAATCCTATCCTAGAGCATTTTCACAAAGCAAAACAAAAACAAAAACAAACAAAAAACAGAAAGATGTAATGCTACCTGAAAGATGTAACCACAGAATACAGTGTTCTAATCTACTGTTCTGTTCTAGTCTACTGTTCTATTCTGTTCTACCCTACTGTTCTATTCTGTTCTAGTCTACTGTTCTATTCTGTTCTACCCTACTGTTCTATTCTGTTCTAGTCTACTGTTCTGTTCTGTTCTGTTCTAGTCTACTGTTCTATTCTAGTCTACTGTTCTGTTCTGTTCTAGTCTGTTCTATTCTGTTATTGTCTACTGTTCTGTTCTAGTCTACTGTTCTGTTCTGTTCTAGTCTACTGTTCTGTTCTGTTCTAGTCTACTGTTCTAGTCTGTTCTAGTCTGCTGTTCTGTTCTGTTCTAGCCTACTGTTCTATTCTGTTCTAGTCTATTGTTCTGTTCTGTTCTAGTCTACTGTTCTGTTCTAGTCTACTGTTCTGTTCTACCCTACTATTCTATTCTGTTCTAGTCTACTGTTCTGTTCTAGTCTACTGTTCTGTTCTAGTCTACTGTTCTGTTCTAGTCTACTGTTCTGTTCTGTTCTGTTCTATTCTGTTATTGTCTACTGTTCTATTCTGTTCTTGTCTACTGTTCTGTTCTGTTCTAGTCTACTGTTCTGTTCTGTTCTAGTCTACTGTTCTGTTCTGTTCTAGTCTACTGTTCTATTCTGTTATAGTCTACTGTTCTGTTCTGTTCTAGTCTACTGTTCTGTTCTGTTCTAGTCTACTGTTCTGTTCTGTTCTAGTCTACTGTTCTATTCTGTTCTAGTCTACTGTTCTGTTCTGTTCTAGTCTACTGTTCTGTTCTGTTCTAGTCTACTGTTCTGTTCTGTTCTGGTCTACTGTTCTGTTCTGTTCTAATCTACTGTTCTATTCTTTTCTAGTCTACTGTTCTGTTCTGTTCTAGTCTACTGTTCTGTTCTGTTCTGGTCTACTGTTCTGTTCTGTTCTAGTCTACTGTTCTATTCTGGTCTACTGTTCTATTCTGTTCTAGTCTACTGTTCTGTTCTAGTCTACTGTTCTGTTCTAGTCTACTGTTCTGTTCTAGTCTACTGTTCTGTTCTGGTCTACTGTTCTGTTCTGTTCTGGTCTACTGTTCTAGTCTGTTCTAGTCTACTGTTCTGTTCTGTTCTAGTCTACTGTTCTATTCTTTTCTAGTCTACTGTTCTGTTCTAGTCTACTGTTCTATTCTGTTCTAGTCTACTGTTCTGTTCTTTTCTAGTCTACTGTTCTGTTCTGTTCTAATCTACTGTTCTATTCTTTTCTAGTCTACTGTTCTGTTCTTTTCTAGTCTACTGTTCTGTTCTAGTCTACTGTTCTGTTCTAGCCCACTGTTCTATTCTGTTCTAGTCTACTGTTCTGTTGTAGCCTACTGCTCTATTCTGTTCTAGTCTACTGTTCTATTCTATTCTACTGTTCGTACTCTCCTTTTACTTTGCTTTCATCTGTTCCAGGGAAATTTCTTTATAAGCCATGTTCAGCAGTCCTCATAACAAAGAAGTTGCTTTGTACTTAGATGAGGGCTTCTTGCTATACACTACAGTTCCTAGGACAGTAGTGAGCAGAGGAAACGTGTCACGGAATGGGTCTGAGATACCCATGCCTTGGTCATTCTGTGACCTGCACATGCTGAAGCAGAGGCCAGGTTGGCTGCCTGGCCTCATTGTGAGTGCAACACAGTCTTCCCCCAGTACAAGCTTTGAAAGGCCACAATGTACCCATACATGCTTTGTCTGAATTTCATTTCATTTCAACTATATCACAGTCTGTTGTGTAGGTGAGGAAGATAAGGTCTGGACCACTCTTGTTCTAGTCCTTATAAAGCTATAGAGCTAAGCACAAGCAAGCCTGTAAGCATCTGTTTCTCGCTGTTATTGGTGATAGATGTGACCAGCTGTTTCAAGCTCCTGTTATTGTGACTTTCCTTGTGTGCATGGGCTATAACCTGGAACTATAAACCAAACCCTTTCTCTCATAAGTTGATTTTCGTCAAGGTATACTTCATCACAGCAACAGAAATAAACCTTGGACAGGATCCATCTCACACCAGCCTCTTGCTAGCATCCACCTGTCAGTCCTTTCCTGCTATGTTATTGGTTCTAAATTTCATCCCCACCCTCCACCCTGTCCCGTTCCTGGGGCTCACTGGATTGTTCATTAGGTTTCTACAGGGACATCAAGCATTTGAATCCCCAGTACACTTCACAGAACCTGTAGCCTGAGAGATATCAGGAACTGCTCATGAATGAATGAGCTGGTTTTGTTCCACATATTTTCTTCCTTCCTTCCTTCCTCCTTTCCTTCCTTCCTTCTTCTTCTTCTTCTTCTTCTTCTTCTTCTTCTTCTCCTTCTTCTTCTTCCTCCTCCTCCTCCTACTCTTCCTCTTCCTCTTCCTCCTCCTTCTTCTTTTTGGTTTTATGAGACAGGGTTTCTCTGTATTGTTTTGGAGACTGTTGCTTCTTCTTCTTCTTTTTGCTCCACTTATTTTCTAGTTCCTGCACTTCCCTGGCTGTAGTGGTTTGAAAGAAAATGGCCTCCATAGGGAGGGGCACTATTAGAAGGTGTGGCTTGTTGAAGTAGGTGTGGCCTTGTTGGAGGAAGTGTGTCACTGTCGGGGTGGGTTTTGAGGTCTCCTATGCTATGCCGAGTGCAGACACACAGACTCCTTCTGCTGCCTGTGAACCAAGATGTAGAACTCTCAGCTCCTTCTCCAGCACCAAGTCTGCCTGCACATTCCCATGTTCCACCATGATTATAATGGACTAAACCTCTGAAACTGTAAGCCAATTTTCCTTTATAAGATTCTCTGTGGTAATAATATCTCTTCACAGCAACAGAAACCCAAATAAAGCCACTGGCCATGTCTCTTGAGAGGTATTGAGATATTTTAAAGTATCTTATAGAGTAGTATGCCCAGAATTGTGTACTAAGAGCACCAGGTGCCAAGGTCCCTTTGACCTCCTGCCCTAGGCACCCAGTCTTTATCCTGAAGCTTAAAATTGCTCATGTTTGTTGTGGGGAAGTCATTTCATACTGCCAACTTCCATCCTTGAAGTCAAACGAAGTTCTCAAATGTCTTCAATGCTCTATCTGTCCATTGGTCACCTAAATTCAAGAAAAGCCCTTTGATATTTTACTCCTATCGTATCACAAGTTTGTCTTCAAATTTATATCTTCTCTCATCTGGCCTGTCCCATGTTCCTGCCTTGTCTTTACAACTAGATTTCCACATTAAAAAATCAACATAAATGCTTAGCAAGGTGACTTTCCATGCACATTCAATAAGCACGTGTTAGTTCATTGAGCTCCATTTTTATCCTAATATCCCTTTGCTCGGGATATAAGATTGCTAAAGACGCATTTCCATAGCCCCAGAGCTAGTGCCTGAAGTTTTACACCCACTGTCTTTCCCACCCACGACTCGAAGCTCTGACTCTAGCCTGTCTCCATGAAGTTTGTTGGATGCCTACAAGTAGCCTCTGACCTCTCTGTGTAGCCTTCCCTGGTGCCATCATTGCCTCCTCAAACTGGACTGCTCCCATGAGCCCTACATGACACCGTGTTCCCTCTGCATTGATAGCACACTTCACACGCAGGATGATACCAGATCCCCTCAGATAACTTTCATATAACCAAAACAGGGTAAGAATAATTGTTGCCTATAAAATAGGATTCTTTTACAAAAGGATTTGTCAGGGAAATGTCTGTCTATTTATTAAGGACCCTCTTAGTATCTTTGAAATATGGTTTGATTGGTCAACATTCAACTGTCCATTTTAGCAGGTGAAGCCTCTGACCATCAAAAATAACTGTTTGCTTCAACAATGCTCTCTGCATCCATGAGACAATGCTGTTCAGGGATGCTTTGCCATTGACTGTGTAACAATGAGCTCCATACAACAAAGAGCTATCTGAGAAGTACTCTCCTTGGATTCTATATATTAATTTTCCCACAAGTCTTATACTGAAGAAACCACACACTCTAGTCTTGTATCTCAAAGGGGCCTCAACGGAGTTATTAATGTTACAGGAAAGAGAATTAGGTTCAGCAAAGAGACTCACAACTACAGATATCCCTTAACTCACAATGGGTCAATTACAAAAACTTCATTGTATGTTGAAAGTATTCTAAGTTGAAAATGTATTTAAAACACCTAGGCCATGCAGTGCCTTCTGGTCCTTGCCCTCTGATTAAGAGAGGACCTGCCTTGCTTGGAAGGATCACCCTGAGTCTGCCCACACCTCAGTCTTCAGTGCTGTCCAGTCCTTGCCCTGTGTTTAAGTCTTCAGTCCCTTCTGGTCATTGCCCAGTGCTTAAGGAGAGGAAGAGACCCCATGAGGTCTACTGAAAGAAAGGATGGGAAGAAGGCAATATAAAAACACAGCCAATAACAGAGGAACCAATATGACACCATCAGAATCTAGAAACTCTACACCAGCAAGACCTGAACATACCAACACAGATGAAACAGAAAAGAATGACCTTCAGAACAACCTCCTGAAAGTGACAGAGGCCCTCAAAGAGGATATGAGAAAATCCCTTAAAGAAATGGAAGAAAAATTCAAGAAATCAACAAATCTCTTAAAGAAAGCAAGGAAAGCCAAGAAAAAACAATCAAACAGATGAAGGAAACAATTCAAGACCTGAAAGCCTAAATGGAGACAATAAGAAAAACGCAAACTGGGGTAATTCTGGAAATTGGAAGGCTGAATAAACAATCAGGAACTACAGATGCAAACATAACTAACAGAATACAAGAGATGGAAGACAGAATCTCGTGCAATGAAGAAATAGATTCATTGACAAAGAAAGTCTTATGTCCAACAAATCCTTAACACAAAATATCCAGGAAATATGGGACACCATGAAAAGACCAATTCTAAGAATAATAGGTGTTGAAGAAGGCAAAGAAGTCCAGCTCAATGGTGCAGAAAACATATTCAACAAAATCATAGAAGAAAACTTTCCCAACCTGACGAAGCAGATGCCTATGAAAGTACAAGAAGCTTACCGAACACCAAATAGACTTGACCAAAAAAAAAGTCGCCTCACCACATAATAATCAAAACACCAAACATACAGAATAAAGAAAGAATATTAAAAGCAGCAAAGGAAAAAGGCCAAGTAACATATAAAGGCAAACCTATCAGAATTACACCCGACTTCTCCATGGAAACTATCAAAGCCAGAAGGTCCTAGGTAGATATTCTACAAACACTAAGAGACCCCAGATTCCAGCCCAGACTACTATTCCCAGCAAAACTCTCAATCACGATAGATGGAGAAAACAAGATATCCCACAACAAAACTAGATTTATGCAATACATATCCACAAATCCAGCCCTACAGAAAGTTCTAGAAGGAAAACTCTGACCCAAGGAAGTTAACTACACTTGAAATAACATGGGCAACAGATAATCTAACTTTACCAGAAATCAGAAATAGGAGAAAAACTTACACACAAAACCACCGCCACAGACGGATCCAAAGCAAACAAGAATCAACAATCAATGGTCATTAATATCCCTGAATATCAATGGTCTTAACTTACCTATAAAAAGACACAGGCTAACAGAATGGATACGAAGACAGTATCCATCATTCTGCTGCATGCAAGAAACACATCTCAATTTCAAAGACAGACACCATCTCAAGGTTAAAGGTTGGGGAAAGACTTTCCAATCAAATGGACATAAGAAGCAAATGGGTGTAGCTATCCTAATATCTAACAAAATAGACTTCAAACTAAAATTAATCAAAAGAGATGAAGAAGGTCATTTCATATTCATCACAGGAAAAATCCATCAGGAAGAAGTCTCAATTCTGAACATATATGCCCCAAATATAAAGGCACCCACATTCATAAAAGAAACTCAAATCACACATTAAAACCCACACACTTATAGTGGGAGACTTCAGCACCCCACTCTCACCACTGGACAGGTCCACCAGACAGAAACTTAACAAAGAAACAATGGAACTAACAGAAGTTATCACCCAATTAGGTTTAACAGACATCTATAGAACATTCCACCCAAACAAAAAAGAAAATACCTTCTTCTCAGCACCACACAGAACCTTCTCTAAAATCCACCACATACTTGGCAGTAAAACAAACCTCAACAGATACAAAAAACTGTATCCTTTCAGACCACCATGGCTTAAAATTAGAATTCAACTTCAACACATATTGCAGAAACCTCACAAACTCATGGAAATTGAACAATGTTCAATTGCATCACCCCTGGGTAAATGAAGAAATAACGAAAGAAATAAAAGACTTCCTAGAATTCAATGAAAACGAAGGCACAACATACCCAAACCTTTGGGATACTTTGAAAGCAGTTTTAAGAGGAAAATTCATAGCACTAAGTGCCCACATGAAGAAACTGGAGAATTGCCACACTAAAGAATTAACAAAACACCTGAAAGCTCTAGAACAAAAAGAAGCAAACTCACCCAGGAGGAGTAGACTCCAGGAAATAATCAAATTGAGAGCCAAAATCAATAAAGTAGAAACAAAACAATACAAAGAATCAATGAAACAAAGAGTTGGTTCTTTGAGAAAATCAACAAGATAGGCAAACCTTTATCAAACCTAACCAAAAGACAGACAGAGAACATGCTAATTAACAAAATCATAAATGAAAAACGGACATAACAACAGACACTGAGAAAATCCAAAGCATCATCAGATCATACTTTGAAAATCTGTACTCCACTAAACTGGAAAATCTAAAAGAAATGGATGATTTTCTGGACATATATCACTTACCAAAATTAAATCAAGAAGAGATAAACAATTTAAACAGATCTATAACCCCTAAAGAAATAGAAGCAGCCATAAAAAGTCTTCCAACCAAAAAAGTCCAGGGCCAGATGGTTTCAGTGCAAAATTCTGCCAAAAATTCAAGGAAGAGCTAATACCAATACTCTTCAAATTGTTCCACACAATAGAAGCAGGATCACTGCCAAATTCTTTTTACAAGGCTACAATTACATTAGTACCCAAACCACAGGAAGATACAACCAAGATAGGAAATTACAGACCAATCTCCCTCATGAACATTGATGCAAAAATACTCAATAAAATACTGGCAAATCGGATCCAAGAACACATCAGAAAAATCATACACCATGATCAAGTAGGCTTCATCCCAGGGATGCAGGGATGATTCAACATACGAAAATCCATCGATGTAATCCAACATATAAACAATCTGAAAAAGAAAAACCACATGATCATCTCACTAGATGCTGAAAAAGCCTTTGGCAAAATCCAACACCCCTTCATGATAAAGGTCTTGGAGAGATCAGGGACAACAGGACATCCCTAAACATAATAAAAGCTATATACAGCAAACCAACAGCCAGCATCAAGACAAACGGAGAGAAACTAAAGGAGATTCCTCTAAAATCAGGAACCATACAAGGATACCCACTCTCTCCATATCTCTTCAATATTGTACTTGAAGTTCTAGCTAGAGCAATAAGGTAACAAAAAGAGATCAAGGGGATACAAATTGGAAAGGAATAAGTCAAACTTTCACTATTTGCAGACAAAATGATAGTCAATGTAAGCAACCCAAAGAATTCTACCAGAAAACTCCTACAGCTGATAAACACCTTTAGCAAAGTAGCAGGATACAAAAGAAATCAGTAGCCCTACTATATATAGACAATAAAGGGGATGAGAAAGAAATCAGAGAAACATCACCCTTTACAATAGCCACAAACACCATAAAATATCTTGGGGTAACTCTAATCAAACAGGTGAAAGACCTGTATAACAAGAACTTTGAGTCTTTAAAGAAAGAAATTAAAGAAGATACCAGAAAATGGGAAGATGTCCCATGCTCTTGGATGTAGGATCCACATAGTAAAAATGGCAATCTTACCAAAAGCAATCTACAGATTCAATGCAATCCCTATCAAAATACCAGTACAATTTTTCACTGACCTCAAAAGGACAATCCTCAATTTTATATGGAAAAACAAAGACCCAGGATAGCCAAGGCAACCCTGTACAATAAAGGAACTTCTGGAGGCATCACCATCCCTGACCTCAAGCTCTATTATAGAGCTACAGTCCTGAAAACAGCTTTGTATTGGCACGAAAACAGACAGGTCGACCAATGGAATTGAATCAAAGATCCTGATATCAACCCATACACCTTTGAACACCTGATCTTTGACAAAGAAGCTAAAACTATACGATGGAAGAAAGAAAGTTTCTTCAACAAATGGTGCTGGAGTAACTGGATGCTGGCATGTAAAAGACAACAGTTAGATCCATATCTATCACCATGCACAAAACTTAAGTCCAAATGGATCAAAGACCTCAACATCAATCCAGCCACACTGAATCTCTTAGAGGACAAAGTGTGAGGTACCCTCAAATGAATTGGTATAGGGTACCACTTCCTGAACATAACAACAGAAGCTTAGACTCTGAGATGGGCAATTAATAAATGGTACCTCCTTAAACTGAGAAGCTTCTGCAGGGCAAAGGGTACAGTCAACAAGACAAAACGACAGCCCACAGAATGGGAAAAGATATTTACAAACCCCACATCTGACAGAGAGTTGATCTCCAAAATTTACAAAGAACTCAAGAAGCAAGTCTCCAAAACTCCAAAGGAGCCAATTAAAAAGTGGGGTACAGACCTAAATAGAGAATTCTCAATAGAGGAGTCTAAAATGGCTGATAGACACTTAAGAAAGTGCTTAACATCCTTAGCCATTAGGTAAATGCGAATCAAAACAACTTTGAGATACCATCTCACTCCCATCAGAATGGCTAAAATCAAAAACACTAATGACAGTTTATGCTGGAGAGGATGTGGAGAAAGGGGTACACTCCTCCACTGATGGTGGGAATGCCAACTTGTGCAGCCACTTTGGAGATCAGTGTGGAGATTCCTCAGGAAAATGGAAATCAATCTACCACAAGATCCAGCAATCCACTCTTAGGCATATACCCAAAAGATGTATCCTCATACAATAAGGATATCTGCTCAGCTATGTATATAGCAGCATTATTTGTAATAGCCAGAACCTGGAAAGAACCTAGGTGCCCCTCAACTGAAGAGTGGATAAAGAAAATGTGGTACATTTACACAATGGAGTACTACTCAGCAGGAAAAAAAATGGAATCTTGAAATTTGCAGGCAAATGGATGGCACTAGAAGAAACCACCCCAAGTGAGGTAACCCAGTCACAAAAAGGCAAGCATGGTATGTACTCACTCATATATGGATTTTAGACATGGAGCAGGGCACTGCCAGCCTACAATCTCACCGCCAGAGAGTCTGGGATGCAGGGAGGACCCTAAGAGAGATATGCATGGTAACCTGGAGAAGGGTTAGGAGATGCAATCTCCTAATTGGATTGGGGAGGGGAGAAAGGGAAGGGAGAAGGAGAAGGCAGAAAGAGAGAAAGAGGAGGGGAGAGGAAGACATGGGAGAGCAGGAAGGTTGAGCCAGGGTAAGAACAGAGGAGAGAAGGATGGGAGATACCATAATAGAGGGACACATTATCAGTCAGAAGAGAGATCTGGCACTAGTGAGATATTCACAGACCTACAAAAATGATACCAACTGGCATTAAGGCTACCTTAAATGCCCTCCAATGATAATGAGAATGATGACTACCTTATATGCCATCCTAGAACCCAGTGGCTGCTGGAGGCAGAGACAGACACCCACAGCTGTGAACCAAATTGAACTCCCGGAACCCAGTTGCAAAGAGGAGTGATGACCAAAGGAATCAAGATCAGGCTGACGAAACCCACAGAAGCAGCTCACCTAAACAAGGGGGAACACATGTACCCCAGACTGATGACCAGCATGGGACTGATCCAGATATCCCTCCCACCGAACCTGGGTGACAGAGAGGAGGCCTTGGTAATCTGTGGGACCTTGGAGAGTAGAGCAGTATTTATTCCTGGCATACAGATGGACTCTGGGAGCCCATACCACGTGGAGGGATGCTTTCTCAGCCTGGACACATGGGGAAGATCCTAGGCCTTTCCCCGGGGGGATGATGTGACAGACTCTGAAAATCCCTCATGGAAGCCCTTGCCCTCCCTGGGGAGCTGAGGGGGGATGGAGTGGGGGTGAGGCATTGGGAGGATTGGCGGGGAGGGAGAGGGACCTGAGAGTGACATGTGTAAAAAGTTAAATAAAAAATATGAAAAAAAGCCCAACACCTAGGCCACTAAACTTCATAGCTTAACCTAGACCACTTTAAATGTGCTTAGAACATGTCTGTTAGCCTACAATTGGACCCAATTATCTAATACTGAGCCTATTTTATAACCATGTTGACTAGTTTATGTAATTTATTGAACAGTGTGCCGCATGTCAAAAAACAGAATGGCCGTGTAGGTAGGACTCCGTACAATCAAAAAGTTGAAAAAAAATCACAGAGTCATTCTCAAATCTGGGTCTCATCTCCACTGTTCAACAAAACCAACCCTCAACATCCCTTTGTGGGGGCTGAAGGCAGAGCCCTACCCTTCCTCTACAAGACTCAAAAGATTATCACAGACTAACACTATCTCGTAAGAGAAAGGAGGCATCACCCCTTGTCTGAAGCTCCATGGCAAGGTACCCAAGTTTTCAGCATTTCACTACAATAAAGTAACCCAGATGCCTCAACGTACACATTAGTGAAAACTTCAGCCCTGTCTTTACTTCTTCAAATGTTGTTTTCAAGTTCTCTTTGCTAGGGAGAGGGGTTTCTTGGGAAGCATCAGGGTCCCTAGGGTAACACTGGACAAGGACAATTCTGGTAATATTGTTAACATACATCTAATTTGGAACTGATGAGGAAGTGAAAATAAACACACCCTCTCTGTAGTCATGATTACTGCTCAATTTACAGAGATGATGTCTGTTTAGATGGCTGATAATAATTGTCCTATTGTTCATAGAATGCTCTGTTTGGGATTTTTAATGATATATTAAGACAAAAATAAGAGACTGACCTAATATATCTTTTAAAATGCTCCAATATCTTGTTGTAGCCTATGAACCCAAGAGTTTGAAAAAAACCTGTTGTTTGTGTAGCATTTTTATACTTAATTGACAAACGTTGAGTCCATTCAAGGTGTGTAATATGAAGGTTTGGCAAATATGTACATTGTATAATGATGATCACTATCAAATTAATTAAACTGCCCATCGCCACCCATGCTCCCCTGAGCTTCTCCATCTTATAATAAAAGTGTATAGCCTTGGGCCCACATCTCTACATTTATCCCAGCCCACAGCCTCTGGCAACCATGACTCTACTCTCCACTTTTTCTTTCCAGTTCTACAAATAGATTAGATCATACATGTTTAAGTCACTTTTCCATTCTTGTGACAAAACACCTGAGCTAATCAAGTTTAGAAAAAGAGGACGGTTTTATCTGGGTTTAAAGTTTCAGAGACTTCAATATGTTGACAATTAATCCTGTTATGCTTGGGCATCTGGTGACAAGATATACCATAGCCAGGAGTGCATGACAAAGCAGCTCTGTTTGTCTAATGGAGTTAGGGAAGCAGAGAAAGGATCAGGAAGAGGTCAGGGTGCCAGCATCACCTTCAAAGGCATACTTCCAAAGACTTGACGTCCTTGCCCTATGCTCCAACTTCTAAGTGTGTTGCCATTTCCCAGTAGTGTCACAGGCTGGCACCCAAGACATCGAAACATGGACCTTAGAAAGTTCCAAACCAAGCCAATATGGAATTCACCTTTCTTCATCCACATAATTTCATTTTGCAGCACATCCTCCCGGTTGACCCAACATTGTTGTAAATGGCAGGGTTTTCTTTCTATGGTTCAATAATGCTCCACACTTTCTCTTTCTATATCGTTCTTTTTTACATCAATTTGTTTTTCATGCACTTTTATTGCACACACCTGCTTGAGTATTTTGGCTGTGATGAGCATCGGAGTGTGGATAACTCTTGAGACACGGATTTCATTTCTTTTTTATCTATTCCTAGGAGGAAGGCTGCCAAGTGCCCTGGTGGTTCTGGTTTTTAGCCTTTTGGGGAAACTTTCTACTGCTTTTCATGATGGCTGAAATGTAACTGCTTTATCTAGAAGTGATGCTTAAGTCAGAAAAGGGGAACCTATGTGGCTCAGGGAAGATGACAAGAGGAACCACTGTCCAGAGATGGAGGTGTGCTCTTGGAAATGCTGGCTTTGGAGAAGAAAAGAGACTACACCTGCTGATAGCCTCCCAGCACCAGGGACCCTTGCAGCTCCTGGTGAAACAACCAAAAATTACATTCCAGAAGGTGGCCTATTTTTTTTCTCCATGAAATAGCAGAACAGGCAATGAGTGTTATTCATAATTTTGATTCGACAGATTTAATCCATTTTTCTTTTTTCCAATGTATCAGTCATGGAAATAATAACATATCATTTCTTCTTTGTTTTACAACTTACTGAGTAAGGTGGGATTGGAAAAGTGAATTGTGTCAGTGCTTTGCTCCTTAATAGTCCAAGGAGATGCATCCTGCCTTCACGGTATCAACAACGGTATCAGTGTTAATAAAATCAACAGCCAGGATTCAATGACCATATACTAAAGGGGAATGTATGCTAGTCACTGACCAAGATTTCAGATCTATCAAGGATTGTATTGTGCAAATATGCCATCTGACTAGAGAACAGAGTAGTAAAATTCAACTAGAGCACAAGGTGATGAACAGTACATACACCGAGCTATACAAGCTAAGAATAGAAAAGGAGAGTCCTCTTCTCGTGGAATATTTAACTAGGCAAAGATGTGCTGCATTTGTCTAGGCTGCATTTGTTTTATGATGTAAAGGTGTGTTGCCTTGCCTGCCTTGGGCTCCTGATTGGTCTAATAAAATCCCAAATGGCCAATAACTAGGCAGAAGAGGGATAAGTGGGATTGCTAGGCAGAGAGAACAGTAGGAGAAGGAATCTAGGCTCAAGAGAGAACAAGAAATGAGAGAATGAGGAGACACCGAGGGCCAGCCAGCCCCCTGCCAGCAGACACAATGTAGGACATACGGAAGGAAAGAAAGAAAGGTGAAAATCGCAAAAGCAAAAATGCAGATGAAGAGAAACATTAAAATAAGCTATAAGAGCTAGCAGGTCAAGCCCAAGATAAGGCTGAGCATTCTAAACTAATAATAAGTCTCCATGCCATGATTTGGGCGCTGGCTGGTGGCCCAAAAGAAAGTCTGCTACACCCTCTTCTGCCTAAGGTATCCACAGAAAGGGAGAATTTGAGTTAACCAAGAAAGCATAGAGAGGCACCTCAAGCAAGGAGACAACGTGGACAAGGGCATGGAGGTGTGGGACAGTTTATTCAGTGGACAAACAGACTCAAGCTCTCGTACAAACTGTGTGACCTTGGTCAAAATACTTGACCTCTCTCACTTTTGTCACTGTCAAGGTTGGGTGCCAGAGGAGCCTCAGTCACAACACCGTGGCGAAGATTAAGAGACAGTGCTAGGAGGGGGCTTGGCTGCACCATGCTTGGAACTACCCATAAACCTCGGCATAAGTTAACTATCGCTCCCTTTGCAAGGCTGTGAAGAGCCAGTGTAGCCCCCGAGTGTGAGCTCCTGCTGGAGACACGGCCCATGACGGAGGGTCTTGTTCTACAGCAGCAAATTCTGGCCTGTGAGAGGAAAAGGGCCATAAATAACCACTGTGGCCTGCCATGAAAATGGATTTACAAAAGAAATGGGGGAACTCGGTCACAGTTGACACCAGCAAACTTATCCCAAGCACTGGGCGCCATCTCATGATGAATGTCGCATGAAGATTCTACTCAAGCTTCTCCAGATTCCCAAGCCATTGTACATCTCATCAGAGCAAGGTCAGAAGGGAGTCGGCCCAGGGAAATACTGAGGGAGGGTGCCCTAGGATCCCCTTCTCCAACCCTACTGGTCTAGAAACCACTATTGCTGGAGGAAAAATAAAAGACTAAGAAATTGCTGGGAGGTGAGAGGATAGAGAGGTCTCTGGGCAGAGTGCTCCATAACAGCTCTACCCTTTGAGCAGAGACATGGGGAGACAACAGTAGTCGGGGAAGCACCCACTCTTCTCCAGGAGCTTCTGTGCAAGGCTCCTGAGGATGAGTTCAATGGACAAACTGGGGACACATCCACTAAACCCTCACAGGAAAAACTTCTAGGGCTTGTAGATAATATATCTGGCTTAGAACCAACATTAGCTGCTTCTGTGTCCAAAATACCTAACAGAAGCAACTTAAGGAAGTAAAAATATTTTTTAGCTCACAGTTTCTGATGGTTCAGCCCACGATGGTGGAACAGAGCAGTTGCTGTCATGGCGTGTCGGGAAGCAGGGACTGGGACAGCAAACACTCAGGGTAATATACTCATGAGGACCCCTCCACACAGTGACCTACTTTATCCTGCTAGGTATTCCTAAAGTGTCCTAAAATAGCACCACTGACCAGGTCCCAAGCATTCAAGTTTGTGGGGTACATTTCATGTTTGATCTACACCAGAGTCTTAGGGAACAAGGAAGCCTACAGTGTGGCCACCTGGTGTCTAGACAGGTGACCCCAACGCTGAAGGCAGTGTGTTAAAAATGCACAGAAAGATCCAGAGAGCTCAAGAGACACAGGGCTGTCAACTAAAGGGGTGATCCATGGGAGCTCAGGTCACATGGTTAGCAAGGTCTCTGAACAGCCCAAATGAGGTGGCACCTTCTTGTCTTTACCCCCCCCAAAAAATTGTTTTATGTGCATGGGTGTCTGTGCATGACCTGTAGTAAGTGCTTGGAGAGGCCAGAAGACTGCAACATGCTCCCTGGAGCTGGAGGTTCAGACAATGTGAGCTGCCTGGTGGGGGCAGGGACTCAAATGCAGGTTAGCAGAAAGAGCAGCTGGCACTCAAACTGCTGGGCCATCTCTCCAGCTCAGGCGCTGCCTATTCTGACACAGATATAATGACATTTTCACTGAGGACATCGTAGCACTCAGAGGCAGAGGCAACAAGAGCGCTGGCCTTGCTTTCTAGAAACCTTGTCAAGAGTATTTATCCTCATTTGCACGATTTTGATTAGGCTTCAAGTTGAATCGTGCAGTGTTTTTGAGAAGTTCCATATTTTAACTAGAAATGAAACTTCAATTGAGTTTGGCAACAATCTCAGTTTAAAAAAATTGTTCGAAGTGGTAGAGCAGTTCCTGAGGATACTTGACAAACAAAAATGTTGTTATGAGATGACTGAGTGGTTCTGTTGCCACACTGCATGCATCCTTAGCCTCAAAAGAGATTCTACACAAAGGAATTCCCTGACCATCCTGAACCCTTAGCCTGACATCCTGGACATGGAGTTTGAATGAAGTTTTCCTCCATCTAGAGACTGACACAAGAGGAGATGCTGCCTCAGCTGTAGTCCCTAAACACCGCAGAGGCTGAATCAAGGGCTTCCTGGATGTCTTTATTCCCATAGATTCTAGGACCATGAGACTCTTACAGTACTTCAAGTGCCAGCACACTCTAAGCAAGAGGCATAAAGCCATCGGTATCTAGAGGAATCTGTCTGGGAATGCCATAAATGCCTAGCCAGTTGCTGTGTTTCATATTGTTGACAAATGAGAAAGACGAGCCATTTAATTCTGCAGCTCCGTATAAACAGAGGGGCTTTGGGAGTCTGGGTGGAAACGGGGTAAAGGCACCATGAGTCCTTATAAGGGGCAGCATTGGCTTTCAGGGCGAATGTGAAGAACCCTTGCTGAGTACTTTCTGGCCTGAGGAGGAGATGGTAGTCAGTCTGGCACCATTTACTCCAAATTACAGGATGTGGGATAAGGAATCAGACCAGTAAAGACCTTGAACAGCACCTACAGGGAAGCTTGATCCAGTCACGAATATAGCATGAATTAAATATAAGGATATCCCAGATGCCAAGCCAGATTGGAGTGAAACCTGAAGCACAGACGGCCCGGCTCCAGGTTCTGCAACGGCTCCAGGCAGTTCCGCATGTGAGCTTGGCTCTTAGCAGGATGCCCCACATCGGTACACTGACGGGCTGCCTGCTTTGGGGCCTGTGCCTTGGAAGATGCTGACCGAGGCCAAGGACAACTTTTTGGAGTCACCTTTTAAGTAACAAGCAAACGACACACCAGGAGTTTATGTTCACCGGGGGTCTCTGTCACGGCATCAGGAGTTGAGGTTCACCACCGTGTCCATCATGGTGGCCAGAAGCAGGTCACAAACAGGTGACTGAAGCTGGGAGGCCTGGGTGTGAATCCTGCTTTTACCACCTGCAATCCTTAGAGGTCTTTGGTGGACTGATCCCAGGCTCAATTCTTCAATATATAGAAGTCAGCTAATAGCTCCAAGCCCCATTAGTGACGTTCACATAATTAAACGTGATAATGGTGGTGAATAATTCAAGACAGTCTGGCACAGGGAAGGACTCTAACAGATGGTAGTCTTCATTATTTAAGATTATAATAACCATTACTATTGACATACTCAAAAACATAATCCACTTCATCCCATGTCTTGATAACTCTATTGCCTGAATATATATATATACACATATATATATGCAAAGAAAAAAATAAGAACTTCATTGGCTCCAAAGAAAGTTATTTCTAATCTAATACAGCCTGCCTTTTTGACAAAACGATCTCTCGGTGTTGAAGGCTAAGAGATATTTTTGAAAGAATACATTACAAACTAAAATGACTCAGTTGTTGGGTTCCACTTCTCCTGCTCCATTCATACGGATCTTACTTCTTCCCAGAAGGCCCCTTCCTTTGCCAACCACAGCTTTCCCCCCACCTCCCCCCACATTGTAGTCCTCTCACCTCCACCATAACCAACTGTCTCACACAGCTCCAGAACACCTCGCCTTAGCTGAAGATGCTGCAGCTGCCAAAGAAGTTCCAGGGGAGACAGAGACTATCACAGCCAAGCTGTGTGGTAAAGAATCAAGCTTGCCCGGGCTCCTGAGACGACACCTCTAAGCCCAAGAAAGGGATTGCCTCATGGGAATGCTTCTGTTGCCTGAGGACCAGGGGTCATACAACACAGAATCAGCGTGATGTAGAGTCAGGACTTTGGGTCTTATCGTGTCATTGTCTTGGGGTTTCTATTGCTGTGAAGAGACGCCATGACCATGGCAACTCTTACAAAGAAAACAGTTCATTGGGGCTCGCTTATGGTTTCAGAGATCTAGTCCACTATCACCCTAACGGCCATACATAGGCAGCCGTGGTGCTGGAGAAAGAGCTGAGGTCTACATCTTGATCCACAGGCAGCACAAGGAGAGATTGCCACACTAGAGCTATCTTGAGCATAGTAGACTTCAAAGCCCATTCTCATGGTGGCACACTTCCTCCAACAAGGCCACACCTACCCCAGCAAGGCCACACCTCCTAATAGTGCCACTCCCTATGGTCCAAGCATTTAAAAGCATGAGTCTGTGGGGTCATTCCTATTCAAACCACCTCGTCAGCTCAACTTCTGAAGGGGCTGGAGACTAGAATAAATCTTGAATACAGGACAGAGTCTTCCTCCTGACACAAAATACAGAAAAGAGAGAGAGAGGGAAGGGAGAGGGAGAGAGAGAGAGCAAGGAACATATGGGCCTCCCTGGTTGGCAGTATTCTCTATATATTACCATGGGACACTGATGCAGAGAAAATATGGCTTTCTAATCTTCCAAAACAGAAAAAAACAGGGAAGCTCTGCATTTGGAATCTCCTGAGTTCTACCCCATGCAACTCACCCTAGGGAGATTTTTTCCTAAGTTCTTTAACTGTAATAAACTATAACCATGAGTATGTTAGATTTATGTCATGCTGTGAACCTTTTAAGTGAATTATGGAAAATAATAGTGATTCCTCGGGAGGCTTGAACTTGCTGCTATCAAGAAGGGGAGGTAGTCTTGGGTCTGCTCCTCTCCCACTGCAAAAGCCACTGGGAAACCCTGCAGATGGGCACTCACCTTCCCCTGTGTACTAACAAGATGGCCAGGACCTGAATTACCACACCCTTGGGGCATTCCCAGCCATCACAGGTGCATCCCAAAGCCTTAGCATTCCCCACACTCCCTTGTCTGCATGGGGTCTCAACAGCTGGCACTCCCAAAGGAATGTATCAACATGGGTCTTCCCTCGCCCCAACCTTTCAATACCCTCACACCTCTAAGCACAATATACTTGCCACTCGGGCTTCCCAGGTCTGGCATAATCTCGGGCTGACAGATTAGAATAGGGAATCACGTGGGAGGCTGTTCCTGGGAAACTGCTGCTATGTCCGCAGGTCTCACCTGCCCGGAAAATGTTACAGACATATTCTTCTCAGCCTGCTTCCCAACCCCGGGAATAGCGTTACATAGGCAGGAGGAGAAGGGAAAAGGGAATCCAAAGGTCAGTAAGAGGACCATGATCGTGCCCTTGTGCTTCAGGAATCATCTTCCCTTTGAGGACATACTCCCCTAGGATCATCAGTCCCCTGTGACAAAAAGGAAAAACAACTCCGCTTCAACCCTTTCCATGATGCACTGCTGTCTGCAGGGGCTCTGAGTATAGGTAGCTGCAAAGCAAAGACATGCATTCTTAAGTCAAGACTTGGGGAAGGGGGAGGGGGCAGGAAGAAGAAACGTCAGCCTTTTGGGTACCAACGGAGATGGAAAATCCGAAAGTTAACAAGAAGGAAATGTATGTGGATGGTAAGGAGCAGGGTGAGCTGAGGCTGGCTGGATGCTCTCTTAGATCTGAACACCTTTCTTTGTTACCTTTGTGTCCCAAACAACCCCCACGAGAGTGCCAAATAAGATGGAGGGAACACTCTGGACCACATATGTTGAAAATGAAGAAGTTTCAGGGCTGCATCAGTCGCTTAAGCCTAATATTTGGATTCCCTTTAAATCGCATTGTCGTCCACGGCTGTTCAGGCTGAGTTGCTTAGACAGTAAATTCCAGTTCTAGCTGCCATTTCACATTATGCTAATGTATGTGAGAAGCTGTCTCCCTGGATACCACAGCCAATTGCTAGCTGAATCATAGAAATGCTGTCAACTTTTTTTTTCAAGTTTTCCTTTTTTTTTTTTTTTTTTTGCATTGCCATTGTGTGTAGTCAAGAGAAACCAAGAGAGACAGGGAGGGATGGATAATTTTTTCCCCAAGCTTCCCTTGGATTGATTTTCCTCTTGAAGAAAAAGCTATAGATTCTGCCCCCTCCCCCCCCCCATTTCTAAAGCAACCACATGTATGCCTCCATTTTATTTGAAGTCATTCCCTCACCCAAATGTCTGTGTCGGTTTCAGAGAATCGGCAGGAAGAGCCAGCAGAGGGAGAGAGAGAGCAGATCCGGATTTTTCTACAGGCTCTACTTAAAACCAGGGTCTGAGCATGTGAGCATTTGCTGAGCCCCAAGAGAAATATGCAAATCAAATAGATTCGCTAGGTGAGATGGTTTGGGGTGTGTGTGTGTGTGTGTGTGTGTGTGTGTGTGTGTGTGTGTGTATTTAAGGATGGCTTAGAGCTCTAGTGTAGGTGCAAACAGCCTTTGGCTTGCAAACTGGTTCTAGTTTGAGCTTTACTACCCTCTCTCCTTGATTGACCCTTGTGCTGACAATGGTTCCTTTGTCTGTACAGTAGGAAGGGGAAAGCAGATGCATTCTGAGCTCCCCAGTGATCCTACAGCCTAAGTCTCTAGGGTTCTTCTCAGGCTTCTGCAGCCTATAGTACTAAAGACAGCAATCCCTTAAGTTGGAATCAGAGGCTGGACCTAAAAACCCTAGAAAGGTTTCTTCCAGGTTTGAGAGCTGAGATTCCATGAAAGTTGTGCCTCAAAACAGGTCATTCCCCCTAGAGTAAGATGACAGAAGAGGGAACACAGGTCAGGTCACGAGGGTATGGTAGGAATTGGAGCACCTGGCAGAGAGCCTGGGGCAAGGCAGGAGCTCACCTTCCTGTGGAAGTCGTGATGGCAATCACATTCACTGGAAGCTCCCAAACACTTTCAGCTTGAGACACCCTCCCGTCCTAATGTATTAGATATAGAGCCCCGTATGATTGGCCATCCCTGTTCTTGGGATTTCCCTCCACAGCCACAAACCATTGCCTAGTCTGTCCCGTTTCTCACCACCAGAAGTGCTATGCTCAAACAGCTACTTCCCCTGCCAAGGACTACTCTGACTTGTGGCCATCTTGTCCTAACACTCTAGGCTGCAACCAAGAGCCCAAACCTGTGAGGCTGCCCAGTTTACAGCAACTGGGAAAAACCTGACTGTGACCTCCAGACCAAGCAGGACCTAGGATTGCCTAGGCGGGGATAGTCCCAGGAGTGGCGGCGAACATGTCTGTAGACAGGGCTAATTGAGAAGGGAAAAGTGAACTGAGCCTCTCTTCCCTGTTTCTTGACTGCGCCTGCCTAATGCTATGTGTGCAGCTGCCTGGCTCCAGCCGCCCCCGCCGTGTCCTCCCTGCCCTGAGGGGTCACATCACCTCTTCAACTCAAGTCCAAATAAGTCCTTTCCTTCCGGTTGCTTTATGAGATATCTTGTCGGAGCGATGAGAGAAGTAACTAATAGTCAACAAAGCCATGCTAGATGTAACATCCCCTCTGAAACAGGGCACACACATTAAACATCTTAAACCTCTGTGCCATTTGGGCTGGAGTTGTATGTAATTCAGAGGTAGAACACTTGTCTAGCATGCACAAAGCCCAAGGCATGATCTCTAGCCCTGACAAACAAAATAGAACTCCATGCCATAAGCAAAATAATTACGAGAAAAAAAATAGGTCTTGTTACATCCACTCATCACTACAAGCAATCTGATCATTAAATATGGATTTCTTTCTAAATTCAAGAATACACTAGAGTTTATCATTCTTTTCAATGACTAAGGCTGAACTAGGGTTAGCATTTATATTATTATAAAATGGTCCTCTTTGAGTTTAATAAATCCAACAGCTTTCTTAATATAAAGCCTATATGATCTTTTACTGTTTTAAGCTTAATATCTACAAGATTTCTGTCATTTTTCAATGAAAACTCTCTCCTGAGAATGAAGTTATATCTGGGGTTACCACAATGTGGCTCCATTTAGGTGTAAAATTTTCTGAAGAATTATAGTTCTTATCTTTCTTTTAAAATTAAGTATTTTATGGATTTCATGTTCTATTATTTAACTATTTAATTTGAAAATAATCCTTTTTAAGATTATTTACTGCCTACTTAAGTCTTTGGTCCAACTCTTTAAGGAAAATGGTTATTTCTAGAGGATTACATTACAGTTTATTTTTGCCATGCTCTGGATGGAGCCTAAGTTTCCTGCCTGCCTCTTGTGGCTAAAGGAGGGACATGGGCTTATAAAACTGTATCATAGTAAAAGGGATGCTAACACAGTGAGGAAGAGTTGCTTCAGCAAATCCCGTCCTCAACAATGATTTGAGAGGAAGACTGTCAAAAAACAACAACCTGAGCACATCAGGCAACAAGTGAAGACATATACTAAATCGCAAAACATTTATCCAAGATGAGCAGCAGGAAGTCAAGAGTCAGTCTGGAGGTGTTCCCATCTGAGCCTCATGACCCAAGGATGCACCAGCTCTATTAAAAGAGATTGCACGAAGTCATCGGCTTTGCTGATGGGAGCAGCTGACTTAATTGTGAGAATAGTGAAAATGCCAGCAGGTACACACCCACCCACAAGCAGAGAGAGGCCACATATCTACAGTACACCAAGAATGCTTGATTGTGAGAATAGTGAAAATGCCAGCAGGTACACACCCACCCACATGCAGAGAGAAGTCACATATCTACAGAATACCGAGAATGCTTGACTGAGGCAGGCAACAAAACGGAAGACAAGAGACAGAGATCCAGAGGATAAACCATCTACAACATACCTAAACATGCTCCGTGTAACCTCAGGGGTCTGAGAGACTACATACAGTACAAGTAGACACACACTCACTCAGAAAAGTCTGAGCTACTGAGATCGGCATATCCCTGGGGGGCGTGGCAGGCCTTGTGCCTACACAAAGGAGACACAAAGGGCCTAAGGCAGAGGTTTGCGGGGGGTCAAATGAGCCTAAGACCATTGGAAAACACGGGTATTCACATTAAAATTCATGACAGTAGCAAAATTGCACTTATGAAGTGGCAATGAAATAATTGTATGGTTGGGGGGTCACTGCACCATGAGGAACTGTATTAAAGGGTCACAGCCTTAGGAAGGTCCAGAAGCAATGGCCTGAAGGAAAGTAAACCTTGCTGAAGAGACTGGTAAACCGATTGGACTTGAATGTACACTTCCGTTTATCTGACCTCTACAAAGGACACAAGACTTGCCACATCAAGTGTTAAGCACAACTTCTGGCCACACCCTGACTCACCACTAAGCCATGCCACTCAGAGACCACCCCAGGAACCAGACTCAAACACATAGGGGAAAGCAAAGTTAAACAGAAAAGAATGAATGGAAATATCAGCAGTTGCCTCTTATAATAACAGCAAGTCTCTTCTTCACCTGAACAAGTGACTAAGTAAACAGAAGCCAACAACACTCTCCAGTGAAATGTTAGACCCCAGAGTTGCTACAATGTATTTCACTAAAAAAAATGTAAGACATATGAAAATAAAATTGGAAAATGTGGCACAGGCCTGGGGAGAAAATCATCAAAATATCAATATACATGTCTCTGGGGTGTCCTAAAGTGTAAAATTAGCACAGAGACTTCCAAGTAACTATTATAAAGGAAACCATGGCTAAATACCTTTCTAAGTATGACAATTACTCATCAGACAGCAGTATAACATATTTTAAAATTGGGCTTCTAGAGATAGAAGGCAACATTTTTTAAAATTTTCACTGGAAGGACTTAAAAATATATTTGAAAGCCAGGTATGGTAACCTGTAATCCTAGCACTAGGTAAACCGAGACAAGAGGGTCATAAACCCAAGTTCACCAAGGCTACATAATGAGACTCATGAACACTTATATATTAGGATAATTGAAATTATCTAAAATCTAGAACAAATAAAGCCCCAGAAATCAGTGGGACATTTTCTTAGTTACTTTTCTACTACTATAATGATACCATGACTAAGGCAATTTCTAGAAGAATATTTGTTTGGGGCTTACCATTTCAGAGGGTGAATCCACGACCAGCATGGCCATAGGCAGGTAGGCATGAATGGTGCTAGTGAGAGTTGACATCGTATCTGCCAAGTGGGAGGCAGAGAAAGCTAACTGGGAAGGGCATGGCACGAGGTTTTGAAACCTCAAAACCCAGCTACCACAGCACACCTCCTCCAACAAGGCCACACCTCCTAATCCTTCCCAAACAGTTCCACCAACTGGGCACCAAACATTCAAATATATGAGTCTATGGAGGCCGCTCTCACTCAATACAATCAAGCACGTCTAAAATGGGAGTCCCAGAAGACAAAAAGAGAAATTAGCAGAATAAAAAACTGTACACTGCAAACCTAAGGCTTCCCAATTTTGATGAAAAACACTGAAAGTGTATTCAAGAAGGTCAGTGGATTTCAAGCATGCCTACTTAGGCTCATAGTCATAAGTGTTGAAAGCCAGAGGCAAAGAAGAAAAGGTGACTCATCATATACAGGGGAACAATAACCTGCTCAACAGTGGGCTTCTAGTCAAAATCAGTGGAAGCCAAGACTATGTATTCAAAGTGCTGAGAGAAAAACTTAATGAAGAATTCCATATTCCAGCAAACTATCTTTCAATAGTAAAATGAAAATCAAAATATTCCCAGATAATTAAAAACAGAGAGATTTCATTACATCAGTCCTGCCTTACAAGAAATAATAAAAAATCCCTTTGGGCTGAAAGGAAGATTGGGATAATGGAAGTGATATTGATTATAACTTGAATCCACATAAAGAACACAGAAAGGTAAATACATGATAAATTTAAGTACCGTCAGTATTTTCTCCTTTCTCCATTTTGTGGACTTAAAACTGTAGGAGTTATTAAATAACCTTTTCTTTTTCTCTCTCCCTTTGTGCCATTATTACCATGTGCACATTGTCTTCATAGGTTATGAGCCCCTAGTTCTCCTATAAATGCCTAACAAACATGATGTGACTTGAACCCAACTATTCAAAGCCAGAGTCTGTAGATTTTTAGAGCAACATCATACAAATACAGTTCTACACAGAAAGAGCTATTTGGAGTATAGTATGGACTGAACCTGAAGAGAAACCAGAGAAATGATAAACTGTGGGGTTTTTTTTCTGTCACAAGGAGACCATTAACAACAGGTTGATTTTCCTGGTCTTGACTCTCATCTGAATTAGATTCTTACTCCACTTGAAGCATGTAATACCCAATCTCTCTTTTTAAAAAAATCTCCCTCTCCTGGCTTCAGTGTTATTAGTTCCCTACGTTTCTTCCTGCATCTTTGGACTCTTCTTAGTCTTCTACCTCAAATTCTTGCAGTTCCTTGGACTCCAAGTTGGGGGGTGCTCAACAGCTCAGATCTTGGACTGCCTCTGCCTCCTCTTTTCCTAGGTCATCTCAACCATCAGCCAGGAGGGTAAAAATCACCCCTCATTGGCGGCTATCCAATGGTCACCAAACTCATGCATACTCATCATTCAGATTTGGACTTCAAATGGATAATGTCTTCTTTCTGCACATCTCAGAAAGCAACTCCCATTCCAAATCCCATACCCAGTCCTGTCAGCATTTGCTCTGGAAATACACTCATGATCCAACTGATTTTTCACACCTCCAGTAGTACTGGTCCATACTGCCATCACCCCTCATCAAATTAAGCATAATACCCTCCCAACTGGTCCCGACTCCCTGCCTTCTCTCTTCAGACAATTCTCCTGGTGTCTAAAGCCGGTCCTATGACGTCAGCTCCACATGCAAAACTCTCCATTGCTTTCCCAGCACATTTGGAAAACAACCAAAGACTGGCCTTTGTATAAGTTACATGGACTTGACCTTGGCTATCCCACCAAATATGTCTATTACCCCTCTCTCATTCATTCAATGTACTCCAGCCATAACCACACCATGCCCCTGGAGTTACTATACACCTTCTCCCTGGAATGCTCTTTCTTTCCTTGGCTGTCCAATGGTTTTTCTCCACATTCACTCAGGTTCCCCATCAACTCATTTCTTATCTGTTCTAAATAAACTCCCCTGGGTTATTTTTTCCTAGGTCCCTATCATCCCTTTAATTTAACTGTTTATTTGTGATATTTTATCACCACTGGAATGTATGATAACTATGAATGTCTATCTACTGTGTCCCCAGTTAAAACCCAGCATTCAGGAGACTACCTCATGTGTGCGCTTACTAAATGCTGACTGAATGAAGCCATGAATGGACAGATGAATGGGCCGTCTCATTCCTAGGCAGGAGAAATGTAAGTAGTCTCAGCAGAGACCCCAGATCACTCCACACCTGATTCTCCTTGACCTTTTGTCCTAGTTAGAGGTGCCATACATCAATCTGTACTCTTGAACTGGCACATGAAGTGCTCAGTCACCATCCCAGGGGATAAAACTGGAAAAATAGACTGTTAACTTTCTCATGAGCTAAACATTTTAAAGTGTGCTTCATTTAGAAACTGTCCCCATACTGGTAGACACCTTGAAAAGAGTAAAGAGGAACAGACAGAGCCTGATACTGTGCCCCTGAAAACTATCCATAAAATAAGCTCCTGTCTTCCCACCACCCATACAGTTACTTCTCTCCTTTCATGGCTGCCTTTCAGAAAGACAATGACATGTGAACTTTAAGTTTTATCACCTCTTTTGAGAACCAGTGATTTGAAGTACTTGAGAGAGATAAGAAACTTTTCATATTATAAAGTGAAAAATCACTTTCTGTGGAGGAAGAGTGTCCCTTCCAGATTCCTGTATCTTGTGATTTATTGCTGCTGTTAAAAGTGGGTCACCTTTACTTGGGCTCTGAAATCGAAGGAATATGCATTCGGAAGATCGCTTCACAACTCAAACATCACTCCTTTTGAATTCTCCTTGCAGCAAACAATCTCAAAACAAGCTAAGAAGAGCACTGGAGAGATGGCTCTGTGCTTAAAAGCACTTGTTTTTTTGTTTTTTTGTTTTGTTTTGTTTTTTTTTGGTTTTTTTTTTGCAGAGGACACAAATTTGATTCCCAACACCTACATGATGGTTCCCAACTGCCCACACTTCAGTTCCAGGGGATCCCGCACCCTCTTCTGACCTCTACAGGAACCAGGCAAGCAAGTGGTCCACAGACAAATATACAGGCAAAACAGCCATACATAAAATGAAATAAACGTCTTTAAAAAATAAAGCTAATGAGAATTGAGCTGTCTCTCCTGGACACTGTGGCAAGTGCAGTCGGCTCAGTGAATGAGCTGTCCAGGGTCCTGAAAGCCTCAGTGACAATACCTATTAGGACTTAACTCTGAAAAACCATTTCTCACACACATTCTCTATACGCCATCCTCCAATGCCAAGCAGTTATAACACTCTTCAGAAACAAAGCAGTCTGGGTGTGGTAGCGCACCACCTTAATCCCAGCCCTCAGGAGGCAGAGACAGGTGGATATCCATGAGTTTGAGGCCAGCCTGGTCTACATAGTAAGGTTAGGCCAGTCAGGGATACACAGTGAGACCCTGTGAGAAGATAAGAAGATGAGGAGGAGGGGGAAGAGAGCGAGAGCCTGGTCAGGTAGAACCCTGGGGGTGCAGAAGACACACCCAAGGTCTTTCAGTGAAAGGGGGGATTCAGGAGACTCATGCAAAATTAAAGGAGCCTAGAAAGCAGGGGAAGCCCCCAGAGATTGGCAACAAGGTGGAGCTCTTATTGCTCGTGAGCTCAAGGCACAGGAGGAAGGAATCGTTAAGTGTGGAGTCTGGCAAAAGCCAGGGCTGTGGGAGAAAAGTTGCCTTGCGCAGGGCTGCGAGGAGATGACAGAGCTGGCACAGGTAAGATTGCCACCTGCCTCATCATGCCTTAAGGGTTTCTGGTAATTCCTCTCAATGACCAAACCCAAGTATAAGACAGAGAGCAAAGCAGCCCAGACATGCAGCCCATGGAGGTCTACCTCCAAGACCTAAGAACACACCTAATACAAATCCAGCAAAACCTGCAAATAACCATGGATTGAGGGTCAGGACAGTTGGCCACCTGGATCTAGCTGAGCCGCCACAGCCTGTGTGACTTGGGAAAGCCTTTATTATACTTCTAAAAAAGAGTATGCTACAGAGTCTCTATGACAGTGTCTCAGTTTTAACACACCATGACAGCTTACCCTAGGAGTGACGTGGACCTGAGAATTATCTAAAAGAGATGAAGAATCGTTAGGAACAACTTAACCACTATAGTTACCATAAGGCTTTAACCCAGAGTCCTTTGATTTGGCAGTCATTTTATTAATTCCTAAACCCAGGTAGATGTCCTGTCCATAGGCATTGATACACTGCCCAAGGAATTCTCATCTCTGTACATCTCAACAACTTTATCACTAAAGGGTCTCACACATCCTGCCCAGTTCCCCTCTAGGTTTTTGAAGAGTTCATAGTTTCAGTCGGTTGCCTTGTTCCTTTGGAGAGCAGCAAATTTGGCTCTGTTAGAAGAGGCGGCATCTTGGGCTCCCAAACCTCAGAGGCTTTGTACATGGGAGAGTGTGTAAGGACCCAATATGGCGGAAAGAGGCAGAAAGTCCACGCCTGGGGATTGTAGGCAACCTCTGCCATCACAAGGGTCCATTGGATTCTTTCAATCAGTGCACACAGGAGCCTCTGGTCTAGAGGATTGCTCTATGGGACCTCGAATGCAAGCCATCCACCATTTCCTTGTTTCCATATTTCTGATGACTTCATTCATCCTTGCAGCTTTGCAAAATCTGGCTCTTGTTACCAGACAGCAGAGTAGAACCAAGCATGAGCAGCCCATATGAAGTAATAGACAAACACCATGACAATGGACGAAATGCCGGGGACATGACTGCCTTGAAACCAGGAACACTGAACAGAGTACATCCTTGAGGATCTAGCTAAGGTCCTTGAGGGTAGAGTTTTGGTGCCAGGGGTCCAGTCTAAGAGAATGTAGTTTTTGCTCCATTCTTGGAGCAGAGGATTGAATCCAGGGCCTTTCATAGGCTAGGAAAGTGTTCCGCCAAAGAGCTACATTCCCAGTCCTTCTGTGAAATTGAGCTTCGTAAACTTGATGGAGGCCTGTGGACCTGAACACCCTGTCACAAACAGTTAAGTGCAGTACAGGATAGATGAGTGGGGTAATAAAAGCCTTAATTTTGTTTTATAAGTTTATAATGAAGTTATTACGCAATGTTTTAGTTAATAATTGTGGCTCAGTGTGTTAATAATTTATACCTAGGCAGTAATCTAACTGGCTAAAGTGGTTACCTGGGAATTCTATATCATGCACCTAGTAGGTCCTGATAATAAACATTAATTGCAATGTTTCCAGCTGCAAAGACTCAGGGACCATGACAATAAACCCTACTCTTTTCTACACCTCTTCATGTTCCTAACCCCTTCATGGTAGCGTTTTGTGTTAGCTCTGGCCAGTTTCCAGGTAGACTTATTATATGTTGCCCTAGCCTTTCAACGTGTCATTTCCTAATGCATCAGACTCCTGGAGGTGGTGCTTTTATCTATAGCATAGAAGTTTCTGGCACAGACTGCATCTTCTTTATGGATTGAGGGACTGTGTCTCTGGAGATGGAGGCACCGCTGGTCCATCACTGTGTCTTTAGAGCCCAACAACACATCCACAGAAGATGCCTTAGGAAAGTTTGTGAAGCTGTTGTGAGTATTCCAACACAGTTGAGTCTTCAGCACAAAACACAAAGCTGGATATAATGCTTGAGGCAGGACAACACCTGCAAACTCAAAGCCATCCTGGAATACATCGTGAGTTCTAGGACAGCCTGCACTATAAAGGGGACCCTTAACAAAACATGAAACACAAGGCTAAAAATAAGTGATGGAGCAGGGATGAAGCTGCCTGGGCCCCCACCCAGACTTTCTGAGAGAACAGCCTTCTGGTACAATCTGGGAAGAAGCAGGCGATGCTTTGGTGCTCCATGCTTCCAGAAAAGGAGGACACAGTGAAATCAGACACATCAAATTCAGGAGGGTTTGGGAGGGTAGAGAGGGAAGGATGGGGCTGGTTGGCCAGGCCCCACATAGGGGTGGAGCTAGAGTAACAGGAAAGGGGATCATGGTCCTGTGCATCTTGGCAAAGGGATGAGAGAAGAGCCATGGGTACCAGGTGCTCAGCAGGAGTCTCTTGCAGAGATGAGTTGATTGTGGTGAATGTCAAGAAAGCCTGGAGGAGATTAAAGAAGACCTAGGAGGATCTCCTACCTCCCCAGGGATGCGTCAGACACTCCACACTTCCTTTGAGCTCCGAGAGTGAGGCGGTTCTGGGTTTCCTTTCTCTCCTTGACAATTCATTTCCTTTCTAGTACTGTCTCAGTTACACAGATAGGGTATGCTGTCATGGAGACCACTGGTTCCGGAGCTGCAGGATTCGGTTTGAATCTCTGCTCTGCCATTCTTTAGCTGTGCAGCTTTGAACAACTTACTTTACCTCCCTGCACTTTCACAGTATTACCAATGATGAAGGCAACATGAGAAACCAAGAATGAGCATATGAATGTTGTAACATCGACCTAGAAGCTCACTGTCCGGGAGGCTGAAAAACTCAGTTTCCACGTCTGTTAGCAACTGTACAAACTGGGTGCTTCAAAATGGCCACCTGTGCAGGTGTTTAAGAGGCGTGAATAAATTCAATATAAAATATCAGGCATAATTGTTCAACAAATACAAGCCATCGTTATTATTATCATTATCATTACTACCGCTACTATCAACTGGCGAATCCTTTCATATGTAAATACTTTCATTTGTGAATCTTCATTTGTTTAAGAAGAATTTTTGGCTGAGGGAGGATATAGCTAGTGGCAGATCACTTGCCTAGCATATATTCTGGATTCAAGCACTAGAACCACCAAAAGAAGGAGGGGGGAGTTGGAAGAGCTGGAGGTGGGGGGGGGGCTATGGAAGAAGAGTGGAGAAAGGGAGTCCTGTGAAGAGGAGAAGTAGAGGACAAAAAGAATCCCCTACAGACTGGTTCTTGTATGGTTTGTCCCCCAAGTCACATGCTCAATGTGGTGGTGGTGGGAGGTGGAGCCTTACAGAAGACATCTAGTGTGTGCGTGCATGTGTGTATGTGTGTGTGTACGTGTGCGTGCGTGCATGCATGTGTATGTGTGTGTGTGTGTGCATGGGACTGAGCCCTCCAGGGTGGACCAATCCCTTTCTCCTGGAAGTGAGGGATTGTTCTCACCATTCATGCTAGAGTAGGTTTTTGTAAGGGAAGGCTGCCCCCCGCCCCCTGCCCCCCGCCCCCTGCCCCTCATGATCTGCCTTTCCTTACATCTTAGCCTTTTCTCCTTCTAGGGCGAGCTGATGTCGTGGTTCAGCAGATGCTAAGAAGGTGCTAACCCGTGATTTTGTACATTTCTAGCCTACAGAAGCACGAGGCAAAATAAGCTTAATTTCTTTATAACTGACCCAGTCCCGGTGTGCTCTGTTATAGTAACAGAAAACGAACGAAGTGGCTTCTGCAAGTTTAAAGTTTGTTTCCTATGTCGAGTTAGCCTCCACCAGAGCTTGCCTATAAAACATCTAATCGTGAGATTAGAAGGAAGTTAAAATTCCAACGTAACACAGCCACCTACAAGTTCTTTGTAAAATTCTGTGTTTCTGAAAGCCATCGCCAGAGAAAGGATAAAAAATAATCGTATCAACTGTTGGATGATGGATGCCTTCCCATTTAGAACATGGAGGGGACTCCTGCCACTTTTCAAACGGCCCCATCCTTGGCTAGGATATCACCCTGAGGCTCAGACTTATTTGTGATCACCCATGGGAGAGTTTGTTGCCAGCCTCCTGCTTAAATCCTCTCTGGATGGGGCTTTCTCCTGCCCTTCTACCCTCAGCCACCCCTGCCCTGTCCAGCTAGGCTTGCTCTCCACCCTTTCCTGTAGAGCCAGTGACATCCAGTAACCATGTAGCTTGTGGATTCAGAATCTCAGCAGACGCTCCAACACTCCAACAAATACATAAGAGATCCCGGCTCTGTGTACACAGTGAAGAGCTTGTGATTTAAGAAAGGGCCCACAGAGGCCATGAGACAGACACAAAGGAAAAGGAATGTAGGAAGTCTTCCCCCACTCACTGTCCACCGCATTCCCCGCCAGAGAGTCAAAGGTGAATAAAGTAGGTTGCTACCATCTTTCCCTCTCCCCATTGGCATCATCATCATCATCATCATGAAAAGCCTGAAGAAAATGTCTTCCCCATGTAACAGAGGGGGAAGATACAGTCAAACATTTTGGGCAGAATTTGAGCTTGTATAATTTCTAAGGGTCTAGAGATGGGCTACAGGGAGTGTGCTGCAGTAAGAATTATTTTTATGAAGCCTTCATATGTTAGAAACTGAGTCTCCAAGGCAACAGAGGAAGAGGTGAGGCCTTTAAAGGGGAATTAGGTCATGAAAGCAGAGCAAATAGACAAATGCCACTCTCCTGGGAGGAGGGGAGGTCATCCTCATCCGTCAGTGCTGTGTGTGTGGTGTGTGTGTGTATATGTGTGTGTCTGTATGTGGTGTGTGTGTGTGTCTGTATGTGGTGTGTGTGTGTGTGTCTGTATGTGGTGTGTGTGTGTGTCTGTATGTGGTGTGTGTGTGTGTGTCTGTATGTGGTGTGTGTGTGTCTGTATGTGGTGTGTGTGTATGTGTGTGGTGTGTGTGTGTATATATGTGTGTGTCTGTATGTGGTGTGTGTGTGTCTGTATGTGGTGTGTGTCTGTATGTGTGTGTGTATGTGTGTGGTGTGTGTGTATGTGTGTGGTGTGTGTGGTGTGTGTGTGTATATATGTGTGTGTCTGTATGTGGTGTGTGTGTGTGTCTGTATGTGGTGTGTGTCTGTATGTGTGTGTGTGTGTATGTGTGTGGTGTGTGTATGTGTGGTGTGTGTGTGTGTGTGTGATGCACACAGATGACAGATTATATGCAGAAGTTAGAGGACAGATTTGTGGAACCATGGTTCTAGGGCTAGAACTTGGGTCTTCAGGCTTGTGTGATATTTTGCCCACTCAACTATCTAGCCAATCCAAAGCAGTGAAGATGGACAGTGCCGTGTTTAGGCAAGTTTATTTTAAAATGGTTTTAGTAGGTGATTTTCATTTTTCTTCATAGATTAGCGCATCCTCAGGTATGCATACTACTCCAAATACCCTTTTCTAGTCTCAAACACCTCAAATTGTACTGGAGTGAACAAAAAAAATTGCCACTTTCATCAATGTGGGGAAATAGGTTATTACTCTGAATTTTCCAATTCCATTTTACTCAGGAAATAGTAAATATTTGATAACATGATTTGGTCTGAATTAATAAGAATGGCTCTCCCTGGTTTGTGGCCCAGGACCTGAAGGAGATATAGCTCTTTTCAGCATCATCACCTCAGAGACAAGTCCTGAACAGAATCTGAGTTGTGCTGGACCTAAGCTAGACCATGAGCATTTCCTGCACCCCAAGAAATCACCACGTCACATGCTTGATTGGAATCTAGAAACAAATGTCAACAAAAAATCTCTCTCTCAAACTCTACTGTTCCCATCCCTACCCTCTCAGCCTCTTCTAGTCTGGCAATGGTTCTGCAGCACAGAAGCGGAGTCCGACCCTACATGGTAACACTCCATCAGGACCTTGAGGACAGCACCCCCGATGGCATTCCTGCAGCTTCATAAACGTGTCACCTCCGTGGCTGAGATGTGTCCTTCCTCCCCATGGCAACTCTGGCCACATAAAGCAGAAAGGATGGAGTGACAGGAGGAAGGAGCCACCTGGGCTCTTCTTTTTCTTCTTGAACAAGAATCTGATTGCTGCGGTCCAGCCAGAATCCCCTCCAGGAAAAGCGCAGTGTCCCCACAGACATCTGTGGGCTCGGCAGCAAGGGCAAGGCTTCCCTCTGTAAGTCAGTAACTTGAAGAAAAGGAGATAAATCTAGCCTCGTCTGAAAAGTTTAAACTGTATCCCTTTTTAATTAGTGGGAACTCAAAGCTATTTGATGTTAGAAAGAATTAAAAACATACAAATATTCAGTGAGCTCATTAGAAAAACCAGAGGTGAAAGGAGAAGCCAAAAGTCTGAGTTAAAAGAGAGGTGGGAAACGGTATCAGAAAGGCTAACAACAAAATCTAGAGCAATTAAAAGCTGAACGATGGTTATCAAGCCAGAAGACGGCTCAGGAAAATTGTTAAGGAAGACAAACACACACGCGCGCGCACGCGCGCACACACACACACACACACACACACACACACGCACATACACACATACCACCACCACTAGGACAGCCACATGGAAAGACGCTGTGATCAAGTCTCTATTGTCCAATGCACACTGTGATCTCTGTGATTCTACAATACTTTAAAAGACTCTAAAGATGCCCCATGTGGTGACTCATTAGCTGAATTGTGGCTACTATGATTTTTTAAAGTAAGTAAATCTGTAAATGTTCATCAAACTGAAATTTAAATTTAAAAGGGAACTCTGTGTGAAGTCGTTTTCCACTAAGCATGACTCCATTTCATAGGACTACTTTCCATTCTGCTTCAAAGTCAAATCGATTCCTTCAGCAATAAACCAATGTCATAATACAGATAGGAATATTAATTAGAACAAACTTCTTTTCTGGCACTCAAAATAGATATTTAAAAACTTTTAAATATGTTTAGAAGTATATGAATCCCCATTTTCTTTTATCCTTTTCGTTTTGTTTTTGTGTGTGCACGTATGTACATGTTTGCATTGTGTTTGTGTATGATTGTGTGTGTGTGTGTGTGTGTGTGTGTGTGTGTCTAGGCAAATCTGTGATCTCCAGGTTCAGTGAGAGAACTTGCCTCAAAATATAAGAGGAAGGAGCAATTGGGAATGAACGCTAGACATCAACTTCTGGCTTCTACAAGTAAACACATACATGTACACACACACACACACAATCATACACAATCATACACAAACACAATGCAAACATGTACATACATGCACACACAAATAATAATGCTTTTCACTAGTTATGAAAACAATGATATTTTGGGATATATAGAGCTTAAAAATAACATTTTTCAATTTTATTATTTATTTTTACTTTTTAAAATAGCTACAGGGAGATTTTAAATGATAAATGTAGCTCAGGTGTTTCTATTGGACAGTGTTATCCCAAAGGAGGCAAGCCTTGTTTTTTTCAAAGTTCCGACAGAGTCAAGGAGCTGGATGAATTCTAATTAATCTACAATTCTTCTTCCAGGATGAGGCGATGCCGAAAAGCATGAGCCTTCTTCGGGTCAAAGTGGATCTCAAAGACCAACCCGGTGTTCTCATTCAGGGAGGGGGCATCCATGGGCTTCACCCCTGGGAAGAACCATTGAGGCAGAAAGTGGGGCCTGGCATCCACCCTCCAGGGAATTTATAAGCACCTGGAGAGATGGCTCACTGTGTAAAGGCGCTGGCTTCCAAGCCTGAAGGCCTGAGTTCAGTTCCCAGGACCCACATGGTAGGAAGAGAGAACCCACTCCTGCATGCTGTCCTCTGATCTCTACACACATGCCATGACACACAGACACCCATGCACAGAGACACATACACAATAATTAAATAACCTCAGAAGCAAACAGTGAGCAGGTTCGGTAAAGCCACGGCCATAAACGTCCTCAATCCAATACGCAGGAGAGGAGGCAGAGGTAAGGGGACACTAGGCCACGCAATGAGACCCTGTATCAAAAATCAAATAAGGAATAAGGCGAAATTCTTATCCTTATTTGCAAGAGAGAAAACCATTAAGATTTTAACCTTAGTAAAATAGAAAAGTTCTGCCAACCACGAGAAAGAAAAGATTGTCTTCTATCTGTGTAGCCCAATGTCTTAGTATAGAGTGGGTTTTGAGATTCTGAGTCTGACATAAGTCCAGTTGTCACTGTTTGTTTTGCTGTGAATTGTCATCAAGCCCTAGGACATCACCCCTGACCAAAAGCAGCTGTTTCACCACGCTCGGCCACTCGAGGCAGCAGCCTGCACCCCCAAGAGTGCCTCAGTATGGGACACTCTGGGGCCAGTTCCAGCTCCTGTGTTTGCTGTGGGTCTGGCTGTCGCCTTCACTGAACACTGTCCTTCAGTTGTTTCCTCTGCCCAGGACTGCCTGTCGGGACACTCCAATAAAATCTCTGCATGTGAGGCTAGATTCCTCATCTGCCTCCGCGTCGGTCTACGCTAATGCTACCAATGTGGGAAACAGGGCGGGGCAAACGAGTATGTGGGGGCGGGGAGGGCACACACACACACACACACACACACACACACACACGCACGCACGCACTCACGCACGCACGCACGCACGCACTCACAGCCTGCAGGCTCTCAGCTATGATGACAATTATGAAATATTTAACAGTCCCTTCAGTGTATTGCAGAAGGGGAAAGCCGTAGCTCTGTCTCTCCGCTGGCTCTGGCTGGCTCTGGCTGGCTCGCCTATTTAGAGCCTTTTACGGGTAAGTCTGAAGTTGGAAACTTCAGCTGTCCCATGGGGGCCAATTAGTCTCACTCCATTCCTTGACCACAGACTTCACCCCTAACCACTCAGACTCCCAACAGCATCCTCGACGTGGGCACTGGGAGGCTGTATAAGAACGCAGGCTTAGGCTGACACAAAACTTCGGCCAGGTCCAGTTGCTCTCAAAGGCCCCTCCCTCCACCGGGGCTTCCTTCCTGTTGCTGGAGCAGTCTAAGAATGCAGCCCTGGAGAGCTCCCTGAGTGCTTGTGAGGAAAGCAAGACAAGAGTCTGGTGACCTCGGTTTCTTGCAAACACACAGAACTGTTCTTGGAAAGTGTTTCTCGTGCTCCTCGCGGGTGCAGCGGATAGGAGTGAGTTTACTTCAGCGGCTGTTATTCATGAGTCTCTATGGGAAAAAAACATGGTTTTGCCGTGCGTGGCTTGTCCTTGAGATTGAACACCTTACCCGTGCGTTGTTCCTTTAACTTCAGTGCATAAACTGACGCTCTGAATAAAGTTCTCTACTGATTGCATGAGACCGGAGTCTGCCTCTTGTTTAGGCACCAACTAGAGCGCAACAGCCCCCGACTTCAGCTCTCCCGCTGCTCCCACCACTGAAGGGGGGGGGCGTTCTCTCCCAGCAATGGTTCTCGTGGGCTCCCGTTTCTTCCACGTTTTCAGTTCTTCTCTGGACCTGCTGACGCTTCCCTGCCCGGTTCACTCCCACCCTGACACTTTAGTTCAATAGCACAGGTATTTCCCAGAACATATGGGGGACATACTGACAATAGGGACTCCAACTACAGCCTTTAGACAGTGTTCTGGGGGGCTCCCCGTGGCCTCTTCTCCCAGGCCCTTGAGACTCAGGTCTTGGATTATGTCAACATTACCACCACTGAACTGACTCCATAAGACTAATGATGGGGTTTCAGCCCTCTGGATGCAGATTGAAGGTCTGGAGCATAAGGTTGAGGCCTACCTCCCGCCATTACCTGCCCCAATCTCTGAGCTCAGAGCCTGGGGAAGTAATGTATCTTGTTACTTAGGTCCTCAGAACGAGCCTCTCTGAAACTGCCCTACTCCCCCACTCTGACCCTATTGTCCCCTTCTGCCCTTAACTTTAAAACAACGTCTCTGAGTTGTTGTTACTGTTCTTTAACAAATCATATATGCAAGGATAAATATTTTTAATTTTTTATAGCCACTCATAGAGTTGGAGAGATGGCTCAGGAGTCAAAACTACAGGCTGCTTTTCCAGATGACCCAAGATCGATTTCCAGCATCTATGTGGTAGCTCTCGAGAGTCTGTAACCAGTTCCAGGGATCTTCTTCTGATCACCAGGCATTTGTATTTGGTACACAGGCACATATGCGGGCCAAACTCTCATATTTTAAAAAAATTTATAATAGTAATACTAAACCTGGATACTAATAGTAATAGTAATACTAAACCATAATGATACCACCTGGAGATAGCCACTGTTTACATTTTGATTTTTTCCCTTACAGTCTTTCTTTTCCTCCCAACCCCTGTGTGTGTGCGTGTGTGTGTGTGTGTGTGTGTGTGTGTGTGTGTGTGTGATGCATGTACATGCATGGGAATGTGTGTGAATGTGGGCCATATGCACCAAGGCGCACATGCAGAGGTCGGAGGACAACCTCGGGAGTCAGTCTTCATCTTCCATGTTATCTGAGACAGGGCCTCTCTTGTCCACTTCTTGAAGCAACAGGCTAACCAGCCTGTAAGTTTCCTGTCATTCTCCTGTCTCACACTCCCTCCTCCCAGTAGTAGCACGCCATGGTTCAAGACACATATGTTCTATTGTGTTGGGCTCTCAGAATCAAACTTGTGTATAATGCTTGTGTGGCAAGGGCTTTACACACTGAGCTGTCTCCCCAGCCCTATACAGACCTTCCCATGTTTTTGTGTACATAGTTACTCATAATATCCTAGTTATATGGATAATCTATGTATATCCTGTTATTTTCAACAAATATTCAGTAGATAGGTACTTCCTGTCTACCCTTTGCACAAATGTCATATTTAATGGCTACAGTATAATTACAAAAAGAACCATAATTTGTTAAGCCATCACCTTAATTTTTCAGCATTAAAACCATTGTCAATTTTAATCGTAAACAACTTGAGTGTAAAACTTTATGTGTGCTTCAGATTATCTCTTTAGCATATAGACCTTTAACTGAAATTACTTACTAAAAGGGCATGAACATTCTAAGACTCAACAATTATGGCCAAACTGATTTTAAAGAAAGAAAGTTATACCAATATACCACAATGAGTGAAATTTTGTTAGGGGGGAAAAGATCTGTTCTTAATATATGTATCAATTTGCACATCAGATCACTTGGCAAATAGGAACACTTTTCATGTCTGTTGGAAATGTCAGTTTCTCCTCGCAACCTGCTGGTGTCCTTCAGTCATTTATACATCAGGCTTTGTATCTATTAGTGTGTTTTATTGACTAAATTTCTCAGTGCTGTAACAGAATACCTGACAATACCTTAGGGAACAGAATGTTATTTTGGTTTGGCAGGAAAGGCATGGTGGGAGCATGAGGTGGCTGCCACATTGCATCCCCTGTCAGGAGGCAGAGAGAGATGAAAGCTGCCTGCTCTGCTGGTTTCTTAGTCACTGCGACCTATGCTCATGGACAACGCTCCCCTGCTCAGGGTGGGCCTTCCCTTCTCAGTTAAAGCTCTCTGGAAACTCCTACACCTAAGGTGTATCTCCTAGGTGATTCCAAATCCAGCCAAACTGACAAGGGAATTAACCACCACCACACACACCCTTATCATAGCCAGGAAGATAACCGTTTGTTTATCTTATTTGTTGCAAGTATTTTCCAGTGCTTTGCTTTTTAATTTTTAACAAACATTAAAATTGGATTATTTTACTTTATGCAGGAGTGTTTTGCCTGTATACATGTATGTGTACCACATGCCTACCTGTTGGATTTCCTGGAACTGGGGTTACAGATGGTGGTGAAGCCACAGTGTGGGTGCTGGGAATCGAACCTGCGTCCTCTGCAAGAGCAGCAAGTGCTCTTGACTATCGAGTCATCTCTTCAGTCCCAACTTATGGTATCCACAATTTTTCACTTGTAAATGGGCAGGCTTATCAGTCTCATCCTGTGTAACTCCCGTAAGCTTAGAAAGTCTTTCCCCATCAGCATCAGATACCTGTTGCTTAATTGTGGTTAATAGTTTCAGGTTGACTCCTCATTGTTGAGGAATTTCAAATCAGTTTCCTTCTTTTCACCCCAGTTCCTTCCATATCCCCTGAGCTTCAGTTACTCTTTAAAAGGGAACACAGACAATCCTCTTAAACTACCACATATATTTTGCAGAGGATGGTGGTTACAGAAAGTAGGTTTAGCTCTGCTGTCCTCTACTTCCAAAACTGTGGTGTCCTGGTATTCTCCTGTCTACAACTCCTGTGGGCTATATGTGTTTGTTTAAGCAGGAATAGAAGGTGTATACTACTCTGGGCTGCTGGAGATGTCAAGAGGGTCTGGGAACCCACAGTACACTCGTGCAAGAACAGAGAGAGAGAGAGAGAGAGAGAGAGAGAGAGAGAGAGAGAGAGAGAGGCCTTTACCTCTCTCATTTCCAACTTTCCTTTTCTCTGCTTTTCTTCACCTAACTTCTGCAATATCTTGAACTGAGGAATGATTTGTTCAACGACGCTGGGAAAACCATTCTAGGCCCCCTCCTACTCAATACCAACGCTCCCTGGATCCTGAACTCTCTCCACTCTGTATCTCCCAGCATTCACAGGGATGGGACTCTTGGGAGCCATTTGTTGGGTTTGCATCTCAGAATATTTAGAAGCTGGAGTCAAGGAACATCACAGCAGCTCTGGGCTGGTTCTTTTGCTCGCATCTCTTGATAGGAGAAATTCCTCTTGCATTCTTGTGTTCTCATTGAGAGAAGAAACATAAAGTAGATACATCTAAGGAATATCAGACACCTAGGACTGACCCAAAACCAGCAGACAGGCTGTTCATACCTGGGAACAGTTAAAATTTGATTTGTGGGGACAGAGCCACACCTGCCCTTCTCCATCACTCTAAGGCTTAAGTAGTACCTAGGACTCCGTCCATCATGTACACCCGTGAAGTATGGTGACGAAAATATATACGATAATCTACTGTCTTTAATTAACCACGGGGGCTTTGGGGGGCTGCTGTTTTTGTAACAAATGTACTCTTTTTTATCTTTAGCTAGTTGGTGCCCCATAGAAACACATTTAGCATTTTTCCCTAGAAGTTCCTTGATGTCCTCTGGGCCTCATCACAAAAATTGATAAAGTTAGATTAGATGTTCTCAAATGTCACTTCTAGCCATAAAATTCCATTATTAAATTAATAACCTAAAGATGAATGCTTTTATTGACGGTTATAAATTCTGTTCTGCCTGCATGCGGGTGTAGAGCACAAGCTATAATTTACATCTGACTGTTCTTTACTGGAAACTAAAGTTCAAAACTGAATTAAAACCAGGAATGCCTTTTGCTGGCCTGCCGTCTATACACCACCACACAGCTACACGAGTCGTGCTTTGAGGGGCTAGGGAGGTGGCTCAGTGGGGAGAGTGTACACCACTCTCGCAGAGAACTGAGTTCAAGTCCAAGCACCCATGAAGGGTGCTCACAGTTGCCTGTAACTCCAGCTCCAACTCTAGGAGGACCAAATGCCTCTGGCCTCCATGGGCCAGATGCACACTTTTACACACACACACACACACACATACACACACACACACACACACAATTTGAAAGCTATTGGCATTTGTCAGCTGCTGGGAGTTAGGGTCAGTTTTCTTTAATTATGTGACCCCTGTAGACCGACCACATGCCAGGCAAGGCCCTACTCCCAAGACTAGTAGTTGGGAAACACAAACTAGACTCCACTGCGAAAGGGGATAGAGGAAGAAATCTCCAAGTTGGGTGGAAAGGAAGGGTAGGATGGAGTGGGCAAAGTTGGGGGTAAATATGTTTAAAAATCCAAATGTAAAAACAGTTTCTTTTTTAATCTTAAAAAAAGAAAAAGAAAAGAGACCATGCTTTGAGCAAATATTCTACATTGACCAAGAAACCATTACTAATACAATAACGTTCCCCTGACTGCAATAAACAAAAGTCTTTATTCAATGACTCTGACATGTGGAAGCAGCTGGCAGTTGTCACCAGCTTAGTGGAAAGCCAATGACAATGACGGGAAGATGGGAACTCATTTGCTGCAGAAGCCGCGGTAATGGGAACTTCCTCATGCTAACCCCGAGTGCTCTAACTAGTACGAGTGTCAGTAATGAAAAATAATGAAAATTGATCATTGGATTTCTTTCTACACAGCCCTAGGGTTGGGTGGCATGTGTTCGGAGAACACCAGCTCATTTGAATATTTGCCTAATTAGGAAGTTAAATGCGCTGCTCCTGCTGCCCGCAATCACATCATGGGTTTTGAAGCCAAATATAACAAACACCCTTTTGTGTCACCCACTGGTTTTGGATGCCTCACCCTACATGTCTGCACAGACAATACAGAACGGGCCAAACTGTTTCTTTCTTGGTTAGTCCTCTTGCATCAAAGCGGCCACGCAGAACACTGCAGTGTCACAGAGCTATTTGGGGGAAAATTGGGTCTAAGAGTCCCATGGGAATAAGATTTGATTAAGCAGGTATGATGGAATGTGATGGCGAAACTCCTGGGTCCAATTCTCAATCAGAGGACGTGACAAAGTCTAACCCTGCTGGCAAATGCTGACAGACAAAATCCCGACGTGTTTAAATTTCAATCCTGTGTTGACCTCTTCTCCCAAAGTGAAGCCTCCTCCACAGCCTCCATTCTGGTCTCATGAGACGCCTACCTCCCAGCTCAGATCTCCAGCATCATCGCCCCCGAAGCTTTGCTGAACTTCTTGCTTCGTCTCGGAAGTCGTTATTTCCCACCTAGACCCGCCAACCATCATCCTCCACTCTTCAAAGCCCACCCAATAAGAATCTGCCTCCCTGAAAAATTCCCACTGGATCATCCTAGTCTCAATAAAATGATCTTTCCTTCTCTCCATCTTCGGCCTTTGGTTTGCCCTGAGATACCCTTTACTGAAGTTACTTGTATATGAATACACACACTTTTCTATTTTAAGGACAGAGGACAGATGTTGTGCACTATTCATATTTTATGCCCAACAATTCCTGTCATGCTCTTAAAATATAACTACAGACCTTCTCTTAGCGTCAACTGGCCAAACAGCCTTTAGGAGAATGGTGATGACCATAGCTCCAAAGGATATCAATATCTCATCCCTAGGTTGGGACATATCCAACTTAAGACAGTGCACAGAATCTTCAAAACTTGTTAAAATACAAATTACTAAGTCTATTTAAGATTTTGTGTTGCTTTTTTTAAAAACATTTTTATTTTTGGTATTTGGGGGATGCGGCGGCACATAAATGGAGGTCAGAGAATAACTCACAGAAGTTGGCCATCTCCTTCTACCACGTGGGACCTGGGCATTGAACTCGGGTCGCCAAGCTTAGCAGCAAGCACCCTTAACCTGTTTAACTATCCCACCATCCCTGCTTAAGACTTTGGCTTACTTCTGGGAGAGAAGGAGTTATTGTCTTTAGTGATGTCGTCACTAATGAGCTATCCATCCATGCCCCAGAGAATGGTTCACACTGGTGCTCGTGTGCAGGAGTGTGTATTGGTTACGGTCAGCTCATTGGGGTCCTAAATAGAAACAAAACAAATAACGAGATGTAACTGTTGGAAGAAAGGGAGCGTGGTGGGGAGAAATGGAATAGGGGTGAATGGGACGGCAAGTGTAACCAGAATGTATTATACATGGGTGTAAGAGTGTTGAGGGAATAAACTGATTAGTGAAAAGTAATTAGAAAAACAACCAGTAGATTTTGATCCAGTCAGTTGGACTGGCAGGTCAAGAATCTGGAATTTCCACAAGTCTCTCATTGCTATTGTGTGCTGATATCATATCATACAAGACAATGGATTTGAAAATGAATAAAACATGTCCCTTTCCTAGGGTAGGAAAGCAAAGCCAAAGATAATGACAATGTAAACAGAAAGTATGCTTACCTCATATACACAAGCGTTGCCCACAACTCTCCTGGGAGAGAGGAGGACGGAACCAAGATGGGACAAGGATCCCATCTCAGAATGGGTAGGCTCCTCCAGGATGACCACATCTGAACCAGTAAGCTCTCCCTCCATCTGCTCCAATTTACCAAAGAATTTTCCAACTCAAGGAACTGACATCATCTAGTGCCCTCTGGCTCTTATGGAGGGCAGCTCTCTGCGGGGCCCAGGCAGTAACCTCAGGCTTCCTCAGCTGAGCTACAGGATGCCTTCATTACTAGTCCGCCGCTCAGGGCTGGTGGGCCCCAGTAGGCCCTGTAGCAGGGAGTCAGGTCCCTAATGAGGCATGGGCCTGCCTGCTGCCACAGGCAGAATGGCTGAAGATCCGTGAATACCACACAGTGAGAGGAAACCTTTTGGAAAAAGAAAAACTCAAGCTAGAGAAGGAAGAAGAAAAGAAGCTGAGCTCCAAGTTTGCATGAGCCAATTAGCGCTGAACTCACATTTAAGACAGCATAGGGTGTTGATATGCACATTTCAGTTTGTTTGGAACTGGACCTCTATGTTACCCACCACTGTGTAGACCAGGCTAGCCCTTGAGCTTCAGAGATTCTCCCATCTCGCCACGGGAACACTAGGACTCCAGACATGAACTGCCACGCCAAGCTTTCTGCGGGTCCTGGGGACTCAGACCTAAGTTCTTACACTTGCATGGTAGGCATTTTACACGCTGGAACATCTCTAGCTCTTCACTTCTGTTTTAACTAAAAGTCAAGCTGTGGCAGCTAGGGAGGTGACTAGGTGGGTGAAAGCAGCTGTGGTGCAAGCCTCATAACCTAAGTTCAGATCCCCTGTAAAAGCCAGACAACACAGTGCCACAAGCGTCTGGAATCACAGAATTCCTACAGAGAAACTCGAGGTGGAGATGAGAAAAATCTCCAGAAGCTGAGAAGCCCATGTGTAAAGCAGCAAAAGGACTATGTGTCCAACATGATGGGAGGGAAGGGCTTACACCCAAAGGGTATCTGCTAACCTCCATGCATACCTTCCCCCCTCTCTCTTTCTCTGTCTCTCTCTCTCTCTCTCTCTCTCTCTCTCTCTCTCTCTCTCTCTCTCTCTCTCTCTCTCTCTCTCTCTCTCTCTCTCTCTCTCTCTCTCCCTCTCTCTCTCCCTCTCCCTCCCTCCCTCCCTCCCTCCCTCTCTCTCTCTCTCTCTCTCTCTCTCTCTCTCTCTCTCTCTCTCTCTCTCTCTCTCTCTCTCTCACACACACACACACACACAGAGCTGAGGTATATGAACAAAGCAATGCTGACTCATTGCTGTGGTCAATTATGTGAAGACCCTGCCAGCAAGCCACAGGAGAATTGTTCAGGATAAGAGCCATGACACTCTGTAGGCCCCACCAGGCATCAGCGGCTCACCATCGTGTAAGGAGACCTTCTGCCATCCAAGGATCAGGCCTTGCTTCTCTCCCCAGAAAAGAAGGTCACAGAGCAGATGCCATATCAAATACAGAAATGGCTGGCACTGGGCGCAGGATTGTTTTACTAAGCATGTGTTTATTTTTATGAGGCGTCTGCAGTTTTTCTTAAGGTTGCATTCTGAGTGACTGCAATCATTGATTACATTAATGGATTACCTCTGGAGAATGAATCTAATTACATTTTTTGCACAAATTGCAAAATGTAGATTAATTTCTAAGTTCCTTGGCAGGCCTGTTATGCCTTTCTTAAACTCGGTAATGTGGCCCTGGGTCAGTAGACCCAAACTACAGCAAAGAAGTTTAAGGGGCTTAGCTAAGTCTGGCTGACTTGCTCAGAGAGGATGACAAGAAAGGGGAGGAATGCAAATGAGTGTAATATCTCAGATCTAACTGCTGTCATAAGGATAGAAATGAAACTCTCAAAACCCAATGACTACTCTTCACCAACTGGATAAGCAGAAGGTCTGAAGGTAGAAAAGGGATTTTCAATGCAGACAAACTAGATAAGACTCTAAACTGACTCAACCTTTCTAAAAAGCATTTCGGCATTATCTATCAAGAATCAAAAATAGTTTTATCTGTATTTTGATCTAATAGCTCTTATTCTCAGCATTTATCCTAAGCAAATTATCAGAAATATGACCATTCATCATGAGGACTATCATTATAACATTATAGTCACTCAGAAGTAGCCAATGTAAATATTTAGCTTTATAGGAAAGGCTAAATAAGTTATGTGTATCCATATGGTAGAATATTATAAGGCCATTAAAATTATGTTTATGAAGAGCCTTGATGACAGGGGGAAATGTTTATCAACCATATAATTTTTCTTATAAATAAAATATGGGACACAAAATTAAATATAAAGTACTATTTGTACTGCAGAAGAAATGGACTTACTCCATGACAGTTATTCATTTATTGATGGGGACAAGTTTGGGTGACTCTTTTTCTTCTTCTTTTATATTATCCTATTAAAATTCTCTGTAATAGTTGTGTCTTAATTGATAATCAGGAAAAAGTGACAAAATAAGAGGTGCAGAGACGTGGGGACAGCAAGGAAGAGTGGGGGAGGCTCGCTCACACTACTCAGTGGACCTGTGGCTGGGGTAGAAGTTTGCAGGGAAGGACTGAACGCAGAGAGGTGAAGGAGTCAGATATGATGGCTAAGTGCTTTCTAGAGTAGCATTTAAGGAATTTAAGGATGGCATCAGCCTCAAATGCCCTCCCTGTTTCCAAAATTAACTGGATTTGCTATTACATTTCAAGCTCCTTGACACCTCTTCAGTTAACTCAGCCTTAGTCCATAGGATTTCAAGCCTTATTTGCTATACACACACACACACACACACACACACACACACACACACACACACACACTGTTTTTGGTTCCCAAGTTGAATCCTAGACAGAAATTATATATACTTTACACACAAACCAATGTAGGGGAAATGTTTCAAAAGAAGCATTGCATCTTTCAAATTACATTCACAAATTCTTAATGTTCAATCAGGTGTTCTCCTCCCCCGCCCCCAAGCAAACAATACCACTTGTAACCAATTAGCTCATGCTTGGAGATTCTTTCTCCAGAGACTCCATCCCAGAGATGGAGATGCATTAGATAGTCTTGGGGGGGCTTCTGAAAAGGGTGCCCCATCTGTTTGACAGTTGCCTTTCACTCAGAAACCCATAAATACTTAATGATGAGGCCAACAATGATGACTAAGTTGGTCGGTAATGAATGTGGAGACAGCGCTGTATCCATGCACTTCCTGAAGGATTGCCTAGGGAGCAGAGGGAAACTACGCATCCAGAGGAGACCTGACCGCTCCTCCCTTGCTTTCCTCCATCACCCGTTGGTCATCCCCAGCTGAGAGAGTCTCAGAGGCCCATGGAGATTGTTAAGAGATAACCCTGGAGGATCCTTAGCTGACATAGAAGACACGGGTCACCCCTTTATGAGTCCTTTGCCATGCAATTTTTATAAAGCCCAACCTCAAGAAAGAAAAAAGGAATCTGGGACAGCTCCAACCCAGGAAGAGAGCGGAACCAAGCCTTCACCTGAGAGTAAGTGATAGCTATTCATTGACATGTCCCGCCCCCATGATTCCTAGATGAGAGTGGCACTTTAAAAACAGGAGAAACGCTTCTTAAATCCGAGTTAGATAAACAACTAGTGAGTTTATGAACTGTTTCAATTAACTTTTATTTTTCACAAGTAATTTCTATTTTTTTCAGTTGACTAGAAAAGAAGAAAATACCAAACACTTGGTCTTAGTGTATATACACTTGTATAACTAAAACACTTATGAAAACTAATTTTATGAACTAACGGCTATTATAAAAGTGGACTTGCTTAACAACAGGAATTTTTCAAGGGTCAGCCTTGAGACTCATAGGTCAAAAATTACATGCTTCAAGCATTTCTTAGAGACGTGTCTTAGTCCATTTTCTGTTGCTATAATAGAATTCCTGATCCTGAGTAATTTATAAAGAAAAATTATTTACTTATCCTATGAACCTAGTCCAAGATCAATTCACAGTCAGAGTGGATGCCCAAAGAAGGCAAGAGTTGTGGAGACCACAGTAGTGACCTCATTCCATTTGACTTGAGATCCGAGAATACAAGCCTATTCTTGCTCCTTGGAGGTTAAACAGCAGGATGTTTGGCCTAAGGTGTAGCTACTGGATATCTTGTCTAAACAAAAGGATATTCGGTTTAGGGTGTGGTTACTTGATATTTTAGGTGTTCAGGAGGTGATGACATTTATTTGTTCCTTGTATCATGGTAAGGAAGTCTTTTGCTCTCCCCCCTTTGGTTGGGGTATGTAAGAACTTTGAGTAATAAACTTGGGGCTGGTCACAGTATTCACTGGATGTCCTCCCCACTCTATCTTCTATTTCTTGTCTATTTTTTTCACTCAATCCTCACAAGTCTGGGGAACTGGGAAATTTTTCTTATTTTTGGGGGGGTTAGGTAGGGTCTCAGTGTGCAGCACTTTTTATTGATTGGGGGGTCTCACTGTGTAGCACTTTTTATTGAGTTGGGCACACAAGTGACATAGGGTCTCACTGGGTAGCTGATCTGTACCTTCTGATCCTCCCGTTTCAGCCTCCCAAGTGCAGGAATTACAGGTTTACATCACCGTACGCAGCTAACAACCCACCCTTGTGGTAACTAATTGTCTTAGTTTGAGTTTCTTTTGCTTCGAAGAGGCACCATGACCGTGGCAACTCTTATAAAATGAAAACGTCTCACTGGGGCTGGCTTACAGTTCCAGAGGTTCTTCCACTAGCGTCATGGTGGGTGGTGTGCAGGCAGACATGGTATTGGAGAAGGAGCTGAGAGTTCTATATCTTGATCCACAGGCAACAGGAAGTGAACTGCCCCACAATGGGTACAGCCTGAGAATATATGAGATGTCAAAGCCTGCCTCCACAGTGGTACACAGACTCCAACAAGGCCACGCCTACTCTGACAAGTACTCATCTCCTAACAGCGCCACTCCCTATAGGCCAAGCGTTCAAACACAGGAGTCTTTGGGCTTATCACTCAAACCACCACACTAACCCAGTCCCATGAGAAAGGCAAATCTCTCCATTAGATCATGATCTGATATCTCTTAGCAGCACTGCCCTCCCAACATTTAGCATAATTGCAATCAAATGTCAGCATGAGTTTTGGGGGGGACAAGCCATATCGAATGTCCGGGTTCAATTAGCTTTGGAATGTAATATTATTTCTGGATATGAAAAAAGAAGTACCAACTCAACAAAAATATCTAACTAGTTCCTATACTTAAATAGCTTGTGTTTTGTATGTTTCCAGCGTTCCTTGCCCATAGGTATTACTGATAAACATGGTTCTTAGACGTAAGAATCAGGAGCTTTACACCTGCAAGGAGGTTACAAAACAGCCACGGGAGTTCGTGTGGACCTTGTCTACAAGTCTTGGGACCTCAGATCTCCCTCCATTATTTACCTGCACATCAGTACACCCATTTCCTTAGCAGGGGGCATTACCCCCTTATCCTATGAGTTTCACATTTCACTGCTAAAGGCCTATGTGAGAATCATTATCTGAGACTTAGACTACCATCTGTGGCTTCTCACAGAACCCAGGCTCTTCTCCATCCACCCTGTACTAAGGTATCATAAAGTCAGATCTTGCATACTACATGGCTCCTCAGCAAGTTCTTTAACTTCTGTTAGCCTCTATTTCCTCAACTGTCAAACAAATATAGCATGAGCCTCATAGTGGTTGGTGTTTCTATGACATGTCCCTGGCATATGTGTGCTAAGCACTCAGTATTTGGTTGCTATTATCACACAAGATGGAAAGCTACATGTGTGTAGGGACTGTGGCCTCTTCCATCCAAAGCCTAGAGGAGTCGCTGTTGAATGGCAGAAACACAATACATCTTATTCGAATAAATGATTGATGTGTTTGGGTCCATTTTAAATGCCATTGTTATACGACCTGTTATCTTTTCCTCCTCTGAATGTTATGATGGCATTTTATTTGCCATCCTTTGGCTCTAGCCTTCGCCATCCTCATTTCATCTCTCTGTTCTCTCATTCTCTCAGAGACTCTAGGCTCACCGGTCACTCCCACTCCTGGCTCTACTTCTGTCTACACCATACACCATCAGCCCTCACTACTAGTGACAGCCAGATTCGCAAGGTCATTCTAAGAACCACCAGAGAGAGCTCCTTGCTGCACAGCTCTGACTGGAATTTGTAAACACTCAAGATCCCAACTCCTCTATGCCCACTTCAAGAGGAAAGGGAGTAGGGTTAGTTGTTTTTATTAAATTGTACATTTGAGCTGTGCTTAACAAGTAGCTGGATTTCAACCCTTAACCATAAGCCAGACATCCTTACTCCTTCCAGTGTGGAATAATTTTAACTTCCTAGAAAGGAAACGCTTTCCTTTAGTTCCTAAGGGTAGAAGCTAAAAACAACACGGGCTAGGAGGATAGTGGTTCTCATGTGATGCTCTGACGAGGCTACCCTGGTGGGGATGGGTAGGAACTACACTGGCAGGGGAGGGACAGGAAACAGGTCAGGAGGGGCCAGCATGGAACTGCTTCCACACTTCTGGACCAGCTGCCTGAAGGGACCTTTCCCTTCCCCTCCTGAGAGGATGTACACCCCTGAGCTTTGAGGAGGAGGCAACTTGTGTACAATCGCAGTTCCTAGTTTCCATGGCAACCAGGCAGGCTCTGAAAGGTCTGTGTGTGAAGCAGTACGATGGGGTGATGAATGGAATAGAGATGTTGGTGACAGTCACAAACGTGTCACCTCCACGCCGCGTTTAGTAGACTTTCAGCTTCAGAGGTTTACACACACACACACACACACACACACCTAACTGCTCATTTCTGATTTGGTGTCAGGTGCCCAAGCAGACAGCCTCGGGGAAATGTACATTAATTAGTTTCATTTTTACCAATGTGAACTAAGACTGGAGGCAGAGACTGAAAAATCCCTAGCACCGGGGACACTTGATGTTCCTTGGTTGGGTTTCTGGATTCCATTCATAGAAGCCCACAAAGGGCACATCAAGGGACATTGGTTAATTTTATATCAGCAGCTAGTTATGGGCTGAGAAACAGGGATTGGGGAGTCAGCTTTTGCCAAGGGGGCTGGGCACGTCAGCCGGCCTTGGAAGAGGGGGAATCCTGCCTAATGATGGCAGGTGTAGGCAGCGTGTGGATGGCAAGTTCATTCAGAGGCAAAACTGCCTAGAAAGTAGAAAGATGCAAAGATTCTAGCTTTCCATTCTAAAACCTCATTTGTGAGTCACTTAGTTAGAATTCAGAACCCACTTCCAAAGAAGTCCTGTCTATTATAAATGATGATTGGGTTTTTAGGGTAGTCCACAAAAGCCTCTTTAGCTCATAATGTGGATGAAATACTATACATTTGCAATGAAAGGCAACAGGAAAAAAATCCTGTTGTGATAAGCAGTAATTAAATGAAAAAGGGAAACAGAGAGGTGGGAAATAAATGGTTTTCTTTTGCTTCTTTTGAATGCTCCAGTTCTTAGATGGGGGGGGGGGGTGTAGCCTGCTTGGTCGGTGCCTCATTTACATTAGGCAATGGCTTAGAGGAACAGGCATGGGGGGAGGGGGAGAAGATGGAGGGGAGTGATCCACAGGGGAAAAGAAGGGGGATGGTCCTGCCTGGTGAGATGCGGGTAGCTCCAGAGGGTGGGTGAGCAGAAGAGACTCTGCAATCACAGCACCCTGGATTCGATGCCCACGCACATCTCTCCCTAAAGCTTTGGGCAGCTTCTTACCTCTTCCATCTCAGTTACCTTCCTAAAAAAAAACACACACAGCAGATTGCTTCAGAGGAATGCTTACTCGGGGGTAGTGGGACACATAGCAGGCCCACTTCACCACAGGACCTGTAACCCAGGTTCTGGGAGGGTCGGATGGACCTCCAGCATTAGCTCCTTAGGGGCCACTCAGACATAGGGAGCCACATGCTCCAGCTCATCCCGCTTCAATGGCCCATATTTAAGAAGTCAGCAGTGTGGGCAGATCACTGCCCAGCCATTTCAACCTGAATCAAGAGACTGTGCAGGGCCACTCCTAGGCTAGTGCTTCCCAAGGGATGCCATCACGCATGCATCCCAGCCTAGACTCCTCCTCCTACAAAACACCAACTCCTTCCCTATGCAGCTCCTTCCAAGAGAAACTTCTCATGATAGCCTGGCCTAGATCAGGCACAGGTAGATCCTGAGACCTTCCTTCCTTTCCTTGTTTGCTCTTGTCCTTCTCCTTCCTCCTCCTCCTCTTCCTCCTCCTCCTCCTCCTCCTCCTCCTTCTCTTTTCCTTCATGGAGTCAAGATCAGCAGAAAATACCAGAACAAAGAGTTCTGAAGTTGTGGAAACTGGGGGCCCAAGGGTTAGGGACATAAAGAAATATGCACCCTTTCCTCTGTGAAAAGGGCCAGAGTGCTTTTAATGCTTTTAATTGTGCATGGTCAAGTCAGAATTTGGAAGTCGCATCTATGTAAGAAATAGAAGGATTGATCATTGGGAAGAACCGTGTTTAATACAACAGCCACTGGCCATCTGTGACTATTTACATTTAAATTAACTCAGATCAAATAGAACTTAAAACTCAGTTTGGAAGTTTTAAAGGCTAGCCCTATGGACCACCAGGGGAGAGTCTGCAAACAAAGAACATCCTTCCCCCACTGCTGCCCCACACAGGCATCTGCATGCTTCCAGCAGGCCTTCTCTGGGCAGTCAGCATTCTCCAAGGACCCTCCTCTGCAACAGGCTTTCAGTTTCTCACAGGACCCATGAAAACTGCATACTTCTCCCAGAGGGCGGGGCTGTGCTCCAGCAGGAAGATGAAAGCTTTCTCAAGAGCCTAGACAATTTCACTACAAAAGCACTCCTCACGTTGTGTTTGTCTTCAGAGCTCAGAAATGTTTGGGTTTTAGACACTGAGTATATAAATCTTCTCTTAGAAGCTTGTTGTCTAAACAGCATTCTTACTGGATACAACTCATAAATTAAGGGCTGCTGCTATCCCACTGAGGATCTCAAACACTCGAAATTTTCTGCTCTAAAACTCTTCACAATATGCCACTGTCACAAAATAAAACACTTTCAGGCATTTCCCACGCCCACGCCATCCACACCTGATGTGAGCTCCCAGTACACACACCTGTGTAGACAGCAAACCTACAACTCACACAGCCTCATGCAAGCCAAGCCCATCCATGCAGGCCTCCCCGAGTACAACAGAGGAGACTCATCATCAGTGAAAACGCCATTGCATTTCCCCTGGGGCCCACTGAGACCTCAGTGCCTAGGATACCGCCTTGGTTCCAACATTAAAGCATCTAATATTGGTTGGCATCAGACTCTGTGCAGTTACCAAAAGATCTTTCATGAATCATTTTATTCCATTTAAACCTCATAATAAGTCTCCAGGCAGGAATTACTACCTCGGTTTTTCAGATGACATGTACTGGGTTCAAAAAACTTGAAACTGTTTGCCTGGGGTCAAATATCTGAAGATGTAGCGGAGCCCGAATTCAACTCAGTGTCCCAGTGTGAAGCCTGCTTCTGAGTAATTTAGTACTTTGTAGATCCAAGACAGAGATTTGAGGCCAGGTATTTAAACACAGAATGCAAAAAAAAAAAAAAACTCACTTCTCTTCTCCTCACCCATATTTCTTTATTCAAAGAACAACATGGATGGATGGGAACTAAAGTTATTCAACCATACCAGACAGCCGTGTGAGAGGACACACTAAAGCAAGCTATGTCTCCCAGCCCCCAGGATCCATGCTATCTTCTGCTCCTCTGATCAAAACAGCCCACAGCATGCCCTCCAGTCTAAAACTTCTCCACCCTAAAGGTGTTCCAGGATCACACAGGATCATGTCTGGGACCTAGGAATTAGCATGTTTACTTCCAGATGACACTGACTGCCTGGCCATAGACTCAGTGCTGTAAGACTGGGTAAGACTCCAACTGACTCCATAGCTAGAACGTGGCGACTCTTCTATTATGCCTTGTCATCTCCAAGACACCTGTCTGCAGTTCCAACCACATTCAGAACCTCTGTCCCCAATCCCATCACCAAACCAGCAGCGGCTGGAGCTGTGACTCTCACTAAAGTGGCCTTACATCTTGTTGTGGGCACAGCAAACCCTGTGCACCCCAGTTTTTTCTTGGCCACTGTTCTCCGTTGCTTATTTTTCTTCTCTAGTACTTCAGGTTGCTTGGAAAACTAGGAGACTTTATTCCCTTTGGCTAGGCCTCCTCCCTAGAAATTGAGTCATGGTGTCCCGAATCCCACAGTAACACCTATGGTTTCGTACTCTCTGCCCTGGCCTTGATGCCTAAAGTCAGCGTGCCTAGACCCATGCCTTGCTTCCGCAGGCCGTTTCTGAGTTGTCCTTGGTGCTGGCACACTCAGTCAGCACCAAGCTCCTCCTCATCACCCTATCAACCAAAGCTAGATGCTGAGCTCCAGTTGGCTTAACTGTTGGGAAGACTTACCTATAACACTGAGCTGCCTCGTCAGCACCTAGAGTTTGGACAGCTCCCGTAAGTGCTGCAAGACAGGCAGATCCAACACAGGCCCCGCATTCTCATGCTATAATAACCACACCGCACCTCTATGATCTGGCAGTCCTGTGTTAAATTTTGCTTTTATTTTCCCCACAATAAATCCTTGCTGATTTAAGTATGGAAGTTTGGACCCAAGATATGTATATAAATTGGCAACACTGTCCTGTACATTTTACAGTCAATAAATGCCAAACAGTTTGGTCCCTTGCCTGACCAGCACCTAGAAATATATCATCCAATCTGGGAAGCAGAATACCTTTTAATATCCCCTCTAGCACCAAACATGGGGACTCTCACAGCAAAAGCACCTTACGGATACTACATGAGTAAATGAATAAATGGATGAAGGGGGCCAGTGAGCTGTGCCCAGATCCCCCTAGTGACATCCAGAGTGGTCTACTCAGCCAGCAGAAAACAACTTCTAATCTGCAGGGGCTGTGAGAATGCCTCCAGGCCAAGCCTCTGACTAATTTGTAGCACAAAATTGGACCTGTGCATTCAGATGACTTGCGGCTTGGAGGTTGCAGCTACGCCAGCACAAAAGATCTCAGGTGTTTCTTCAGTACATAGAACACAGAAGACTGTACCATACTCCTCTCCGCTCCTGCTCCAGACCTCTGCCCTTCTCTTCCCCTCAAAAACAAACTCTCTCTCTCTCTCTTGCCCACCCCATTTTTAGCATTGACTTTTATCAGACCAACTAACTAAGCAGGTAAATCTGTATTTGCATATGTCTTAAGGATTTCAAAGTACATCCATGCAACTGCAATCATCTCCTTACTGTTGAGTAAGACCCTGAAAAAATAAATTTAGAAACGGCTATCCAGGGAAGGTTGAATGGTTCATCAAATTAGGGAACCTGCTTTATTGCAAAACCCTGAGAATGGAACCAAGTGCATCTGAGCAGGCAGGAGAGCTTCCCTGCTTGAATGACTGCTGAAAGGAGGGGTCTGAGTACAATGTCCCATTAAAGGGTTTGTGCTCTCTGCCTGGCTTGCTGAAGTAGCACCACAGGGGTGCTGGGAGAGCAGACTCAGGGCAGCCTCTGGGCTGAAGGCTGTTTGGATGTCCCAAATGGTTTACAATGTTCCCTGCAGGAGCCAGGGCAGAGAGACATGCAATGGTTTGCAAAAGGCAAGGACTGTTCGTTACCAGGCAACACATAGCAAGGGTCTATTGGTTGGATTTCTATGCTACTGAGCTTTCCCAATTCCAGAGATGGTTTCTTGCTCCTAAGGGCCCCTCCAGCTGCTACCCTCGCAAGCAAGAGATGGCTCACAACAGATTGTACACAGTCAGAACCTAGCACTGGCTGGGCACAGAAAGCAAAAGGAGAAGAAAAACCCGGCTGACACTGCAGGGGACCTCATATTCTAATGTCTGGTATGTTTACCTCATTAGACTGTTTTACATAACACAAGCCAAAAGCAGCAATGGGAGAAAAAAATTGCAGAGGGCCAAAGTTCAGGCGTGGATTCTGAGTTTTCGCTCCAAGATGCATCTCCAGGTAGCTTCTTGCTCCCTGGCCTGGATACTTTAGCTGCAAAGGAGCCTCAGCAACAGACTGGATTCCTCTGAGGAAACAGCTTAACACTACAGCCCATGTGAACGAAGGGGTAGTTGGTGTGTCATCACAACGGGTGATTCTGTCCCAAGCCCCCCGATCCACAACATCTATCTTACCACACAGGGATGGCTGAGGAAGAGTGGGCCGGGAATCGGGCCTGCTCTGAGATGTGGGAGGCTGCAAAGTCCAGGTAGGAGGGGAGCTGTTTGCAGACGAATGGACCGCCTCCAGTTGCCACTGAAAGGAAAGTCAGGTGCCACTGAGCAAAGAATCCTAACTAACGTAAGGCCACCGCCACGGAAGGAGGCGACGAACCACCTGTGGTACAAGACTGAGAGCAACGTCAGGGAGACTAAGATCAACTCGAGGGGGAGCAGGTGGCAAGGAAGAGAGTACATAGGAGAGGCCAGGTGAGGCAGACCAGGTACGGCCCACTCTGGAACAGAAGCGCTGCGGCGTGGACCACCGTGGCACAAATGCCCTCTCTCACACGCATAAGGTGGCTGTAACACAGGATTAGGGTGCAGGGTCCCTCACTAGAGGTGAACACAAGCCTGCCAGGCTCTTGTGTCATGTTCTAAGTACCCAGGGCATAGCTTCAAAGGCAGTGTGTGTGAGCCCATGCTGGGTGTGGTCGTAGCCCGAGGCCAGAAAGTCAAGAGAGGGATGTGTTCCCTCCCCTTCCCTTCCCTTCCTCCTCCCACCCCCAGTCTCCTCACAGGCAGCTGGAAAAGTGCAAAGTCACCATCCAATCTAATTAGTTAAACCCTCAGTTCTGACAGGAGGAAACTTCAAGAAGAAAAAAGAATCTGGTTTCCTGGGCTCTCAGGCTCTCAAAAGATAATGAGGAAGATGTGATTTCAGGAGTGGAGTCCCAGTGCCTTGATTTTCACTGCCAGGGGCAACCAACTGTGAGCAGAAGCCTCTCTCTTAGATGCCTACACCAAGCAGAATGACAAAACTGTGAGTTCACAAACACACTGACCGAGTCTCTTGGGGCTCTCACCGGGAGACCTCGGACACAGCCACCCACTGAGTCCCTGGCAGGTAGATTGGGGAGTCAGCACCAGGATGGTCAACCTCCTCGCCTCTCAGGCAAGGGTCTATCCAGCAGCTTCTGTCATGGTGCCTCTGCCAGCCCTACCCTGATGCTGGGTCCTGTTTCGGGTCCCTCAGAGACACCGTGTCCCCACACACACCCATCCATCTGCCCTTGCCATGCCCTGAGCGAGTGTGCAGGGTCCTGGCTCTGCCGACAAAACAGGTCAGAGGTCAGAGGACATAATAACGAGAAGGACAAAGGTAGAGCCATTTGGGGAAGCCTCTGGGGTTATGGTGGGGGTGGGGTACTTGAGGACAGTGTTGCCCCTCGGACTGAATTATGGGTAGTGGAAAGCCCACAAAGGTGTTTTCTAGTAAGAGGAAGGAGAAGAGCCATTACAATGCCACGGCAGCCAGCCAGCTTCCCCCAGCCACCGGTAATCAGATTCTATCATGTGTAGAGTATTAAACCAGACAAGGGATCCAAACAGTAGTACTTGCTAAGTCCGTCTCCTGAGGCCACTGTCCACTCCTTGACGGCCAGCGGCACTGTCCTGTCCTGCTCCAGCCCTGGAAATGGCAGGAGATCTGACTGAGGAGAACAGAACATCCATAGTCCACAGAGGCAGCTGCCTCATCCCTGCTACCTACCTGGGCTGGATAAATCGAGTTGACAACATTGAAGGACAGTCAGGCTTAAGTGGACCAAGGACACGGATTACAGCTCTAGGAGGAACTCTGCCATCCCCCAAGGTAATAGGGGCGGGGCAGGACACGCCCATCAGACCTCACTAACCCTTGCTGTCCAAGCCAGGGTCAGAACGCTGCCACAGCTCACCCGGAACACTGGAACATGAAGACCACACCTCTGCTCCTCTCCCTTGTGCGCATGTGACCCACGGGGTGAGCATTTTACACACGGGCATGGCGTCCTACAGTTCATTTTATCTTTTCACCTGCCTTTCATACGACCATGAGATGCGAGAGCTGAGAGCCCTACAGCTAAGTCTTGCATTGGTGGGGTTAACTTTTCAAAATGTACAACATAGCTTTAAGCCAAATTGTGCCTTTTCCTACTTGAAAGCTTTTTATTTTCTTTCCTATAACAGGGGTCAGTGATTTGACCACATGCAAATCCCCAATGAAAAGTGTATGACCCAAAGTGAACCTAAGTTCAAATGTTTGTCTTGTTATTTCATAACAAATAAATTACAACCTCCCATCCTATTTCTTCCTCTAAGGAAAAAAAAAACTACCTGAGAAAAATTACAAAGCATAAGATATTAAGGTCAAATTACAAAGTGATAACCAGGTTACTTTATTTTGTCCCATTTAGATGATTGAAGCACACAATGATATTAACAAATTGGTGTGGGTTTTATTTTTCCAATTGTAGTAGAGTTAAATACTGGGGCTTGCATATATTGGGTAGGTAAGTACTTTATCACTGGACCCCATTCCCAGCCCAAGAAATCATGTTGGGGGTGGGGTCTTTCCACATTTTTCAGCGCTGATCAACATGAGGTTCCTAATGTTTAATTTCTTCCACTATATTTCAAAAGAGGTTTTCGTGCCTATTTCCTACCTCATGTCATCAAAATCTAACCTCTGAAAATTAACATGGACACAGACCATGCCTCCCCATCACGCCAGCATTGCCAGTTATGCTTAGGACCAACTTCAATTGTGACAGATGCTCACTCGCCCTCTGGCTTAAAATAGCTGTCATAGATGTCAGGCACGGCAAATGCTCTCTGCCAGCTTAATAGCCCATTAGGCGACTTCACGAAAGAGGCAAATGAATCCATCACCAAAGGGGAGCATCAACTTCACCCACCACCATGGGCTAGAGGCCTTGCGTGTATCAATCGTCGAAATGGCTTTGACTAGTTAAAAATAGAAGTCGGCACACTGCTTGGCTACAGAAGCTGCCTGCTGGATTTTTCAGAACCCAACGGCACTACAGTTGGAGAATGAGCACCCTGGAGACACACAGAGCTCAAAGAGGACCCCCACAAAGCTCTCTCTCTCTCTCTTGGATGATGCCACGCGGCATACTTCCAAGGATGGCATGACAGAAAATCTCTTGCAACTCTAGACATCTACCCTGGCCACAGCCAACAGAGTTCACCAGGCTTTCCCTTGAAGTATCTGCAATTTATACTGAAATCATTCTCCTTCTAGCTGAAAAAAAAAAACACACACACACACAGACACACAAACTATTTTAATTGCTTGAAGCAATTCTACTATGTTGTAATTATCACACTGCCTTGTAATTATTTGCTTTGTGAATGCCCTTTTCAGCCCCACCCTTCTCCACCCCCAGACTCTAGCTCCTTAAAAGAGCTCCCCATGGCCTCGATACCCAGCACGTGCCTGGTATGTAGAGAAACCTGGAAACTTCGGAAAGACCGAGTCCATTTGAATTGGAAATGTTAGTGATTTTTTTTCCTCCTAGATTTTGAATCTTCTTATGAATCCCAGAATCTATTATACTTACATGGCTAATCAATAAGACTTATGCACCTTGAACATTCCTTTAAGTGACTATACTGGACTGGTGTATCGTGAGAAAATCAGAAACTATCACCATACAGTTCTATATTTGGAGTCTTCCATGCCAACCATCCAAAAGAAATTAATAACCCTGATTACTAGAGTCTCTGAGGCCAGTCTCACAGTAAAATTAAATATGTATGTGACATACTTAACTCAATGGGTAGCACATGGGAACACTCTTTGAACATTAGCTCTCTATCCCCGCACGCTACTTATGTGTCTCTAAAGTGACAACAGTACGGCTTACAGGGCCATCCTCGGGCACCTGCTCTGTCATTGCAGGCCAGGAGCACTGAGAGGCCATCATCTGGGCACTGGTTTGTGTGTGTGTGTGTGTGTGTGTGTGTGTGTGTGTGTGTGTGTGTGTGTGTGTGTGTGTGTGTGTTTCCCCCCATGAAACCAGCGGTCGCTGTGTTCTAACTTCACTTCCGCTCTCCCGCCGCTCCGTTCCCCACTCCAAGCTGTGGTGCTTAGAATCAAGTTCGAAAAGTGGAGGACACCTGTGGGCTCCATGCACGCAATGACGACCAGGCAAGAAGATAATAACGAAGACAGGAAGAATGTTCTAGCCTGAAGAATTGTCTTCTTCAGAGTCCATCAACTAAGGGAGTCTAGCTATCAGGGTGCGATAAAAGGATCCTCATGTCCACTTACAGCTGAGCACTGAACTGAACTCCTGGAACCCAGGGACAGAGAGGGAGGAGTGATGAGCAAAGGGGTCAAGACTGGCCTGGTGTCCACCCACAGAAACAGCTGACCTGAACAAGGGAGAGTTCATGGATCCAAGACTGATGGCTGAGAGGCCAGCATGGGACTGATCTAGACCCCCTGAACATGGGTGTCAGTGAGGAGGCCTACACAATCTATGGGGCCTTGGGTAGTAGATCAGTATTTATCCCTGGCATACAAATGGACTTTGGGTGCCATCCCACAATGAGGGATGCTCTCTCAGCCTGGACTCTTGAGGGTAGGGTCTAGGCCCTGCCCTGAATGAGAGGACAGACTCTGGAGATCCCCCACGGAGAGCCTCATGGAGTGGGGATTGGGAGGGGGGCTGGGGAGGTTGGGAGGGCGGGGGGGGGGGAGGGAGAGGGAGCTGGGATTGACATGTGAAGCAAGCTTGTTTCTAATTTAAAAAAGAAAGCTTATGTCTATGTAGCTATAAACTGAGCCCGATCCTTTGGATATTGGGTGATAACAATGATGTAGGAAGAAGAAACAGCAAACCCAACAGGAATACGCCATGCTCCCTCACAGGATGCATAGGTCAACGCTAAGAATGGGGCCAGCAGTGAGTGAGAGCTCTCTCACCACCTGCCACTGACAGGCACTAGATTCCCATGGAGAAGAAGTTCAAAAATAGCTAACCATCTCTGTTTGCTCATTAAGTCACTCTCTCATTGTAATGCAAGTCTCTAAGAATCGCTAAACTAGAAATTCCCAAACCAACAGGCATAGATATTTAGTTCTTTGCTGAGTGATCACTCATGAGCCAGCTGCTAGCATCCCAAGGCACACAGAAGCTTGTAAGCAGAGAAGGCCTTCCTGCTTAATAACCTCCACCTAGGTACAGATCCCCCAGGTATACCCTCAACCCATAAGCATGCCTCACCCTTTACAAATAACATCACAGGGGACTAGCAGGTTGCCACAATAATATTTGAAGCTACTTGGAGATGTGCTGGAGTTAAGTCCCAAGAGCAGATCCCATCAGGTAGGTGAAATTTCAGATGCCTTCCCGAAGAACAAATTAAGATCTCTGTCTAACTGATAGTGGTTTGAGTTTTGTTTGGTTGGCTTAGTCTTTTTAAATAAAAAACAAACTCCACAAATCTACAATGCAATCGAAACCAACTCAGGCATCGTAGATAGTAGATAGTAGATCAATGCACAACCCCAAGCCCTCCAAGTGACATCACAGCACAGTCACAGCCAAAGAGATGTACTTACGCAGGGCATGCCACTCATCCTGACGGATGGTCTTCGTGATGTTGAATGTGAGGTTCCTGGGGATGGTTGCTGAGGAGTAGTGGTACTTGATGTACGTGCATCTCTCAATTTCGCCTGGCAGAAAGAAACAGAAAACCAAGTGTGAATGAGGCAGTGACTGCCTCTTCTGCACCCTGGGATCCACATATCCACCCTAAAGGAAGAGACATGTTTCATGTTGAACCTGATTATAGCTACAATTTATACTGGACAATAAGCTTGACTCAGAAAGAACAAGAGAGTAAGTCTAAAATCAGATGACAATGACTTAGGAAAATGCATTTCTAGGATCATGCATAGAGCAGAAGAATCAAAATTTGAACTACTAGAAGCTTTTTCAAAAGTGGTGCTCATGTTTGCCTAGCCTAGGGAAAACCAACTTTCAAAGTTGAAAAAGGCTGATTGCACCTGAGGAACAATATTTATCAACACTTAAGGCATCCTCTTGCCTCCCTATGCACATGAACATACAACTACACACACACACACACTCACACACACACACACTCACACACACTCACACACACACACCACCTTAAAAGAGAAATTTGCAGTGGCTGGAGGTTAAGAGCACTGACTGTTCTTCCAGATGTCCTGAGTTCAATTCCTAGCAACCACATGGTGGCTCACAACCATCTATAGTGGGATCTGGTGCCCTCTTCTGGCATAAAGGCATGCATGAAGATAGAGCAATCATATGTAAAATAAATAAATAAATCTTTTTTAAAGAGGAATTTGCTCTTTACAGACCTTGAAAGAACAATACTCAACTTCATATGGAAAAACAAAAAACCCAGGGTAGCTAAAACAATCCTGTACAATAAAGGAACTTTGGGAGGTATTATCATCTTTGGTTTCAAGCTCTACTACAGAGCTATAGTAATAAAAATAGCATGATATTGGCATAAAATCAGACAGGTAGGTCAATGGAATCAAACAAAAAAATTTGACATAAACCCACATATGTATGAAAATCTGATTTTTGACAAAGAAGCCAAAATTATACAATGGGGAGTAAGCATCTTCAACAAATGGTGTTGGCACAACTGAATGTCAGCATGTAGACAAATGCAAATAGATCCACATCTATTCCCCTAAATAAAATTCAAGTCCAAGTGTTTCAGAGACCTCAACATAAATCCAGTTACACTGAACCTGATAGAATAGAAAATGGGAAACACATTGACGCAGGAGACAACTTCCTGAATAGAACATCATTACCACAGACGTTGAGATGAACAATCAATAAATGAGACCACCTGAAACTGAAGATCTTCTGTAAGGCAAAGGACATGGTAAATAAGACAAAACAGCAGCCAACAGAATGGGAAAAGATCTTCACCAATCCCACATCTAACAGGTGACTGATCTCCAAAATATATACAAAGAAGTCAGGAAACTAGATATCAAAAAACCAAATAATCCAATTTTAAAATGGAGTGTAGACCTAAACGGAGAATTCTCAACAGAAGAATCTCAAATTGGCAAGAAACACTTAAAGAAATGTTCATCATCCTTAGCCATCAGAGAAACGCAAATCAAAACGACTCTGAGAGTCCAACTTACACCAGAATGGCTAAGATCAAAAACACAAGTGATGGCTTATGCTGGAGAGGATGTGGAGTGAGGGGAACACTCCTCCACTGCTGGTGGGAGTGCCAACTTGTACAGCCACTTTGGAAATCAATATGGCAATTTCTCAGAAAATTGGGAATCAATCTACCTCAAGACCAAGCTATACCACTCTTGGGCATATACCCAAAGGAAGCTCAATCATAGTATAAGGACACTTGTTCAACTATGTTCATAGCAGCATTATTCATAAATAGCCAGAACCTGGAAACAACCTAGATGCCCCTCAATCGAAGAATGAATAAAGAAAGTATAGAACATTTACACCGTGGAGTATTGCTCAGTTGTTACAAACAATGGTATCAGGAAATTTGAAGGCAAATTGGTGGAACTAGAAAAAAATCATCTTGAGTTAGGTAACCCAGACCCAGAAAGACAAACACAGTATGTGCTCACTCGTGAGTGGATAGTAGCTATAAAGTAAAGGATAATCGTGCTACGATCCACAGCCCCAGAGAGACTCGGTAATAAGGAGGGCCCAAGTGGGGAATGCATGGATCACCCCAGGAAGGGAAAATAGAGGAGATCTCCTGGGGAGACTGGGGCCAGGTTGGGGATGGGAACATGAGGGATGAGGTTGAGGGGTGGGTGGAGGAGGAGAGTAATGAAAGAGATGACTTGATGGGAGGTACATTTCAGGGTTAGATAGAAACCTGATACAAGAATTTCCCAGGAATCTACAAGGAAGACCCCAGTTAAAACTTCTAGCAATAGTTTATAGGTGGCCTGAACTGGCCATTCCCTGTAATCAGATTGGCAACTACCCCAATTGTCATCAGAGAACCTTCATCCAAGTGACTGATGGAAACAGATGCCAAGATCCACAGCCAAGCATTAGGCCAAGCCTAGGGAATTCTATAGAAGAGAGAGAGGAAAGGATTATACAAGCCAGGGCGTGTTAGGGTCATCACAAGGGAATCCATATAAGCAGCTGGCCTGCTCATAGGAGCTCACAGACTATGGTTGGTGGCTAGGGAGTCTGCATGGGACCAGCCTAGGCCCTCTGCATATGTGTGGTGTGGCTTGGTCTACTTGCGGGACTCCCAGCAGTGGGAGTGGGGCCTATCCCTACTGCTTTGTCTGGCTCTTGTGAACCTATTCCTCATACTGGGTGGCTTTGCCCAACCTTAATACAAAGAGCTTAGTCCCTACCTCCACTTGATAGGCTTTGCTTTGTTGGCGCCTGTGGGAGGCCTGCCCCCCTTCTAAACAGAGGTGGAGGAGGGGCAAAGGCGAGGTGAGGGAGGAAATTGTTGGAGGGCAGAGGGGAGGCTGCAGTCAGAGTGTAAAATAAATGAAACTTTTTAATTAGGAAAAAAGAGAGGAATTTGCCATCAAATAAATGTACGTTTCCACAAAGACCGGAGAACTTACTTCAGCCCTGACGACATTGTGTGTGCTTTCAGCAACCAGTCTTCTAGAATGTGCTAGGAATGGAAGGCTCCCTTTCTTCTCTTCCTTCCATCCTCCGAATTTCATTTCTGAACACAAGACTTTCAAACCAATCTAGTTTCCTTTGAACCATTCTCTTCCCAGGTGTCTTAAGTAAAAGAACATTATGACCCTGCCCTCAGTGTCTGATCTAGTATACTCCCTAACTACATTCTAAATAGTGTCCTTGTCCCCCCACATATAAGCATGGTCCTCACCCCTGATCAAGTAGACTTCACTTTGAAACAGAGACCATTACAGAAAACTACAATGGGTCAGAATGCAGGGTTGTAGATCTCAGCCCAAATAGAGACATCTATAAAACATCCTCCCCGTCTAAGGCTCGGGGAATATTTGGAAGACGGGCAAGAAAGATCGGAAGAGACAGAGGATCGGGAAGTTTGTGTGAAACCATGTCTCCAAGTAAAGTCAGAAGTCACACCCACATAATGTCAGCAACATGACTGCCTAAATATGAGCTGAACAAAGGCAACGTCAATAGATATACAAAAATGGGTGGAGGAAAGACCACATGAATTAGTCATCCAATACCAAATGGTCAGCCCTAAACACACATACAAATATCATTACACAGACTGAGAAGGTTATATTTAGGGATACATATATGTATATACATATGCATACATGTATGTAACAACAATTAATGAGAAAAGAGGTCATGAATTTTAAAGAGAGTAAAGAGGGGGTATGTGAGAGCGTTTGAAGGAAGGAAAGGCAAGGGGGAAATGGTGCAATTATATTATCTCAAAAGGTAAAAGAAAAAATTTAAAGTCACTATTAATCAGTTTGCTGTGTAGTCAAGTTGCCAAACTGTTCCTACATCTTAAGGCAGCAATCCTTAAAGGTGGCCCCGGGGCTAGTAGTAGAAGCCACAGGAACTTGCTAGAAAGGGATCTTCTTACACACAACCTCAGATACACAGAAACTCCAAGCTACAGCCTGGCTAAGACATTAAAGCCTCCCGGGTGGTTCTTGTCTAAGTTTGAAGGCTGCTCTTTTGGAATCTAACGGAATTTTCAAGGTATTAATTCAAAAATGTCCCACATTCGCAAGTTTCCAAAGGGAGGCTTGGCAAAGACAGTTCCGCTCCTCACTTCCAACCTCCTGAGGTTTCTATTGACGTTTGCTTATCTTAGGGGATATTAAAAAACTTAAGTGTCAGAGCATTGTGAAGAATCAGAAAGGGGGTGGTTTCTAAAGGTTAGGGGTTTTGAAATTTGGTTTTTCACCTGAGCGGATTTTGATGGTAATCCATTTTGCACCCCACTGATTTTCAATTTATAACTGGTGGCACCTGATTGAATTGTTTGACCCCTGGCCCACTGTCAGCAGGGAACCTGGCCATTGGTGGGGTGCAATAATTTACAGAAAGCCTTGTGAAACTGATGCCTTATTGTAAATCATAGTTGGACAACTGCCCAGGTGCCAGTTATTGTCAGGCACGCCTCTAACAGGGCACCCTCCATGCGGAGACCAAGTTCTGGAGACTGCCCTCCCTTCTTTCCCTGAACCTTCAGTCTTCAGTGTGCCTACCTCTGAGTCAACCTGCAAGGAGAGCCCCCGTGGCTCCTCACACACCCTGGCATACCTCTACTTCCTCGACACACCTCCTTACACCTCGTCAGGCCCGCCTCTCCTGACTGGCCTAGAATACGTGCCTACCAGACAATTCCCATTGCCTCAACTCAAATCCACCCCACATGCCTGCACTCGAATTACATGATCTCCATTAAAAGCGCCATATCCTCTCTATCAGTAACACCAACCCTGAAGCCACCTCCTCCCTGGGAGATCCTTCTTTCCTGGTCGCCAAGCTCTATCTGCCTTACTTCATAAGTGTCCAGTGGGATGCCACTGGAGATGAGCAGATTGGTGCCTGTCACTCATGTCTGAGAAAAGTGCCTGATTTCTTAGCGGAGGTCACACTCTCTTAGCCTCGACACAAACCCAACAAATTGCTCTAGGTTACAGGAGAGCTGAAATGAGCTGTTGACCCCGCGGCCTCTCCACCTGCTGCTCACTTAGCCAGTGAGAGGAAAGGGCCTTGTGACACTCAGCAAGAGCAAGAAATCACGGTCCAGGCCATGCGGGGGCGGTGGCCAAAGAGTGGGTCTGGAGCAGCAGGGACAGCCACCCCTCCCCCAGGAACCCGGACTGTTTGCTTTGCCTGGGGGGGGAGGGTTGGTTAAGCTTCCTGCCTTTGACAGTAATTAAATCGGAAAGGCTCAAATATTGCCTAAAAAGAAAGGCAAAATATTTATCCGTGTGTCTGCAGGTCGTGCCAGTGTGCCGGGATTTCACAAATACAGGCGCCATCTGGGTACCCAGGACATGAGCCCAGAGCAAGAGCTCCTGGCTACAGACAGGTTTCCCTGCAGTAGTGTTGCAGAGGGGCTATCTGCAAGGCAGGAGGGCAGCTGAGGGAGAGCCTCGCCAGAAGAGGAGGGCAAAGATGCCCTCACCACCACTTGAGTTCCGCCTCAGAGACTCCCAGCCTGGGGAGACCCTGGCTACCAGTGAGGCCCAGAGCGCAGTTCCCGGCTCCCCAGCCCACCCCTGTGACCTCTCTCATGGTCTTCCTACCTGTAGGCCAGAGTCCGAGAAAGACACAAAATACTCTAACAGAAGACTGGAGGGAATTTTTTTCTTTTTTTAGACAAGGTTTCTCTGTATTGTTTTGGAGGCTGTCCTGGAACTCGCTCTGTAGACCAGGCTGGCCTTGAACTCACAGAGATCCGCCTGCCTCTGCCTCCCGAGTGCTGGGATTAAAGGGACATGCACCACCAACGCCCAGGCTCTGGAGAGAATTTTTTAAAGGAAAATTTAACTCAAACACACACACACACACAAATCTTATTTTAAAATGGGTGAAGACTTGAGTGACATTTCACCAAAGAAGGCATTTAAATAATTAGCGGGTGCTGGAAAAGGCTCAGCATCACTAGTCACTGAGAGAAGTGCATATCAAAGCCATAGTGAAATGTTGTCTTACACCTGTTCAAATGGCTACTACCAAAAAATAAAAATAAAAAAAGTGTTAAGGAAGAAAGAGATGGTCGGCTAGGAGCAGTGGCCAGTGCACTTAATTCTCACACTCAGGAGGCAGAGGCAGGAGGATCTCTGAGCTCCCCACCAGTCAGGGCTATGTAGTGAGAGGAATGGAAACCCTTGCATTCTATGACTATAAACTGGCACAGTCACCATGGAAGGCAGTATGCAGGGTCCTCAGGAACTTTAAAATGGAGCTGTCGGAGGACCAACTAATCAATATCCAATAATCAAAGTCAGTATCTCAAAGAGACATTCATTCTCCTGCAGTTATTACACCATTCACAACAACCAAAGGAGGGATTAGCCTAAAGGTTCGTGGATGGGTGAACGGATGTAAAAACTGTAGTCTATCCACTTAAAAAAAAAAAAACAAAACGCTATTCGGCCTCTAAGAGGAGATGTCTGCATGTATGGCTCTGGGGAAGGGCCAAACCCCACACGGGGCTCAGGGGGGGGGGGGGACCGGCTCACACAGGGGATCTGAAATAGCCAAACGCACACAAACAAGGAGACAAACAAAGCAATGCTCAGAAAGTGTGAAGCTTTGGTTGTGTAAAAACCGAATGAACTCTAGAGAGACGCTTACACCATCATGTTGGTAAGAAACAACACCGCAGTGCACTCAAAAATCAGTTCAGAGAAGCAGGAGAGGCCAGTAAGAGATATCCATGACAAAGGAACTAGCAGAAGCTGGGCCTTGAGGGGTGGGGGAGGGGGGAGGGTCACCGGAACCGGAACCGGAACCAGAACCTGTAGAAGGTGGCCACGTGGACAAAGCGTCCTAGCAGGCTATGGAGACAGAAAGCAAGCATTGGTCCCACTGCGGGCTCCTGACAGCACCTCCCAGCGTCTGAACTCAACAGGAAGAGGTGGGGGAGGGCAGTTCCATCTGGGGTGCTTAAGCAGCGTGGAAGGGCTGGAGGCTGAAGGTGCAGGCTAGCCCCAGCTGGGAGGCGGCAGAGGGAGCTCACACCTCTCCCTCTTTCCTCTCTCCCATAAGGGCTTCCCTAGCTCTAGCCCCTCCCAGACACGCCCTTCTCCTTCCCATTAGTGTGAATCCCCCCTTCCTCACCCTCTGCCTCTAAGTCTTCAATGGCAAAGGGAATGCTGGGAACTACAAAGGGGAACAGACGGGTCTGCTCACTCTCTACTGTACATCCTTCCTCTGCGACCCAAGGCATGCGTGTCAAAACTCACATCAGTCCTGAGTGTCATCCCTGTACATAGCAAAAACTTAACAAGAAAGTGTTATCGGTGGTGGCCCTAAGACTGTTTGAAGGAGACAAGGCCAGGCTAATCAAATACGGTATTACCAACGCACAGAACAGCATTTAGAGATTTAGGCTATGGTTTACCAACTGCCACACTGTGGCATAGGAAGCTGGCGGAGAAGGAGCTCTGAGGGGCCGTGAACACATGAAGAACAGGGACAGAAAGGGAGGGATGGAAGAGCAGAGCATCCGCTATGGTGCTGGGTTTCTTCCTGAATCACTTTCCGCCTTCGTTTTTGAGACAGGGTCTCCAGGTCTGAACCTGGAGCTCACCAATCCGGCCGTACCATTGGCCAGCAAGTCTCATGGAATTCCCCTGTCTCCGCCTCCCCAACACCATGATCACAACTGCACGCTGCCGGGCTTGGCAGTTTTTACTTGGATTCTGGGATCAAACCCAGTGCAAGGAAAGCAACTTACTACCTGAGCTATATCCTCAGCCACCAAAGTCCTCTTTTTGCTGTTGTTAATAATAAACAGGATGTATTCCATACCTAGCATAGGCTAGTTACTACTGTTATCCCATGTTGACATCTCACATCATCACAGAAACGAGGAAAATATGACCACATACACCCCGTTTTCCTGAAGAACAAAGCAGGTATTTGGATAGACAACGTTCCGCCCCTGAGTGCCCTTCTAGAAGTCAGGAGGTAGCCAGGTTTAAACTGTGTCTCCAGATACCACTAGACTGACTCCTGCTTAGTGGAAGCTTGCCTAGAAACAAGGGGTCTTAGGACAGGCACAGTTCTTACAAGTGGAAGGAATTCATTGCATCAACTGACAGAGGAGAGCAGGGAATGGACAGAGGAGAGGAAGGCAGCAGCCTGTCTTCCATGTTCCCAAGCAGCTCAGGACATCCGAACGCTCCAGAGGCCAGGCCTGTCACTGGCCATGGCATAGCCCCACGAAGTTCACGCTCTGTCTCTCAAACTGGGCTGACAGTTCCAAGTCAGTTTTCTAGCCCAGGGCCTGACTAGCACCCTGCTCTGAATAAAGACAGAGTAAATAGAAAGTAGAAAGAACTTATGGGAAAGATGACAAGCCAATGACAACAAAAAAAAAGAAACAGGAGGAGAAAAGAAGAGGAGAGAGAGAGAGAGAGAGAGAGAGAGAGAGAGAAGAAACAAATCAGAACTTAAGATTCAGCCTTCATCTCTTCTTTAAAGAGTATTTTCTCAAAGGGAAAAAAATTACATGTTATCAGGGCTAAGAAGTAGTGGGGTTTTTCTCTAGCAGATTAGGAAAGCCATTTCTTAAATACGTGAGCATTCTGTTGGATTCTTTAGATGCACACGAGGGAGCATAGCTCAGGAGGTTAGAGGTTTGAGACTGGAGACAATGAAAAGAGTAGGCAGGGAACCAGAGTGACTCCAAGGGATCAGGAACCCCAGGCTGGGCCTGTAGATCCACACCTCTCCATCAGCCCAGCCCCCCAATAAAAACAGAGGGAGGAAGTGAGCACGGCCCACCTCTGACAACCAGCTAGCAGTGCGGCAAGAACTCTACTTAAGGAGCAACTCTCCACAGACGCTCATCACAGGAAACATCCATGCCACCTCCCCCATGCCTGCTCGTCTGCTCCTCCCAGATGTTCTGCAATGAAAGAGTTGCCACACTTCCAGCTGCTGACAACCCAGCCCCGCTGTTCTCTTCTTATCAGGGAAACGTATTTGCTGCATCTTTACTTTGGATGTTTTTTTCAAGGCGGTCCGTCTTTACATGCTTTAGTTTGGAGCTTGTGGTATCAGTACAGCCTTTTAATGTTGTTTTGTATGCACTACATAGATTGAATCCTAAATATTTAATTCCTTTCCATCCTGTGTTACATTAGTGTTGGTTATGAATAGTGTTCAGGAGTCCTTCTGATTACACATGCAGAATTTCATATCTCCAAAACCACCATGTCCCAGCCCCCCTACTGCCGCACTCTGGGCCCTGAACACACCTTCCTTTAGCCAGGTCTGCTCTCTGCTATGGGGAAGCAATGTTGAGCAGCTACTTGTATAAGAAACATGTATTTCTAGCTCTAGTAAAAAGCTTTAAGACAGAGGAGCGTATATCCTCCATTCACAATGAGAAGCCAATAAAGACTCCCCTTGTTTATTGATATTGATGATCAAGTGGAGTTTGGCACATTTACACTTATTCCCTGTCAGCTGTCGCTTACCAAATGCTTTCTGTGTTTTACTGCATAAAGAACAAAAGTCAGGCACTGTCACAGATGAAGAAACAGAAGCTTAGAGAGATACCCTGCTCAACACACAATTGTCAGGTAGCAAAGCGGGGAATTCAAACCTACCAGGCACATTACTGAGCACCACATAGCATTCACACATGGGGGGGGGAAATGGGAGGAATCAAGATCTTCCGAAGGAGAGTGGGACCTTCCAAGGCTCCATGATGCTTTATATAAAGCAAAACAGTTCCATTTGTATGGATTTGCAGCATATACAGACTACTGCTCTTCTATTAGAGAAAGATGAAATGTTGGCATCCATAGTTCCCCTCACAGGCTGAGGGAGACTAGCACTGAGGCAGCACACAGGTACAGAAGGCAAGATGCTGAAAGCATCAACTCCATGCCAGACTCTCAACCACATTCTAGTCTCGACTTACAGGACAATGGGAGCCTTTGGGACAACTGGTCAACTCCTCAAAGCTTCCATTTCTTCATTGGCAGAATGCAGATATTAATGGTGTTCTGCTCTTAAGATTAATGAGGAATAAATGAGATAGGCCATGTAAAACCTGCTCCACAGTGAGCATTCAATAAAAGCTCTCATCATTTATTAGTTATGCCTCTGGAGACATGTATCCTGCTCTTACAATAGTCTATAAATATTTGAAAACAACTCTCATGCCCCACCCAACCCCTTTATCTCCATTCCTTCCTACTGAAGAGTCCCAAGTTCTCCCAAACATAGGCAAAACTCATAAAAACACTGGTCACTTTGAAGTTCCAGCCTGTGGATAAGAATCCTCCCCCGGTGCCATAGAACACTGGCAGCCATCCCCACATACGATCAGATTTATGTAAGCTACATGACCATGGGCTCCCCAGTCTAGGTGCTCTTGCTACGAAAATGAAATTTTCTTTGAGAACAAACAAAAGATGGAGCCAAAATGTACAAGAAGAAGCAACTATAAAGTCTTTATTGAGCCTTGGTGTCCTAGTTGCTTTCTATTGTGATAAATTCTGTGATCAAAAGCAACTTGGTCAGGAAAAGGTTTGGTTTGGATTCCTCCTGGCCTTGTGGATAGTCTTATCACAGAGGTGATCGTCCCAAGGGGTATGCCAGGCAATTTTCTATAATAAGCTAAACTGACTCAAATCTTTGGGAATTTTGTTGTTGCATTTTGTTTTGTTTTGTTTTGATGTTTCAGTTTATTAGCACAGTGTAGAATCTTCTATCTGTTCCAGCCCCTGAAGGAGCTGTTGGATCATGATCTTGCCATTCTACAAATTAGCAATTATTCCCACATGCTCTAACAGTAGGCCATCCCCATTCTCTTCCAAGCCACTGCTAAAATCTCCCCGCACAGTGGGGTTGAGGGGAACTCTGCCCAAGCACACACAATGGCCCCACGCAAGCAGAAAGCAATTCATTATAAGAAAGCTCTCTGCGTGTGATAGATTGCTCAGTCTTCTGTGAGTCTGCCTCCTGACTTGCCTAGACCCAGCCTATTTAGTCACCATCATGAGAGACCTTGCCTTAGAAAACCCTCACCCTGATCAACATGTCTAACAACTAGACCCCAAAAGGAAACCAAGGAAACTAAGGTCTTTTCCTTTGACCTCTCAGCATCTTGGATGCTGGCTGAGTGGCTCCTCTACCATATGCTTAATAACGCCTTTGGATGACTTTCCGGAGCTCCCTCCCTATGGCTTCTGGTTTGGGTTCCTGGGATCTGTTAGTCTTGAAACTCTGAACATGGGTCCTAGCACCTGGAACTCTACCACTCCGTCTGAACCATTCTAGATACTCCTTAACACTGAATTATATGACATCTTCCATTCCTGCACTTCATCGAGGCACCAACACTCCAGCCAGTAAACGAAAAGGAAGGTGACCACCACTGCCACTCTTGTGACAACAGATGACACCACAATCTGCAATTTCCATTCCTCCAGCATCACCCTCCGTTGCTCTCTGGTCTTTTCATTGCTTCCTAAAGACACCCTGCCTTGACTCAAGATCACGGCACCTAACATTCTGCAACCTTCTGTGCTAAAGGTCGCCTCATTTTTGGTACAAAGTGTGACCTTTGTAATACTAACCTCTTCATTCCCGGATGCTAGGTGTCATTTTTCCCATCTTCCGAATTCCTTTTCTAGGTTTTAAATGAGACTTTTTTTAATGTCACTTATAGTCGCTTCCTCACAAAAGGAACTGAAGAATGAGCTGTCAGTATGATTGCTCCATCAGCCCTGCTAACTTCTGGCCTCCTGTTCTCTATTTGGTTCATGTATTTTCTAGCCTGAGACACACTTCATGGGGAAGGATAAGAAGGTGAGGGATGGCTTGAAATTGCCACTTGGGGTGCAGTAAATAATCTGTTCCCGCATTCCCATCACACCCCTAATAACCTCTCAGAAAGTTCAGCACTGCAAGCTGACACTGCCCTAACCATGGCGCCCTCCCCAGCAGTACACAGACACCCAGCACGGAGTCTGCAGCTCCCCCATGAGCACTTTCCGGCTGCTGGAACCATCATCCATCTCTGGGCTCTGACAGACAAACGAGGCGAGGAGGAGACCAGATCTGGTTTTTCATGGAAAACAATGAGCTCATGCTTTCTCTCCAGGGGCCCAGGAAGTGGAGCCGGCTCTGGAGATGGGGAGACAGTGATGGAGGCAGGCAGCGGTGAGAAGGGATGGAGGGGTCTGAGGTGGAGGGGGAGGAGGTCACGCCGATACTTTTTCCGTGTCACTTTTGATAAGAATCCCCAGCTCCTGGGCCAGAGGGAAGCATCCATCTCCTTTACATTAAGAATTCCACGTGAGGTGGTCGTCCTAAAGGGGAGGGGTGCGAGAAGATAAAAGGGGTTGGGGATTTGTCATCCCAGCTTCTTCAGACAAGAATGAAATGATTGCTCATGAGTCACCAGAACCGCAGATGCCCGGAGAGGGACAATTCCACTCTTCTCTCCAGCTTCTGGGTGTGAGGTCAATGAGAGAAGCCTGGACCAGCTCCATCCACCAGGGACTTGTCTCCCTCTGCTGTGCGTCTCCGTAAGAAGGCCAGGGCAAGCCAAATGGAAACTGGGTGTTTCCCAGGTGGCTCCAAATAGCTGAAGGAATTCTTGCTTTCAGCTATGGCGTGTGGGGGAGTCAAGAGGACTGGGGTTTTCACCTTTTGTTTAAAAGAGGAAGTTTACTTATGCAATGGTGATTTACCTTTGTACTAATTCAGTGAGGGAGGGTATGTGTGTACAGGGGCATCTTATGTATTTGGGTCAAAATTAGGAGGAGCTGGGCTGTACCTGAGAAACCAAGTCCAAGTTATTGTTTCCTTCTTGCCCACTGGATGCCTCGGTTTAAAACTGAATAGAAGGTTAGTGCCAGGACAAGAACAGGAAAAGACAGAATAGATACATGTTTTTCTTTATATCACTACTCACAAAATAAATTATGTTCACGTTTAAGTGGCTAGATTAAAAGTGCTAATGCGGTCATTTATCCTGGTTGCCCAGGTGTATTAAGAAACAGAAATAGCAACAGGAATACTGACTAACTCACCTATTCTCTATGATGGCAATAGCCATGATACACAGACAAGAGCCTGATACATGGGCCATCTTGCCTGGGCTTAGACTCTGGCCTTGAGACTTGGTAATTGTGGTCAAATTAATGAAAGCCTCTATACCTAAGTGTCTTCACTTTGAAGGACTGGGACATAAGTGTCATCTACCCTTGAGATACGTTGTGAAAATATGATGAATTAATGCAGGTAAAGTGCTTGGTACCTGGCATGTAGCAGGCATTTCATAATGACTGCTGCCGCCCCCACGGCCACACAGAGGAAACGGGTTTATCTAACAAGTCTGACACCAAGAATTTCCTTTAAGATATGCCATGCAGCTAACACATACCTGGCCGGGCTTAACAAGAGATAAATAACCTTTCCCGTCAGTCTATCTTCTTGCCTGGTGTGCAGATGCTAAGCTTCTTCTCAGCCATGTCTCTGGCATTGTTCCTCACCCCCAGTGCCAGCTCGGGTCACCTTTCTTTATACCCTAATCTTGGTCGTATCCTACAACCTGCTCTTGGCCTAAGAACCAAACCCACTGCCCCCAATTTCCAGCCCCCTGAATATCAATTGCACCAGTGGTCTTGAAGCTCCTTACCTTTGCCTACAATGTTCCCAAAGCCCTAACCTACTGGAATACACCCCCACACACTCAGGCTAGATGAGTGGAGAGGACCAGCTCATCATGGTGAAGTCACTAACTGTTCACCGAAAGGCAGCTCAACACTTCTCTGAGAGCACCATTTCTCCAGCTCCTGGGCTCCTTAGCTTCCTGCAAGCTTGGCCGGGGTCAGCTGCCAGCACAGAGACAGGGCAGCAAAGTGGGCAGCTGTCTCTAATCTCCCTTTGCAAGGCCTCAGGGAGCCACTCCAGCCACTGGGATGAACAGAAATGCTGCCATTTGGCCTGGCAAGGAAGCTTCCTCCAGGGACTCGGGCTCTAGGAGGCAGAGCCAACAGTGGAAATGGTTCCATGCAGAGGCTGTAAGTGGGGACAGAACAGGCTGGGAAACATGGGAAACAGAGGACAAATTTGAGGGGAAAGAGACCATGGTGGGGGTTGAGTGATGAAATGGAAGAAGCTTTGGGTGGTGAGCACTGGAGTTTTTTGTTGTTGTTGTGGTTGTTGTTTTATATATAAATATATATCACAGCTCCTTGGGAACTGCGCTCAGTATTGTGTAATATATATATCATTTTTAAATTTAAATTAGAAACAAGGTTGCTTCACACGTCAATTCCAGGTTCCTCTCCATTTTCCACCCCTCCTCCCGTGCCCTCCCACCAACCCCCCCCCAGTATCCCCTCATTTCCTCAGGGAGGGTAAGGCCCTCCATGGGGGTGTCCATAGTGTGTCATTTCATCCAGGACAGGGCCTAGACCCTCCCCTGAGAGTCCAGGGTAAGAGTGCATCTCTCATTGTTGGATGGGAGTCCAAAGTCCATTTGTATACCCTGGATAAATAGTGATCTACTACCCAAGGCCCAATAGATTGCCTAGGCCTCCTCACTGACACCCACATTCAAGGGGGTCTTGATCAGTCCCATGCTGGATTCCCAGGCATCAGTCTGGGATTCAAGAGCTAACACTTGTCAGGTCAGCTGTTTCTGGGGGTTAAACCAGCCCAGTCTTTTTTTTTCTTTTTTTCTTTTTTTTGGTTTTATGAGACAGGGTTTCTCTGTATTATTTTGGAGGCTGTCGGTCCAGCCTGGCCTCGAACTCACAGAGATCCGCCTGCCTCTGCCTCTGCCTCCCGAGTGCTGGGATTAAAGGCATGCGCCACCACCACCCAGCTAAACCAGCCCAGCCTTAATGCCTTTGGTCATCAGTCCTCCATCTCTGTTACTGGATTTCTTGAATTCAGCTCAGTGCTTAGCCGTGGGAGTCTGCCTCTGCTTCCATCAGCCATTGAATGAAAGTTCTATTTCCCAGACTCTCCGGCCATGGGATTGTAGGCTGGCACTCCCCAGATCTATGTCTAAAATCCATATATGAGAGAGTACATGCCATGTTTCTCTTTTTGTGACTGGGTTACCTCGCTCAAGATGGTTTCTTCTAGTGCCATCCATTTGCCTGCTAATTTCAGGATTCCGTTGTTTTTTTTCTGCTGAATAGTACTCCATTTTGTAAATGTACCACATTTTCTCTATCCACTCTTCGGTTGAGGGACATCTAGGTTGCTTCCACGTTCTGGCTATTACAAATAATGCTGCTATGAACATAGTGGAACAGACATCCTTGTTGTATGAATGGGCATCTTTTGGATATATGCCTAAGAGTGGAGTTGCTGGGTCTTGTGGTAGGTTTATTCCCATTTTTCTGAGGAATCTCCATACTGATTTCCAAAGTGGCTGTACAAATTGGCACTCTCACCAGCAATGGAGGAGTGTCCCTTTCACCACATCCTCTCCATCATAAATTGTCATTGGTGTTTTTGATTTTAGCCATTCTGACAGGAGTGAGATGGTATCTCAGAGTTGTTTTGATTTGCATTCCCCGGATGGCTAAAGATGTTGAGCACTTTCTCAAGTGCCTCTCAGCCATTTTAGACTCCTCTATTGAAAATTCTCTATTTAGTTCTGTAGCCCACTTTTTAATTGGATCCTTTGGTGTTTTGGAGACTTGCTTCTTGAGTTCTTTGTAAATTTTGGAGATCAGCCCTCTGTCAGATGTGGGGTTAGTGAATATTTTTCCCATTCTGTGGGCTGCCTTTTTGTCTTGCTGACTGTGTCCTCTTCCTTCCAGAAGCTTCTCAGTTTCAGGAGGTCCCATTTATTAATTGTGGATCTCACTGTGTGTGCTACTGGTGTTATGTTCAGGAAGTGGTCTCCTGTACCAATTGGTTCAAGGGTACCACCCACTTTCTCTTTTAAGAGGTTCAGTGTGGCTGGATTTATGTTGAGGTCTTTGATCCATTTGGACTTAAGTTTTGTGCATGGCGATAGATATGGATTGATCTGCATTCTTCTACATGCCACCATTTGTTGAAGATGCTTTCTTTTTCCCATTGTATATTTTTAGCTTCTTTGTCGAAGATCAGATGTTCATACATGTGTGGGTTAATATCAGGGCTTTCAATTAGATTCCATTGATCTACCTGTCTATTTTTGTGCCAATAACAAGCTGTTTTCAGGACTATACCTTTATAATAGAGCTTGAAGTCAGGGATGGTGATGCCTCCGGATGTTGCCTTGTTGAACAGGGTTGTTTGGGCTATCCTGGGTCTTTTGTTTTTCCATACAAAATTGATTATTGTTCTTTCAAGGTCTGTGAAGAATTGTGCTGGTATTTTATTGGGGATTGCATTGAATCTGTAGATTGCTTTTGGCAGGATTGCCATTTTTACTACATTGATCCTACCTATCCAAGAGCATGGGAGATCTTTCCATTTTATGAGGGCTTCCTTAATTTCTTTCTTTAAAGACTCAAAGGTATTATGATACAGGTCTTGCACTTGTTTGGTTAGCGTTACCTCAAGGTATTTTATGTTGTTTGTGGCAATTGTAAAGGGTGATGTTTCTCTGATTTCTTTCTCAGCCCTTTTATCGTCTGTATATAGTAGGGCTACTGATTTCCTTGAGTTGACCTTTGTAGCCTGCCACTTTGCTGAAGGCATTAATCAGCTGTAAGAGTCAAACTTTCACTATTTGCAGATGATATGATAGTTTACATAAAGGACCCAAAGAAGGGAACTTTTACAACTGGAGAAGTTTTTAATTGCTTGTATTTTTGTCCTTTAAGAGACAGATTATGTGAATAGTTTTGACTTCCTTTTGCTCCATGAGATTGATCTCTCTCGCTCACTCCCTTGTTCACTCATGCTCTCTCTTTCCATGTCTGTCTCTCCGTGTGTCTCTGTATCTGTGTGTGTGTGTGTGTGTGTGTGTGTGTGTGTGTGTGTGTGTGTATCTGTCACTCTCTCCCCATCTCCCCACTACTCGCTCTGCCAAGCAACAGCATGTGGGTTTCCTTTCCAAGAGAACAGTCCTCCATCACCCTGCTCATCCAGAGCCCTCTGTCTCTCCCCTCTCCAACAGAACCCTGACCCTCCCTCCTACCCAGGAAGTAAGCAGCATAGTTAGACTGGAATACAGAGTTCATACAATCCAGCTCAGCACAAAGCGCTTGCAAATTTACACTAGCAGTGGGATTCTCAACGGGCAAGGGGGGTGGATTCTTTAATTAATGGTGTTTAGAAAACTGGGCAACCCTCTGGGAATAAATAAAACTGAGTGTATCCTATGTAACTCAAACCAAAATAATCTCTAAATGCATCAAACATTTCTTAGAGGGGAAAAGTTAAGTCAAAAAGTACTAGAAGCAATGAGAAAGTCTTTCCGAACCTTGGAGAGTATTCTGATTGGCTTTCTGTTGCTGTGATAAACACTAGAACCAAAAGCTATTTGGGGAGGAAAGGGTTTATGCGGCTTACAGGTTAACTGAGGCAATGATCCAGGGCAGGGGGTTGGAGCAGGAATCACTGAGGAATGAGGAATGCTGCTTACTGATTTACTCAGTTACTTTTCGTTTCTTTTGTCTATTTTTTTGTTTGTTTGTTTTGTTTCCAAGACAGGGTTTCTCTGTGTAGCCCTAGATGTCCTGGAAATTGCTTTGTAGAGCAGGCTCGCCTCAAACTCAGTGATCTGCCTGCCTCTGTCTCTCGGATGTTGGGATTAAAGGTATGTGCCACCACCATCAGGCCAGTTAAACCCCAGGCCCACCTCCCTAGGGATGGCACCATTCTCAGTGGACTGGGCCCTCCATCACCAATTATCAACCAAGAAAATGCCCCATAGACATGTCCACAGGTCAGTTTGATGGAGGCAATTCTTCAATTGACATTCCTTCTTCCCAGGTATATATAAGCTTGTGTGAAGTCAACAAAAACCAACCAGTAGTGAGTAAAAAGCCCTTTGTCATTTACACTCCAAAATCCATAAAGGAAAAGACTTAAAAAAATGACTACAGTAAACTACAAAATTTCACAGAGCCAGACATGACATAAGCAAATAGAGAAGTAAAGGGAAATATTTTCAGTGTATGTCAAAGAAAAAAAAAAAAAAACCAACGTGCCTCACACATGAAGTACCTGCAAATTTATAGAAAAGAACACATACCGGCCTTATTTTTAAATGAGCCAAAGAGATGACTGGATCGTTCTTGGAAGCAGAACTGTCTCTTAAGCACATGAGATGCTCACAAACACTTGTTATGAGGGAATCATACATTAAATCTGCAATGAGATGTCATTTGAAAGTATCATTCTGACCAGAGCCTTGGTAGCATCCTGAATGGTCTCAGTGTAGAGAAAACAAGACTGTCACAGGCTGACGCTGTTGCAGTATAAATTTTGTAAATTTGTTCAACCTCTCTGGGGAGCAATTCATCAACATCTCTCAGAATTACAAAGGCTCAACTTGACCCAGAAATTCCACTTTTAGCAATTTGTCTAAGAGATGCAATCTCACAGGTGTGAAACGACATATGTACAAGGTTACTTACTGCCACTCTGTCTAAAAGAATAAGCGGAGTTTGCATCAATAGGAGACTGATTAAATAGATTATGGAATATCCACACGAGGGGAGGCTATGCAGCCAATTTAAGAGAGACAGAACTCTTCATAAAGTGACCTGAAAAGCCTTACAAGATAGATTAAGAGAAACACAGGCAAGGCATAGAACAGCATGCAAAATATGGTGTTGACAGGGTTAAGAGGTGCCAGGCACACATACACAAGTCGATGTGCAGGGCCCTGTTTGCATAGGCGTAGACACCTCTGTGTGGAAACATAAGGAAGCTGTTGCCAGTGATCATTCGTGCTTAGAGATCTGGGAGTATTTTGGAACTCTGTAATCCGGGGCTACTGTCATCTTGAAACCAAAGCAGCCGATGACTACCCCGCATGAGCCTCACAAGATTGGGCCCTGTTACCATTCCCTTCTGGAGGCGGGAGGGATCGTGAAGTGGAAATTGTGAGGCAGGCACATCGGTGGACACGTGAAGCCTGTTCCTGCCTGAAGATGTCTAAGCAGACACGTCAAGTGACTGTCCACTCTCTGAGGGGAGAGAGTCTATCTCTCAGTACTGCGGATGCCCATAAGCTGTCCCTGGTCCTGGAAGTCCAGCTTGGATAACCCTTTTGCAAAGCGGAGCAACCAAGCTCACCAAGAAAGCAGTTGCTTGGCTCGGAGGAGTCAAGTGCACGCTGGAGCTGAGGTGGAACCAGCCCTGTGCTGCTCACACTGTCGACCAAGCGCAGTCCTGATAAATGGGCCCATCTTACTCTCCCTTGACTAGAAGCAGACTGTGACGACCATGTAAGTCACCTACTCCTCCAAGCTGAGGACTCTGCTTCCCCCTCTCCGGATGCCATCACTGAATGACTGGAGGCTCAGTCTTAGCTTCCAGACCCCTCAAGGCTATGACCCAATAGTAGACACGGTATCCTAGAGGGTTCTCTGCCTATTCGCCGCCTGCCTGTTCGGATGTCCTCACGGGCTAAACTAGCCCCATTCTGCAGTGCATTCATTACTGGTTGTCTCCTGGGAGTCCTGCTGGCCACTGCTTAGAAGAACTGTCTTGGTGCATGTGCCTCTCCCAGCCAACCCACTGGAGCACTGCTCTTAGAAGTGGCTCTTCAATCCCTGCCTCTGGCTATGTGCTACTGCAATGTAGTGAGAGATTCACTCTTATCATTTGATGTTCCTTCCAGGTTATGTTTTAAAGGGCTCGGACACCTTCTCATGATGTCCTCCGCAAGCGCGCGCATCACTGTTGGGAAGATGAAATGCGCCTTCCGAGTACATCTTCAGAGCTTTGCAGGCACCATCACTCTTGTCTTTTCAAAAGACACAGTGACCTCCCCAGTCTGGGATTGCTATTCATTATCAGCTAATTCCACATCAGGTACTGCAGTCCCGGACCTTCCTCGTGCAGCAGGGCTCAGTATTACCAACAAATAACTCTGGCTGTTTGCAGGGCTTCCAGAATTTGGGCAAGTACGTGACCTTGACTCTCTCCCAGCTTATCTTCAATCCACAGCGCATCCCAGACTTTGCAAAGCAGCCTGTAATTTCTGTGTCCTCTCATGTGAGCACTTCAAGGTCACAATCACCAGCACAGAGCAATCAGCTCTCAAATGACTGTCTTAATGGATGTTGCTCACAGCTTATCCCAACTAGAACGTAAGCTTATTTCTGTTTTATCTCCTCATAGCACCTAGGGAAGAACAATGCTGTGCATACAGATGTATGATGTAAGAGAAGGAGAGGCCCGGGGTGGAAGGTCAGAGGCCTAGGTTTAAGTCACCGGCAAACCTCTCGATTTCTCTCTGACTCAGTTTCCTTGTGTGCAAATAGAGAACATGAATGCCTGTTTTGAAGGGTGCTGCAAAATTCCACAAGTTAAGATGTATGAGGGTTCAGGAGGCTGGAGAGGTAGCCCGGTCGGTACACTGCCTGCCTGTCATGCACCAAGTCCTGCATTCAGTCCCCCAAGTGCGGTAGTGTAAGTCTGACACCCTAGCATTTGGGGAGATGGAAGCAGGAGAACCAGGAGTTCAAGGTCACCATCAACCACACAGAAAATCTGAAGCCAGCATTAACTACATGAAGCCTTGTCTCGCAAAAAAAAAAAAGGAGTCAGTTTTAGCCATCTTACACAATCCAGAAGCTGCAAGGGTTATTATTTTATTTTATTGTATCCCTTAGAACCCTGTTTGTTTTCTAATGAGAGACAGAAAGGCGTAGATCCAGATGGGAGGGGGTGCGGGAAGGAATGGGAAGGAGTAGAGGAAGGGAAAACCATAATCAGGCTATATTTTGTGAGGACAGAGAATTCTATTTTCAATAAGAGGGAAAACAAATAAGTCACCTCGTAAGGATCTCCTAGAGGAAGCTCTCTAGGGACAAGAGCTCTTGCCTGCCACATGGATTTGGAATGCTCTGCCATGCTGGCCACTGCCTCTCGTGAGAGTTGCCGCAGACACCAGCGCCCTGATGGAGAGTGGCCGATAACACTCACAGCACTCACTGTGCAGGGCAGTGGAGACAACCACCTTCATCACAACTCCATCTTCTGGGCAGCCATGCCTTGCCTAGCCATGAGCTGGGACTTAGCAAAGGGTTTTGGTCTCCATGAATGAACAATATACCAGAGGCACTGACGGTGCATTCTGCCGGCATAGACAGCGTGCTGTAAGACTGGCTGATACCAAAGAAACCAATCAAGATAAGTAAACTGTGTTAACATATCAAGAACGTTGACTCTAGGTCAACAGAGCTGATAACGAAAGAGAAGCAAGAGCCCTGTGAGGGAAGGCAGGGCCAGCTGCCCCATTCCTTGGCTTCATGGGGCACAGCCCTGTCATGTGTCACCTCCAATCAGTTCTGTTTATCAGACATAATCATGTGGAATCCTCAACACCAAACCCAACAGAGTCACAGTCATGACATTATGGTTACTGGCACCATCCTCTCAGTCTCTGGAACTTCCCCACACCATAGAAAGAGTTTTGGCTTCCTACTCATGATTTTCATTGTTTGGCCATAAAATGAACTGGTCTTGACAGCTAGGGACCCTGCATGGGACCGACCTAGGCGCTCTACATATGTGTGACTGGTGTGTAGCTTGGTCTATTTGTGGGACTCTTAGAAATGGGATCAGGGCCTGGCCCTAACGCTTGAGCTAGCTTTTGAGAACCTGTTTCTCATAATGGGTTGCCTCACCCAGCCTTAATACAAAGGGAGGAGCTTAGTCCTACCTCAACTTGATTCGCCATGCTTTGTTGACACCAATGGGAGGCCTGCACCTTTCTAAATAGAAACAGAGGAGGACTGGATGGAGGGCCGAGAGAAGGTGGGGGGGTGGAAGGAGAGAAGGGAAGGGACAAGAGAGAAGGAAGGGAAACTACAACGGGTGGGATATAAAATACATGAAAAAAATTAGTAAAAAATAAGACAAGAACTGGTCTCCCTCATATATTGACATTGCTTTCCTTCTTTGCCACCACGCACACACCCCAACCCAAACTATTCTCTTCTCTTTTATATTGTCAAGTCTCCATGGTCAGGAGAGACAAGGTTTTAAGGACCTAGAAGGTTTTAAGAAATTGACATTTTGAAGGGAAAGGATTCGTAGGAGAAGCTCATCACAGACCAAAGTCCACATTGGCACTGTAATGAGGATGGTCTTCGGGGTCCTGGTCTGTACAGGAATCTAAAACAGGCCCTAAATGGTGGCTCCCTAGAAACACAGAGGAAGCATGCTGTGAGCATTTGAGCTGCCCAGACCAACACTGCCTGGGCCTTAGACTTGTCCCATGTACCCTGAGGGTCAGTAGGGCAGCTGTAGTTTAGAGCTGGGGAAACCCTGATTAGGATTCAGAATGTGTCCAGGGTACTTCCAGACTTACCTGTCTCTGCTCCTCTGCAGGCCTTCCAGAAATTTATGTGGAACCAAAAAGAGTGCCTGAAAAAAATATTCACCATGACAAAAAGGTCACTGCACAAGCTTGGGCCAAGGATAGTTAGTCAGAGTGAGTAGCTGCTTATTCCAAATGCAGAGAGATGCATTGCTCTGAGTATCCAGGCTTATGGCTCCAGGGCATTGGGCCAGAGCCCTAGGGAAGAGAGATTGAATAAAACAGAGAGCCAACTGCCAGAAGTCTTTGTAAGACATTGCCACATACCCAAAGCAGCACAGCACGAGGTGTGATTCCTCTCTAATGAACTGAGAACCAAGGGACCTGCAGGCCAGTCTGCAGCTGGAAAGCACGAAGTCTGAATGAGCTAGGAGAGCAGACAGAGCATACAGCAGGACAGCCTGACAGTGAGGTCAGAGAGAGAAGTGCCCTGACCCCTTCCAAAATGAGATGGCAACGTCCTTCAGCCACGAGCACTTGGAGAGCCACGGGACAGTCCAAGGTACTACCTCAGGCATCCACAAGGATAAAGAACAACAGCAGAGAGGGAAAACAATGAAAATGAGGTCACAGAATCCATGCTTCTACTTGAACCAAGACAACAGAGCAGCTGCAGATCTATCCATCACTCACACCAGTCAGATCACGTTCAGTCAACACACACCTATCAACTGTGCAAAACACTTCACGGGATGGTTAAGGAGAAATGCCCTTAAGACTTAGGAAGTAATGGATGTCCTAACATTTCCTCAAACTTTAAAATTAATCACTGTTCTCATGAGTAATAGCTAATGATCTGATCTGCTCCAGCAGATCCAGGGAGGGAGAATACAAGAAACCTACAAGAGCGTCTCTCCTTTGTGAAGAACCCTCAGAGGAGGGAAAGTACTTCCAGGAAGTGAAGCTGAGGAATATATGTGATACCGGCTGACCTCCGATGAGACTAGTTCTATCGTGTCTGAAGGTGACATTCTTATGCTGGGGATAAAAGTGGCTAACTCTACCCTAAAACACCCTCATTAAGTCAGGACCCACCACCCAAAATGCTCATTTACTCAAGCATTTTAACTTCATATGTGTTTAGAATTATCACTCATTCATCTCAGGCACAGCAAGAGGTTCTGAGAAGAAAACTGAACAAAAGATCATCTCAGCCTCTATGGTTTATTATCTGCAGTTGCTAACCACATGACAACTTTTGGTCATTGAGAGACTGCATCTTACCCTTTGTAAGTACACCCTATGATGCTTACATACAATGAAATTGTCTAGTGATATATTCCCAACTTTAAACAATGTATATTGCCTAAGTAAAAAAAACAATGCATATTGCCATTTATGTTTTACAGGGAACAGAAAGGAAGACGAAGAAGGAAAGAAGAAAAATCATATCCAAGGAGAAAATTTTTGAACAAGCTATTTCAAAGAGCTATTTTGTGACTCACACATCATACTAGTAGGTAGGAAAAATTCTTGCTTATAAACTATTGAGATCAGAAGATGATACACATGGTGGGAAGTGTGGACATCTTTATATTGGCCACGATTTTGAAGGATGTGTTTCTGTTTAGCATGATGCCTATGTTATGTTGAGATGTGTCTCCTATGTTCCTAGATTCTCCGTGGTTCTCACTGTAAGGAGATGTTGAATTTTGTCAAACAACTTTCCTGCAGTTCAACAGTTGTGTGGTTTCTGTCCTTGAGTCTGTTTACACGGTAGGTTACAACTATTGATTTGCAAATGTTGGACCATCACTATATCTCTGGGATGAAGTCAGCTTGAGCAAATATTCTGATGACAAGATGTGCTGGGAAGGAGCTGCCCCCTCCCATCCTTAGTCTGTTTCAGCACAGGCTGCTGAATGCTTCATCTGGAGAAGGTCAAAAGTGACAGTTTTAACAGAGTTTTGCCTCTGTGTAATGATTCATAGTCAACATTGTTTTTATAATTAGAGGTTTTCGCCATTAGGATACTATTCAACTTCTTTCATTCAATAGTGTATATTTCTCAGGTAAAACGATCTAAGAGACAAAATTTAAGCGTTTGGTGTCATCTGGTCCTAAGATCTCACTGACTTACATCAGTGTCTTGAAGGACACCATTTCAACACGTTGGCCACTGGGTAGGAGTGTCTACATCTCTTCTCACTTTTTCGTGACCCAACCCTCTTCTTTTCTCTACTCGTCTGATCCCTGCTGAAACATGCCTAGAATTGACTTAAGCCAAGAGGAGGAGCCTGAACACATCCATGGAAGCATATAGTAGGTCTTTTCAGGGATACTGTCCTGAGACCATTGACCAGTGAGCAGACCTGGGTCTCCTAGTTTCCTTCACTTGTACCACAATTCTTCTAAGTCCTGCTTTGAGATAAGTTGATTTTTAAAGCTAAGTGGAAAGGTTGTGCAGGTAGAAGAAGTAAGCCTGGACAGAAAGACTACCAACTCAAGGTCAAGCCTAAGAGAATGACCAACAATGCAAATATTGCACTAGTATCAACCAGATAGGTAACAGTCGAGGGAGTCAAATGGTGAATTTCAGTCACAGGGCTCTTTGGACCAAGATACACTTCCTAGTTTGGCAGCTAGGAGCTCTGATTCTAGAGGAGATGAGGAACTGGATAGGAACAGTGCCCAGGAAAGATGACTCGCCAAGAAGTTTTAGGAAATAAGGAGGCAGTTTAGTAGAAAAGTCCAAGAACCAGCAATAGAAGAGAGATACATTTAATTGTATCAGTGCTGGTCCCAGATCCTGGCTGTGAATCTGAACTTACTGTCAACCATAAGCTTGGCATTGACAGCTAAGACTAATTACAGATTTTTAAGTGACAGATATACATTCGTTTGCAAAGAAAAGCAGTGTTAATGAGTAGCATCCTTCCAGAACTAGAGGACAGGATACAACTTCCCAACCCACTCAAAAATTTCTTGGAAATCAGTCTACACTGAGCTGCTACTTAAGCCAGCCAGTTATTAACAACCCTTCCCTAGTTGGCTAGGCTATCAGGTCACCCTGAAATATATATTTCTACTTAAGTTTCAACAAACAAATATTTTTAAAAACACTGTGTTTTAGGGTCTCAAAGATTTATATTCTTATCTTATGCAGAATATACCTTCTATTTAAAGATACATTTACAGACATGTCATGATACATAAAGTTGCATTATTTTCTTGTGTTTAGCTATTTAAGTTTTACCTCCAATACTGAAATGTAAATTTTTCAGAGAAAAGATAATACCATCTATTTCTTTTGAATTCTCTCTGCTATTCCTTGTGACATCCACTATCATTCTTGGTGTGTATGGAATGGATGGATGGGTAGATAGATGGGACAGATGAATGGATGAATGGATGGATGGATGGATGGATGGATGGATGGATGGATGGATGGATGGATTGATGGACAAATGAGTGGACTTGTGTTGGTGAAATTTACTTAGGTAAAACACTCTTTAAATGTGATTTAGAAGCACAAGAAGACAGGACACCATGAAACCTAGAATTTTACAGTTGAAAGTTACCTTTGGTCTGATTTCTCATTCCACAGATAAAGAAACTGAGGGCCAGAGGAACTAGGTGACAATAGTTTTGCCATGTCATTAGTAACCAGCAATTGTAAAATCTGTGAACTTATGGAGATACCACTGTCTTTTGCAAGGCAATACCAGAAGTATTAAAAACACAAGGATAATACTGCAAATAGAACTCATCATATTAATTTGGATATACTGAGGTAAAATAACTTCTTATAAGCTCATATTGGCATAGGAAACTCAACTGCAGAGTATTAATTTTTCCCTATGAAGGACTAAAGGAACAAAGACAGAGTGACCCCAGGGGCAGGATACAGGTACAGGATGGAACCACAGTGAATCTTGGGCTTTCACACATATCTTCATTTTATTCGTATTTGTTATTTTTTAAGAGGAAGATCACCCCCTCTACCGTCTTGACATGTTGATAAGCACAAGGAAAAAAACCTACCCCTTGCCATTCTGTTTCAAAGCCTATACTCCATGAAGATCTAAGGACCACCCACCTGCTGCCTACATCTGCAGTTAGTCTAACTTTAGCCTAACTAGGTTGCTTTCCTCTTAAAAGATGGGCCAAGGTGAGCGGTGATGGAGGTCAGCTGACAGCAAGGGGTACTGAGAGACAAGAACATGGGATGATAGAGAGTGGGAGTTCACAGGCAGTGGTGGCGCATGCCTTTAATCCCAGCACTCGGGAGCTCTGTGAGTTCGAGGCCGGGCTGGTCTGACAGCCTCCAAAACAATACAGAGAAACCCTGCCTCGTAAAACCAAAAAAAAAAAAAAAAAAAAAAAAAAGACAGAGAGAGAGTGGGAGTTTGGACAAGCCAGAGGGCTCAAAAAAAAAAAAAACTGAAAGAATGCTGGTAGAGAGAAAAAAGTACTTGAAGGGTAAACGGCCCAAAACTAGACTTCATCAACAGACCCTTGTGCAACTCGGCCAAGGGTCCGTTGACCTTAGTTCCTACATGGCCCAGGGGACAAAGGACACTTGTTCAGAATGACTTGCCCTGACACCAGAACAGAAAGCTTTTTTTTTCTCAGCCTCACCTGTCATGCCTCACCCTGTCCCTAACCACTTAAGTCTTTACTCCCCACAGCCTTTTCTCTAAGGTCATTTTGAATTCTAAATATGGTCAAACAGAACCTGAACTACAGCTGTCTCTTGAGACCTAATCTCTGGCTGCCAGCAAGTTGGGGGAGGGAATCAATAAGGGGATTAGCTACGAGTGACATAGCATATTCCAGCGGTGGTATGTCTCAGGAACGCTGGAGGACCGGCCGGCTAATGTTACACAACTGTTTCAGATGACGGCTTTCTGCCAGAAAGCCGTTCTCCACCTTCTGTCCCTCAGGTGGAAGAAAAGTAACAAAACTTTAATTTAAAAAGAAGGTTTTGTTTTCCAAACTCTACCCACTTTTACATCAGGCATATTTTGCCACTACATTTCCAAAATTATTATTGAGCACAGGTACTAACTTACCGCGCGATTTTCTGATGTCGGTACCAATACAGCCTAATTGAAGAAAATAAATTCTTTTTTTTTTTTTTTTTTTTTTTTTAATTTTATTTTCCAGTTTAAATTTAGATAAGAATCAAGGTTGCTTCACAAGTCAGTTCCAGGTCCTAAATTATTAGGAAAAGGGGACCTTGCTTGTGAATTTCCAGGAAAGTATATCTGGAATGTCTCAAGCTTCATATTATCATCCGGAATCTATGAACTGGTTAGTGATTTGAACAGGTGGACACATTCATAAAGGCAGAATCCCTTGAAGCCTAGCTATACCTTCATCATCTGAACGTCACGCGGTTAGTAACTTCAACTAAACAAAAGTGAGATGAGAACCCGAAAACTAGGGACAAGAAGCTTCGGAGCAAGGGCGACATCCACACCAAGGAAATGCATGTTCTCCGCAAAGTTCCTGTCTCTCTGTCTGAGTTAGAGCCTGCTGTGCTCTTCCTGGACCGAATTCAAGTAAATATAAACTATGTTAATTTGGAGTTCACAGGACATCATAAACAGAGCATTATAATTAAATAGAACCACCACTAAAAGCTGGCCAACTGACAGTTGCCAAGAGGCTGTCAGCTCGCATCAAAGGACTCAGGATAAAGACTTAGGGGTTTGTGTGAGTCAGTTAGTGCAGAAACAAGAAACCCACTCCACACTGACGACGTCTGCACGACAGCTAAACCCAACATTTGACCTTACGATGGTGGCAACATGTCACCAATGCCACTCTAAGCAGTGACAAAAAACAAGCCATCTGATAAAGCAGAGGGTTCCGCTGTTCCTTCTAGAGGCATTCCCACTTTGTATCGGTTTCAACAGAAAGCTTAAATAATCTGGAAACAAATTCTGTGGTTCAGTTCTTCCAGAATACATGTCCAGGTATCACGACATTGATGTGAGTGGTGATAAAACGTCTCTGCTCCTACCTTCTCCAGAGGCTAATTCCTTTCAGAGAGAGCCTCTCCTAGGATCTCCTCAGACTATCTATTCAGTCTGATCAAAGGCTCCGTGGCAGAGGATGTGGGGGATGAAGGAGGGCAGGCTCACCGCACCCGGCCGCTCGCCCTCTTCCACGTTTACAGCAGGTTATCTTAACCAGAGCTCTGCTTTGCCCTGCACATGCACTTGACCGGGCTGTGAGACCCCCCTAAGAGGCCGGTAAAGCGGGCTTCTGAGGGTGCATAAATATGTTTCTGGAGACCACTGACTGACATGTGGACCCACAACTGGCAGGGGAAGACCCGTGTCTCGGCACAACTCAACAGCCTGAAGGCTCACACGGTGGGGCAAAAGCTGAGGCAGGGTAGCCCACCAGGGTGAGCTCACTCTCTGTCCCTCCACACTCTGGCAGGCTCCTCTGTCGTGATCCCATGCCCCGACGCTCTGCCTCACCTCAGGCCCAAGGCAATGGAGCCAACAAGCAAAGAGAAATGATGAGCCAAGACAAACCCTGCTTCTCCAGCATTTTGTTACAGAGACGAAAAAAGTGGCCGGCGATGGAGCTGAGACCCAAGAGACGATTAGGGCTGTGTTTGAGGGTCAGAGACGTAACCTGACTTAGATCGCTCACCAATCTAACCCATACACCCACACGAATAAGACTAAGTCTAGGGACCAGTGAAAGGGTTCAGGCAGTGAGGTTCTTACCATCAAGGAGGAGCTGAGTTTCATTCCCAAGACCCACTGACTCCTACAAGCTGTCCTCTTTCTCCCCGCCTAACACACACACACACCACTGAATAAAAAAAATACGATTATTGAAATCTAGATTCAGTATGGCCATTGAAGCTCTAGAGTAGTGACCAGCTAAGGTTTCCAAAAATGAATGCACATTACACTTGACCTAGTAGGTCCAGGGGTGAACACAGCATATCCTTCCCCTCAAGAAACTCAAAACTGAAGTAAATGTTGTAAGCTAGACTGCAATACCCTGGAAACCAGCAACCGCATCCTAGTTGAACTTGTATTCCCAGCACCTAATGCTGAGCGTGACACAAAATTGATAACAAATGCTTCCTGGTTGAGTTGAATGAATAAAATATTCGATGTGTGTGGGCAGAGTAGAACTAGTTCCTCTGTTACCTCCTGTCTCCACCCTCCCCCACTTGGTGCCTGGGGAAGACTTCACTTTGGGGGTGTGCATGGGGGATAGCATTTGGTCAGTTTATAAAAATTAGCCTGTGGACCTGATTGATGATATGCGATATGGTGATGTCAAGAAAGGTAGTTAGTCTCTCATGCAAACCCCAGACCCTTACTAAATATCAATCTGATTTGAGGTCACTTAAGAATGACTTGTGTCTGGAATAATTTTCTCTGAACACCAGTATTAGCCAATTCATAAGAGTTGCCAGAGCTCCCACTCAGAAAAGGATTCTGAAGACTTGTGCTCTGCTGAAGCGATTGTCCACATTTGCCATGCTGTGGGCACTGGTAACATCTCTGTCACACACAGCTCTTCCCAGGATAAGTCTCTGACCCTCAAACACAGCCCTAATCGTCTCTTGGGTCTCAGCTCCATCGTCAGCCACTTTTTTCGTCACTGTAACAAAATGCTGGAGAAGCAGGGTTTGTCTTGGCTCATCATTGCTTGTTGGCTCCATTGCCTTGGGCCTGAGGTGAGGCAGAGCGTCGGGGCATGGGATCACGACAGAGGAGCCTGCCAGGGTGTGGAGGGACAGAGAGTGAGCTCACCCTGGTGGGCTACCCTGCCTCCAATTTTGCTCCGTCTGAGCCTCCGGGCTGTTGAATTGTGCCAGTGAGATCCAGGACGGGTCTCACCCTGTCAGTTGCTGACCCACATGCTGATCAGTCACCTCCAGAAACACCTCTGCACACCCTCAGAAGCCTGCTCTACCCATCTCTTAGGTCTGTCCCAATCTAATCTAATACACGTACGCCACAACACGTCTCCGAAGGTGTCTTCTACAATTCCGCAAGGAATAGTTTAGCTAGGATTTAATGCGGAGAACAAAAGAATTAATTGGGAATGACTAGTTTTGCTTTGGGATGGAACTCGCACATAATTATGTGCAGCAAACTGGCAACATCACTGTGTACACCTCAGCATCCCAGGCATCACTCCCCCAACTCAGGCAGCAGGTGACAGCTCCTACCCTCTGGGTGTGCCGTGGCCCGGTCCTGCCCTAGCCTGGAGACAACTGAGTCCTCACCAGGAACTTCCAAAGATGCTTGGAAGTTGTCTTTTCTCCTATAATTGGCCCTGGGCATGGTCCACTTCTTGAAGACAAAGACTACCGAAATTCACTCTTGTTCCTATGCTAGGGGTCCCTTCTCAGCCCAGTGGTGTCTGATTCATCGAAATGTCTGCCACAGTCTTATTAGCATAGCTTCTAGTTTGCATTCAAGCTGAAAAGCTTTCCTGACACTCCTATCACAAGCATTCATACCCACCCCAGGAGCCGCAGCAAGTTACTTTTTCATTCTTTTTTTTTTTAGGTTTTTTAAATTACTTGAAAATTTTCTTATGCCTATACAATGTATTTTGATCACATCCACCCCCAGTACCCCCTCCAGATCTCCCACTAAGATCCTCAACACATCTTCCTCCCAACTTCATGTCCTTTTTGTCAAATTATTATTGTTGTCCTAGTTAAGGTTTCTATTTCCATGATAAAATGCCATGACCAAAACGATTTAGACATGGTAGTAAGTGCCTCTGTCTGCCTGAGTCATCTCACTGAGGGGGGTGGGAGAGAATTAGACTGACGGAGCAATTTCAGCCATTCTTAAAGACACCCTTAATTCTTTCTTAGGCTTCAAATCCATTGTTGTGGAGGAAATTATTTGGCTTACATATTTCAGGTCACAGTCCATTGAGTGAAGCCTAGGTAGGAACCTAGAAACAGGGATTGGAGTAGAAGCCATGAGGAATGTTTCTCTGTGGTTTGGGTCTGCATGGCTTGCTCAACCTGCTTGCTTCTACAACTCAAAACTACCCATGATAACACCACCCCCTCGGGAACTGGGTCTGCCCACATCAAATCATTAATCAAGAAAATGCCCCGTAGACTTCTTACAGGCAATCTTATGGGGGGCATTTTTCTCAACTGAGGCTCTTCTTCCCGGATAATTCTACCAGGCCATAAACTAACCAGCACAGTTTTCCGTCCATATGAGCATTAGTGTTCAGCCATTCACTAGGGCATGGCATGGGCAGCCTATCCCGGGCCATACTCCTAAAGAAAAGTGACTCTCCTTCTCTCAGCAGTCATAGCTGTCAAGAGCTCCTCTGCTTGGGGTGGGGACCTCAGAAGCCAGCCCCCTATCTGCCTCCTATCCACCCCCTCATCAGAGAGCTAGCTGAACCCATCCCTCATCAGCCCAGGAATATGGGACCCAGATGACCTCCAACATGGGAAAACTGGCCCCACCTTTAATAGAAGAGTTGAGCCCCCCCAACACACACACACACACACACACACACACACACACACACACAGGTGGGAAAGATGGCCCCACCCCTCACTATGGGTGTGGGAGAGTTGGCCCCACCCCTCACCTGTGGCCCAGAATGACCAACTCAGCAGCCAGCCAGGTACACACCCAGGGCTTTGAGCTGGCACACCCCAACAGCTACACCATCTATGACCTGTTGAAATGTGAGGGGCAGATGTGGAGGGTCTGGGAGATGGGCGGAATTAGGGTGAATGATGTGAAATTCTCAAAAAAATGAATAAAAAATAGAAAAAGGAAACAACAAAGGAAGAAATTTTGAACAGCTTGATCTTGCGCTCATAGTCACATTCACGGCAAGTCCGTGTGAACAACGGCACGGCGTGTCCAGGGGACAGCATCTCACAGCTGCCCTCCCCATCCCCCGGCTCTTACACGCTTTCTCGCCCTGTCTTCCACACTGTGGAGGAAGGCGTTGGTACCAATCACCTTCTACGGTTGAACACTCAGCATCACCTATTCTTAGCACTTTGACCAGCCTCGGATCTCTGCATTAGCCACTGCCTGCTGCAAAAAGAAGTTTCTTTAGCCAAGACTGACAGCAACATAAATCTATAGGCATAAACATAAATGTGTAGAAGACAGTTCGACAGTATGGCCGCTTAGCAATACAAAAGTGGGCTCCACCTCATGCCGATCGCTGCCCCAGACAAGGACTTTTGACCAGGTTTGTAGTAACAGGCTTGAAATCCCTCCAGTGAGTCAGGCCTCAAATTCCAGTCAGAAAGTAGGTGGGCGTTCTCATAGCCACCATGTCACTGTTTCACCAATGGGTGCATCTTTCATGGAAGATCAGTACTTAGCATGCAGGGTCCATTACCGGAGAAGATCACTGATGTCTTTCCTCCCTCGGCAGCTTGCATAGCACCACCTTCCAGCACTATGAAAGCTGGTCAGCAGGCAGTTTCCTGGTCAGCTCAAGACTGAGTTCTCTATGTCCCGAAGCCAAAATCTATTGTCTTCAGCAATAGATTCGTACCGTGTATCTATGGTAGACAATCAAGGGCAATGGCAATAGCCTGTGTTGGGTTTTGTGCCTTGTGGGCCTCCCTGACCAATAACTCATAGAGAGGTATGTTGCACCGGCACTGAGATTCTCATTTATTCACCCACGTCTTGTGGGAGCAACGCTGTCCACCACTGAGATTTCACTCCTTAACACAGCAGTGACTGGCCTCTAGAGGCTCTCAAATAGTATTTATGAGTTGGCAAATGAAAGAATTGATGGATAAAATCAAATCAACCATTTCATGCTCATTGTCCTGTTAGCCAGAATCATATTCCCAATTCTGCAGTAGTAGGGAAGAATTTGATCTCTCTATGCCTCAGTTTCCTTGGGTGTGAGAGAACAGTGTGTTGCCCTACAGCATCAATAAGCAGAAGGGATAGAGTGTGCATAGATTACCCACCATGATGCTTGGCACACAGCTAAGTACTGCAGTCCAGCACCTGTCCAAAGCAGGTGCTCCAACAAATATTTCTTTTAAAAAACGCATGAAGACTCTGAGATCTGTAGGCACACACTCCCTTGCTCTCATCATGTTGCCAAGATGTACACATTCACGCAGCATCATTCAACTGTCCCCACCAACTGGCTCGACTCTGACACCACAGACCTGTACTTTGCATGGATCTGAAAAATCTCTCTCAGAGGTAATAACACAAGGAAAACAGGGCCTGACAGATGTGTCCACGGAGCCCTGCTTCAGAGAGTTGGTGTGCATCTGGCCAAGACAGAAAGTCAAATAATCTGTCCCCGCCATTCACCTTCTAAGGAACTATGAGCAGCTTACCTGCGCTCCTGAGCTAGTTCCCAACCAGCACAATGACTACATGTTTGTCCCTACATCCCAGAATTGCCATGTGATAAAATAAGGTAATGTATGTGAAATACTTTAAACACTATTAGTCAATCACATAGTAAAAGCTCAAAAACATCAAGATTTTTAAAACAGAAGTAGGCCTATTACAGAAATGAGAGTAGGCAACAAAATTAAAAACTGGATTGTGTGTGTGTGTGTGTGTGTGTGTGTGTGTGTGTGGTGTAGCCTGAACCTATTATGACTATTGGTGCATTCACAAGCTGTGGATTAACCACTCAGAGGGTGAACTAGAAAAAACACAAGCCTTTGCGGCTTAGTATCCTGATGTTAACCAGCACAGCCCCCATCAAGGGATAGCTACCGAGGAACCCACAGCTGTTTACCAAGGACTCATCCGAAACTTGTTTTATCTTAGTCACATCTAGGCCTTCCCGCATTAAAATGTACACCTGCTTTCACCCAACAATCTCCACCCCTGCAGAGTTCTACACTATCCAGAGTCTCTGTCAGTTGGTAACAAAAGGCAGTCGTTCTGGGGATGGGTTGGTCCAAACAGGTATCAAGGAGCTTGAGAAGCAGTCAGTTCACACCATCAGTGACAGCCTGTCCTTGTATCATTTACAAAGCAGTTCCACAAATGCTGCTGTGGGCTCCTTACAACAATCCGGGAGCACCTGGTGACCCCTGGGACAGGCAGCAGTAGGAGGTACACTTGGGCTGGCACTTACCCCTGACCTCATCACTGATCACATCACATTGAGAAGAACACAGTAAGAGGAACAAGGTTCAACCAACCGCGAGAATTACTGTAAGGACCCCAAGAATTATTCTTTCTGGATGGAAAAGGCTCGTCTGTGGACAACCCGGGTTATGAAAATTAACTCACACTCTGTTGGCAATGATAAATTAATAGGGCCACATTTCAGTGATGACATGGTCATACCTGTCAAGAACCACAACAGCTTTCACATAGGAGCTGCAGCCAGCCAAGGGATCTTAGATTAAGGATATAACCCAAGGGAATTTTAAAGTTGTATGTGGGGAAAAAATGTACAATAACAAAAAAAAGTGGAAAGAAAATATAGTAAAGAAAGCCAAAGCAGAGAAACACACACTCCAATTGTAGCTGAGTGATGATATGACACAATATTTGCATACTGTTGAAGAAAAATCATAATTTATGCAAAAGAAATTATGTATTCATGTGGCCACAAAGTAAACGGGAACATGGGCCACTGAAAACAACTTGAGTTGGCAGGGAAAGAATTGTGGGTGACTTTTACGTTCCTTCTTTATTTCAGAGCTGTACAAATATTGCTAAACATAATTGGCATGCCATGCAAAACTTAAAAATCTAAAATGAGGACTCCGGAGATGGTATAGTGGTTAAGAGCTTGTACTGCTCCTGCAGAGGGCCTGAGTTTAGTTCCCCACACCCGCATCAGGGAGCTTACAGCTACCTGTGACTCCAGCTCCAAGTTGGTCCTACACCTCTGGCCTCTGTGTGCACCTGAATTCATGTGCATATGACTCCATACATAATGAGCTCTCAAGTTTCTAATATGCTCCATGAGGCTTGAAAGCCCAGGTGGGTGCCATGTCCTGGTATCCTCAGGATTTTCTACAAGTGTTCGGACCCCATTAAATAGTTAAGGGGTACAACAAATGACCATAGAGGCTAGTCTTTTGTGGTCCTGGGGCCACTAAATATAACAGAACCTGAATCACCCTAAGGTTCATGTGTCTACTTATTCATTAGATGAATTAGAATTTTAACGAAACATCTCAGAGAAACCATTTTCAAAGAAGGAGATCAGAACAAAATCTTGGGAAGCGATAGCTTTGTTTAAATTTTCTGTTTTGTGTCCTTGATGCAATTAATTCCACACACCAAGGCCAAGTTCATGAGCACAGAACAAGCTTAGTTCCCAATCTGTAAGGTCCAGAGGCCTTGTCCAAATCAAAAATCATCTCCACATTCAATGCAAGGTCTCCAGGACTGGGAAAGAGGTTCAGTGTATAAAGAGATGGCTCTGCAAGCATGAGGACCTACCTTCAGATCCCCAGTAATATAAAAAAGGCTGGGCATGATGGCAAACACCATGGGTGGCAGAGAAGGGAGGATGCCAGGAATTCTAGCCAATTTGTGTATTCCATATTCGGTGAGAAACCCTATCTCAAAAATTAGATAACAATAGAGGAAGACATCTAACATGAACCTCTGGCTTCTCTGGACCCACATACAGGCATATACACCAGAACACATAAATACATACAAAAAATTTCAAGGTCATTACAAGAATGGCTTGAGGCCAGGAGCCAACCAAATTACACCAAGTCACAACATGAAGCATCAGAGGTCTAGATGCTAGCTCAGTCAATAAAGTGCTTGCTATACACACACGAGGGCCTGAGGTAGATTCCAAGCATCACTGCAAATGCCCAGAGTACTGGTGCTGAGGAGACTCCCTGGGGCTTGTCCATGTTCAGAGAAAGACCCTGTCTCAAGAAACAAGGTAGAAAGAAATTGAGGAAGACATCCAACATGGACCCTGGCCTACACACCTACACACCTACACACACACACCTACACACACACACACACACACACACTCAAAGAAAGAATTGGTCTATCTAGGTAAGTAGTCCACCTCCAACATAAATCATTCTCCTTCTCTGGGCCTCAGAGTTCTGCCCTGGCCATTTCATAGGAACGGTGTGAAAATAGAACATGCTAGAAAATCGTATATGAAAAAGAGGATAATGTTAAAGTGCTATAGGAGAGCTTGGCCCCAGCTAGTTCTCAGAGCAAGTGGTTGAATAAAAGGGTGAGAGGGAGCCAAATGATATGTGATTTTTTTTTTCTCGGAAATGTAGAGGAAAATAGGAGGTGGGGTGCTGGTCTATGTTCAGAGCAATAGAACATAGCTATTACATGATGGGAAGGTGCCCCCAGATTGGCCACAAATTGGCCTCCAGAGGCGACCAGACTCATTGTAACCAGCCCTGGCACAACTGCAGTTCTTTGTCAGGGTCTTCAAGGGGGAGCAGTCTCGAATGAGAAACACGGCTTTACCATACTCATTAACTATGCATTTGGGAACAGCGCACGCTCAGGCATTTTCTTAAGTGCCTACAGTTTAAGGGACGAAAGGAAGTCCATTGTGAGAGCACAGGTCAGGTGCCTTCTGCCAGGGAAGAGATGAAAACAACTGAGAGGAATAAATGGCATTGGCTGAGGCCCCTTGTATATGACAACATGATTAAGGGCTCAGATCTGATTGGGAGTGGCTCCTATTAGAACTTAACAGAGAAAGAGGTGACGAAACACCAGACACACACACTCACAGCACCTCCTCATGTGGGCTGGCTGCAGAGGCCGCAGGGGTGCAGAGATGGGGAGAAGAGAACCTTGCGTTGGAGCTGCACTAAGTCATCCAGAGATGGTTCTGAGGGACACTGAGGGCAAAGATGTGCTCTCCCAAACCCAGCATTGAAAGGCAGAGTCTAGGGTATCTTTTGCTGCATGGGACTTCAGATAACAGAGGTCCACGCCCTCATTTACAGATGAGACGGGACCCCCAAAGTGGTTTGAGACAACTCTTGGCTGCTGGTTGTGGCCTTGAACGCTACCATTCTCCAAACATAGCATGATATGGCGCATACGGATCTGGCACAATCCGCATTAGACTAAAGGAGATTGTCTGTTCCAAGGAAGGGGAATGGGTGCTTCTTATGACGTGTCTGTTGGGAGTCAAGCTTCAGGAAGTGAAGTCATGTTGAGACCTGGGCGCCATGACTACAGCTATAATTATGGGGTTTGGATTCCATCTGCAGGGGCACAAACCACTCCTGGTCCTTTGCCTTTGCCTTCACTTTTCAAAACTTAAGACTTGAAGTGATCTAACCCTCGGCTCCTGAAGCTACTCTATGTCCTGTGAAGGAGCATGTGGCACATGACAGATCAGGCTGGTTAGGTCCTTCCTGAAAGTCGTTTGAAGGTCGGACCTCCTCATCTGCAGGGATGCTCTTTCTCGGCCATTCCTGTGGACAGATATTCCTGGGTCGCTCTGATCTTTGCAAAGCCTCCAACCCACCCATCTCTCTCATGGCAGCCTCCAAAGGCAGTGCCTTCCCTTTATAGATTCGACGCTGAAAAGAAAGGAAATATCTCAAAACACTTTCCAGCGAGCATGTGTTGCTTCCAGCCGTGTGTGCTGGTGCAAGCCCTCCAGTGGTGCCCTCCCCTGGGATTTGGAGGCAGGGAAGAAAGCTGATTGCTCCTTGATGATCAATACACCCAGCAAGACCCTTTTCCCTGGTGACCTCCTAGCTCTTCTGACTGCCATCTGTGTTTCTCATTGTCCTGAGGTCCAGCATGACCCCTTAGAAATCAGCATGGAGTCAGTCTGTCTGTCGAGACGTTACACTGGGAAGGCGGATCATCATATCACAGTCCAGTCTACTATGGATTTAGCAGCCCAGAACCTAAGCACAGTGATCACGGTAGATGCGTCTAGCTATCTCTAAATACCCAGCCTGCCTTTTCTTCCTTAGTAACAACATCCCAATATTTTAGCTAGCCAGGTTTGTTGCTTCCACAGGGTGAAGCAGGACCCAAAATTTCTCAGTCTCATTTGTAGCTAAGTGTGGCCACAAAGCACTGCCAGTGACTAACAGTTGTGACGCCTCACTATGCGCCACATATAGGGCTAAGCATTATACATACATATATATATACATACATACATGCATATATATATACATATATAAGAACACTGTAAGAGGAGTGGTCATTCCTTCCACATAGAGCAAATAAAGATGAGGACAAGTGAAGCAATTTGCCTGACTCATACCATTAACTTATATGAGGGTTAGGGTTAGGAGTCTGAACTCGTTGAAGCCTCTTACTATATGACAGTAAATCCCTGCCACAAAAGCAGAAGCCCAGTGGAACTTCCAGGATTGAGCCCTACAAAGGAGAGCCAGTAAGAGGCGTCTCATTGCCCTCCCCTGTATGTGAGCCAGACATACAGGCTAGCCAAGAGATAAGGAAAGGAAGTGGGCTTATTTGATGGTAGAGGCACCCGGAAGGTGCCATGTTAAGCAAGGCAAGGGATGGAGGCGTCCCAGGAGCAAGCCGTAATGTTGCACGCCCAACTGTGAAGTTCTTGCTCATAACCTATAACTCAGTCTAATAGGGAGAGAACACCACATTACCCACTCTGAGGCGCCTCCTACACAGTATCTGGCCAGTATTCCGTGGAGCTCATGAAAGCTAAGGAAAGATACGTTGTCACAGATCAAGAAAGACTGAAGGCCAGGTGGGATGCAGGATGAGATCTGAAGCCAAAAAGGGACATGAGTGTAAAAATCCCAACCCAAGCCACCCTACAATACCATTGCTAATGCCTCTGCTTTGATCAGCGAGCCAGGGTTATGTAACATGAAAATGAACGCTATATGGTAATTCTATAGCATCTTTGCAACTGGGCTAAAAATCTATGCATATCTCAAAGCAAGTTTTTTCCAAAAGACTCTCTCCCTCTCCTTATTCAATGATGGCAGTTTCCAGTGCTCTAGCAACCATTTTGATAGATGATTCAACACTGAGGTTAACAGGGGATTAAATCATGTTCTGAAAATGGCAGAAAAGAAAGCTGGTAGCCTGGATCTTTGACAACACTCACAGCCATCTTATCAACCCAGGAAGCTTGGTCCCAGACGTCTTTTTGTATAAGAAAAAGAAATAACCTCTATTTTATGAAGTCACTTATTTGGGATCGTCCTATTTACTAGAGCCCAGATGAACCCCTCTCCCTTCTGTGTGTGTGTGTGTATGTGTGTGTGTGTGTGTGTGTGTGAGAGACAGAGAGACAGAGAGAGAGACAGAGAGAGAGAGAAGTTTATGTATGCTTATCTGTGTTTGTTTAGGCAGTGATATACTGTGTGCACATATGTGTAGAAGGCAATGGGGAACCTCAGGTATTGCTATTCAGGAGCCATGTGCTTTGTATTATGAGACCTGGGGTCACTGATTTGAGCCAGGCTGCCTAGTCAGCAAGCGCTATGGATCCATGTGTCTCTGCCTCCACAGTGATGGGATTATAAGTGCGTGCTGTTGCATCCAGCTTTCTTTATAAGGGCTCCATTGCGCACAGCTTTCTTTATAAGGGCTCCATTGCATCCAGCTTTCTTTATAAGGGCTCCATTGCACACAGCTTTCTTTATAAGGGCTCCGTTGCACACAGCTTTCTTTATAAGGGCTCCATTGCACACAGCTTTCTTTATAAGGGTTCCAGAGACAGAACTCTGGTCCTCACACTTGCACAGCAAGCCCCTTGCCATATTGCCCAGCACTCAAGTGAGTCGCTGTTAACAGTTGAACAAACTCCGTGTATCATTGCTATAAAAATTGGACTCGTGGTCTTGGAACCCACCATTCTTGGCATGAGTGGAAGAACCAGGGGGATGAAGTGAACCCTCAGGGCCCATCGCCACAAGAAAAGAGCACGGACCCTTCAGTCCTTCCTCAAGTGTGCCTCACTACTAGGTGACACCCCACACACCACAACTGCAGCAGTGACTCCCATGCAGGCAGCACAGACTCTAAAGCACAGGTTCATTCTCATCATACTCAGCTGCAAATCTCCCCTAGTGACAGGACTTGATGGGATTCTTATGTGTTACATTTTAATTAATTACTGAGCTCAGCAACACATCTACAAATTACACTGTGATTCTGTATATGTCATACTGTGGGTTCCATGAACAGAGACTATAATGTGTAAAAAATAATTGTTATGTTTACCTAGTTTTAGTCAATGGAAGATGCACATTGGAAAATGTTGTCAAGAATAATTATATTTGGGGAAAAATAAGATTTCCATAGGTATGGTCACTGGTTATCTAAATATCCTAATGTATAAAATTAAACGTTTTGCTAGGATTTGATTGTCTCTATGTTTCCTTCTAATCTAATAAACTATCATTACAAGCACCAAACTATTGCTCAGTTTTCACTTGCACAAAAATGATTCTTCTAACTATCTATGGAGAATACCATCTAATACACAGAGCACTAATCCAATCTAGAGCAGAGTGCATGAATGGTTCAGATATAGTCCTATATCACTTGACAACAGCCATACATTCTGAGAGGTGTGTGTGTGTGTCACTGAGCATTTCATGATTATGCAAGCACTCTGGAGTATCCTTACAGAAAACTAAACTGGAATGCTGTGGTTACTTGGAATGGTTTGGTTACATGATCTGGCTTTTTGGTGGAGGGAGCAAGATAAGAATGCCATAATGAGAAAAGGTACCAAGCCAAGTGGCTAAACACAGATAAGAATTATAGGTTAATTTAAGTAGTAAGAGTTTGTTAGCAATAAATCAGAGCAATAGGCCAAGCAGTTTATAATTAATATAAGCCTCTGTGTGTTTATTTGGGACTGAACAGCTGCAGGACCAGGAGGGACAGAAACCTCTGTCTACGGGGGATACAAATGTATGTGACACATGTGTGCATATGGGTACACATGTATGTAGGTTTATGTACACATGTGTGTGAACACATATGAAAGCCAGGGGTTGGTGCTGAGCCTCCTCCTTGATTGATCCACACTCTATTTGCGGAGGCAGGGTATCTCGCTGAACCAGGAGCTCTCTGATTCAGTGAATGTAGCTATCCAGCTACCCCTGGAGATCCTGTCTTAGTTCCTCAAGTCCTCACAGGAAGTGCCACACCCACCCAATTTTCATGTGGGTTCTAGAGGACCCACACTCCAGCCCTTGCTCTTGCACAGCAAAAATTATGTCCACTGAGCCATCCCCGAGCCATACCCATGGCCCTTAAATTCATCAGAGACACAGCAAGCACAGGACGGATGAAGCTGCTGTTGGTATAACACAGCACACCTTTTTACAGTTAGCTTTTGTTTTAATAAACAGAAGGCATAGTCTAAATAACAAATAAAAGTATAATAAACCTGAGCCGGTAAAACGGTCTTCTCTTGCCATTAACAAGTTCTATGTGCTCCCCATAATGGCAAGTTCTATACTTGCAAACATCCTGCAAGGCATTAGGCTTGTTTGCACCAATACCAACAGCATCACTGTGAGGACAATGACATCACTGGGCAATAAGAACTTTGCAGCTCCAGTATAATCTTAAGAGAATATTGTCGTATCTGCAGTCTGTCATTGCCTAATACATCAATGTAACTTTGGAGTCCCATCTCAATACTGAGTAGGACCATCACCCCCACCCCCTTGAATCTGGACTCAGAACTCTTGAGAATTTTGAGCCAACAGCAGCACGTGGTTAATTCCAGCTGTCCGTTTAGTTAGGTTTAAGGTACTAATGAGACTCACCCTTTGGTATGTCTATGAAGATGTCTCCAGAGAGGCTTAACTAAGGGGGAAAAGTCCAACTGGATATGATTGACACCATTCCATGGGCTGGGATCCCTGACAGATTAAAAATGGAAAGGGGAAGCCAGGACAGCCACTGTCATTGCTCTTCCTCTGCTTCCTTGTCAACACCGGACCAAGCCGTACCTGGCACCGCGCCTTCTCAGTTATGGTGGGCCACATCCTTGTCAGCATGGGACCAAGCCGTACCTGGCACCGCGCCTTCTCAGTTATCCCTCTGAGCTGTGAGCCAAGGTGAATCCTTCCTCCTGAAAACTGTTTTTTGTCAGGAACTTGGTCACGGTGACAATAGAAGTAATCAATACAATAGGAGTGATAGAAGACCAACTCTAAACTTCGACTCTGAGCCTTCCCAGATTCCCTCCACACGGCAGCTAGCTTGCTGGTCCTCTTGGGGGAAGGATTGAAAGAAGATGAGGAACCTTTTCATAGGCACTCGAGCAAGCTAAAAGAACAGGACCACCCAGCTAGCAGAGCATAGACAGAACCGGAACAGATCCACAGTACTCTGAAGACATAAGAAAAAAATGGTATTGTTATTGGTCTTTATGCAGCAAAACCTGGCCACGTGCTGCCTTAGAATCTCAACTTTGGATGGGAAACTCTTTGAGGTGAAACTTGCCATCGGCCTTTGGTAGAAAATGTTCTCTAGGAAACAGGCTTGGTTTACTAGCAAAGTGTGGATTTGCATGCAGGCTTAGCACCACTCACAATCGATCCTTGGCTCTCAAATGGAAAGGAAGTCTGCGTCCATTTACACACACTCTCTTGAGCCGCAGCCTCCATTTGGTGAAAGCTGACAGCTACTGACCTACACAATAGCCCCCTTTTAAACTCATGATTTGAAAACCATTTATACCGGTTCCCATCTTCTGAAGTGCCTGATTTCAAGAAAATGTTGCCCATTTTGATTAATGAAATGAAATATGAATTTTGATACCATGAGAATGATAACATCCTTTTCAACCTGTGCACTGGTGAAAACCTAAATTACATGTCAGCATCTACAGCGGGTTAGATAGTCCTTTATCCCCGGAGGCAACGGTGGTAAGGAGAAAACGTCTGAGTTGGGCTCATTTTGCTTCTTTTTAACATATTCCACAAATGCTCATTAAGCATTGATTGCACTATGCAAATGACATTCAGGTGCCAGGCCTGAGCACAGGCAGGGGCCAACCCAGAAAAGCCCAGGGCGTAGCACACGCCAGCAACAGGGCATCCAAGAAGTCTCAGCAGGGGCCAAAGGATGGTCAGGCCACAGAGCCCAGGGACAGCTGAAGGATGTTAAACACGAGAACAAGGTAAGAGGCACACAACTGGAGAGAAAGGGCGGGGCAACCACGTGTGTGTGCATGGCTGCAGAGCTGAAGGCATCCCACGGCGAGCTCCAAGAGGACACAGCTCCCTTCCCCTTCCCCAGGCTTCTCTGTGGTTGTTGTGGGAAAGGGGAATCCTTGGGGAGCTGGCCAAGGCCTGCAGGTGAACAAAAGCAATCCAGGCACCTGACTGCTGGGCAGCTGGTGAGTCAGCTCCTGGCAAGGACTTCTGGCTGCTGAGCAGAGAACAGATTCCTGCCTGTCTGCATGTGAGTGAAAATAAAGATCACACACCACACACACACACACACACACACACAGCATCCATCTTACACACTCAACATTCACAGTCACATTCAACGTGACATAACATCATTCTCTTATACACAGGCACACTCATACTCTCACATGGTCATAAGCATTCCACACACTCATTCTCACACATACACACAATACACCCTCATGCTCAACACTCAACTTTTCACACAGAAATACTCTCTCCCTCTGTTTCTCTCTCTCTCTCTCTCTCTCTCTCACACACACACACATACACACACACACAACTCATCCTCACACACAGACACACACGCCCTAACACATACATACTCATATACACATCCTCGCACACAGACACAGAGACACACTCTAATGCACACATGCACACACACACACACACACACACTCATCCCCATGCATACAGACAGACACACCCTTACACAATGCTGTGACCTGAAAATGAAATGTCCTCACAAGCTCATGTTTTGGGGGACACTATCTAGGAGACTGTAGAAACTTCAGGAGGTGACACCTAGCTGGAGGAAACAGGTCACTGAGGTAGGTCCCTGGAGATGTATTATTCCTGGCTGCCCCCTGCTTTCCCCTCTGCATCCTCTCAGTCTGGTTCGAAGTGTTTTATTTTCCTTGCCACCATTCCAGCTACGATGGGCCGAAGCTTCTGAACCTGTGAGGTGAACTAAGGTCCTCTCTCCCTCAAGTTGTTCTGTTGGGTAGTTCAGTCACTATGACTTGAGAGTAACTAACACTCGTTCAGCTCTCGTAAACACAGACACATTCACATGTTCACCCTCCCTCATAGACGGACTCTATCAGATACGCATTACTGTTAGAAATGTAAACACACATTCTAACCACACAGACTCACAGACACAAGCACAGTCATGTATAATATACAAATCTATTCACGCAGTCTCTACATTCAACAATACTCTTTTTAAAGAAACTTACTTTACTTTTAATTATATGGATATGGGGGAGCTGCACATGTAAAGAAAGCTTCAGACCCTCCAGAGCAGGAACTACAGACAGTTGTGAGCCACCTAATAGGGGTGCTGGGAATCAAGCTTAAGTCCTCTGCAAAACCATCTCTCCATCCCCTCAATACATACCCTTACATCAGAGTATATGAGCACATACACTTGTAGGAGGAAGCCTATATGCTGCCATTAACCATGTGACTTACTAGAGGCGCATACAGATGAGGTAATAAAAGAGCGGTTTACCACACCGCTAACCACACCCACTTTAGGCATGACTAAAGACATATATGGACGGACATAAAGACGTATACGTACGTAGACAGTGAACTACGTCACTAGCCAGGCCCATTTTTGGGCTCATCTGGGGTACTTGTTTGGTATCTTGTGAGTAATTTCTACAATAAATACTTAGTTTTACTTTCAGTCAGTGTGCCGTTCATCGTTACAGCGTCCTTTGGATCCTCACACGCTCACTCATTATCATACACTCACCATCACAAATTCTCTCACAGACACACTTGCACACACAGACACGATCATGCACCTACCACATGTTCTCATATGCATAGCACACACACACTCACAATATACTTACTATACACATTTTCCTAATATTCCCACACACATCCATACACTCTCATGCATTTACACACCAAGCTTACTGTGCACTCTTTCATGTCACAACCAACACACACACACGGCACACACACACACACACACACGGCACACACACACATGGCACGCACACACACACACACACACACACGGCACACACACACACAGCACACACACACGGCACACACACACACACACGGCACGCATGCACACACACACGGCACACACACACACACGGCACACACACACACGGCACACACACACACACGGCACACACACACATGGCACACACACACACACGGCACACACACACACACGGCACACACACACACACATGGCACACACACACACACACACACACGGCACACACACACACTCTCTTGCTTTGCCCTCAGGACTCTCTCACACAGCTGTCAGTTCCTCTCTAAGGCCCAGACTACCAACAACGGGAAGACATTGGGGTCAACTGGGGCAGCTGCTGCCAGCCTCCAACTCCATCTCCAGGCCACTGTGTCAAAAATCATACAGCTCAGCTTCCATTCTGGCATGCTTCTGCTAAGAAGCCCCTGACTCCCCCAGGATGACAGAGAATGGGCCATGCCATGAACACACACACTAGGCCCCTGCTTTAGAGATCCATCCTGAATAACCACCGTGCACTACAGCCTGCCGCACACCCCCACAACCACACCTCTGGCTGGGCTCTGAAGTGTCACCGGGGCCTTCTCCCACCTGTGAGATCCTTCCAGCCATCCTTCAACTGAGCCTTTGTGTAGCACAGCTGATTACCTCATCAACTTGATGCAAACTAGGCACACCCTGGGAGACTAACTCCCAGCTGAGGAATTGCCTCTATCCAATAGGCTTATAGACACGTCTCTAAGACATTTTCTTGATTGCTACTGGATGACACTGTGGACAGTGCCACCCCTGGCCAGGTGATCCCAGGATGTTTAAGCAAGGCAGCTAAGCCAGCCAGTGAGCAGCATTCATCTGTTGGTCCTGCCTTGAGTTCTCGCCCTGGCCTCCCTCAATAATGAACTTTGGACCTGTAAGCTAAAATAAACCCTTTCCTCCCCAAGTTGCTTTCAGTCGTGGTGTTTATCGTGACAACAGAGAGCAAAATAAGACAAAAAAAATGGTACCAGAGAGTAGGAGCTTGCTGTGACTGGCCTGACTCCGTAGGGTTTTGGAGAAGCATTCGAAACTTTGAAGTGGAAAGGTCTCTGAATACTTAGAGTTGAATCAGCTGTTCAGTGGGAGGTTGGAAATTAAGAATGCTGAAAGAAATGCAAACAATGGAGGCATAGATTGCAAAATTTCAGGGAGGAGTTTGAGGTCCCATCAGGATCATGAGATGTATCTGAATTAAGAATCTGTGGAAGACTTTGGAAATCAGTATGGAGATTCCTCAGGAAAAATTCCAGCGATTCCACTCTTAGGCATATACCCAAAAGAGGCAAATTCATACAACAAGGACATCTGTTCCACTATGTTCATAGCAGCATTATTTGTAATAGCCAGAACCTGAAAGCAACCTAGATGGCCCTCAACAGAAGAGTGGATAGAGAAAATGTGGTACATTTACACAATGGAGTACTATTCAGCAGAAAAAAAAACAGTGAAATCTTGGCATTTGCTGGCAGATGGATGACAGTAGAAGAAACCATCCTGAGTGAGGTAACTCTGTCACAAAAAGACAAACATAGTATGTACTCACTCATATATGGATTTTAGACATGGAGCAGGGGAGTACCAGCCTACAGTCCATACCACCAGAGAAGGTGGGAAATAGGGAGGACCCTAAGAGAGACATGCATAGTACCCAGAGAAGGGGAAGGGGACAGGATCTCCTGAGGGGATTGGGAGCATAGGGAGAGGGGAGAGGGAGCTGGGAGGAGAGGGGGAGAAAAGGAGGGGAAAGGAGGACATGGGGGAACAGGAAGTTTGAGTCAGGGGAAAAATAGAGGAGAGCAGGATGAGAGACACCATAATAGAGGGAGCCACTATAGGTTTGAGAAGAGATCTGGCACTTGGGAGATTTCCAGAGATCTACAAGGATGATACCAACCGACAATCTAAGCAATAATGAAGAGGCTACCTTAAATTCCCTTCCCAATAATGAGATCAATGACTACCTTATATGCCATCCTAGAGCCTTCATCCAGTGGCTGATGGAAGCAGAGGCAAACACCCACAGCTAAACACTGAACTGAACTCCTGGAACCCAGTTGTAGAGAAGGAATGATGGGCAAGGGGGTCAAGATCAGGGTGGTGAAGCCCACAGAAACAGCTGACCCGAACAAGGGGGAGCTCATGGACCCCAGCCTGATGGCTGAGAGGCCAGTATGGGGTTGATCCAAACCCCCAGAATGTGGATGTCAGTGAGGAGGCCTCAGCAATCTATGGGCCTGTGGTACTAGATCAATATTTATCCCTGGCATATGAATGGGCTTTGGGAGCCCATTCCACGTGGAGGGATGCTCTCTCAGCCTGGCCACATGGAGGTGGGCCTGGGCCCTGCCCCAGATGATATGACAGACTTTGGGGATCCCCCATGGAGTACCTCACCCTCCCTGGGTAGCTGAGGGAAGATGGGATGGGGGACTGGAGAGGGAGCTGTGATTGACATATGAAGCAGGCTTCTTTCTAATTTAAATAATAAAAAAAGAATCTGTGGAAGGAAATCTTTGCTTTTCAAGGAATGCTAGTTAGCTGAAGCTGAAAAATCACCTGTGATTAATAAGAGACCAGCATCTCTGAGGGAAAATCTTTTTTGTTGTTGTTATTTAGAGCCAATTTTTTTCCATTTTTTTGTATTTCAATTAGAAACAAGCTTGTTTTACATGTCAATCCTTGTTCTCTCTCCCTCCACTCCTCCCCTGTCCCCCACCGATCCCCTATCCCATCCCTTTTCTGTTCCCCAAGGAGAGTGAGGCCTTCAATTGGGGATCTTCAAAGTCTGTCACATCATTTGGAGCAGGGCCTAGACCCTCCCTGAGGGAAAATCTTATGAGAAATGTTTCCTCAGGGCCAACATAAAGAAGCTGTGGTCCTAGCGGGGTATGGTACAGCATACCTTTAATCTCAGCACTTGGGAGGCAGAGGCAGGCAGATCTCTGTGAGTTTGAGGCCAGCCTGATCTACAGAGCAAGTTCCAGGACAGCCAAGGCTACCCAAAGAGGCTGCACATCCAACTCACCACAGAGCTTGAAAAAGTAATATTTAAGAGTCTCCCACATGGTCTAGTTTTGATGGCATGGAGAGCAGCTGAGATGACACTGTGGGACAGGTTCAGGGTCTCCCTGAAGAGCATAGGAGAGGCCGTTGGTGAAGGCACAGCTTCATTTGCGGTGGAGGCCCCAGTATTTTGAAGATGCCAGGACGACAGATCATCTGCCAACGACAGCAGCAGGTGTGGAGTGGAATTGGCCCGCGCCTGTGAGAGGCACAGGATGGGAAAGCCAGAGAGCTGGGGCTGTGCAAAGCTTTTGGAGCCAGAGGACCATGAGCGAGCCCCAGAGGTCAGATGCCAAGCTACGGAATTTGAGCTACATGGAGAGATGCTGGTTTTGCTTAAGTGTGTTCTTATACCCCAGTTCTCACCTTTAAAATAGGAAAAGTATTTAGCTTGGGGTTTGGTTTTCCTTTGTGTCTGTTTGTCTTTCCTTTGCAGGAGCCCACAGTTAAGAGACTTTGGATATTTTTAAAGCAATGGTATTTTTAAAGCTGTGAAACTTTTACAGTGGTGCCATATTTTTTTTAGTTTGTTTGTTTATTTCACATCACATCATGACCACAGCTTCCTCTCTCTCCTCTCATCCCATTCTCTCCCCTGAACACCTCCCCTGAGCACCCACCTCCACCCGATCCTCTGTGGATCGGGAAGGCTCCCCATGGATGTCAACAAAGCATGGCATATCAAGTTGCCTTAAGACTAAGCACTTCTCCTTGTATTAGGTTGAGCAAGGCAATCCAGTATGAGGAATAGGCTTCCAAGAGTCTGCCAAAGGGTTAGGGACAGGCCCTGCTCCCATTGTTAGGAATTCCACAAACAGACCAAGCTACACAACTGTCTCTCAGATCGATCCCATGTAGGTTCCCTAGTTGTTGGTTCAGACTCTGTGAGTTCCTATGAGCCAGATTAGTTGTTTCTGTGGGTTTTCTTGTGATGTCCATGATCCCTCTAGTTCCTAAATCATTCCTCCCTCTCTTCAGCAGGAGTCTCTAACCTCGGACTAATGTTTGGCTGTGGATCTCTGCATCTGTTTCCATCAGTTACTGGATGAAGGCTCTCTAATGACAACTGAGGTAGTCACAAATCTGATCACAGGGTATGGCCAATTCTGGCTATGGATCCATTGTTGCTAGGAGTCTTAGCTGGGGTCATCCTTGTAGATTTGGGGGGGACAAAATGGCAGCCTACAGAATGGGAAAAGATCTTCACCAACCCCATATCTGACCGGGGGCTGATCTCCAAAATATATAAAGAATCTAGACATCAAAAAACCCACAAATAATCCAATTAAAAAAGGGGTACAAACCTAAACAGAGTATTCTCAACAGAAGGAAGAATCTCAAATGGCTGAGAAACACTTAAAGAAATGCTTATCATCCTTAGCCACCAGGGAAATGCAAATCAAAACAACTCTGAGATTCTATTTTATACCTGTCAGAATGGCTAAGATTAAAAACACAAATGACAGCTTATTCTGGAGAGAATGTGAAGCAAGGGGAGCATTCCTCCATTGCAGGTGGGAGGGCAAACTTAAACAACCATGTTGGAAATCAATATGGCAGTCACTCAGATAATTGGGAATCAATCTAACTCAACACACAGCTATACCACTCTTGGGCATATATCCAAAGGATGTTCAGCCCTACCACAGGGACACTTGCTCAACTATGTTTATAGTACAGTTATTCACAATAGCCAGAACCTGGAAATAGCCTAGATGTCCCTCAACTGAAGACTGCATAAAGAAAGTATAGTACATTTACCCAATGGAGTATTATTCAGGAGATTTGAAAGCAAATGGATGGAACTAGGAAAAATCATCCTGAGTGAGGTAACCCTGATCCATAAAGACACACACAGTATACACTCCCTCATAAGTAGATACTAACTGCCAAGTACAATCCACAGACTCAGAGAGGCTAGGTAACAAGGCAGTCCCAAAGGGGTGAGGGGATGCATGGATCTCCCTGGGAAGGGGTATAGATCTCCTGGGTAGATGGGGGGGTGAATGGGCTTAGGAACTAAAGGGATCAGGATGGAGGATGAAGTAAGAAAGATGATTAGAAAGGGGGGATTTCCAGGGTCAGGTAGACATGGATGCAAGGACAACTTCCACTAATCTACAGTGATGTTGTATTCTATATTATGATATTGACATGTGATCCTGGGGGTCAAACAGGGAAAGATTATGCTCTAATAGTAATGTGTTTATATGTCAGGTTGATGGGGGGAGGGGTAGATTGTGCTGTTAGTTTTTGTCAATTTAACGTAAACACAGACATACCTAAGAAGAATGAATACTGATTGCAGAATTTTAATAATCACCTCCCTCTGATTGGCCTGTGGGCACTTCTGTGAGGCATTTCGTGCTAATTGATGTAGGAGGACACAGTCCACTGTGAGCAGTGCCATCCCTGAACAGTTGGGCCTGGGATGTTTAGGAAAGGTTGAAGAGTGATCCTCTGGGGGGGGGCGCATGCGCCTTTAGTCCCAGCACTCGGGAGGCAGAGGCGGGAGGATCTCTGTGAGTTAGAGGCCAATCTGGTCTACATAATGAGTTCCAGGAAGGAAGGAAGGAAGGAAGGAAGGAAGGAAGGAAGGAAGGAAGGAAGGAAGGAAGGAAGGAAGGAAGGAAGGACAGAAGGAAGCCATGGGAACAAGCCAGTGAGGAGTATTTCTCCATTGACCCCCGAGTTCAAATCCTCCTGTCTTGATCTCCATCAGTGATGGGCTGTAGCCTATAAGCCAAAATAAACCCTTCCCTCTCCAAGTTGCTTTTGGTTGTGGTGTCTGCCGCCGAGTGAGGTTATCTTTCTAAATCTCTCTGGCTAACAGGAAGACATCTTTCCACAAGTCCTCTCAGCCCATTCTCTGGTCACTTCTACCATCCTCCATGGCCTGGCCAGTCACATCTTCATCATGTCAGAATGGAAGCACTACAGGACAAATCATGTGTCTCATCATCTACAGACTTTTACACCCCTCCCCTAATGCTTTAAGCATGAAAGAAACACACACACACACACACAAAATGTGTTGGATTCAAAGTCAGTAATTTAATCTCTATGACGATTAATCAAATTCGTCCCACATCAGGCCAGTCTCCATCAAACTGAGCCAATCAAAGCTGGTCCAGCCTAACTCAGACACACTGCATGAGGGAAACAGCTAAGCGCACATGCTCTCCTCAGAGCCAATCAGAAGTGTGTCCGGAAAAAAATACCCTGCCTCAGCTACAGAACCCTGTCTTGTGGCAAGCACTCTCCCAGCCTCAGAGTACAGTCAAATTACAGGTCAGAGATGTGGATAATGTCACTGTCCTCAAGACTGATCCGATCATAAAAGTCCAAGGTGGGAGTTACAAAAAGCAAGAGGGGATTGGAGGACCAATATGAAGTAAGACCTGACTCCAAGAATGTTCCAGCCTTGCAAATTTTCTTCCAGGAAAAGAGACGACTAGGCCAACGGAACAGCAGATGCAAGTGAACATAGGGTCTTCAAGAGAGGAGGCTAACTAGGGGGTAACTGGGTCACTAGATCCGGAGGAGACCTGTAGGTTACACAAAGTGGAGGTTTGTAAACTGTGGTAATTAAAACATAGCTGACATTTATCATCTTAGCCGTTTTTAAGTATATAATTTAGTAGTGGTAAGTTCATTCACATTGTAGTGAAATTTGGTCCCAAGTTATTTATATTTATAAAAACCAACGATTCCCACAGCGTAACCCCCTGTAGCTATTCTTTCTGCCTCTATGAATCTGCCACCTCTAAGCAGAACAAATAGTTAAATTCACATAAATAGACTCCTAATATAATACAGTATTCATGCAGAAAGGCATGGTAGCACATTCCTATCAAACCAGCATTTGGGATACTAAGGAAAAACAGTCAAAAGTTAGAAGCCAGAGTGGGCTACATAGTGAATCCAAGGCCAGCATGAACTACAACCTGAGTACCTGTCTCAAAAATAAAGTATTTGTCTTTTTGTGACTGGCTAATTACACGTAGCACAGTATCCACGGGCCATCTATGCTGTAACCTTGCAGAATGTCTTTCCTTTTTGTGCCATCATTCGCACGTACCACGTGTATTTACCCATTTCTCTGTCAATCAGCATTTGACAGATGTGGCTGTGCAGTTGTGCCTATGAATATGTGCACATCTTGGAGACCCTGCCTTCTATTCTTTGGAGTGTGTAAGACCCTGCCTTCTATTCTTTGAGTATGTAAGACCCTGCATCCTATTCCTTGCAGGGTATAAGACCTTACATTCCAGTCTTTGGAGTGTGTAAGACCCTGTCTTCCAGTCCTTGGAGTGTGTGAGACCCTGCCATTTATTTTTCATTATGTTCTCAGAAGTGGAATCCCATCATCATATGACGGCTCTACATTGTTTTTTTTTCTTGAGGAACCATCATATTCTTTCTAGAGTGAGGGAATACTGGAGGCCCTCTGAGGGCTTTGAATGAGAGAGTGACATGATTTTATTTATATTTTTAAAATATCACTCTGACTTTGATAACACAGAGTATGGGTTAGAAAAAAAGAGGAGTTCGGGGGAACTTCTGAGGCCAGAAGGTCATTTTAAAAACTTAAAAGAGATAATGGGAGGAAGAGTGGACATGGGAGATTGTCAGGAGAGGGACGCTGGTGAAGAAGGAAGAGAGATAATTGGATATCTTGGAGGGGGGCACTGAAGAGCATTCTTCGGTCTGAGGTTTGAGCCCATGAGCACGCAGAGATGTCAGCCACAGAGATGGAGTAGAGTCAGGGACACAGATATCTTGAAACAGTTTACAAAGGGCCCTCCACCCTCTTACTTTTTTATAACCCTCAATTTCAATTTAGCCTTCATCTCTCAGACTTCTCTGACACCTCATGAGGTCACCCTCAGGCCCAAGCTCTAGGAAAGCATCACTAACTATCAGAGAAGATGCTGGCAGGGATGCTGGCTCTACTGCAGGCTCTACCAGTAGAAAAAAGTGGATCCATTGGCATCAGGCCGGCAGGATGTGGGATGACATGCATCTCCAGGGGCCCAAGAGCTGGCCAATCAGTGGTCCAGCAGTTTATCAGCAGCTCCACAGGCTCCAGAGGGTCACCTGAGACCGCATCACCAGGGCCAGGGTCCAGCAGAGGTGACCTTGTCCACAGGCCTGGCCTCTTATCTCAGAGTCCCCTAGAGTCATGTTTTCCTGCTAGTCTTCTTGTCCTGTCACATGTCATAGATAAAGGAACACTTTGAAGTTGAGGAGGCCGGGGCTCATTTTTTTAGGAAGCATTCTGCGAGTACTTACTAAGCATACCTAGCATGTTCTTCGGGAAGTGCTGATGGCAGGGACAGAGAGACGTTACACCCAGATGGTGCCTTTGAAGGGCTTTCCGCACACTGACAATGTAAGGGCACACGAGGTTACACACTAAATGGTAAAGGAGATGGCGTGGGCTGATGGCTTTTAGCAAAATAGACTGGGGCTTTTCTTCAAGGAAAAACACAACTTGGGCAGAGAATGGATGGGAGGAGAGGGAAGGAGAGGGGAGCTGGGGCGAGGGGGGCCTGGAGAATGCAACAAGGGGGGAAAGAATTTCATTCAGGGCCAGAAATCTGAAAAGGGCAGGGAGCTTGGGGAAGGCAGCACAAGGCTGGGCGGGGAGGCAGGGAGGAGGTTGATACAGCATCCAGCTTTTAGAGACACAGGTCGGAGATGTACAAGGGCAATGTGCTGAGCATAAGGCCAGAAACTTCATAGACGGCGCCTCGCTCAGCCACCAGTGAGGGTTGAGATTGGGGTTCTTACCCTTAGCGTATATACTAACAGTTTCTCACGGTCTAGGGAGACGGCTCGGCCAGTAGATCCTTGCCTCGCAAGTACATGAAACTTGTGTGTGAGCCCAACAACCCATATTATAAAAAGCTGAGTGTAGTGGTACACACTTGTAATTTAGCAGCAGGTGGGGAGTAGAGATAGTCAGATCCTTGGGACTCAATGCCCGCCAGCCTTAGCCTGCTTATTAGCAAGTTCTAGGCCAGTAAGAGAATCTATCATACAAAAGTAGACAGTAGCTGAAGTGCACCTGTGGTGTCCTTCTGACCTGTGTGCGTGTGTGTGTGTGTGTGTGTGTGTGTGTGTGTGTGTATGCGCGCGCACACCTGTGGTGTCCTTCTGACCTATGTGCGTGTGTGTGTGTGTGTGTGTGTGTGTGTGTGTGTATGCGCGCGCACACCTGTGGTGTCCTTCTGACCTATGTGCGTGTGTGTGTGTGTGTGTGTGTGTGTGTGTATGCGCGCGCACACCTGTGGTGTCCTTCTGACCTATGTGTGTGTGTATGCGCGCGCACACACACACTTGCAAGCAGGTGCATGCATGCAAACATACACACACACACAGGTGGTCAGCTGTGGGACCTGGTCACCAGTCACTGAGCAAGTAAGAAGCAGCATTTACTAAACACTCCCAGAGCTCTCCTCCCTGGGACAGCATGGCTGTTACTGTTGCTGCATCTTTTGGTGTTGTTTGCCTCTTAAATGTTCAGTATACGTGCGAGGCAGAGAAGAGGAAGCCTATTCTACGCGTTATTTCCGGCCTGAGTGAGGAGTACTCCTCTTCTAGGACTACGGTATGACAGGAGGAAATAGGCCATCCACTCTCACAGATGGCATGGCTATTCTGAGATTTCCAGACCTCCTGTTCTCAGAGTCACTTCTTGTTGTGATGATGTGGTCTGTGTGGAACAGAAATCTCTGCCCGGGGATGTGTGACTTGGCCAAGCGACTTGCCATGGCCAATAGAAAATGAAGAGAAGAGAGGAGAAGCCACACTCCTCCAATGCCTCTGGAAGCATTGTGTGTCTTTCTGCCATTGCTAAGAGCATGTGGTGAGGGCCGTGCAGTGACCCCAGAAAACAAACACCAAGAGCCACTTGAAGATCTGAGCCACAACGGCAGCCAGCAGCCAAGTCCAACCTGGATCCACAACACCGGGAATGCCCCAACTGTGGGTCACTTATCTGTCCCAGCAGATGTATCTGCGACCTGGGCTGGAAAAAAAGTCTACAGGAGCCTTACAGCAAAAGGAAATAAACCTCCCCGTTTCTAATCCACTGCTGCTAACTGTACCACCTGATCTCATCAGAGGGATTCCCCGAAGGCTGCAAGAAGACCGAGGAAATCTGAGGTACCTGAGTCATTAGGCGTCAAAGGCATGAAGGCAAGATTGGCCCTGGATAATCCCTCCATGGTTCGGAGTCATCTATCTAAACGAGTTCCTGTTGATTTCCCGAGTGGACCTTTAGATGCTCCCACGGGCACCCCAGGTAGCATCAGAGTGGAATCTGTTAACCCCATCATCATCCAAGGTGTCACTCTCCTGCAATGAAGACATGTGGCTCAGTATTTTTTTCCCCTTTTGGAATTTGTGTTACATTACTAAGTTCTGTGTTACACTTACCAACAGCACGTTCTTTCCCCCAGTGGCTTTACAAGTTCTCTGCTTTGCACAGACTGTGAGTCACGCTGGACAGTGCCTCAGTGATATCGTTCCTGTTAAATACTACTGTCATTCTAAGATCCATATAATTACAGGATGGTAGGGTTAGAGTAGAACTCGGGGAACATCAGTTCTGACCACGTCATTTCACGGATAAGAATGCGGAGGCCCACGGAGAGTAGTTTGTCTGCTGGAGGTCACACAGCTAGTTAGTAGCAAAGCAATCAGTGCCATGGGAGAGATTAGCAGGACCATTCTAGAAACAGGCAATAATCTCCACTGCGTCAGGGAGCCTCTGAAAGTGGGTCAACTCTATATCTGTTAAGATGCCCAGTGCCGGAATCCTGCCTGCCCTTAAGCTTTGAAGTGGCTGAATAACACAGGGAAAATGACCCTGATTGGGGAGAAATGGAGTCCTCCTCCTGAGGCCTTGAGCTGAGCCTGGTTCCATTTGACATAGATGCTGGCAGTCTTGGAAGGTGTCACCAGCAGTCTGCTGAAGACAGTTCCTGAGCAACAAGAGCTTCATTGTGTGATCCACTAGTCAACTATTGTGGGCATTGTGCAAAGTCAGTCACAGAGAGAGAATTTACACCACAGAAATTAGTAAATGCTACCATCTGAAGATAATGCAGTTATTGCTGCTTCCACAAGGCAGTTTAGCAGTATACCTTGGGCTGTTCCTCTTCCCTGAGACTGGAAATCCTTCAAGCTTAGAAAGACCCTCCTGGACTAGGGATGTAGCTGAGTCAGTAGAGTGTTTTTCTAGCAGGCACAAAGCCCCCCATACCCCATAACTAGGTATGGTGCACACCTGTAATGCCAGAATTCGGAAGATAGATGCAGGAAATTCACAGTTCGAGGTCAGCCTGAGCTACATACTGTCTGTAAAATGAACAAACCAGCAACATCCACACAGACAGAAATATTCAAGAGAGAGAGGATAGGGACAGAATTACCAAGAATAAAAGAGCTTCCACCCAGATCCCTGTCAGCAGGCCCCATGAGCTTTGTCCCTATGTAGTGAGTGCCTGACTTCACATCTACTTAAAGTGGTCTCTCAGAATTCCATAACCTCAGAGTCCCAGTATCTCAGCATTGCAGACTTTCAGTGTTCTCCAGTTTGGCCAAGTGGGGGCAAGCCCGTGCAGTACTAAAAGGAAAAACAGTAAAAAAAAAAATCAGAAATTTTGATTACAACAAAATTTTAGTTTTCTGTATGTTAAAAAAAGATAAAAAGCATATATGGTGTACATCAACATACTTGATAAAAGGTCATGTCACAGCTTAATGTGCAAAATGCAAATGCAAGTCAGTAAAAAAAATGATGAGCAATTCCAACAAAAGTAAAGGCAATCGGCAAAAGAACAAATGTTCAGTCAACATAAAGAACGTGATATCAATATTAATAAAAAAGGATACCTTTCACCAGAGGAAACTATGAAAGTTTTTAAAATAATGGGCCAGACAATGCTAACAAAGTTGTAAAGAAACAGAGACTCTCAAACTCTGCTAGTGAAAAAATAAACTAGTGCAAACCTTCTGGAAGGTGTTTCTGCAATCAGTGTGCAAGCCTTTTGATGCAGAAATAGTACTTCCAAGAATTTATCCTTGGGCAGGCCTCTGAGTTGCAAAGACGCACGCACACAGTTGCTACTCATGGTGTTATTTATTTAAAAAATGTATAAACAACCTAACATTCCAAAAGCAGGGGGAGTTTTTAAAAGTAAATTATGGATTCCTATATAACGAAGTGCTGTGCAGCCACTAAAAATCAAGGTGTTAGAAAATATGTTCAAAATATACTGCAAAGTGGGGGAAAACAGTCTATAAATTAATGCTTCGGGTCATTTGCTTAAAACTTACACAAATATCTAACTGGAAAAATACTAACCGTGTGTTCTCTGTACAAAGACTATAGATTATCTAGCTTTTTAACTTGTTTTTTTTCTTTTGATATACAAGTTGACTCTGCTGATGTTTCACAAGCTTTCTTCCAAGAGCATGTTTTCCTGTCTCAGTTGGGGGAAGCAAGCACACTTAGGCCTTATATTAGCTCCTGGTTCCAACACCTGATAATCTCCATGAAGTGTTTACCACAGTTTCTGGAATGTGGAGAATATCTAGTCAATGCTGGCTACCACTATCAGAAATACAAAGCAACTATTATTTACAAAGAGAAAAAGGACATATTTGAGATTTGGTTTTGGGTTCTGGTGAGGTGTCTACCAGATGCCACGTAAAGGCTTATCCAGTTGGAAGGCCAGCTATGTCCAAGGGGGAAAGGTACCCTCCATTGGAGAGCTCTCTAGGCCACACACTGAGCCCTGGCCTGGAGGGTCCCTTCCTACTATTCATCCCTGCTGATGTTCCAATTCTTCAGTCTACAATGTTGTTACATCCATGACAAAGCCAAGGCTATCTCAGAAAACTATAAAACAGCAACAATTGTTAAATAACATCCAGACCCTCTAAGGATCCCGGTCACGCCAAGGGTCAGTTTGTTGATGTAGAAATGACCTACAGTCATACGGTAGCCTTCCATCTCAGGACTTACAAAGATGTAGTTTCTGCAGATGTCTGCCAGGAAGCAAGAGAGATGTGGTAATTATCTTTGAAGTGACCCCTACACTTTGTGAAGTCTAGAAGGCAAGTCAGCATGACTTGTCAGAACCCTGTGTCCCTCCCTCTCAGAAATGGTGGCCAACACTGACACTGTTCCCAAACCAGTAAGAATGGCCTCCCTGCAGAGAACGTCCCACATCAGGTGGAGACTGAGGGATGGAGCTGTCACTGAGCTGATAGAGTGTTTGCCTGGGTAGAGGCTGAAATTTTCCACTTTGGGAAGAGCATCTAGGCCGTTGCAGGCCTAGGAGTCATCCCAGGCCCTCTGGGCGCATGTCCTTGTGTGCCTGTAACCCATCCTGAATTCTGAGCCTCGTCCCCCCTGGCTGGAATCTTCCCTCCATCTCCCTCCTCCTTGGTCCCACTCTCGGGACAGCAGCCGCTGCAGGCTTGTGACAGCTGCAGTACCATGCCTTTAGTCCACAATGGCTCCCTGACTTGATTCTCTAAAAGACACAGTGACACACACGCCTTCTGTCTTAGCTTCCTGTCGTTGGACACCACCCCATAGCTGGAATAAGCCATAGCAGGTCCAAATGTGCAGTCCCAAATGGCAAGGAACATTTACCATACACTTACATTTAACCACTCACTGTGCTGTGAACCCAAGACAGTTAAGAAAATCATGCCGGAGGGGACATTTCTATATAGAGGAGACTATTTGGCAAAATGGGGTCTTTTCCACAGAGAGCTGTGGCGATCTGGATTCACTGGGCCTTTTCATTCCTGCTGAGACCCTTGTTGTCCTTGTGCAGGTAATGATGACCACAGCATTTGGCACCGAGCCTCCCGGGGCTAGCCACCAGCCCAGTAAAGGGACTTTGTCTAACCTGAGGATACACCATGCCCACTGTGAACCTACAAACTGCCTTGGAGTCAGATGGAAGACTAATGGTCACCAGATGCCCTAGTAGGAAACTTGAAGCCTAACAGCCAAACAGCTGGTGCCTCATCCTATTTCCAGCTGTGCAATCCTGACCCAACCACATGTATACAATGGGAAAGAGTCCCCACCACACATGTTGGTGGTGGTAAGATAATGAATAGTGAGTGCATGGGCCCTAGTAAGATGTCGGTCAAGGACAGTGACTATCATAAGGAACCTCCATGGCTGTCCTACCCACAGGAATGCTGCTCACCCAGCAGCAAATGCCATGAGTCCATGACAGAGTTCATCTTATTCTCCTCTATGTCCCTCGCCTACCACGCTGCCAGGCACACGGTAGAGCACAGAATCTTAAGTATTTGTTGAAGGAATGACTTAACCGATACCACTTTGTCTCTGAAATATGCCTTTTGTATTTTATCATTTTGTGAATGATGCATTATCCTGTGACCTTTTGAATTTCCATCTAATCTTGCTTTCTTATTTGTCCCTATGACCCTGAGCAGCACACAGCTCTCCCTCCATACTATCCTGCCTATATAGATTGTAAGCTCTAAGCCAAAGTGTTGCTTTGTACAACCAGCCACCCTGAAACTTCACACCATAGAACAGCAGTCGGCTGTTTTCCTAACTCTGTGGGTCAACCCATTCTTCTGCTTGCCCTCCCTGCAGTCACTCATTCAATTGCAGTTAGGCAACGTTAATCCAAGATGGCTTCCACCCAGCTCTCTCTCCAACTAAGCACTCGAGCCCAGGTAGAAGGCAAAATCACTAGCTGGAAACTAAGCTCTGAAACTAGCTGAGCATTGCTTCAATAACACTTATTGGCCAAAGTGAATCCCAAGACAACACGCTATGGAACAGGGGAGGAATAGAGCTCAGTGGAAGAGCAGAACCCAACTCTCTGGTTGTTTGAAACAAGACTTCATTACACAGACCAGGCTGGCCTCCAACTCACAGAGATCAGCTTGCCTCTGTCTCCAGAGTTCTGAGAGTAAAAGTGTATGCCACCGTGAGGGTCCAGACTCTCTCCCTCTTGATGGAGTAAGTTTCAGAAAATTTTGAACATGCTTTCAATCGTGATCAAATAACAGAAATGTAGGCTGAACTTAACCAGGTCAGGAAAGGAAATACACACTGAATTCAACTTGTAGAGGGTTTCAGGGGGAAAAAACACATTCCCACCAGGATCCAGAACAAATCTAAAAGCATCTGAAATTGGAAGCTATCTTTTTTTTTTCAAACTAGGGCTTTTTAAGGCCAGTCAGAAACGTATTTTTCCTGAGTGATTTCATTTACTCTCACTATTTCAGTGTCATCTATATGCTAATGACCTTCAGATATTATCTCCAGGCTCAGCTGGTGACTCATAAGTCACCCTTTGAGTTGTCCCCAAACTCGCTCCATCAACCGTCTCCCCAGTCGCTTGACCACAAGTTTGTCCTCAGTTGCTCTCCTTCTCCTTCACCTCCTACCTTCAATCTATCTATAATTCCTGAAATTCCTACCTCCAAGCCATCTCTTACCAGTTTCCCAAGGCCGACACCAAAAGGCCTCCCTCAAAATAAATGGCTTGACATGACAGAACTGTATTATCTAACACAAGTTCAGAATCATCAAGGTGTAGGTGGAGTCACAGCCCCACCGTGACCCACAGGGGCCTTTGCCTCCTACTAGCTTCTGTTAGCGACCTTGGCTTGCATTCACATCAGCCTATCCTCTGCCTCAATGGTCATCACCCAGTGGTCTCCCCCACACCCAGGGGTGGGGATCTACATCCCAGTCATGATGAACTAGGCTTGCCCTAATCCAGTGTGGTCTCATAATACATCTGCAAAGATCTTATGAGGACACTTACATGGACTCAGGGTTAGTTAGGACTCTAACATATCTTTGGGAACACAATACAACCTATTAAAGCTACTACAATCTTCTTTCCATTTATTGATTTATTATTTTACATCCTGACCACAGCTTCCCTCCCTCCTCTCCTCCCAGTCCCTACCCCCACATCCCCTCTACCTCCCCACCCATCCACACCTCCACCATTTCTGTTTAGAAAAGGCAGATCTCCAAACATGACTGAAGAAAAGAGTGTCAACATAATGATACCCAACAATATTCTGCTAAACTATAATCACAGCCCAAGCCAGTATCAGCTCTCTCTGAAGTCAACTCTTTTATTCAACTCTGTTTCACTCTTGCTCTCTACAACAAAAGCTGAGGACAGAATATAAACTCCTTAAAGAGAATCAAATCACCAAACCCTGACCTAGATATCCTCTCCAAGACACATCCCCTTCCACCTTCCTTATTACCCTCAGGACAGCCATACCAAGCTCCTCTCTATCCCCAACAAGATGGGCTTACCCAAGGGAAAGCCTTTTCCTTAGATACTCCATGGACTGCCAACCCCAGGGTTCTAATTACTCATTCTTCTTGTCACTCAAGGACAGAGAAGCCACCCCTTCAGAGATCCTCCCAAACCTTTTCATTCACTCTTCTGTTAGCTCAGTTCCTTACGAATCACTCTAAGCATGTATTTTTCTTTATTTCTAGTGTATTGTGCGCATTCCCCAACTAGGATGTGAGCGAGGACTCTGTTTCCATCACCATTACACTCTCCTTTCCCAGACTAGTGGCTGACACAAAGTGAGTGCTATATGAATACTTGCTGAAGGAAAGAACTATACCTTGGCGAGCAAATGGAGTTTTCATTCTTTGTCTTGTAGAATCCACTGACTTTAATAAGGCCATTCCCTCCTGACTACTTTTTTTTGGGGGGTTTTTTCAAGGCAGGGTTTCTCTGTATTGTTTTGGAGGTTGTCCTGGAACTCACTCTGTAGACCAGGCTGGCCTCGAACTCATAGAGATCCACCTGCCTCTGCCTCGCGAGCGCTGGTCCTCTCTGCTATAATCCAGCTGCCTCCCTTGCTCACTCCTGCTCTTCCATTTTCTTTTAATGCCATCAGGCCTTGGGGTTCTGTTTTGGGTCCTTATCATGGATAGAACAATGCCTCCCGAGCCATGTCCACTGTCCTGACCCTTTGCACCTGAGACTGTAATATCTTCCATGGTTAAAGATTCGTATCGGAAGGATAATCTTATCTCAAGGATCCTTACAAAAGAAAGGTACAAGAGTCAGGATCAGTCCAAACACTATCATGATCAAAGTGAAGGCCACAAGCCCAGGAGTGTGGGACAGCCACTAGAAAAGGTTAGGAATAGGCTGTCTGTCACTCAGCATGTCCAGAAGGGACTCGGATTCACTGCCACAACAGAAGCCGTGTCAGTACTGGGAGAAAATGACTTGTCTGTTATATGTGACTAATTCTGTAGCAATTTGCTGTGGAAGTCATGGGGAACCAATACTGCTCTCTTTTCTTCCCTTTTCTATGTGTTTTTGAGTAATTTCATCTTCACCTATAGCTCTGGAGATCATATGTAGATGGATGAATGTGTCTTCTCTAAAATTCGGATGTCTACACCCACCAACTTATTTACCATCCATAAATGGATGTCCTATGGGTACCCCCAAATTAAATCCATCCTCGTCCATTTTCCCTGTCTACCTCTGTGTAGCACTTAACCATCTTGTCTGCCTGAGCTAACAACAGCACTGCATACACCCTTCCCAAGCAGGGCTCTTAAGGGCCCCTCTGCGTTTGCTCCAGTGTCCAAAAAACTCTAGGCTCTGTTCCTTTAATCTTTTCAACTCATCCTCTCCTCTCCACTGTTTCTTCTACAGCCCTCTCTGTCTTTTAAGAATTCCCACCTAGCCTTCTGGCCTCGATCCATGAACCCCTCAAACCCATCTCTGTTCTAGATTTTCTTTCTAAAATGCAAATATCTCATCACACCTCCCTGCCCGCAGACTCCTCTGAGATAAAAGTCAAGTTGCTAAACATGGCTTACACGGCTTCCCTCCGTCTGCCTCCCACCCCCATCACCCACCAGCCTCACCTCCTCTGCACCATACCCCTGCTTCCCACTACCCTAACTGCAACCTTCTTGTGGAAGCCGGGGAAGAAAGGCTGCTCATCCCTGCCAGGTCTTCCCTTCACTAACTGTCCCCTCTTTAAGACCCCCCATTTGGCTGACTCTGGACTCAAGGGAATAAGAAATACCTATTTCAGATCAGACAATCGCACACATAAATCAGCTCTCATTTCTCCCTCAAGATACCCTGAACAAAAGGAAAATTCACACTCCAAAATGCAAATCCATGCAATATTCGTTCCCTTATAGATAAGCCCACCCACAGAAACCCAAATACAGAAGATATAGACAGATGCTCTTCCAACTGCGAATGCCTTCCCGTAACTCCCCTTCAAAGAGCTCTTATGCAGACACAGCCTGAAGCTGCAAACACCCAAAGCAGGGGAAGCGAAGAATTTCAAGGGCTTAGAGAGAAAAAGAACAAAATAGGTAAGTGGGTAGAAAGGGGAAGCAAAAGAGAATGACCAGGAAAAGTCACCAGGGGTGTATTCATTCATCAGTGTTCCCTGAGCCTTGGTAATGTCAAGTATGTGCTGTTGAAGAATAAAAATAACAAAGTGTTTGAGGCAGAGGCCATGGCAGCACTATTTAAATACACACACACACACACACACACACACACACACACACACACCTTGGAGAACTACTGCCTTAAAGAGCAAAAGATGCTTCGTGTTTCCCAATCAGAAGCACAGCTTGGGGAGGCATGATCTCACCTGCACAACTGCTCACTCAGAATGATTCTTCTGCAAGCAACAAAAAAATAAACAGAGGTCCCCCACTTTCTCTTCCTGGAACAACATAACTCTGGGGTGTTGGGGAGATGGTTCAGTCACAAAGTTCTTGCCTTGCAAGCACAAGGACCTGAGATCAATATCCAGCCCCCACACAAGGGTGATTGACAGGGTGGGTCTCACTTGTAAGCAAAGATAGGCAGAGAGAGGAGGATCCCTGGAACTCACTGGTCAGACGGCCTGACAGAAATGCTAAGCTTCAAAACCCTGCATCCAAAGGAACTATATGGCCTCCCTGAGGATGATACCTGAGATTGTCCTCTGCTTCCACACTGGGGACACATGCATGGCCACCCCCACACAAATACACATACAGAAAGGGGCATTAAAAATATAGCCAAGACAGTCACTGGGCTGTCTTTATGCGGGTTCTGGAAGCCAAGAAACCTTACGCACAGCTGGGTGGGAAGCACTAATTCTCCCTGACATGGCCCTGGAGGGAGAGGTGGATCTGAGAACAACCCTGAGGCCTGAGTGCCCGCTGGAGTGGGGTGGAAAGCAGTCCTCATTCACCCTTCCTTTGGAAACTGGGAAGACAGCTCTGATGGTCCCAGGCTATAAGGGTGAAACTAGGGGGCAGGCCGAGGGTCTTCCCGGGCTGGAGAAACATCAGTATTCTGCAGCATGGGGACAAAGCTTTGAGTCGCAGGCTTGAGTGAGGCTTGTGACTGACTCAGCACGCTACCTAAAGTGACCTTAAATGATTTCCTCAGAAAAGTAATTATGCTGGAGTTAAAGGTCAAATAGCAAATAATGACCCTACAGTATCAGGCTCATTTCCCCTCCTACCAAGAGTTAGAGTCACGTGACCAACCTTGTCCACCCGATCCCGAAGTCCTTGAAGCCTCAGGCTTCTCTAGGTTCATCAGTGAAGCTGCTACAGCATCTCAGACTATAGGACAGTGAAGCCTGGAGTCTGTTCCGTAGGATCCAGTCTTGGCATCACGCCCTTCAACCCTGACTCCTTCCTTGAACTCCACTGATGACAAAAGAGCTTTGCTTCCCTTTTGTCCAAGTCTCCAAAGTCATGGTAGCCCGACTTCTGCCTCTGTCTGTAAGCAAATGGCTATTCCTGAGCCCCTTGGCTGTGTTGGAAGTCTTGGTCTCTGCAGGCAGACAGGACGTCCACCCCAACTGCATGGGCCTCCCAGCACCACCCTGTGCAGGTGCTCTACAGTAGGAACGGGGTGCTTTGCTGGGTGTTCCCGCTTGAGCTAACTTCCAGAAGCTGGGGACTCCCAAGTCTGGCCCTTCCGCCCAGACAACCTGCATAAAGCCCCGAGCCCAGCTAGCCCAACCTGGACTTTCTCATGTCCCTTGTCGACGTTTGTTCCAGAATGATACCTTCAGCAGACAGAACGGGCTGTACTTCTCTGCGCATGGCTCCCCTACTTCAGTGTTAGGAGGAGGAGGAGGGGGGAAGAGGAGGAGGGGGAAGAGGAGAAGAAGACTGACTGCGTTGTCACACCTACCAGCACACAAACATGAGTCTCCATCATTCAGGTATCTCACACGCACAGAGCAATACTCACCGAGACTTCCTGGGTAACTTTTCTGACCACTAAACTGAATTAGTTGCCCAGAGAGTTCAAGCATAAATATCAGCACAATCAACGAGCAATCTATGTGTGTGTGGTGTGTGTGTCTCAATTTCATATTTTCTGCCTTTGCCCAGCATAACCTCTAATCCTTGGCACATAGGTATCTGCCAAGGTGTTGGGTGTGGTAGTGCATTACTGGAATTCTAGCATTCTGGAGATGAGGGCAGAAGATTGGGAGCCAAAGACCAACCTGAGTTACATAGTGAGTGCCTGACTCGCCTGGGCTGCATAGCATGATTCTGCCTTTAAAAAAAAAACTAATTCATTTTTTTAAGCATAAACCAGAAGCTAGAGTGATGGCTCAGTGGTTAAGAGCGTTTGCTGTTTGTAGAGCCAGGTTCCATTCCCAGCATCTACATAGTATCTCACAGCCATCCATAACTCCAGTTTCAGGAAACCCAATGACTTCTTCATCCACCAACACACACGTGTGTGTGTGTGTGTGTGTGTGTGTGTGTGTGCCCGCGTGCAAACAAGATAACCATACATGTAAAATAAAATAAATCTAAATATTTTTAAAGTACAAACCACTGTCCATACATCAAATTTTATCTTTCATTTAACAAACACTGAATGAACCATGGAATTTCTCTCATAAAAGCCCTGCTTCTCATTCATTCTTTACTCCAATCAGCACTTCTTGGAAGTTCGCTGTGTGCCAGGCACCATGGGAGCCACATTACATCTGACTCTCGGAGCGACGGAGGAGCCAAGTGGGGAAACAGACAGTAAGAAAGCAAGCAGGTAGTGGCACGTGAGCTGTGTGCCGTGAACGAACAGTCAAAGTGACGCTAAAAGTTAACGGACGGTGTCCCGGTTCTGACACACCTAATGCCAGGCTTTGTTTTCAATGCCAAGCTCCTGAAGATTGGGCAGGGGGAGCTTGGATGATTCTAAGACAAGAACAGGAAAGAATAAAGCGGTTCTGGAGCCTTGTGCAGTGACAGAAAGGAAAAACTCATGTTTAAAATTAATTAAAGGGAAAGAAAAAAAACTTTATAAAGGGTGGGACAAGGCAAAGCCATCATGGACTACAACTCAACGGACTTCCTCCCCACAGCCGAAGGAGAAAGAAATGAAGGATGAAAACAAACTCATGTCGGATCACAGCCCAAATCATAAATTAACGTGTGTGTGTTCATACTGACATGAACGCATTTCTTGAATATGAATCGATAAATGGAGAGGAGACAAAATAGGGATGCAGGAAACTTCTAGGTAATGTAAAGCCTTTAATCTTAAAGGCATACAGTCTGTAGAGAGTACAGTCTGTAGAGAGTAGCTGAAAAAAAAATACTGGCAGACATACTGCATCACAGGGACAGGCTGGACTTTTAATATGATATGTGGAAACAGCACTTTGCCTCTATGGTCATGAGGAAAACACTGGGCAGGTCCCAACAGAGAACGGCCAATAATATTTCTGAACAATGCCTCTCTAAACTGCCAAGGTCATCAGAGAAAAGGAAAAGTCTGAAAAACCATCACCGTCAAGAGGAGACCAATGGGACACAAGAATAACATGCAGCATGGTGTTCTGGATGCTGTCCTTAAACTAAACAAAAGGACACCAGGGAGAACTTGAGGGAATCTGAATAAGCTACGGGCTTTAGGACATTAGCGCATCAATGGTTCCTTAGCTGAAACAGAGGCAGCATGCCCGTGTGTGCTAATGAGGAACCCCAGTCTCTGGGTATCGGCTTGATTTCTCCATCACTCTAAACCTATCACAAGAGGTAAATTTTACTAACCTACCTTGAACCAAGCGGGCTATGAAGAGGTAGCTATTAGTCTGGACTTGAAGCCTGTCTTGTGAGGAGAAGAGGGAGGATGTTGGGAGTTTTAGAAATGGTATGTGGAAAGGGCCTGTGGCAGGAAAGGGGGTTGTTGATCTGAGGAGCTTAGAAAATGTTAATGTGCCAGGAGAGTCATGAACAAATTTTAAAAAGCCAAAGAAAGAGCGAGGAGGGGAAAAGGCTGGAGTCAGACTGACAGAGAAAGTGGAGGGAGGCGAGAGAGAGGTCACACAGAAGAACCAGACCACGGAAAACCTTGGGACTAGCGCAGGATGAAAACCCCATTCCAGGGCATAAGAAGGAACCGAAGGGCACAGTCTCACCAGGGCCACGCCGTTGGGCCGTTCAGTCATGGAAAACCTTAGAGTCACCGTTGGATAACAGCAAGCGGATGAAATCGCTGGGGAGAGAACTGGAGCCTCTGTGAACATGTATGAGCCCAGGTAGAAGCCAGCAGGTTTGCTGACAGGGTCAAGCCAGGCCAACCCTCAGACCGACATGGATTGAGATGGACAGAGACTCAGTGGGGAAAAGAGGAGCTCAAGATCACTGAGAAGATCTCAGAGAGCTCCATGGAAGACGGCGTCTGGGAGACAGAGAGCAGAACCTCACTTTATGTTTTCCATCCCGACAGCTCCTCTTAGACAGCCTGACTGAATTTTGAAGTAAGGTCATTTTTGTCAGAGCATTCCCTAATGCTCTCTGCCTCCCAGGTTTAGTAGAGTCCACACTCCATGCATTGTCCTCCCCAACACACACACACCACACACACACACACCACATGCATGCACACACACACACCACATGCATGCACACACACACACCACATACACATGCACACACACATACATCACACACACCACACATACATCACCCATGCATACACACATACATCACATACCCATGTCACATACATATATGCACTACATACACACATATCGCACACACACCACACACATACACAGACACATCACACAAGCACACATACACACACACATACACACACACACACACACACACACACACACACACACCTACCTTTGCTTTTTCAGAAAGCAAGGCCCTCCCCTCAGCTGAACCTACCTGGGCCACCCTCTCGTTTCCTGTGTCTTCTTTTCCCAGACTCTAGGAAGGAGCTGGTAACGTATTCTGCTAAACTAATTCTCTATACGGATACATATGGCTTTTCCTTTCAAATAAAAAAATCTCAGTTTTTTGGAAAAGAACTCATAAAAATAAGAATACCTCATGGCAAGAAACAAATCCTTACTAATATACATTTTAGGAGCTCTGCCAGTTGGTGGGAGAGACACTCTGTAGAGGAAACGAGTGGCCCTCTCCGTTACACCGCATGGACCGCTGAACAGCCTGCTGATGCCGGACCATCAGTAACAACTTCAGTCCAACGGCTTTGGCTATTCCATACTCGTTTCGCCAAACCACAGGCCGTTTTGTTTTTCAGGAGGAAAACCCCGGAACATTAGCGGTGGCATTACCAGAGACTCCTAAGAAACAACCTGCTAAGTGTTGGCTAGAGCACAATGTGCTGGTTTTAAGATGTATTCATTAAACAAATATTATTACACTTCAGTACTGTTCTGGAAGCTAACGTTGCATGGAAACAATGATTGAATCACACAATGTCCCTGTTCTCACCTACTTCCTAGTTAAATCTGGTAAGAGCCAAAAGGCCAGAGGCTGGAGAGATGGCTCTGTGTTTAGGAGCACTGGGTGCTCTTGCAGAGTCCTGGATTCAGTTCTCAGAACCCACATGGTGGCCCTCAGCCATGTGTAAGCCCAGTTCCAGAAGACACGGTGTCCTCTTCTGTCCTCTGCAAGCACCAGGCACGCATGTGGAGTACATGTATACACCTGGACAAAACACTCATATACAATAATGTCAAGAAATCTTTTTTTAAAAGGCCAAGAATCCAGTAGAAAATGGTGGTGTGACCTTAGAGGCCTGATAGGAACTTCTGACCTCCTAATTCAGGACAGAAACATATGGGAAGAGATAAAAGTCTCAGTTTTCTCAAGCAGGAAAGCAGACCCTGCAGGGAGGGCTGAGGCTAGGGAAAGAGAAGGAAATTCTCTGCCTTGCCCACCATTCAAACAAAGGCCCCGGGCTGGAAAGACAGGCCCCAGATCCGTGTTGAAAAGGAAGAGAATGAACTTGGGAGAAATCAGAGGCAGTTAAACAAGGCTGCATGCCAAAACCAAATGTGGGTCAAGGTTTGAAGCAACTGAACTTTTCACAGGTGGTTGGTGGAGTGCAAAACAGAGCAGTTGCTCTTGAGAACTTATTAAAGGTACTTACCAGATACTCCCCTGCCTAGGCATTGCTCGGGAGAAGTGAAAATCCGTGTCTAAAAGAGACCTGCATGAAAATGTTTACAGCAAGACCTAAGCACGGTGGCATATTCCTGTAATCCCAGTGACTCAGGAGGCTGAAGCAGAAGGATCATTTGAGCCCAGGGAGTGAAAACTAACCTGGGTAACACAATAAGACCCCCAATATCAAAAATAATAATGTTCATAACAAATGGATACAATTTTTCAAAAACTAGAAATTACCCAAATGTCCATCAATAATATTACTTAAATGAGCAAACTAAAACTAGCCATACAATGAAATACGGCTCGGCAATTAAATATGCACAAAGGTGGAGAATCTCAAGCTACAAAGACGAAATAATTTAGTCACAAAATAATGCTGCATGTCTCCATTTATGCGTAGACCAAGGGTAGACAAAACAAACCCTACTAAAGGAAATCTGGAACTTAGTACACGGGTTTGGGGATGTGGAGAATTGTGAGAGGAGGAGTCAGGTGACGAGAATGTTCTGCATCTTGTTGGAGATGACAGTTCCACCTTAAGTTGACAGACAGCTTAAGATCTGGGTGCTTTATTGAATGTTAATGGAGACCAAACGACAAATAATTCAACTTAATAAAAGGCGAACAGAGAGGAGACAAAACGTGCCAACAAGAACTAAGTTGGGAGTAAAGAAGTCTGAGTGGCTCCCCTTGATAGTCTGGGTCAAGGGTGCCAGGTTAGATAGCCTGGTCCAAGAAAATTCCAAAGCAAATACCTTCTGATATTTAAAAGCAACTGGCTGGTAAACAACCTTTCGGATAATAGTTCTGTGGTGATTAACATTGGTTGTCAGTTTTACAGGATCTACAATAACCTGAGAGACAAAACCCTGGGCATATCAAGACAGTTCTAGATAAGGTTAAACAAGGTGTGAAAATTCCACCCCCTGGGCTGGGCTCCTGGAGTGAAGGAACAGGAGAAAACGAGTGTCAGCATTCATCCCTCGGGGCTTACTGACTGCACCTGCCTTAGGTTCTTGCCTCTTTGACTTCTAGGTCATGATAGACTTTACCCTCAAACTATGAGTCAAAATAAATCCCCCTTTAGTCACCTTTAGTAATGCAAACTCTATCATAAGTGAGAATACTTATTGAGGGTCTAGCAGAGCCATGCCTGGCCCTGAGGGCTGAGAATTCAGCCCCAATGCTATTGAGTTCCTTGTCTATAAGATGGGATGGCAGCAGGAGAGCCAATAATCCAAAAGTTTACATCAGACGGTGTAAAATTAGAAAATTAGAGGCCAATAACCAAAAGGCAAAATCGGACCATGATTATGTCCTCAGTTTATACTTAAAGGTCGTTGTACTTTTAAGTTTTTCCTAATTAAGGTAAGAAGTTTGCAAGGCAGAATGATGGAGTAATTAAAAAAGGATGCTCAGTTATGACTATAGAACACTCAGTTAATAGCTTACTATAATTCCTGACATACAGTAAGTTTTCAATAAGGTTCAGTTATTATGATCATTATTATTTCTCTCTGCTCTCTCCCTTCTTATAAGAAAAACATGAACTTTGAGAATAGATGTGCAATTAAAGACATGAACAAAAACATTCATAATAATTTCATTCATAATAGCCAAAACTGGAAACTATCCAAACAGTAGAATGGATAAATAAATTGTGGTATGTTCATATAATGGGATACCTCCCTGCAATAAAAAGGACAAACTGCTGCCTCGTAGCAATTAGCAACTTGGATGATTCCTACAAACATAATATTGAGTGAAAGAAACCAGACTTTGAAAACCACATACGATGTAGTTTCATTTATGTAAGGTTCGAGAACAAACAAAACAAATGCACGCTGATGGAGGTCAGACAGAGGTTACATTTGGCAGAAATTGCCGATAGGAAGGGGGCCTAGGGGAACTTTCTCGGGCATTAAAAATATTTGTTATCTTGATTCAAGTACCAGTTGCACAGTGGGTAAAAACTGAGCTACATGGAAGAATGGAAGAATATCCCCACTCCTTATGACTGTGTTTTAGAGATAACCTCATGTGCTTCTTGCCTCCACAGTACTCCTAAACCTACACTGAATAATAGAGACTATGTGCTTGTAAAGAATAATCTGTTCGTGATGGATAAAAGATGCCTAACACACAAATTCTGTCAATGGAATAGAAGAACATTCCACATTCTCACCCATCTCTGTGAGTGACTCAGAAATCCTCTAACCACCCTCTTGACCTCCACTGAGCAACAGAGAATAAAATACCCAAGTGACGTGTTTGCCACAGCTTGAACTCTCTACTGTATGCATCTTATACCTCAATTTAAAAACTTAATGTGAGCAGAACTAAGCAAAATAAAGAAGTACATTTGGGAATGTGAAAACTTACTGTGGGAGCATCTACACCATGGCTATCTGCAGTGAATGGGAATATTGGTCCTCCGTGTCAAAAACAGCACATTCATCAGTGTGGCAGTTTGAATGAGCTCACAGATGTGAATACTTGATCGCCAGGGAGTGGCACTGTTTGAAAGGACTAGGAGGTGTGGCCTTGTTGGAGAAAGGGTGTCACTAGGAGTGGACTTAAAAGCTCATTCCAGGCCCAGACTCTGTCTCTTCCTGTTGCCTGTAGATCTGAATGTAGAAACTCTCAGCTACCTCTCCAGCAACATGTCTGCCTCCATGCTGCCCCGCTTCCTGCCATGGCAATGAAAAGGACTAAACCTCTGAAACGGTATGTCAATCCCAATTAAGTGCTTTCTTTTATAAGAGCTGCTGTGGCCATGGTGTCTCTTCACAGCAATAGGACGGTGACTAAGACAATCAGTAAACAGCTCCTGAGCATCTCTGGCCTACTAAGAACATACCAAGTGTCCAGGACACATGATACACTGCAGAATCCCTGTCCTCAGGGAATCCCTGATAGGGCGATCAGCCTTGTAACTAACTTATCAACTTGACACAACTAGGGTCTTCTTTAAATGTAACTATGGGGTCTTGAAGGAGTTCACTGCCAGCCACCAAGAAATTCTCAAATTCTAATTCCATAATGAAAACATCAGGCACAGTCATCCTCTCCTCCTGAGGAACAATATGGTTAACACAATCTCAGATCCTGCTGTTTAATTGCAATTGGCATTTCTAGGCCACCAGAGGTGAAGGCAAACACCCTTCTGGAAGGCTTCTTGTTTCTGGCAACAGAGGAAAAGAGGCTAATTTTAGAGAATATAGCCAGACTCTGCCCCACAAGAAGCATCCAAGGGGTGAGTCTCTGGCAGCAACAATGATGTAGGACTCAAGAAATGTTGTTTGTCTCATCACCACATCACGGGCTCTATGCTGCTGTCCTAAAGACACATCCAGAGGCGGCATCCCTGTATGAAATATGGCGTGTGCTCTTTGATTCTGTTTCCAGTATAAAGTAACCACTCGTTTAATGCATTTTGGGTTTTGTTCTTTTCCCAGGTCCCCAAGTCAACTGATGTTTTAGCCAAACTAGCCTTTTCTTTATTTTCTTGCTCGAAGTAGAGAAGCAGATTTACAGTGCTGAGTGGCAGGAATGGGGACATGTATCCGTGCCTTGCCAAAGACAACTTCTGGGCTAGAAAGAAGTTGTAGGCCTCTGCAGAGAACAGGCAAGCAAGAGGAAGGGGGCCTAGGAAAGCCAGTGATTCTGAACATTGCTACAAGGCCCACTCCTCCTAAGGCATGACTTTAATATGGGCAAGAACGGAAACTTGGCTAATGGGGTTAGTATTCAGCATCTAGGTACAACCAGGAAGAAGGGTGGCCAGATGTCCAATCGCCTGACAGTGTCAATAAAACACCTGTCATAAACATGGTGGTCTTAGTTTGAAAAGGAAGCTATGTGGCAGCTCACCAGTAGAAACAAAACAGCTGGTGAGAAGTTATTGGCAGAACCCTTAAGGAACATAGAGCAGGCCTGCTTATGTCCTGAGACTCACTCTGGGTCCACTCTGGTAAATACAGACCCCAGAGCCAACAGGCACTGAGAGGATGTAAAACATAAAAGAAACTGGGCTTAAAACATGAGGCTTTGCTCTGTAGGCATGGAAATCCTTCTGGGAAAGGAACAACTAAGAGAGACTAGAGATTGAGCTCAGCAACTAAGAGCACTGGTTGTTCTGATGATGCAGGCTCAACCTCCAGCACCCACTTGTCGGCTCAAAAGTGGCTCTAACTCAAGTTCCAGGGAATCTGACATCCACAACTGGCCTCCCTGGGCACCAGGAACACGGGAGGTACACAGACATACATGCAACCAAAACACCCATACACATAACAAAATTAAATTCTAAAAGAAAGCAGCTACTCAGCTGACCAAGCTCAGTAATATATGGGAGGGGAATCTGTGCCTGTGGTTTTATATTTTCCCAGCCCTGACACTGCAAATTATTACAAATTAGGTACCAGAGTTCTGGGGCAAGGCATCTAAAAGCAAGATGTCAGCATTCTGGCACCTTCTAAGGCCCTGAGGAGCATCTGCTCATGCTCATTCCTGGCTTCTGTTAACCTGCCAGAATCCTCAGCATCCCTGCATCCCAAGCTCTGCCTCTCTTTTTGGAGGAGGGGTTGGTTTTTTTCAAGACAGGATTTCTCTGTGTAGTCTTGGTTATCCTGAAACTTGCTCTGTAGACCAGGCTGGCCTTGAACTCACAAAGACCCGCCTGCCTCTGCCTCCTGAGTGATAGGATTAAAGGAGTGCACCACCACCACCAAGCATCTCTGCCTCTCTTTCTTTACATGGTATATCGGTGTGTACCTCTAGATCTCTGCAGGCTCTCTCCTCCCTATACAGATGCCTGCTGTTGACCACAGGGCCCACCCAAAATGCAAACGATGTCCTAACAAGGAACTCAATTACATCAGTAAATGCCATCCTTCCAAATAAAACCATATTCGAAGGTTCCAGGGATTAGAACTTGGACCTAACATTTTGAACATTCAGTCCATTGTTCATTCATGCAAAATTATTCTCAAGCAAAGGTCAAGAAATATTCTTTCAAAAAAAAAACAAAAAATCTTTCCAGGATAACTTTAATATAAGAAGACAATGACAACAATCCCCCGCAGGAGACAGCACTTAAGCCAACAGACTGTCCAAAACACTCACTTCTGTGACTACGTTAGTGGCTACTGTGCCCAAAGAAAGGGCTGGTTTGGCTGACAGTTGCCCTGTCCTTGCCTGTACAACTTCCCGGGATCACCACTGAGGGTTTTGTGAAGCTCAGTCACACTCAGGGTCGGGAGTATTGAGTGTCACATCTGACACAGATCTGCACCGCCCTAAAGCCTCTATACTGCCTACCTCTTTGGTCAACAGAAATATTGGCTACCCTCCCACACAAACTCTGGGGAGGCACCAGAGAGAGATAGGTCCTTCTCAGGGCACTGACATCAGAAAAAAAAAAAATGAGTAACTTCAATCTCAAATTTTGCCCAGGATTTGTCTAGGCAAATTTCCTACTGCTCACGTGATTTTCATGCCAAACTCCAATCGGAACTTAGGGTCCACTATAAACATGACAGAAACAACGTAAGATTGGATATTAAAATGAGTTGGTGTGTGATAATCTTCCAGGACGTGTCATTCCCATGTTGGACCATTTCTATCACTGTGTTCTCTCGGTGGTTATCCACTGACCTTCCAGAACAAGGCGCAGAGTAAGAAAAGGGTGTTGGGAGGAGAAGCTGTGGGCTCCAACGGCATACTCCTCCTCCTCCCGTTTTATGCAACAGCCATCTCTGTATCGTTCTGAGGAAGTACTCTAAAAATAATGAAGAAAGCACTAATCTAAGGCATCCAGACCTCAGCCCTAAACACAAAACAACTATTCCCTCTTACTCAGCGTATCTCAGCTCCCACTAACCCCCACCCCACACCCCTAGCAACATTTTAACCCCCGCTTTGACCCTTATTTTTCCCTTAACATGTTCCTGCAAAACAGATAGCCTACACAGCAGCCCTCCTCCCTGGTGTCCTGTTTCTCCATCCTGATCCACGGCCACCTACTCTTTCTCGGAGCATTTTCCTGCCAATGAGCTATGCAATTACTCATGCCACACAATCTCGTCCCCTCATGGTAGGTGACTTGCTCCCTTCCTGCTTCTAATTCCCCCAAAGCCCTGTAGGGAAGGGAGCCCTCAGTACCCAGAGCAGTGGTCTCCTCCTGACTGTCCCTCAATAATATCTACTGGCAAAGACGCGATTACAGGGGGGTACCAGAGAAATTGCCAAGCTGGGCTTTCATAGAAAGTACAACCGTGTCTTTGATGTGTTCTAGCTACCTTCCTGACCTTCTGCTGCCAAAAGAACTGCTCCAGCAAACTGACTTCCCTTGCCCGGGAAACTGCAGGTGCCAACTGTAATTAAAACAGCATCTTAATTTTCCAGTAAGGGTTGGGGGAGGTGGCCCTGGATGTTGCTTCTTTCCAAGCAGTCAAGAAACTGAGTTGTTTTGGGTTTGGGGTTTTTGTTGTTGTTTTGATTCTTTGCCAGATTTTACAACCACCTTCTTCCTTCTGAAGAGATATAGGAGTATCTGTTTAAGTCAGAGCAAATGAAAATTAATTTTTCTTTGAGAATTTCTTAATTGTCTTAACCCCTCTTGAGCTAATTGGAGACACCTCAGAATGTCAACTATCAAAACTGAGGTTGAGGCGGGAGAGAGATTATCTTCTAAATCAAACACAGGCATTCTCTCAGAAGTATTTTTTAATCATTTCTTGGACAAGAAACAACTAATTAGCATCCCAGCAGGGGGCTTCAGATATTTCTTTTATCCTTGATTAACTTCCAACAAATCCTCATATAGGCAGGACAGAAAAAGAGAGAGAGGACAGGTAGTCTCTGTAATTCCGGAAGCTTTTGTAAAAATATATTTCTCTCTGACTGTTGAGAACAGGAATTGAAATTCTGAGGATGAAGAAAGTGATGAGTAGTGAAAACAGCTTTGCAATCTTCTTTGAAAGGTTTTTATTTCACATAGTATTTTCCCCCTTAGGGAAAATAAAAATACAATACTTACATCCTTACCTTGCTTATGTTGCAATTTCAAACACTCACAATACTTACAATACCATATGTTCAGCATTCAATTCAACAAATATTTATTATTTTCCTGGCACTGTGCTAGATGCTAGGGGAAGAAAAACACAATGTAGCCAGCTTTCTCTTTACCAACTGTACAGCTCTAAGAACTCTCTAGAACAATACAAACAGGAGTCCTGCCTTCAAGGAGGTCAATGGTCTAGGGAACCATGCCCCTCGGTATTGAAGAGGGGAGGAGGGGATGGATGCTCCTTGGTGTGTGCTATTTGCTACCACTGAGACAGAAGTTCATTTAGAAGCTGAGTGTCTAATTTCAATCAGGAAGCAGTCTCAACACACACACCTAATCCTAAACTACACGACAGTCTATTGCAAAGGCCAGCGGCAGCCCTTAGCTTTCCCGTTGTACGGCGAAGAAAGCCGAGACCCACCAAATCAAGGTCTGTCTGAGTTTATGAAGTCACCAATGGAAAAGGGTCTGAAGCTGGACAGACTGCTGCCCGCTCTTCTGTACGTTGTCAGGCACTTCCTTCCCTTAGACTCCAGGAGCTCAGTGGCTAACAGGAAAGAAATAGAGGGGAAAGAACGACTCTCCTGCCTATTGCCTCCTCCATCCCCTGCTGAAGGTCACCAAGAGCAGGACAGTCCTCAGGAAAGTATCTGCATAACTGGCAGTGCCCCATAGGCATCGGTCATAAGGTGAAGAAAATGGAAATATCCAGGCCAGCTACCACTCAGCCTGGCCAAGCTCAGTTCTGCCTTCCTGTATGCCTATACTTGTAGAAGTCTCTCTCCCCAGTACTTACGTATATGTTCAAAATTTCTGCATGTCCCTGATAAAGCATCAGAAAAGCGGAGAGCAGACCCACTGAGACAGACGGCACAAGCATTAGGTGCACAACAGAGAACCTTCAAACCAAGGAAGAATAACTATAAAACCAATTAAAGCCAAAGCATCGGGGGGGGGGCAGCATTGGTACATGGGGGACAGAGCACCGTCCTGGGTTTGGACAGAGCTGTTACTTGCTTGCTTGGTTGCTTGCTTGGGGTTTTTTGTTTTGCTTCTTGAGGGTTTTTTTAAGATTTCGTACAGTATGTTTTTATCATTTTTCACTGTCCCCAATCATCCCCCAGTTCCTCCCAGCCCCCCCCCCACTCACCCAACGTCATGTTCTTTCTCTTAAAGAATAAGGAGAAAACCAGAAAATTCTACTAAAAAATAAAAGTGGAGTTTGTTTTGCTTGGTTGGCATACCCAGTGTCAAGCCAGTGGTGAAAACCGGCTTTGTTTCTCCTTTCTCAGCAGCTATCATTTTGAAGTAGTTTCTGGGTAGAGGTAGCTCTTTGTGCTCAGGTCCCCTCCTCCATGCGGGGGCTTTGTCCGGCTCAGGCTTCATGTAGGTCCTGTGTCTGCTGTCACGGTCTCTATGAGTTCATATGTGCAACTGCCCTGTTGAGTCTAGAAAACGCTGGTCTCTTAAAATCTGGACTGAGGTTCCTGGCTGACCAAAGCTGGGACTTCACAGTTTAGCCTGTCCTGTTTTACAATCTGCCGCCCTGATGGCCCACTTGCAAGTGGGCTACAGACAAGCGTGCCTGGCTGTGAGAGCAAACTCACAGTAATGGCTGCCTTCACAGCACAAACAAGCAAGCTATTATTGCCTTTCATTCAAAGCTTTCAGATTTACAAAGAAGGAAAGTGGCAAAGGAAAAAAATGGGCAAGATGAAAAACAGAAAAATCTTCAGCCACGATTTCCTCCCTTCCATCGTGCTATCTCGTACCCACATAATTATGTTTAGACTTGGTCTCACACCTTCCCTATGCCCTGCCCTGGACACTGTCTTTAGTCTTCTAAGATACTGGTCGTGGGCCGCGGATGGAGGTGAGCCACTACTCCTAGCACAGGATAGAACTTGTTTTGCATAGTCAGCGTCCTTTATTTTACAATCTTGTGTTCTTAGGTGGCACTCTGGGTGCCAGGAAGCATAAAATGCTTTTATGTTGCAGCCCTTGCAAAACAGGCTGCAATGCTGGCCCATTGATGAATCTCTATCATCAATAAAGGATTTACAATGAAATTCCAATCCCTTAGTCTACAGTGCCCACACAAATTACATTACGTAGAGCAAACCTGGACTTCAGCATGTTTGGTTTTTCCTTCTTGACAAAGTCCTAAGCACTGTTGGCCAATAGGGAAGTAAAATAGGTGGGACTAGGAGTTGAGGAGGATTCTGGGAAAGAGAGACACAGGCAGACATCATGTAGCCACCATAGAAGTAAGAGGTCTGGACCCTTTCTGCGGTAAGAGAAATACTTAGATTAACAATTATGGGGTAAATACTTAAGTCAGAGATAGCCAGTAAGAAACCAAGCAAACGGCCAACAGCTTCATAATTAATATAGCCTTAATATAGCCTCCTGTGTGTTCATTTGGGACTGATGCTGGCACGGGGGGGGTGTAAGGGGGCGTATACCTGGTGTGTATAAGACTCTGGATTCAATCCATGGTACCACAAAAAGTAAAAAATAGGGTCTTCCACTGATGCCTAATTTCCATATTGAACCTTTTCCTTTATTCTTCTATTTCTTTTTACACTTGGCCCAGCTCTGTCTCTCTCTTTTTTTACCCAACAAGAGACTTAGTTATTAAGCAAAAGACCTAAGTGTATTAAAGAATCAAGAAAGGACAGAGTGTGAGGTGGAGCAATGGCCCAGTATTTAAATCTATTCTGATTCCAAAGGATCCAGATTCAGTTCCAAACACCCGCCTCAGATAATCCCATGGGATCCAACACCCTTATTGTATTTCATCAGGCACCCTGGCAGACACACAGACACACACACACATGAACTTAATTACTAAATGAGTCTTTTTTAAAAAGGAAACGTTAAAGTCTGTGCGCCCCATAAAGACAAAGGGAACAGGACAGGAAACATCAATAAGAAATTTTTTGACACATTTTTGCAGTAGAGAAGGCAGAGGGGTTTCTACTGAAGAGAGAAGAGGAATCTACAACTTTAGTATGTAGAAGGAAGGTATCAAAAGTAGGGAGAAATATACCCCTGGGAACCCAGAAAAGAGAGGCTCTGTCTGAACTTGACAGTGCTGGGTTTATAAGATGGAAATAGCAGTCCCCATACAAAGAAGTTAAGAGATATTGTGTCTGTCATTATCTAGAAAACAACTGATTCACGCTTTCAAAATAGGCAATTTCAATTTAGAATTGTCTTCCCCATCAAACTATCAGTCAAGACTACAAGAACAATGGCATTTTTCATGCAAATGAATACTCAGAGATGCACACTCTTTAAAGAGGCTACAATAGGATGAGTGACAGCTCTGGGGGTGGGGTGGACACCAGGCATGGCATCTATGAAGGAAACAAAAACAGGAGATCTAACCAGGAGCGATATAAACAACAGCCTAAGACAGCAAGATTGTATGTACCAGCAAGCCAAAGAAAAACCAAGTCAAGCAGGAAGAAAGAGGGTTCCATGAGGAGCAATGGAACCCACAAAGTATCTGATATGTTGGGGTGTCGGAGACCCTATCTTGACAGGTAGTTACTTGGAAGACCTACCAGAATCTTTGGGAAAGTTGGCAACCAATAAATGAAAAGTTAAGCAAGGACCGGAGAGGTACTCAGCAAGTAAAGGCACTTGATACCAAGCTTGAGTGTGACCCCTGGGACCCCTATGACTGGAGGAGAGAGCTGACTCTCAGAAGTTGTCTCCTGACCTCCATATACACACCACAGCATAAATGAACTCCCACAATGAGCACACACACACACACACACACACACACACACGAATTAAAACATAATTTTAAAAACTGAGTAAAGCAAACCCCGCCCCCCCATAGAAAATAAAACTATGTATAAGAAGCTAACACAACCAGAGGTCACAGTTTGGCTCAGAAGCAAATGTTATTTACAGGGTCAGAATTGCATAAATACTGACAAGGGGTTTTGACTCAAAACTGTGAACTGATTACATTAAGAAAAATCAGAAAGACATGGATAAGGGGTAGACTATAAGGGCTAACCTCCAAATCAATTATCTAAAGCTGGCCAAGAAATAGCAGGATGACTATATATTTTTAAATGTATGATGTGTGAAAAAACAATTAAAATCCAAAGCAGCTGCCCCTAAAGAGCTGGCCTGGGAACCTGGAGACGGGGGACAGCTTTGTCCTTTGGAGGAATTGTAGTTGCATTATATTACCACTATTTTACTTTGATTAAAATATATTAATAAAAACAAAACTAAATTCAAAAACCTGTATCCCAGTAATGTATACTGTGAATTAACATTTTAGAAAACCTGTAATTATCTTTGTGAGTACTGTAACTGAATTGCATTATATATTTTATTAAAAGCATTTTATTGAATGTAAACATTTAAAGTATCCACCGTTTAAGAGAACTTACAGAAATAAGTGCTTTATAAAATAGATACATTTGCTCATTTAATCTCCACACTCATCTAAGTGGTAGAGTGCCATGCATTGTCTTCCTCCACGTGAAGAAGGAGCAGTTGTCTCAGTTGCTTTTCTGTTGTTATGATAAAGTACCCCTGACAAAATCAACTCAAGAAAGAATGGTTTCATTTTGGTTCTGGGATGACAGTATCTATTGTGGCAGGGAATTCCCATGGCCAGTGTGGTAGCAGGAATACAAGACAGTTGCTCACGTCATACCTCCCCTCTCTGCCCCCTCAGGAAGCAGAGAGAAAGCAGGAAGTGAGGTTAGGTTATGAAACCTCAAGACCTGCCCCCCCAGTGACGCACATCCCCCACCAAGGCTCTACCACCTAAAGATTCTGCACCCTCCCAAACAGCATCACCAGCTGGGGACCAGATCTTTAAACATGAGAGTCTATGGAGGGGGGGGAGGGACATTCACACTCAAACCAAAACAAAAGCTGAGTTTGGCTAAGGCACAAGATGTGAAGCAGAGGCAAGGCGCCATACAGAGATTCTGACTCCAGGCCACCCCAGCACACCACCGATGGCTGCCTCTCTGTCCTAATCCAGCTTTCTCAATGCCAGTGTCCTTCCCAAGGGACCCATACCCACCTGCCTCACTTCTCTAAAGTGGGAGCACTTGACCATGACATCCACAGGACCTAGTAAAAGTAGACTGTACCCCCAGCATCCCTTTAATGGCATGATGATGACCAACCCTAATCCACGCCAACACCAGAAGCCAAGGAGAGACCACGGAACCCTCTACAGCTTCATCCCATGGCATCCATGGCTATACTGAACGAGATGAGAGCTAACCTGAGGCCCCTCTCATTCCAGGTGCTTCATCGGCCTCTTTCAACTTGCATGGCCCTGCCTTCTCTCCCTACCCCTCCTCCATCTCCCCGTTTTCCCTCCACACACGCCCCATGTGTAAGGCTGAGCCAAACCAAGAAGTCAGAGATCTATCACTGAAGGCATTCAGCAAAAGGATCCTCAAAAGGCATCAAGGCAGATTCATAAAAATGTTTGCCAAGAGTCACTCTAAGGTGTAGGTGTCGAGCAGAGGATTTAGCAGGATTTATGCAATTAGCAATTGCTGTCAGACAGAGTATACCCAAGATAAAATCACACGAGATGATCCTACACTAGATGAGAAATGAAGCCTACATTAGTGCCACTCCCGTATTCATCCTCAGGCCCTTCGGGCCCATCTTAAGCCTGCCAGCTCCAAGCTAGGCAAGCTAGACCCCAACAACTGCCTCTGGCCACCATTGCCCACCAGGACCAAGCAGACAGACTGGAACTGTCGGACAGTGAACCTCCACCCTTCACAGGTCTCAACAAATAACTGAGGAGAATCAGTGGCTCAGACGATGACTACCCAGCACCCTTGCAGGCCAGCTAGAGCAGTGATGAGTTTTCACCATAGTTTCCCAGGGCACCCAAGAAACAGTAGCCTCCCCTCCAACTTCCTGCCCCCCATCCTGTCTCAGGGCTTCTAGAAGAACTCAAATTACTACAAGGCCTGTCTAACTCAACAAAAATATCTTTAGAGAACCAAGCATACCAAATAATATCCATGGGGCCAAGCCATGATAAACAGACAGGACTGCTGCATAATTAGCACCTCTGGTTTTTAACGCAAAATAAATGTCAGAAAGACTTTCTGAAGTGTTGTAGACAAAGCCCTTTCAGATTTGTTTGCTCTGCTTTTCCTTCCCAGGGTTTCCTTTTTATCCCCTCCTTTCTCTCTCTCTCTCTCTCTCTCTCTCCTCTCTCTCTCTCTCTCTCTCTCTCTCTCTATCTATCTATCTATCTATCTCAGAGAGGGTCCCGCTACACAAATGTTCTTGTCTCTGCAAGGCTGGGTTACAGGGGTATGCCACCATGCCTGGTCCCTTCAGACCATTTCTCCATTGCTTTTTCTTCTTTGCAAAGGCAAATCTCTGACCTCCATCTACCCAAGGCTCAGGGATCACTGGAGAAAAGGGATAAGACCCAAAGGTGGCAGATGACTACAAGGAGCAGTTCTTTTCAGATACAACAGGACAGTGGCACATATGGACCCAGTAGTCGTGACAGCGTAGGTTCTTTGATCATTCACATGTTTTCTATCCTGGTGTTGTCCCTTTAGCTGAGTCTTCTGGATTATAAATCATTTGTTCCTCCTTCAGAGCCTGTGTTCTGGACATATCACATACTGTGACACGTTTCATCCAAAGAGGCAGGTAACACGATCATCCCCCCAGTGAACACATCAAGAGACTGAGGCACAGATTAAGCAACTTTACCAAGATGGAAACCCAGGTTTCCCGAACCCTAGCCTTACTGGAGTTCACAGTCCAGTGATGTGGAATATTCCTTGACACTGGGTGAATGCATGTTGCTGTGACTGGTTTAATAAACAAGCTGACTGACCAATAGCTGATCGGGATGAAGTTAGGTGGGAAAGCAAACTGAGAATGATGGGATGAGGAAGGGCGGAGCCAGAGGAGTCTCTTGTAAATGCAGAGGGAAGAGAAGATGATTGTGCTCTTGACCGTGACCCCAGTGGAGGAGGTGGAGGTGGACTTGCTGGCCACCAGCCTAGCTGCAGGTTCAGGGAGACGATGTTTCAAAGGAACAGTATGAAGAGCTATAGGGCAGGACACCTGATTGCCTCTTCAGGTCTTCATTCATGAACATCCACACATTTACACATGCTTACCACTGCATGGCAGAACGTAATAAGGAATATAGGCTAACCTAAATTATAAGAGCTGGTTAGTAATAAGCCTGAGCTATTGGCCAAGCATTTACAATTAATATAAGCCTCTGAGTGGTTATTTGGAAGTGGCTGCCAAGACAGCAAAACCCCACCTACAGTCCAGTCCAATCCATGCTAGAGTCTCCTTGAGCCTAGGAACCAGACTCAGAAAAGAGTCCCTTCATGGGCTAGAGCCGATGTGAATGCAGCAATGAGTCGGGCAGCATTTGTCAGGAGCTTGTATACAAACTTTGCAAACAAGCTTCATTTCCCCACGAGTTTCTCAAAACACAATGGTTCTGCAGAAGGGTAGAAGAGATACTACCTAATGTAATAGCTCTCCAATGAAGATGGATGCCAATGAAGGGGTACCTAGATCCAAAACCATATCTCAGCCCTTACTTAATTGGAATTGAATAGTCAAGCAGGCTCTCTTTAGTGTCCAAGAAGAAATAAATATTTGACTCCAGCACCCTCCTTTTTAAGTAAAATGCTATGACTTGAACTAAGTGTGAGCAAAGACTTGCACTCCCAGCGTTGTCCCTCCCTCTCACCCCCGTGCCTGGGTGTTGTCCCAATGCCTCCTTCAGATCTGTGAAGCATCGTCAGCGGCTACCTTTGCTCTGTTCGTGTCAGCACAATTGGCAGTGCTTCCATTGTCTCTACCCAGGAGAACAGAACACAGGCAGCTTCAGTGTGTAAATAATGCATTCAGTCCTAGCCAGACAAAGGTTTCTCGGTGACTCAAAGACAAAAACAGGAAGCAGAAGGGTGTTGTTGTGGGACACATGACACCCTGAACCCAGAGGAGAAGCTCAAGCTGTCAGCGACACTCGTTTGCCAACAGCAATTTCATTTGCGCAAAACCCATCATCCATCACATTAAATTAATGTTGTTAATTTGAATTTTATTGGATTTTGTCATTTTATTTGCTTTAAATGTGTGGATCTCTGGTGACTTTGTGATTATATGAGAGTTCTACATGCTAAGAGTGTACACCTAGCTTTATTTTACACATAGTTAAATAAGATTATAATAAAAACAATCTAAGACTACTCTGGGGTCCATATGAGTCTTTTCTTTTTTTTGTTTTGTTTTTGTTTTATTGAGACAAGGTTTCTCTGTATTGCTTTGGAGGCTGTCCTGGAACTTGCTCTGTAGACCAGGCTGGCCTCGAACTCACAGAGATCTGCCTGCCTCTGCCTCCCGAGAGCTGGGATTAAAGGTGTGCGCCACCACTGCCCGGCAATATGAGTCTTTTCTGTTTGAACACTAACCCTATAGACATGTCATCTCCTCCAAACCTGGGTGTGCTGATGATGACACGTCTCCTGTGTGGTCCTCATAAAACTTGCTCTTGCCTGATGCTCTGTGATTTTTTACAACTTGTGGCATCACTGGCTTGTTCCATGTGTCTCAACCCTTCTGAGACTCTTAAAAGAGGTGAACAAAGCATTTCTCAAAACTACCAAGGACAGAAGGGGACATTTTGCCACAATCTCCAAGCCCTCTTGAGTCAAGGATCAACCTATGGGCTATTTTCCTCTTTGCATCATCATGTAGGTGACTCATTAATGATGTTCTATGGAAGTCTCAGGTTGGTTCCCAGAAACCATGGTGCAGAAAAAGACGAGGGAATTGTTTAGCTGAAGGTAGATGTTACTAGTCTGAATCTGTGAGACTCTGGCTGCCCAGTAACAGCTAGAGTACAAGATGGGCAGACAGGATGTAAGGCAGGACAGAGGCAGAGATGTCTGGCATACTCAGCAACTGGCAAAATGCTTCTTGAAAGAGAAATGCTAGACTTTCTAGCAGGATTCCTCCCATACTTCCTTACAACATCTGTATACTCAACTGTGATCTACTATGGTCATCCAGCTTCAGACCCAAAAGATTCTAGGCTTCCTCTTTATACTATTCATGTACGATTATGATGCCACACTTGCCTGTGGAAATGACAAGGCTATATGGTCATGGCTTTCATTTTTCATATAGCATTTCCATACACTAACCATGTTATCTAAATAGCCTCCTTCCCCTACGTGAAGTTACACATGCCCATGCCTAGAGATCTGATGCTATAAATGGTGTCCAAATCAAGTAGTAGCTTCTACTAAATCCTGCAAATATTAGCCAAATCCCAGTGATAAACAATGTGTCAGAAGAGTACACCGTGTCCCTGGACTCAGTCCTTTCCTCGGCCTGGAGATAGAAATGTGCACCAAGAGGAGTCTTGGAGAAATAGAGTGGGACTCAGAGAGCAGGTGCTCCCACTCTTCTGGGAGGCTAGGGACAACTTGCTCAGGAGAAAATGTCAGGATGGGCTCTGGCTGTTTGGAAGGATCCTCTCAGACGAGATAGAAAACAAGAAGAAAGGTCCCAACACTGGTCTTCTCCCAGGCAGTCTCAAGCTTTCCATGTCTTTCTACTCTGGTAGTTTTCCAAGTCTGATGGCTTCAAGGTGTGCCAGACTCAGTTGCAGGATCTCAGGACACAGATGGGCAGTGAGGAGATGGAGCATAGGATTTAGCTAGCCCCGCCCCCTTCAATTCAAGCAACTGAGTCAGGAAAAAAAATGAACAATGCCAAACAACATCCAAGAAGTCGAAGTTGGGGCTAGAGATGGCTCACTGGGTAAGAGTGAATTCAAATACCCAAGACGCACATTTAAAAAAAAAAGCATGGGGTACCCGCCTTTGCTCCCAATATTGGAGGTGGAGACAGACCCACTGACCGACTAGCCTAGCTGAAATGGCGAGCCTCTGGTTCAGTGAGAGACCCTATCTTAAGTGATAGAGGAAGATACCCCCCTCGGGTCTCCATATGTGTCCACATAGGAGCATGCATCCACACACTCACGTGCGTATAACACACATGCACACACACTAACAATGTAAGGAAAAGATGATTCAAAGTAACCGTCAGTAAATGAGAGAACAGCCATGATCCGAAGCAGCCCCTCAATGGCGGGCAGAGCCTGGCAGCCTTGCCAAGCCTGGCTTCCTCCCTCTCCTCCCCCAGCCACTCGCAAGAAGACTTCCCGTCATCTATGAACTGTTGGTCGGCTTTAGGGGAAGCTGCCTAATGTTTGGACACCTGGTGGGGGATTTACTGACACCCCATGTTCCCCCTCGGGCTAAAATACAAAGGAAGTTCTAAGTCGTAATACATTTCTCCTTCCTTTACTCCCTCTTCTCACACAGGGGCTTGAGCAGCAAGATAAATGAAATGCACTTCTTGTCCACTAACCCAGCAAAAGCCATTTGTCCCCTTGGCCAAGGGAGGGGAATAGGTATTTGCAGAAGGGGACCTGTGGCTTTGAGAATGTCCAGATGAGTTCTCTTCTGGGATACGTGAGAGGAAACACAGCTCTGTACTGTTCCCGCCACGCTGATGCCCTGGGTCCCTAAAGCCACACCCCCACTCAACAAGCACAAATCAGGGAGAGGAATGGAGGCTGGACATTTGACCTGCAACTCTCAGTGGGTAGCTAAATTCTCATCCAGAAATAATGCGGTCGGTGAGACAGATTGTGGAAAAAACACTGCTTCAAGTTTGTTTACATTTTCCTGATTAGAATTAGCCCCAAAAGCATGGAGAATATCCCTATCAACTGATTCTTCTCCTGTACTAATATATGTATGTGCAAAAACTAAAGATCAGACATAAGCAAATAGCAGGAAAGGCAATTGTTGACTTTGCAAATGGTGTATCCTTAATACTTCTAATCCAGGGACTAATGTTTCTGGCTTTGTCGAGAAATGCCAAGACTGTTACCTTCAACTGCTTCTATAAATTAGTACACACACTTTGGTGTATTGAGGGGGTATAATCAGAATGAAAATATTGACATAAGCAAACACTCGTTTCTGGCAATAGAAAAGTAAATACAAACATGATTCCTGGCAGCATTGGTTCATCCTGCTTTTTTCTCCCAGGATTATCATATCATCATCTTCTTCTTCATCTTCATCATCATCGTAAGGTACCGCAGCACCATGTATCTGAGGACAAGATGCAATATCTGACCTCTTCTTCTTTCCACTTTTTTTTCAATCTAGAATTAATATCTGCAAATCCCTTCATCCTTATAACTTGTGTCCACTTTGACCTACGCAAGCTGGCATCTCCACAGCCAAAGCAAGAAACAAACCACATTAAAGGAGCATTACCAAGGCCAATAGCTGACAGCAAGGATGTCAGTTACTGAAGAAATCTCATATACTATAAATGAGAAATTTGCATACTAGATAAACAGAGGCTGACAGTTTCTATATCCTTCGAACGGCAGGCAACAGTCTCATGGAGGCTACATTAGTAGTTGTGTGTGCATTCAGCAATGGGTATCCAGCCTGATCCGGCTTCTGATGAAGGCTCGTCTCCTGCCTTCCTGCTAAGTCCTCAACTGATCTTTCTCTGGTTTGGAGAATGAGAGACTGTGAGCCGTCCGGTGCCCCTTCTGACTCTCTTATCTGATCAGATCCCCATCCATAGAGTGTCATTTAACCTTAATCACTCCCAACACATACACTCTGGAGCACCAACATTCCAGCATCAGGGAAACCATACTGGGTCCACATGGGTGCCTATGGAGAAATCACCATCCTCAGGAATTTGAGTACATAATTTAATCAGTCAGTTATCATTTATTCACAAGCTCCTACTGTGTGCCAAGCACATGAAGAAAGAAAGAGACTAAAGAGGAAAAACCTATTTAGAGAACATGCATGGGTAAACAATCATATCTAGCAACTGCCTGTTCTTTTCACATATTTTGTGGATAAACTTTTGAGTACATATTCATAAACTCTCAACACGCTGCCTCCCCGCGTAGAGCATGGCACTTCAGACGAAACCAGTACAATTCAAATCAGTGTTTATTTGTTCCTCCCAAGTTTGGATGCAGTTGTGTGTCTAAGTTGTATTGCTGAATTTTCACCACTTATTTATCAAAAGAGCTCTTCCTCTGAATCAGCCACTGAAATCTGGGAGCCCTTGAGTGCAGGAGCTTTATCTCATTCTGAAGCCCCCAGCTACACTGTGTTTGATACACAGTGGACCTTTATAAAACTGTCGAATGAATAAAAGATGAATAATGACCACATATAAAAAATTTCAATGTTGTACCCATGTTTGTTTATTTAGGAATAACCACTTGGATTTGATAACCTATCAGGGGGCTTCTCCTTGGGAAAAATGAATTCTCCCTCCCTATCTATCAGCAGCTATCAATTGCCTATCACTCTCCACCTACGGGAAGGAACTTAGGAGATTGCCTCCATCCCTATTGGTATGTCAGCAAGTGTTGTCATTGTGCCTATCTTGTTTAGATGACCATATGTTTAAGATCTCGTGGGTGCAGCTTCCCTCCCATATATAAAAGATGCAATCTTGCATCTGGGGTCCTGTGCCTCTGGCACTTACAGCCCTCCAACCCCCCCATCCTTTTATGTCTCCTGAGGCTTAGATGTCGAGGTCAGGACATAGATTATCAAGTGTGGCTGCTCTCTGCATTTTAATCAGTTCTAGATTTCTGTGGTGGTCCCCAAGTGGGGCAAAAAGAAGGCTCACTGATGGGTGAGAGCTGCACTTACTTTTGGGTGCAAGGATAAGTGTTTGGGGTGCAGTTAGGATTACATTGCTTTAGAAAAGTTACAGGAGCAGGTGTTCCTCTGGGACCCAGGACCTCATCAACCACTCATATTTGGCCAAGTTTACAGAACTAGGTATGAATTAACTTGGACTCCGTGGGCCTTAAGTTCAACTAGACAGTTATTGGTTGCTCCCAAGATATAAGTGCCACAGTTGTACCTCTGGTGGTATTTTGTCTTTTAGGTCCAAAATTCAGAGAGAGTTTTGCTATGTACCACTAGCTAGCCTGGAACTCACTCTGTAGACCAGGTTGGCCTCAAGCCTACAGAGATCCACCTCTCAAGTGCTGGGATTAAAGGTGTATGTCACCTTTAATTATTAAAATATTGTTTTTTCTATTATATACCACCCTTTCCCATAAGTCAGCAGTTTAAAATAATATAGGATTTAATCCTTTAATCAACAAATCCTAATTATAAGATCCTGCCTGGATTTTGCTTAAGAGTCTCTTTTTTTTAGATTTATTTTTGCTTGAGAGTGTGTGCATTTGTGTGTGTAACTCACACATGTGCAAATGCCTGAGGAGGTGGTGAGAGAGAGAGAGAGAGAGAGAGAGAGAGAGAGAGAGAGAGAGAGAGAGAGAGAGAGAGAGAGAGAGAGAGATTTACATGTGTGCAGATACCTGAGGAGGTCAGCAGAGGGCATCAGAGCCTCTGGATCTGGAGTTACCAGATGACAGTGAGCTGTCTGATGTAGGTACTGGGAACTGAACCTGGGTCCTCTGGAAGAACATTAAGCACTCTTTTTGGTTTGGTTTGGTTTCGGTTTTAGGTGTTTGGCTTTTCAAGACAAGGTTTCTCTGTGAAACAGTCATAGCTGACCTGGAACTCACTCTGTAGACCAGACTGGCCTCGAACTCACAGAGATCCGCCTGCCTCTGCCTCTCAAGTACTGGGATTAAAGTTGTGTTCCACTACAGCCTGGCACAGTAAGCACTCTTAACTTCTGAGTCACCTCTCAACCAAAGACTTAATTTTTAGTTCCTGTTGGCAACATCAAAAGTCATAGCACTCAGTGAACAGTTCCTAATTTCATATCATTAGTTCCTCTCCTGTCATCAAAAGCTAACTTCTCTACCCACCAAAAAAAAAAAAAAAATTAAACGTATCACCCGGGTAGACGGCACACCGTTCAGTGCCATGAGTTCCCCTCAAACTAACCACCATAAGTGTGAGACTTCCTTTTCATCCCACATCCAGTCACCAAGCTCCCACCAGCTTCCAGGCACTGTCCCAGATAGAGCAGGACTAATGGCAAGAACTACACACTGTCGCTGCTCCCTGACACAAGCGAGCAAATCTGCCGCCAGCTGGTGCTCAATTGCAACCTGAATGGAGTGCACCGGAGAAAAGGAATGCAGGCCTTGAGACCGAGGACAGGGGATCCTGTACGAATACTTCAAGACTTTGTCAGTACCAAAAGCTACAACTGCCCCATAGCCACAATTTCATGTACCACACTGTGCCCATCACCTCCTGAGTTTCCTGAGCATTCCCTCAAGAGACACCATCTCCATCTTGGATCACACAAAGACATACAATGCCCTGACCCCAGCAGCCTTCTCTCTCCCCCATTACCTCCTGTTCTTTGCTCCCACATACCCTGGTTTAAAGTACACCGCCTGCCGCCACGTCTTTCTACTCCTATGAAAGGCCTCAGACTCTCTTCCAGCAAATTCACTCCAACTCAGCTTTCTCCACGCTTCTGCCCATGCAGAGCATCGCAAGAGAAAAACGTGCAGTCGTGCCAGATCTGTTAGTTCCCTTTAAACTCAAGGGTCTGTGTCTGACCACAGAGATCTAAGCCCAAGCCAATCCCCTCACTAGAACTCTCAAACTGCTATCTCACGGCTCTCTCTTCTTCAGCCCTGTTATCAGCCAGCTTGTCCATCCTCACTCTGAGGTGACAGTCTACCCTACAGTACTGGGAAGCCACGCAGTAAATTCAAGCTCCCACACATTCCTACCACTGAATCTGTCTGTCCACCAGCATGTGTCTAACGCACACCTGTGTCTTCTCTCCCACGGACTGGCTGCCCGTTGCACCTTTCCAATGCAAACTTGGTCACTGGAGCTCACCTCTTTGTGTCTACCCAAGGACATCACACTAAGGAGTCTCCTTTTGTCTCAATTGGCAAGTTTTCCTACTCCGCGACCCATTCCCGATATCACTTAAACATACTCCTATGTCTCCCATCTCTAGAGGTCAGTCTCCTGGATGGCCCCTCTCATTCCAACCACTATTCCGTTTTCCTATGACCTTCGCCTTGGCGGTGTTCCCTCCTTTACTGCCCCAGACCATCTTCCCCGGTTCCTTCTTCAACCTGCTTCTGTTAAGACTTTTACTCCCCTGCCACCAGTACCAGTGACATCCAAACTGCCACACCCACTGATCAATTCTCAGTCCTTACTCATTCAGACAGCAACATGCGACATGAACCAGCTCTTCCCCTTGTAAACATGCTCTTCTGTTGGCTTTGGGGGACACCGTACACTCTGGCCCAATGCCAAGCCGTCCTTGTCAGCTTTCTTTGCTATTCTGTTCCTTCTCCAAAATGATGTGGTGCACCAGACCTTAGTCCTCGGCCATTTAGTCACCTCTTATCTACTCCCCTGAAAATCTCCCCTAGTTAGAGCTAGAAATACCACCTGTGCTGAAAACTCAAGTGTATGTCCCTGGTGCAGTTCACTCTAACCCCAAAAACATATCAGAGTTCCATGTACAGCAGGCATCCACACTTATTAGCATCACTAAAACCAAAACCCTTGCCCCATCCCCTCAAACCCACTTTACTACCACGGCCCTCATCTTGGTCCATGGCTACTCCATTCTTAGGTAAGCAAAATTGTGACTCCTTCACTGGGTGATGTTTTTTTCTCTAGAATCCCTCCCATCCAACACATCTGTGATTTCTGTCCTCTCTACCTCTGAAATATCTTCATGGCTTGGGTATAGCTCAGGGGTGGAATATTGATGAGCATGCACAAGAGCACAGATCCGATCCCCAGTGCCAGCCACACAATAAAAACAAAAGCATGACTGGGAAGCAGATTTCGTGCACCTCTCTCCTAAACGCTCACCAGGGTGTTTGCAGAAACCTCTGTTCTTTTCCTGCTTGGTCACCCAACTACCAGAAACTCATCGTGTCTCTTATCGTGGTCCACTCCCAAGAGATCTTTGACTCCCATGGAAACCCCACTGTTGAAGTTGATCTCTACACCTCAAAAGGTCTCTTCCGAACTGCTGTGCCCAGCGGTGCCCTCCACCGGCATCTATGAGTGCCTAGAACTCCGTGACAATGATAAGACGCGCTACATGGGGAAGGGTATCTCAAAGGCTGTTGAGCACATCAATAAAACTATTTCACCTGCTCTGGTTAGCAAGAAACTGAACGTCGTGGAGAAAGAGGATATCGACAAGGTGATGATTGAGATGGACGGCACTGAGAATAAGTCTAAATTTGGCGCAAATGCCATCCCTGGGAGTGTCCCTGCATGTCTGCAAAGCAGGTGCCGCAGAAAATGGGGTACCCCTGTACCGTCATATCGCTGACTTGGCTGGCAACCCTGAAGTCATCCCTCCCGTCCCCAATTTCAATGTAATCAATGACGGTTCCCATGCTGGCAACAAGCTGGCCATACAGAAGTTCATGATCCTTCCCGTGAGGGCGTCCAGTTTCCGGGAAGCCATCTGCATTGGGGCAGAGGCTTACCACAACCTGAAGAATGTCATCAAGGAGAAATACAGGAAGGATGCCACCAACGTGGGTGATGAGGGTGGGGGTTCACGCCCAACATCCTGGAGAACAGAGCTCCCGAGCTGCTGAAGAACTCAACTGGGGAGGCCGGCTACACTGACCAGGTTGTCATCGGCATTGACGTGGCTGCCTCTGAGTTCTTCAGGTCTGCCAAGTATGACCTGGACTTCACGTCTCCTGATGACTCCAACAGGTACACCACACCCGACCAGCTCGCTGACCTGTATAAGTCCTTCATCCGGGAGTATCCAGTGGTGTCCATCGAGGACCAGGATGACTGGGAGGCCTGGCAGAAGTTCACAGCCAGCGCCATTATCCAGGTGGTTGGAGATGACCTCACAGTCACCAACCCTAAGAGGAATGCCAAGGCTGACAGTGAGAAGTCCTGCAACTGCCTCCTGCTCAAAGTCCACCAGATTGGCTCAGAGACCGCGTCTCTGCAGGCGTGTAAGCTGGCCCAGTCCAATGGCTGGGGCGTCATGGTGTCCCATCGCTCTGGGGAGACTAATGATACCTTCGTCGCCGACCTGGTGGTGGGGCTCTGCACTGGGCAGATCAAGACTGGTGCTGCCCCTTGCCGATCTGAGCATCTGGCCAAGTACAGTCAGATCCTTAGAATAGAGGAAGAGCTGGGCTGAGAGGCCAAGTTTGCTGGCAGATGCGTCAGGAAGCCCCTGGCCAAGTAATGTGGGTAGGGATCCTGCTGTCATCATGGTGGCCCAAGGCCGGCCCAATGCTTGTCCCTCCCATGCCACCTCTTACTTAGACATCTGGCCACCTGGAGCCCTGCTGGAGACCCCAGCTTTGTAACTATGTGATTGGCTGAATCATTGTTTCTGTCACCACCTCACTTCTAAGCTAGTGTTTGGAGCCCAGTTTAATCTCTAGGGTGGCCATAGGCAAGATCCCCCCACCCCAGTGTTTCTACATACAAGATAAAAGCCCCAGTCCTTATAAAACTAAAAAATAAAGCATGTCCAGAATCCAACCACTGCTCAGCACTTCCACTGCCAAAGCCTGGCCCAAAGGTACCATCAACCACCTCCACTCTGAAAACAGACCACTGATCTTCCTGACCCTTCCTGGACTGTGTGTTACCAACACAGCAACCAGAATGGTCACTCTGAAAACAGACCACTGATCTTCCTGACCCTTCCTGGACTGTGTGTTACCAACACAGCAACCAGAATGGTCACTCTGAAAACAGACCACTGATCTTCCTGACCCTTCCTGGACTGTGTGTTACCAACACAGCAACCAGAATGGTCACTCTGAAAACAGACCACTGATCTTCCTGACCCTTCCTGGACTGTGTGTTACCAACACAGCAACCAGAATGGTCACTCTGAAAACAGACCACTGATCTTCCTGACCCTTCCTGGACTGTGTGTTACCAACACAGCAACCAGAATGGTCCTCGGAAAACATAAAGCAGACCGTATCACCAAGCCGGCTCAGCATGCTCTGGTGGCCTTCCATTTCAGGACAAAAGCCTTCCTCAGATGCCACAGGAACACCCCACCTGCTTCTCTGGCCGCTACTCCTCCTCCTCCATGCCACCCCGCCCTTCTAGTGGCTTTTCAAACAGACCGGTCACTCGGGGACTTTGCATGGACTTCTTCCTCATTGTTCTCTCTCTTTCCCCACAAATCTGTTTCTCAATCTCTTACCTTCCTTGGCGTCCATCATGTCACACTGGGCTCTTCTCTGCCCAAGCCTCATTCACTGACAGCCTACTCCCCATATCCTTACGTCATTCCACTTTTATGAAATGCTCATCAGCTTCCAACATAGTATATTATTCATGTATTCTGATTGTTATCTGCCCATTAGAATACAGGCTCTAGCAGGCACAAATTTTGTTCACTTTTCAGATGCCTAGATCAGTGCTTGGCATGCTGTAAATACCCAGTGGGTCTGTGTTAAGCAAATCTATTTGACGAGAGGCTGTAATGTCAAAACTAAAAGTCGGAATTAAAATATGCACAGTGTATCCAGGAGTCAAAGTGGGAATGCAGGGAAAGGACCACTGGATTCCCACTAATAGGTTAGCATTTACTCGCACATTTACACAAATGTGTTCATCAAATTATCTGGTTGCTACTTTGGAAAGCAGCCTGAGGCAGAAAGAAGGCTCCAAACACCTGCTGTTTCTGGGCGAGTTTAAGTACTTCTAAAATTCCCTACAATCCATCAAACTCTAAAGAGTAAATGGCGATGAACTTGTGCTCCTAGGGTAAATGAAAAGAGTGTATGCATGGTCCATCACACCCTAAATTCCCTTTAAAATTCAGGCTCAGGGCTGGGAGAACGGCTCAGCCGGTTATGCACTTTCCACGCAAGTTCGAGGACCATATCTGATTCCTCAGAGTCTACATAGCAAGGCCAAGCATGGAGGTGTGCACCTGTGTTCCCAATGCTGGGAGAGATGGAGGAACACAAGAGCCACTGGGGCTTGCTAGCCAGCCAGTCTAGAAAAAGCAGGCTCAGTTACAGGTCGTGTCCCCTCAGTGAACAAACATGGGGGACAACTGAGGAAGACGCCTGATTAGGAGTGTCTGGCTTCCACACCCATAGATGCACATATGTATGCTTATCCCCACACACCCATGCCTATACACGTGAACATGTACAGACACACACAAATGAAGCAGGCTTTCACTTCAAGTCATCTTGTAGTCCTCTCTCTAATGTGTGTGTCTTAATATAAAAGTAGCATTAAACTATACAACAGTTTAGCTCCTTGATTATCTAGTCTTTTAGTAAAATTCACACACAAGCCAAAAAGGAGTGCAGTGTTGGCCCTGGGCATCACTCGCCAGGAAGCCTGGGATCCCATTTTGAGGTTCCGTACACACTTTGAAACCGAACACTAACTATTCACAATGAAAGCCAAGTTGAAGCACAGGTACACACCGGCGTCTCCTCTTGACTGGCCCTAGTGACATTTTCTAATGGTTTTATGAAAACATTCCTGTGAATGAAGTGAACCCTAGGTATATTTCCGGCTGTACTTCCAAAGGCCTCTAGAGACCAGACACTTTGTTGCAGTTAGGCAGAGCAGTTGTATGTTTTCCCTTTCAAGTCCTTGGCAGTTCTATCTCAGAAGAAGTCATTAAAACTGAGAGAATTTAGGAAGAAGATAATTAACATTGATGTGCATTTCAATTCCTAACTAGCTAAAAGAAGGGAAAGGTTTTATATTTCAGAACAAAGTTTGGAGTGAAGTTGAGTTCAGACAGGCACTGGTTGACCAGCTGGCCGTTCCTTCCCCCCTCCCCCCCCAGTTTCTTCTATTCATGTCCCCTTCTTTTCTTCCTTCTCCTCCCCCATAAGAAATGGGTTTTTGGATGAAAAGCCACACTGGGGTTGAGGGTAATTCTTTGACTTAAGTCAAATCTCTGACTCTGTCTGCACAGAGTGTAGATATTCAGCCCATGTTATGGCCTGACTCATTTCTTGAAATCCAAAACCCTGGTACATCAGAACAAGACTCCATTTTAAAACTGTGTTTTTACAGAGATAATGAGGTCATTAAAAAAAAAGGAACCCTAAGCCAATGTAACTGCTGCTTTTCTGAGATTGGGGTACATGCAGGAATAGAAAAAGGGTCTTTGAAGATGTGGGCCAAGACAGCCATCAATGAGTTATGAACCTCAGATGAACCTATCCCTGCAGACTCCTTGGGCTCATACCCTTGACCCTGAAACGAAGAGGTACTGGGAGAAGTGAAGGTAGCTGTTGACTATACCCAGATAGAGAAACAAAACAGCTGGGTGGTGGTGGTGCACGCCTTTAATCCCAGCACTCAGGAGGCAGAGGCAGGCGGATCTCTGTGAGTTCAAGGCCGGGCTGGACCAACAGCCTCCAAAACAATACAGGGAAACCCTGTCTCGTAAAACCAAAAAAAAAAAAAAAAAGAAAAAGGAAAAAAAGAAACAAAACAGCAGGTAGAGGAGACTGAAATCCTGAAAGTTCGATTGCATCTTTTTGTTGTTGTTTTGTGTTTCGAGACAGGGTTTCTCTGTATTGCTTCAGAACCTGTCCTGGAGCTCAGTCTGTAGACCAGGCTGGCCTTAAACCCACAGAGATCCACCTGCCTCTGCCTCCCGAGTGCTGGGATTAAAGGCATGCGCCACCAATTCCCGGCTTCAATTGCATCTTTAGACCCACAAAGGACACTTGTCATGAATGGGTCCCTTTGCACCTACTAATGACCCCTGTCACCTGTAAAGACTCTTACATCTCATGGTGACTGTAGGAAGCTTTCCAGAGCTCCCCAGGTGGCCCATGTCAGCCTGCCACTGCATGACCTACAATGGCTGAAAACAAGGTTGCTTCACCCCTGCAGCGGGAGCCAGCTCAGCCAAATCCCTGGAGCCTCCAGGTCTGCCAGAGTGCAGCCCTGCATCTTGGTAGGCCCAGAAAAAGCAAACCCTTGTTTGCTGTAAGGATTCTGAGCTGACTCAATTCTATTAAGACCCGGTAACGTGGGCTCTGGAAGTGTGTGGATTTGCTGGTCTTGGCTACAGATGTCTTAGGCAGGTGAAGAAGAAAGAAAGAAAATTGCTTCCATTTTGCTCTGCTGTACCCAGATGCCCCAAGTAAAGAGATGCGTCTCTCAACAGTGACAATGCAGGGGAGTTGGTCCCTGCAAAGATCCTGAATCCAGTCAACTCTGTCTTCTTTGCACTGATAAGGGTTTACTGGGGAAAATCCATAATCCCTGCACTAATACGGTCTTAGGACAATCTGCCAATAAATAAATCTTAAAAGGAAAATGTGCCAGGAGCACTTATTAAATAAATGGAAAAGCATTCATGGTACAACATCCAACAATGCACCTCATTATTGCACAAACTCAGATTGCTTCCATTTTGTTCCCTAAAGCGACATGGAAGATAGACAATAGTCCTAGTCCTTCTTCCAAGCCTCCCATTCACTCAGTCACAGGGAGTCACGGAGAATGCCTCTAATCCCAGCACTGGGGAGGTTCCAGGAGAAAGACTGCCAAGAGTTCAAAGCCAACCTTGGGTATATAGGTAAGTTCAAGGTCAGCCTGGGATACATACTGTGGTAATTTGGAGGAAAATGGGCCCCAAAAGGAGTGGCACTATTAGGAGGTGTGACCTTGTTGGAGTAGGTGTGGTCTTGTTGAAGGAAGTGTGTCAACTGTGGAGGCAGGCTTTGGGGTCTTATATGTGCTCAAGCCACACCCAGAGAGACAGACCACTTCCTGTTGTCTGCAAGTCATGATGCAGGACACTTGGCTACTTTTCCAGCACTACGTCACACCGTGATGATAATGAACTTAACCGCTGAAAATATAAGTCACCTCAATCTAATGTTTTTCCTTTATAAGAATTGTTGTGGTCATGGTGTCTCTTCACCGCACTAGAAACCCTAAGATACATACCAAAATACTGACTTTAAAATAAATAAATAAAAGATTTAACTCAGTCAACCAGCATTAACTGAGAGCCTTCTATTTGCCAGTCAGGGTGACAGATATAGGAACAAATGGACAGATGAGATATGGTTCCTTTCTTCAAATAACTCGTTACCAATAGGACAAGCATACACACAGGTCACAGTAGGTTTATGAAGCATCATGACACACACTCAAACTGAGGCAAAGTATTAATTAAGAAGAGACGGAAAGCTTTGCCTGAGAATCTGAAGGCACCTGAATTTTAATTCTGTATCAAAGAAGACACAGGCGCCGGGCCGTGGTGGCGCACACCTTTAATCCCAGCACTCAGGAGGCAGAGGCAGGCGGATCTCTGTGAGTTTGAGGCCGGGCTGGACCTACAGCCTCCAAAACAATACAGAGAAACCCTGTCTCGTAAAAAGAAGAAGAAGAAGAAGAGGAGGAGGAGGAGGAGGAGGAGGAGGAGGAGGAAGGAGGAAGAAGAAGAAGAAGAAGAAGAAGAAGAAGAAGAAGAAGAAGAAGAAGAAGAAGAAGAAGAAGAAGAAGAAGAAGACGACAACGACGACACAAGCCACAGAGTGGCTGCCCCTGGTACATTACAGCCTCAGTCTGGCTGTCCAGGTCCAGGACCAACTGCATCCCTCACTGCTGCCCCCACGCAGAGTCTACACCCCAGCTGTGACTCATCAGGCCTAGATTGGCTTCTGCCTATGGAAGGTCAGGCAAGAGGTGAGCTGAAGCCATGGGAAGGCAGTAAGTTTTTCAGTCCAAGATGGGGAGAGGATAGAAAACAGCCGTAGAGAATATCCCAAATGGGCCGATAAGATGGCTTAGCAGGTAAAGGCACTTGCCACCAAACCTAATGACCTGACTGTGGTCCTTGGGATCTACACACATGAAAGAACGAGAGAAGCATCTGGGGCATGAGCATCTTACTTTTGCTTTCCATAGCTATATATATGGATAAATACCATGACCAAAATCAACCTGGGGAGGAACGGGTTTACTTCATCTTATAGCTTCTAGTCCATCCTCCAGGAAGTCAGGGAAGGGACTCAAAGGAGGAACAGGGAGGCATGAATTGAAGCAGAGGCCACAGAGGAATGCTGCTTACTAGCCTGCTCGCTATGGCTTGCTCATCACACCTTTTTATACCACTCAGGACCACCTGTCAACAGGCAGCACCGCTCCCAGGATGCTGGTCCCTCCCACATCAACCACCCATCAAATGAATTCCCCCACACATACTTGCTACAGGCAATCTCAAGGAGGCATTTTCCTAATTGAGGTTCCTCTTCCCAGATGGCTTCAAGTTGAAAGAGAACTAACAGGGACAATGGGCCTTGGAGGGCGGCAACATGGGTAGCTTGTGATGGAGAAATGCCCAGATAGGAAACTCCTGAAGCCTGGCGTCATCTACCTTAGCTGCTTAACTAAACAACTGGATTTAACCCAATAAGCATCAGCCTTACCCTCTGAAAGAGAGCTGCCCTGCCTGCCTCAAGGAAGCCTGAGAAACCAAAAGATCTGTGGTAAGTGGGGAAAAAAAGTGTTAAGCCTGAAAAACACTGTGCAAATATAAGAGAGGACTATAATTAACCTAGCCACAAAGCCGCCTCGGGGCGTGATTAAAATACACTGTACCCCTCTAGATCGACAAAGTGTGAATATGGTTAAAAAATAGGGACAGCTACTCCCAAACAGAGACAGTTGGTGTGTGGGCAAAGCCCCATAAGCATTCTCAATGCCAGGAAACTTGCATATGCTTAGAAGCAAGCACGTTTCTGTTGGCCTTATAGCAGCAGTGTAGGAGAGCTACAAAATGAAATCTGTAACGGCAGGACCACTGCCAAGCACAACTGTCCCAACTCCCGGAAACCTGCAGAACGCCAATCTCCATCAATGGAAAGAAACGTGCCTTGTGCTACTAGTCAGGGGAAACCAATGCAGCAGATGCCAGGGGAGCCATGCAGTAGATGCTTGCCGGGTAGAGACCAGTGGAGCCTCCATACTACCATGACCTAGATAGATTATTTAAAGCCCGAAAGGGACTCTTTCAATAAGAGAAGGGTTCCGAATAGGGAAACTCTCCCCATCCTGACAAATGATTTACAAAACCAATACTTTTTCTATCTGATTACAGTAAATTTTCCAATACAATGAATGCTTTGTTTGGCTGAACCATTTAATAGTCATTCGCACTCTAATGAAACCACTAATTACAAAATCCCTGCATTGCAGGCAGTAAAAAAAGGGTTGCTAACCTCTTTACAGTGCCTAGTTCTGCCATCAAGTAGCAATTACTCTTCCATGGCCCTCCCTCTTCTTCACTGATTCTTACCTCAAACATCCCCATCGAACCTACTAAAAAAAGATTGAAATCCTCTGTGCCATATAAGTAAGCACAGAATGCACACAGATACTTGGGTACCAAAACACTAATCCTCATCTTGAAGGAGGAGAAGACAGACAGAGATGATGGGAAGACTGAGAGAAAATACCAGGGTCAGACTGCTTCTTTTTCTCCAGCTAATCGGATACAGCAGGAGTGTGATTTTTAACAATACAGTCATTAAAACAAAATCCCAACACAAGAAAATGTTTGCTACCTTCAAATATAGCAGACATTAAGGAATGTGTCTATATATTTCATAACTGACTGTTACCCACCAGGCTCTACAATTCTATTCTCTTTGCTGTCATCTGATAAAATAGAAGAGACCAGTAAAGGCAGCATAAGATATGTTTCTGGACCATGACCCTGATTGCAGCTTCCAAGCCACCAGAAACACCAACAAACAGCTAGCAAACCTCAGACCTTCCCCTCAGCTCCAGGGGCATCTTCACCCACACCAGAGAAAACAGGAGCCGATCATTCAACCATCTCACCTAAGGGTCTCTAACCCATGGGGAAGCATGCACATGCAGAAATTAATGTTACCATGTCAATACTGACCAAAACAGGGACACAAAAGAGGTAAAAATCTATTATTCTTATTTGTAAAAGTTAAAGGGAAAAACAAAGACTGAATAAAATATTTTATTGTCATTCATTAACTAATTAATTAAAAGTTAGACAACAGGCAACAGATTTAGTGTAATTATGCCAAAACCAAATTAGGTACAGAAGAAACAAAATATGTTTGCCCAAAATTTGTAGGTGACAGATTTAGAATTTGGTGAGCTACCTAATATTCCAGAGGCTATGTCTCAAAGGGTTGTTTTAATAATGCAGGGCTGAATTCAAATAAATGTTTTAGAAATTAATTTTTCTCCTATCCAAAGGTCCCTGGAATAAAGTAAGAGCCTTGATAATTCTTCAGTCAAATAAAGTCAACTTATAAAGTAGACAGAGTACATGAAGACATCTGTTTGCTTAAACAAATGCTAGAATGTATGTGTTCAGTGAGGTGTTCCCTAGAGACATTTAAATGCTTTAAATCTGAGGCCTATATAATAACTATTCCATTGTTCAAAAGAACACTTAGAATTCTTCTTGGGGAACAATCTTATAATTGGTTTACAAAGTATACAAAATCAGCCTAATGTTATACATGCTACATACTTAAATATACAGACAAGCTTCAGAGAGGCTAAAAGTAACTTCTATTTGGTCGAGCATGCTTTTGTGTTTATGTAAGAATATGAACATTTTGGGACTTCTTTAAATTTATGTAAACTAAAATAACACAACCACATGCTGACAAGAGTGCCAGAGTGGATCAGGAACATCTCGGAGGTTGACCAGTTGTCCTGTGTCTCTAGTCACAAAGTCTAGGCTACTGTCTCCTATAAGCTGGTTGTAGAAAATGTTAGCATTTCTCGTCTTTCCCCAGCATCGGTATGTGCACTTATATAGAGTACAGAATTAGTGCTTTAAGGGAGAAAATGGTCACTTAATCAAAAGTTCTAACAGAATTAGAAATGGCTCAAAACCAGTAACTCCTAATAAACCCTTGTGTGGTGGCTCCCATAGGTTCAGATGCTTGACTACTTGGGGACCAATTGGTGGAACAAGGATCAGAAGGTGTGACCTTGTTGGAGGAAGTGTGTCACCAGCAGGTGGACTTTGAGGTTTCAAAAGACACAAGTCATTACCATTGTGTCCTCTCTGCCTCCTGCTTGGTGAATAAGATGTAAGCTCTCAACCATTCCTGACACCATGCCTTCGCTCCACCATCTTGGACTCTAACACCCTGAAACCATAAGCACAATTATCTGTTTTCTTTTATAAGTTGCTTTGGTCATGGTGTTTTGTCACAGCAATAGAAAAGTAACTAAAGCACCTTGTTACAGAACACTTGGCCCAACCAACCATATTTGATATGTAGTTTTAATCTGAAAGAGATATTGGAACCCTGTCCCCTGCCTGGTCTGTTTCCTAGTCTCCATCCATGAAATGATCAGGCACCCTCGTCACATACTCCCACAAGGATGCCTTGCCTCCTCACAGGCCCAAAATCAATAGGTTAAACAATCAAGGACCAGAACCATGAACCCAGATAAAGTGTCCCTCTTGTAAGTTAATGATCTCTGGTGTTTTTATAGAAGGGTGATTTACATACTGAATTAGAAACTAGTTTTAAAAGTCTTAAAATCTGCATCTTCTTAAGATGTCCAGGTGACAATGACCACAGCCTGGTGTAAGAGATACCGTTACCATTTTCACTTCACAGACCAAAGCTTCAAGGGGAAATGAATATAGGAATTAGTGCTTTGACTCTAACCAACACAATCAATTTTCAATTAAATGTCACCAAACCTGCAATTAAGGACAATAGTGTGTTAATTGGATTGCTACATATGAAATTGTTACTTACAGATCTACAGCAGTATAAACCAAATTCCTATGACTAATCAAGAGACAGGAAGACCACTGAGCATGGCACTCTGCTCTGACAAACACCCCTCTCTGATCGATCTTAGTTATGGTTCTTTAACAATAACTTGCTGGGGCTGGAGAGATGGCTCAGCCATTAAAGGCTAGGCTCACAACCAAAAATATAACAATAACTTGCTGGCTGCATATAAGTCCACTAAGCAATGTGATAATTCAATTCAGAATAAATTTATAGGCAAACCCTTAATCAGAGGCAAACATGTAAGAAAGTAAAAGGAGTAGCTGTTTATAACAACCTGTGAAGAAGTGTGTAGCCACAAAATATTTTTCCTACATTATTCCCACATTGGGAATGTATTTCTCTAACCTTAAATCTTAGTCTCCATATCTATAGCAAATCCTCCTGGGGAGGACCAGGCATTGAGCCTTATTGGTTATTTGCTACCAAAAATAAAGAGTCATCTCAGATTGCTTCTTGAAATGAAGGGCTACAGCAGGAAGGAAAACTGAAAAGTGCTTTAATTCATTGCAAAGGAAATAAGGAGCTGCAGAGACAGCTCAGTCAGTAGAGTGGTTGCCACACAAGCCAGAGTTCAATCCCAAGCACCTACCTAAAGGAGCAAGTGGCACTCATGGGATCCCAGGCCTGAAGGGGCAGAGACACCATGTGCCCTAGAACTTCTTGGCCAATCAGCCTAAACTAACAAGTGAGACCCAGGTACAAGTGAAAGATTCTGCTTCAGACAAAAAAAGTGGGTAGATCCTGAGGAATGACACTTGAGTTTGACCTGTGACTTACACACACACACACACACACACACACACTCACACACACACTCACACACACACCCCTGGGGGACATGGATCAAGGAAGGGAAATGGGGAAATGGTAAATATTCTGAGAAAGGAGGCCAGGATCTCTAGGGAAAAAAACTTCCCAGGTGCCCCTGGATTGAGCTCTGCATGAACTATGATGAGAGATGCTCAGGGTGTCTTCAGTACCTGGATCCCTGGAGGTGGTGAAGGATGCAGGGTGTGCAAAATGAAGACGCTCTTTCTTGTGGCACTTACTATTTGCCAGGAACTATTCTAAGACCTCTATTTGTATCAACTCATTCATTCAGTTATCATAAGTCTGTAAGAAGGTTGAAAATACAATTTCCTTTTCTCAGATAAAGAAACTGAGGCACTAAAAGTTCCAAAACCACTCAACTTCAAACAGATAGCACTCAGTGAAACTAGATACTCCACATTTGCATTCATAATTACCCTGTATAGCAGTGGTTCTCATAAGGAGTCACAGCCCCTTTAGGGGTCAAATGCCTCTTTCACAAGGGTCATAAATCAGACATCCTGCATATCAGATATTTACATTATGATTCATAACAATAGCAAAATTACAGCTACAAAATAGCAACAAAAATAGCTTTATGGTTGGGGGTTACCACAATATGAAGGACTGTATTTAAAGAGTCACAGCATTCAGAAGGTTAGGAACCATGGCTCTATAGAAAATATTTTTAAATGGGAGCCAGGACCAACCGCCATACACCACTAAAAGAAAAAAGAGATTTTAAAATTCAAGTGAGTAGCTGGAGAAATGGCTCAGCAGTTAAGGGAACTTGCTGCTCTTGCAAAGAACCAGAGTTCAGTTCCCAGAATCCACGTGGTGGCTCACAACTACCTACAACTCCAGTTACAGGCAATCTGATACCCTCTTCTGGCCTCCTCAGGCCCCGGGCATGCATGTTCAGGCAAAATACCCATAAAACTTTTAAAAATTAAAAAATTGAATAAGATACAAATAATGGAAAGACCTTTTATGATTATGGGTTAGAAGAATTAATATTGTTTAAATGTCCATACCATCCAAAGAGATCTAATGCAATCTCAAAATAACAATGACATCTTTTATTAAACTAAAAAAAAAGTTAGCTGTGCCCTTTAAAACCTGATAACTCTCATATTAAAAGTCCATATTTAATTGGCTGTGAGAAGAAAGTGTCCTCACAGTACTGGAAACTTTTCAATGGCCAAGTTCAATTAGCACAGATGCCATCTTCAAATGAGTGAATGGAGAGAGAGAGAGAGAGAGAGAGAGAGAGAGAGAGAGAGAGAGAGAGAGAGAGCAGGGAAGAACCCATGAGGATTCACATTGCCAGTAAAAGAACTTGAAGCACGACTTATTTTTTGTAACAACCTGTGTCAGAACAGAATGTCACTAGTAGATAACTTTGGCACACTCACACCTGAGGAAAGGATGTTGTTTAAGGAAGAAATAATGACCGGGTAGATAGAGTCTATAGTAAGGACTTTGATGAATGCCAACGTGTAAGGTTTGGACAAGAAAATTATAAATTTACTGGGATTGCTTTTTAAGGAAGACTTTTCAGGACCATGGAGAGAGCCCTGGCACCACCACCACCACCACATGGTCCACAGAGATTAAAGGTAGACTGATCACTGGACTCCAAAATAATAAGCAAAATTAGGCTAAACAATCCTTGCCAATAATTAAGAATTGAGAAGGAGAATGATTGAAGTTACCTTTTACTTCTTCAAACTTTGTTACAAATGCATACAGACAACTACACAAATGAAGCCCATTACAATGCATAGAAAGAAACACACAAGCATTTGTTGGATGGAGGGTTTCCACATTTTCTTAATGGTAGCTGCAATGCCATTTTGAAACCAGGACCACTAAATTGCTCTGTGCTTTAGTAAACAATAACATCTTAGCTACTATAACAAATGTACTCTAAACTCTCACGGCTTAACTGTCAAGTATATTTCTTACTGAAGTCCAGTTGGCTACTAAAACAGGAAAGTCACTTTTTATTTTTATTCAGGATTTATCATTCCAAGCACTTACCATCCTAAATCCATGACTTCTGAAGTCTCCCAGACTATCAGTATCCAAATAGTAGGTAAAACAAGAAACTAGAACACAGAAGGACTTTCTGAGGCAGAGAACCCACTGGCCAGCCCACATGGCCATGCATAACTTCAGGTGCTTCTGGTTAAAATAATCTTGTTTTGAGCCTGTGTAAAGGGAGAGGGGTTGAGTGAGCAGATCGCCACTCTCTGTCCCATGTGTAGTGATCTGACATATGATTTAAAGTGTAGCGTAGTAAAATGTATGGCGTAGTAAAATACTTACAGTGGACCATTACTGTCAAGGTTTTTCTCCCTCACATCTAGGGGAATGCCAATTATGGAGAAAAGAGGACCATGTCTGTCAGGCTAAGAGATTAATCATGCCACATCTTCCCCTCCAGACACCATGCCTCAGGCCATCCATGTCCATGGAGAGACACAGATTGGCTGTGTCAAGCAATCATCAGCACCTATGTCTCTGTTCAGTCATCTGGAAACTTCCATGGATACAATTACAGACAAGCAGGTGTGTTAGTCAGTATTCCATTGGGATAACAAAATACATGTGATCATTAACTTGTAAAAGGAAACATTTATTTGGACTCATCACTTTGGAGCTCCCAGTTCCAAGATCAGGCAGGCTCAGTACTCCGAGTCTCTGGTAAGCATATTGGATGGCAATGTCAAAAACGTATGGCAGAGAAAAGTGCTCAGACTGTGGCCACAGAGCCAAGGACAAAGAAGGGGCTGTGGCTCACAATCCTTTTTGAGAGCGTGCCTCAGTGTCCTAATAACTTTCTGCAAGCCCCAGTTCCTGAAGGCGCCACTGCTTCACAAAGCACTGCACTGGGGACCAAGATTTCTAAAGAGGAAAAGCACACAGGTATCTCCCAACTGAACCATGAGGCAGCATCCTGGAATGTGGTGGCTGAAGAACACTGGAGAAGACAATTACCCAGGGATGTTCCACTCTGCAAGAGCCAAAAAAAACTGTCAAACTCTCTTGACTCTTGGGAACACACAAATACTCACACGCCATATGTATTGCTGAAGTGACTCACGGCTTGGTTGATTCAAAAAGTATTGATGAAAGATTATGATTGAGAGTGCGCAGTAGCTCGGTCAGTCGCCACTCAAGTGACCTGAGTTCGGATTCCCCAGAACCCACATAAAAAGCCAGGCACTTAAGTAGAACATCTATACTTAACCCCTCCTCTCAAGGCTCAGGGATCACCGAGAAGAGAGGAAGGAAAGACTGAAAAGAGCCAGAGGCCATGAATGGCTACAACCTTGGTAGATCTACCAACCACACTTCTGTAGAGACCCACACATTCATAAACACATGGGCAACACAAGGAAGGGACTTGATGGGTGGAAAAAAGAAGACATTAAGTTGGGTGGGTAAGCACGGGGGCTAATCTAGAATTTGGAGGATGGAATTAATATGGTCAAAACTCACTGTATGGAATTCTGAAAGAACTATTTAAGTGTGTGTGTTGGGGGGGCGGCCCGGATGACGACGATGACGATCATCCTGTTTGTAGTGAACATTATTGACTTTCCCCCGGGGGTCATTCACCAAATAACACAGTGCAACAACACTTCACACTGCTGGCTCCCTGGTTTTGAACTTTCAGCTTCTAGAACAATGCAAATAAATTCCTTTTAGCCAAAAAAAAAAAGCCAGGCACAGCAGTGCTTGTCTGTAACCCAGCACTTGGGGGAGAGAAGACTGATCTCTGGAGCTCATTGGCCAGCCATTCTAGCTGAATTTATGAGCTCCAGGTAAGAGGGAGAGAGGAAAGGAGGAGGTATGGGAGGGAGGGAGGGAGGGAGGGAGGGAGGGAGGGAGGGAGGGAGGGAGGGAGGGAGGGAGGGGAGAGAACACCAGACATCAACTCCTGGCCTACACAGAGAGACAAAGAGAGAGGAGTTGAAAAAATAAGCAGTTATTAAAAGACTACAAGTACACCTGCTTGATAGAAGATTAAATAAAGTTCTGTACTGAGACAGCCAAGAAGGAAATCAGCAATAACATAACAGGGAAAATCATATGTTAGAATGCTCCCAAGAGCTTGAAAGGGTAAAATTGGTCATGACACTCACCCCAGAAGATATTGTATGGGCATTCTAGCAGGACCTACTTGTTTATGGATAGAAGCAAGCCACCTCAGGCTAAACCCAAAAAAGATAAAGAGGGGAGAGTCAAAAGTTAGGTGAAATCACAGATTCGGTGAGCCACGCTTATCCAGTGCTTTCTGAATTGGGCCACTCCCAGCGGTTTCTGAGTGTGGAGGCGCCAGCACCAATTGCAGTCTCCAGCACTCATAGCTTCTCTTGGAACTCTGAGTCCTTGAATCCCCAGAGAAGAAATAAAAGAGTTAATGTCACCTACACCTTTTCAAAGAGTCTGCAGAGTGATTACCTATGAATGTAGCTCATAATCTCTGCACTATAGCCAGACTCTCTTTTCCGAGAAGGAAAGGCATTGTGTGCCTTTAGTTCCTATACTAATTGTGGAATATATTTGTTGCTGAGAAGTTACTAGAAATCATTGGGCTTTGTTTCCCACTGAAATTTACAGGATAGCAGACAAAGGAGATGATGTCCACTGCACTGTGGGTCCCTGTCATTCAATCAGAGACTGAAATGCAGACACACACGGTGCAGCATTTTAAGGATGACAAGGCAAGAATGTGTCTATTCAGCCTGAAAATAAAGCAGCTTTATCACAAAAAAAAAAACAAGAGGAGAGAGCCAATGTCATCACAGCCAAAGTACCCTAAAATTCTAATTAAAATGAAGCTATTAAATGGAAAGCTGCAGAAGCCACTGCAGGAGAAGCAGCCGCAAGAGAGGCTTAGGGTGTAAGACAAACTATCTTAGCTCTCCGCTTCTTCTTACTTTTTTTTCGTATGTGCATGTGGCTTGCATGTGTGCTGGGGTCAGGGTTACTTACATGTGTGCACACAGAAGCCAGAGACTGACGTCCATTGTCTTCCTAAACTGTTCTTCACACTCTTGACTTTGTTTGCTAGGGCGGGGCCTCTTGCTGAACCCATAATCCATAGAATTCACTAACCTAGCCAGCCAACTTGCCCACAGGTGTTCTGTCTCCACCATATGAGTGCTGGGAGTACAGAAGACCTATCACTCACACACACACACACACACACACACACACACACACACACACCTCTACATCTTGTTTAAACGTTTCTATTTGTTCTTCGAGAATTTCACAAATGTATTATGGCCCCATCCACCCCTACTTCCACAAGCTTTACCCAATGAGCCGTTCCCCCAGCCCTGTCCTATCCTTTAAAGCAAGAGTCCTTTTTTAACTTCTGTGAATGCCCTACTTCAGACCATTACACATCCCATCCCAGCTAACACCTCAGGGCAAAACATCTGAGAATGTACAAACCGTCACCAGGTGCTTAGGACAGCCAGGGCTACACTGACCATCGATCTTTTTAATAAAGCAGAAAGCAAGCCACCGTGTGCCAAGAGAGCGCAGTAAACAGGCTTCATTCACTCCACATTCCTTCCACTCTCAGGACTGCCATTGAGAGCCCCCTTGTAATTTGTGATAGAAATGTAAAGCTCTTCGCTCAAATCACCCCATAGCCTTGCAGCACAAGCAAGATGACCGGTAACTTTCGAGGCCGTCTCCGATTCTCACCTCCTGCCATTTTCTCCGTCTTCCTTCCTGCTTCAGCCTCTCCGGTTGCTGTTCTGGCCATCCCCCATGCCATCTGTCTTTTCTGTGTCACCAGTTTTCTCTCTACCTGGGAACTGTCATCTTCCTCTTCCTCCGGGATGCCTTCATCGCTCCAACGTAAACACTGAGTCTCTCTTGACCGGCCTTCCTCAGCCCAGCTGCCGCACCTGTCTTTAAACTTAGCATCAAGCACCTTTAAAAGGCATCATCTTTGATCGCTCTTTTTCTCACCTTCCCTACATCTGACCCATGGACCAACCCTAACAACTTTCTATCCAACATGTTTCTAGAATCCTGCCTTCTCCCATCATTTGGATCCTGGCTATCATCTACGTTGGCAGCTCTTGCTTCCCAACTTACCCCGTTGTGATCTATTATCAATTTAGCCAGTGTCATGATTCTTTTGAGTCATAACTACAATCATGCCATGCCTGTCTTCAGATCCTATCATGGATTACCATCTTGCTCCTCTGTATTTCAGATGTGAGGTAGGGTAGCTCTTTTCCAACATCAGGACACTGCAAGCCTCTTCATTTGTCAACACCCATTCTGTTCTCTTTGGGTTTTTCCCAATATGCTAGCCATAACACCTTATCAAAGCCACTGCCCTTATCATTCCTTAAATTTTCTCCTTAGATATTTCCCAAATCTGGTTCCTCGTGCCCTTTAGGTCTTTATTGAAAGGTTATTTCCCAGTGAGGACCCACTCTATCCACAATGTTACTTCTCCACAAAAATCTTTGGTAAAAGGTAAAAGATCTACATGATCTAAAACTCTACCTTATATTTTCCATTCCTCCTCCACGCCTTTCTCTTTCTCAACACCAATTCTAAGGTACTACACACGCATGCGTGCGCATGCGCACGCACACGCACACACACACGCGCACACACACACAGAGTGTTATTTTCTGATGTCTCTCGCTAGAATATATATATATATGTGTATATATATATACATATTTATATATATAGGCTCCGTGTAGGCAGTGTTTGGGCTATTGAGTGTTTGACTGTACTCTAAGCTCCTAATACAAATCATGGTGTTTACAGTGTTTGCCAAACACTGAATAACTTACTACGCAACCTTTGTGATTCCTACAGGCATCATGAAGAAGAGGAAGAGAATAGAAATCCCTGCTCCACTGAAGAAAGCCTTTGCACTTTTATGCCACATGGACCTCAGCCCTCACTTGTACACATATATACTTACACTCATCATGGGAAGATCTGTGTGCCCCCAGCCTTCAATTTGAGAACCTTAGTCAAGGAGCTCTGCATACCCTTCTGCACATTCCTGCCACACTCCAATTCTATCCCCTGTGGCTTCATTGACAGGTCCTTCACCTTCCTGCTTTCCTCGCTGATGCTCAATGCAAGCTCATCCAAACCTCTTCGGCATCAGTGTTCAGACTACGAGAATGCATTTGATTAAAAAGAACACAAAATGACTCTAATCAAGTAATGTTTGATGTCAAGGGAACTGATTCTGCCTGGGTCGGGGAATAATATGAATGCAAACTTTCAGCTATCACAGTGGACATGAGCCCTCCTGGATGTATGCCTAACATGTTGGCATCTCTACGGCAGGTCTCATCACCTGCACAGAGTCTACCTCTTCCTTGTAACTCGTAATGATCTTGAGACAGAAGTATCATTGTTGTTATTCCTAAATGCACTTCACCACCTGGGAGATGGGCTGTCTTCTATGAAGAAGCCATTATGGTCTCTGATGCATCTCTCTTTTTGGCAGCTTATTAATCTACAAGTGCCCAGCAGCCACCATACCAATATGGAGATGTATAATAAAAGTCCATAGAGACATGCTGGTGGCGTAGGAGGCTAGCGTCCTCCTTTGAAATGTCACAACTCTACAGACCTAAAGGGAGAGAGGAAAATGCCTTCTTCACTTCAAAAAAAAGATGCTGGGTTCCTACAGGCTCTAAAATAAATACACAAAAGAGCTTTCCAGAGCAAAGGTTACTTACCATTTTACAAGATTCACATTACTACGTAACTCTTAAACAGTCTATATAATTAATTTTACCACTAAGTACAGCCTTTCAAAGCACAAGTTCAATTGAAATATGTCAGTCTAACGGTCACTGCTGAATGTACAGTCTTAATTTTGGTCAATGGCACTTTACATAACATGGACAGAAAGTTCTGGAAATGGTTCTGCAGCTTAACCCAGCGGAGACTTAACTAATATAAATTCAGGAATTATAGTGGTCACAGAAAACGTTTCCTTGAATGAGTCATTTATTCAAGCCAGGCTAAGAAGCCAAGCAATCCAGCTGTGTCTATATCTGTTGACAAGCAAAGAGTTACTCTACTTAACTAAATTAGGTGGTAATGAGCTGTGCTGTTGGCAGATCTAAAGAAATCTTTAAGACCTTGACTACGAGACAGCCATTCTTCAAAAGTGGTCACTATCGTTTCCAAAGAGAATCCACTCCTCTGGAAGAGTCTGAGGGAAGAGTCACCCTCAGAGCCATTGTTGAGCTAGAACTTAAGGGTCTTCATGAGCACGGACGCGTCCGCTATCCAGGACACCTGTTTCTCCCCAAGTCCTCTTTCAGGGAATGAATGATTCTGTAATGTTCACCAACCACAATGGTAACATGACAAGGACCACAGACCTGCTTTGGACTGCTACATGATGGAAAGCCTCTGAAAGGGTTGGGTTTTTTGTTTTGTTTTGTATTGTTTTATGTCTTTTATTTTTGTTTTGTTGTTGTTTTTTTGCAAGTGATGAATAAGCAACATGGCTAGAGCTGCATTTAAGAAAAATCACTCTGAACAGAAAGCACTGACAAAAGATCAGAAAGCAAGCAGTCCAGCAGGGAGCGCTGCCAGAGTCCAGGACCTCAAGCCAGAGGACCCAGGCCAAACCCTCATAGGGTGCAGCAGAGAGCCGAGAACAGGCGCTTGACATGCTTTCCCACCGCTGCCAATGCCCTCCTTTCCAGGGCTGTAAAAGGCGAGCTGAGGTATGAGGTATGAGCCAGACAGAGGCAATGACGGTAGGCACGATCCATTTTCTGGCTATTATTGACCCAAAAATCACTGTGAAAGGTATTATTGGCTTGAATATTAAATGTGTCCCATAAGCTTGTGTACTAAGTCCTTGGTCCCCCGGCTAGTAGCACTACTTTGGGTGGTTCTAGAAAGTTGAGGATGTGAGGCCCAGTTGGAGGACAGAGCTCACTAGGGGTGTGTCTTTGAGGCTGAGCTGGGCCCAGTCTCTTCCCTTCTGTCTGCTTTATTTCCATCATGAGGTATCCGTGCCCCATGATCCCACCACCACCATGTTCTGTCTCACCATGAGCCAAGAACTGCGGTTTGAACCTCTGAAAGTGTGAGCAAAAACAAGCCCTCCACTTACAGGGCTTCCTCTGGTAAATTTGGTCACAGCTATGGAAAAAGTAGCTAATAAAAAGGACTGAAGAAGGCTGCCTTAAATAGACACTTAAGATCAAGGTTTTAGGCCTGGCGTTCATGGCACATGCCTTTAATACCAGCACGTGGGGAGCCAGAGGCAGACGATCTCTGTGAGTTCAAGGCCAGCCTGGTCTACAGAGAGAGTTCTAGGACAGGCTCCAAATCTACAGAGAAACCCTGTCTCAAAAATTAAAAAAAAAAATCAAGGCTTTAATGGAGGCAATCTGAAGGAAGGAGCCTGGTAATAACTATTCAGAAACTTGCGACTGGATCCTGGAACAATGGTCAGATACACCAGTAGAAGACCTGTGTGTATTTTGGATTCATGGATGGCAGAGACAGAAGTGGAGATTGACCTCTCTATTGACGTTCTGGGTGGAAGGGAAAAAAATCAAAAAGATACTAAGATCATGAAAGGTTTTATTGCTCACTGAGGATCCCATCCCAACAGGATTCATCCCGCCCAGAAACAGCCAGCACCATAGTCCCTTTCTCCACCCATGGGGCTAAGTAAGCCTGGGCGAGCTTACAGCCAGCCTCCTAGTGATCTGCCCACAACAGCTGAGGACAGGGTACTGCGCACTGCAGCTCCTACCCCGGCAGGAGCCAGCCAGCCCAGAGACTGCCAGCGTCCAAATCCCATTCTCCACCCACAGGACAGGCAAGCCTAACTTCAGGTGCCCTGAGCAGAACCACAGGAGACCTGGGGACTGCACACTGTGGATCCCATCCTGACAGGGTCCAGCCTACCCAAAGATTGCCAAGGCCCTGGAATTGGATCACCTCCATCCACACAAGAGGAGAGCCACCAGAGTATTGGACCTGCTGGCACCCACCAGAAAGGGCACATACTCACTGGGAGAGGAAGAGACTCCTTCTGCACCCACAGGAAGAAATGATGGGAAGGAGACAATATAAAAACACACCCAGCAACAGAAAAGCCAATATGACACTGCCAGAGTCTAGAGACTCTACACCCGTAAGACCTGAACAGTCCAAAGCAGATGAAGCAAATGAGAAAGACCCTAAAACAACTTCATGAAAATGATAGGCGCCCTCAAAGAGGATATGAGAAAATCCCTAAAATAAATGGAAGAAAAAACAAACCAAAATATCCAACAAATACAAGAAAGGGAGGGAAAGACAAAGCAAAAATTGAAACAATTCAAAGAGTGCAAGGGTTGAAAGCTGAAGTAGAGACAATAAAAAAACACAGTCTGAGGAATGCTGGAAATAGAAAATCTGGGCAAATGGTCAGGTACTACAGATGCAAGCATAACCAACAGAATACAAGAGATGGAATACAGAATCACAGGTGTTGAAAATACACTAAGGGAAATAGATTCATCGACCAAAGAAAACCTTAAGTCCAACAAATCCCTAACACAAAATATCCAGGAAATATGAGACACCGTGAAAAGACCAAACCTAAGAATAATAGGTATAGAAAAAGGTGAAGAAACCCACCTCAAAGGGGCAGAAAACATATTCGACAAAATCACAGAAGAAAACTTTCCCAACCTAAAGAAAGACATGCCAATGAAGGTACAAGAAACTTACAGAACACCAAATAGAGTGTACTACAAAAAAAAATTCCCTTGCCACATAATAATCAAAACCCCAAACATACAGAATAAAGAAAGACTATTAAGAGCAGCTAAGGAAAAAGATCAAATAACATACAAAGGCAAACCTATCAGAATTTCCCCATGGAAACTCTGAAAGCCAGAAGGTCCTGGATAGATATTTTACCAACACTAAGAGACCACGAATGCCATCCCAGACTGCTATACCCAGCAAAGCTTTCAATCACTATAGATGGAGAAAACAAGATATTCCATGACAAGACCAGATTTAAACAATATGTATCCACTAAATCAGTCCTACACAAAGTTCTGGAAGGAAAACTCTGACTCAAGAAAGTTAACTACAACCAGAAAAAAAGGCAATTGATAATCCCACTTTACCAACATTCAAAAGAAAAAAAGGGTGAAAATACATACACAATTCCACCAACAACAACCACTCCAAAACAAACAAAAATAAGCAATCAATGGTCATTAATATCCCTCAATATTAATGGGCTTAATTAGCCCATAAAAAAACACAAGCTAACAGAATGAATTCAAAGACAGAATCCATCCTTCTGCTGCATATAAGAAACACACCTCAGCTTCAAAGACAGACATTACCTCAGAGTTAAGGGTTGGGAAAAGATTTTCCAAATCAAATGGACCCAAGAAACAAGCAGGGGTAGCAATCCTAATATCTAACAAATTAGACTTTAAACTAAAAATCAAAAGAGATGAAAGAGGTCATTTCATACTCATCCCAGGAGAAATCCATCAAGATAAAGTATCAATTCTGAACATCTATGCTCCAAATACAAAAGCATCCACATTTGTAAAAGAAACATTACTAAAACTAAAATCACACATATAGCCTCACATACTTATAGTGGAAGACTTCAACACTCCACTCTTACTACTAGACAGGACCACAAGACAGAAACTTAAAGAAGCAAAGGAACTAATGGAAGTTATGACCCAATTGGGTTTAACAGCCATCTACAGCACATTCCATCCAAACACAAAAGAATATACCTTCTTTTCAGCACCACATAGAACCTTCTCAAAAATCGACCACATACTCAGCAACATATCAAACCTCAACAGGTACAAAAAAATTGAAATAGCTCTATGTACCTTATCAGACCACAATGTGTTAAAGTTAGAATTCAACAACACAAATTGCAGAAACCCTACAAACTCATGAAAATTGAATAATGCACAATTGTACCATTCCTGGGTCAAAGAAGAAATAAAAAGAGACATTAAAAAAAAAGACTTCCTAGAATTCAATGAGAATGAAGACACAACATACCCAAACCTATGGGACACTTTGAAAGCAATGCTAAGAGGAAAGTTCGTAGCACTAAGTGCCCACATGAAGAAACTGGAGAATAGTTACACTAGAGAATTAACAGCACAGCTGAAAGCTCTAGAACACAAAGAAGCAAATTCACCCTGGAGGAGTAAACACGTGAAAATAATCAAGTTGAGAGCTGAAATCAATAAACTATAAACTAAGAAAACAATAAAGAATCAATGTAATGAAGAGTTGTTTCTTTGAGAAAATGAACAATGTAGACAAACCTTTATACAATCTTACCAAACAGCAGAATGTGAACATGCAAATTAACAAAATCAGAAATGAAAAGGGGGTCATAACAACAGACACTGAGGAAATCCAGAGAATCATCAGGTCATACTTTGAAAGCCTGTACTCCACACAATTTGAAATTTTAAAGGAAATGGACAATTTTCTGGATAGATATCACTTGCCAAAATTAATCAAGAACAGATAAGCAATTTAAACAGACATATAACCCCTAAGAAAATAGAAGCTGTCATCAAAAGTCTCCCAACCAAAAAAGCCCAGGGCCAGATGGCCTCAATGCAGAATTCTACAAGAAATTCAAAGAACTGCTTAAACCAATTCTCCTCAAAGTTTTCCATGCAATAGATACAGAAGGGTCTTTGCCAAACTCTTTTTACGAGGCTCCAATAACCTTGATACCCAAGCCACACAAAGACACAACGAAGAAAAAGAACTTCAGACCAATATCCCTCATGAACATTGATTCAAAAATACTCAATAAAATACTGGCAAATTGAAACCAAGAACACATCAAAACAATCATTCACCAGGATCAAGTAGGTTTCATCCCAGGGATGCAGGGACAGTTCAACATTCGAAAATCCATCAATGTAATCCACCATATAAACAAGCTGAAAAACAAAAATCACATGATCATCTCACTAGATGCTGAAACAGCCTTTGACAAAATCTAACGCCCCTTCATGATAAAGGTCTTGGAGAGATCCGGGATAACAGGAATTTACCTAAACATAATGAAAGCTATATACAGCAAACCAACAGCCAACATCAAACTAAATGGACAGAAACAACATTCATACAACAAGGATGTCTGTTCTACTATGTTCATAGCAGCATTATTTGTAATACCCAGAACCTGAAAGCAACCTAGATGCCCCTCAACAGAATGGGAAAAGATATTCACTATTGTAGGGGTGAGCCTAAAAGGGGAATTGTATGGGTGAGCCCACAATATTGTCCACACATTAACACCACATCTGACAGAGGGTTGATCTCCATAATTTACAAAGAACTCAAGAATCAAGTCTCCAAAACTCCAAAGGATACAATTAAAAAGTGAGGTACACACCTAAATAGAGAATTCTCAGTAGAGGAGTCAAAAATGGCTGAGAGACACTTAAGGAAGTGCTCAACATCCTTAGCCATCCAGGAAATGCAAAACAAAAACAACTCTGAGATACCATCTCACTCCTGTCAGAATGGCTAAAATCAAAAACATCAATGACAGTTTATGCTGGAGAGGATGTGGAGAAAGGGGAACACTCCTCCACTGCTGGTGGGAGTGCCAACTCGTACAGCCACTTTGGAAATCAGTATGGAGATTCCTCAGGAAAATCGGAATCAGTCTACCATCAGACCCAGCAATTCCACTCTTAGGCATATACCCAAAAGATGCACATTCATACAACAAGGACGTCTGTTCTACTATGTTCATAGCAGCATTATTTGTAATACCCAGAACCTGGAAGCAACCTAGATGCCTCTCAACTGAAGAGTGGATAGAGAAAATGTGGTACATTTACACAATGGAGTACTATTCAGCAGAAAAAAAAATGGAATCTTGAAATTTGCAGGCAAATGGATGGCACTAGAAGAAACCATCCTGAGTGAGGTAACCCAGTCACAAAAAGAGAAACATGGTATGTACTCACTCATATATAGATTTTAGACATGAATCATGGGATTGTCAGCCTACAATCCCACTGCCAGGGAGTCTGGGAAACAGAACCTTCATCCAGCGACTGATGAAAGCAGAGGCAGACACCCACACTAAACACTGAACTGAACTCCTGGAATCCAGTGACAGAAAGGGAAAACTGATGAGCAAAGGGGTTAAGACTGGGCTGGTTTAACCCACAGAAACAGTTGACCTGAACAAGGGGGAGCCCATGGACCCCAGATTGAGGGCTGGGTGGACAACATGGGACTGACCCACACCCCCTGAATGTGGGTTTCAGTGAGGAGGCCTAGGTAATCTATGGGGCCTTGGGCAGTACTTATCCCCGGCGTACAAATGGACTTTGGCTGCCCATCCCACAATGAGGGATGCTCTCTCAGCCTGGACTCTTGTGGGAAGGTCTAGGTCCTGCCCTGGATGAAATGACAGACTCTGGAGATCCACCATGGAGGGCCTCACCCTCCTTGGGAATCGGAGTAGGGATTGGGTGGGGGTTTGAGGGGCTTGGGGGGAGCAGGAGAGGAGGGGAGGGAGAGGGAGCTAGGATTGACATGTGAAGCAAGCTTGTTTCTAACTTAAATTTTAAAAAAGGAAGAAAAAAACATCCTACCACGGAGCAAGGAGGCAGTAATGAAGTCGCACCTCTAACTGAAGAGTCATCCATAATTGATAGCTGCTGGGGGAGCAGGAGTTAGTTTTCTCTAAGGGTGAGGCAGCACTAATTGGGAAAGGGAAAACAACGTAATAAAATAAAAGTGGGGGAAAAGGAAAAAATTGCTGTTGCCTTTTAAGCTACCACTACCCTGTTCAGCAACTGTTAACTCTATGGCTGCCAGCAGCCCCTGGGTCACAAGAACTGAAACCTGGGAGAATTCTGTTCCCTTGGGCACCTACTCTTTCGAAGATACTAAGGAAACTTATTGAAATCTCTACCCCACTAAGAACTCAAGATTCAAAGGTTGAGGTAGAATCCTGCCTCCCACAGAGGCCGAATAGCAAACAGCTCACCCACCTCACCTCCTGGAGCCTCCCAAGAAGTCCTTGTGCTTTTTCTCGCCCCTCCTGATAAACCCTTCTCCACCTGGCTCCTCCTGTCTGCTAGCTGCTGGCCCAGCCTCCTGACCGCAGGTGAATCTTATTTAATCAAACACATCTTTGCATCATTAAACCTATGTTCCAGAGCATAAACAAAAGTAACACACCTTAAAATAATATTCTACAACAGTAAACTCAACAGGCCACACAGAAGCTTCACTTTTTTCTTTTGGTTTCTCTGGCTTTTTATTTTTCTTTTAAATTTGATTTTGACTGGGGCGGGGGAGGATTTTGCAAGGGCAGAGGGCAGATGGGAGAGGATGGGGAGACAAGCAGAATCAGAATGCAAGATGTGAAACCCACAAAGAATCAAAAGAAAAGAAAATTGATCAAGGTCATGTAGGTAAGTTAGCCAGGTCTGACTCCAAGGGCATACTATGTGTCAGGGACCAAGGTGAGCACGAATTAACTCAATGAGAAGTACTGTAATCACTACTGTATCTACTAGATAACGTTTTAAGCACTTTTATAGGAGGTATATGTGTACATATGCCATGTGCACATGCTGTTGGGATCCTGGCATTATACTGGCCCCGCCCCCAGACAATGGGAAGCATACACACTGGCATTCAGACAGCTCAAAGGGCCCTGTGTTGCCTGGCCTCACCATGGCTATGCCCCGCATTGTGGCCGTGTAAGGACTCTGTACGCATGTGCAAGCTTCTCCTTTTATGCGAGTGCCTCCTACCCCTTTCCTCTCTTCCATCTCTGTTCCCCGTTTGCTAACACCTACCCCTTTCTTTCCCCCAATAAACTCCACGTGGCTTACGTTGAGAAAAAAAGAAAGTTTTTGATCCAAGAAAATGGGAATAGTCCAGTCTAAATTCTCCTCTTATAAAATGGGTGCTTTAGGGCTGGAGAGATGGCTCTGGCGTTAAAGGCTAGGCTCACAACCAAAACGGGTGCTTTAAGAAACTGCCACCCACAGGGACTAAAGAGAAGATTCAGTAGTTAAGAGCACTGGCTGCTCTTCCACGGGACCAGTTCAATGCCCAGCACCCACATGGCAGCTCACAATCGTCGACAAAATGGCACATAGACATATGTATACGTTCTTTTCTATTGCTGTGGTAAAATACCATAACCAAGGCAACCTAGGAACAGGAAGAGTTTATTTGGCTTAGTGGTTCCACAGGGGTAAGAGTCTGTCTTGTGGGAAAAGGAAGGCAGGAATCAAGCATGGTCACCAGAGCTGGAAGCCGAGAGCTCACATTTTCAACCACAAGCAGGAGGAGGCGAGAACAAACTCAAAACTGTACATATCCTTTGAAACCTCAAAGTCCACCCCACTGACACACTTTCTCCAGCAAGACCATACCTCCTAAACTCCCCCCCCAAATAGCAACGCCAGCTGGAAACCAAGTATTCAACCATCTGAGCCTATGGGGGACATTCTCGTTCAAACTACCACAGAACGCATACAGGCAAAACACCCGTACACAAATAGAAAAACAAAACTACTTTTAAATAAGGAAGCAGTTTTAACTTTATGGTATGCAGTACAAAAACAGTTCACAGCAGGAGCCTGTTAGCAGTGAATCCCTCTAGTCCAGTGACATTGTTAAGTCTTTCTAAAATGAGATTTCCAGGTCTACTGTTTTGACTGAGCCTTTGCTCAGTCCAGGAATGTTTATTACACACCTACTGTCATTCATGAATTACATCTCTGCCTAACACAAAGCAAACAAAAATATCTTTAACGTACTTCAATGGTCTCAAAAATGGAGACGCATACAAGGGAGCAAATAAATGTGAGCAAGAGGCACTGTTAGTCTGAAGGGAGTGTGCCAGTGTGTGGTAAATGCCTAAGAGAAGGATTCGACGATCCTACCTTGGAGGTGGGGACCAGGGGACACCGGGAAAGAAGAGGAAGAGGAGGAGAGGCATGTTGACTGCTCGGTGGTTGGCAAACATGGGCCAGACTAATTTGCAGGCAGGACTAAGAAGAAGAGGTATATGTATACATATGCCATGTGCACGTGCTGTTGGGATCCTGGCACAAGTTGTTTCTGGGCGAATGGAACTTCATGAGGAAATGCCCCTCAAGACATAAGTGAGCCTCACCTGCAGGAGCAGTACCTGCTGCTGGAAAAGGAATGAGAAGAATAAGTCCATGAGATGGAGGGGAATGCAAGCTTGTTTCCAGACGCAGGAGGCGTGATATGCCACAGTGAGAGTTTTGATCCTTAAGTCTGATTGCTATACCCATGGGAAGCCAGTGAAGGGTTTTAAAGATGGAAATAACTAAAAAAATGCATTTAAGAAAGGTCATTCTGAAAGGAAAACCCTGACAACAGATAGGATTACAGAATGGGGAAGCCGGAGAATGATTCAGGAGTCCAGGCGATCAGCACCTAAAGACAGCACATTTGGAGGGACTGCATGAAGTAAGACATTAACAGTGGGCATGGTTAGGTAAGTCACTATATGGGAAACAATGGCACAAGGAAAGAGAATTGTTGAAATGACCCTGTAGCTTCTGGATAGGCCAAGAAGAAAGGTGGTAAAGTCATTCTCCAGTATGTAAAAAATAAAGAAGGGATGTACCTGGGGACCAAAATATGCACTATATTCTTTAAGACCTAAGGATGAGACCAGTGGAGAAATTCTATTGGCAAGGTGTTTATATGGGCAGTTTAGACCTGGAGATGCCCAGAACAACTAGATATGAGGAGGGATGAAAATGGCCTTAGACATGAATGAAGAAGAAGAAGAAGAAGAAGAAGAAGAAGAAGAAGAAGAAGAAGAAGAAGAAGAAGAAGAAGAAGAAGAAGAAGAAGAAGAAGAAGAAGATGATGATGATGATGATAATGAGGTATAACAAGGCAAGGCATAGAGTAGAAGGATTGGGACCCCAACCCAGCCACACAATCTTTGACCTATAATTTGCCCTGCCAACAAGATATGCTGGGGTAAAGTTGCCACAGAAATTATGGTCCAGCTTGAGACCTATACCGTGAGATGGAGCCCACCCCTGACACTGCCTGGAAGGCCAGGACCTAGAGGCTGGAGAGTCCAGAGACCTGGGATAGAACCCAACATGACTGGCAAAATATTAAAAAATAACATATTTAATGAAATGATTTGTAACGGTATTCTGCTGCTCTTGGAGACTGTTGCCTACCTAATTGACATCAGAGAGGCTTCAGCCAGCAACAGATGGAAAATAGATACTTAGGTGGACCTCAGGGAATCCTGTGGAAGAGGGAGAGGAAGGATTATGGGAACCAGAGGAGCCAAGGACCCCACAAGAAAACCAGAGAATCAACTAACCTGGCTTATAGGGACTCACGGAGACTAAACTGCCAACCAGAGAGCTTGTATGGGACTGACCTAGGCCCTTTGCATATGTGTAACAGTTATGTAGCTTGGTCCTCTTGTGGGACTCCTAACAGTAGGAGCAGAGGCTGTCTCTGACCCTGTTGCCTGCTGTTGGGGCCTTTTCCTCATACTGGGCTGCCTTGTCCAGCCTCAATAGGAGAAGAGATGCCTGTTTTTACTGAAACTTGATATATCACGACTGGCTGATGTAAACGGGAGGCCTTCCCTTTTCTGGTGAGGAAAGAGGAAGAATGAATGGGGGGGTGAGGAGAAACTGTGGTCAGGCCAGGAAAATTAATCAATTAATTAAAATTATTTTTTAAAAGGAGAGGATGCGGGAAAGAAAGGGGTGGAACCCTGCAGGTTGTACACGCAGTCTGAGACAGATAAACCAGATAAGGAGAGAGAATGAGAATAGAGCTGGAATATGGGACCCTTGGCTTCGAAAGACATCATTGCTCTGTCAATTGAGTGATCCCGCCAAGAGATGAAGGTGGTCCTTGACTACATTAAAGATGGAAGGTAGGATGTGAAAACTACGGCCCACTGTGAATAGAAAACAATGAGATGTTCTAGACTGATGAGACATCTTGTCCTTCCATAATCAGCCTTGTGTCTCACACAGTCTTTGTACTTCACTTACAATTATCCCGTAAGTTAATCAAGAATACAGATGGAGCAGGAGAGAATGGTACCTGGAAAGCCAAGAAAAGTAAGGTTCTTGAGGGTTTTGGGGGGGTTGTTGGTTGGTTGGTTGAGTGGTTGGTTGGTTGGTTGGTTGGTTGGTTGGTTGGTTGGTTGGCTGGTTGATTGGTTTTTTTGGGTGGGTTGCTTTTTGGTTTGGTTTGGTTTGTCTTGGTTTGGTTTCTCGAGACAGGGTAACAGTCCTGGCTGTCCTGGAACTCACAGAGATCTGCCTGCCTCTGCCTCCCCAGTGGTGTGACTAAGGGCAGGAAATTGGGTTCTTAAAGAGAAAGAGCAGTCCTGGGTGTGGATGGGTGGGAACCTCCCTGAGCCAGGCAAGAGCAAAATCACCTCTCACTGTCAGGATGACCCAGCTGTGAGTCCCCTCCTGCTCTGCTAATGTTGATAGCACTGGGGGGAGGGGGGTTGACTGAAGACACAGAGGTAAGTAAGCCCTCTCCAAAGTGGAAGGTCCTTAGCCCAGAAACACACCCAGCTGCTCACAACAACCAGGCCAATCTGGGCTGCCTCTAGGCATCTATCCCTTCCAGCCATGCGGTTATCAACATACAAACACCAGTGCTATTCTACTTCACGCTGCTAAAATCCCCCAGGGACTGCCATGATCCCTTGGTAAGGTAGGGCTCCGCGTGAGCTTTTTATAGCATTCAGGTAAAAATGGAGTCCTTCTTAAAATTCTGGTGGAAATTTTCTGTTCCTGCTACAGTTTGTATAAATAGAAGGGGCAGGAACAGGTCACCATAAAGTGGAGGTTCTTGGCTAACGCTACCCTCATATTTTAAAAATAATCATATATACATCTTGTTCATCAATAATGAAACCATTTAAGGGCTTACTAATATTTTTTGTACAGTTTCAAAAGTGACACAAAACTTCTAAAGAAGAAAAGTATAATTGTGACCCCTTTAAACCCAGTTCTTAACCTTTTAACCTTTTTCTTTACTGGTTCACATTATAGTGTTTCCCTTGGGGTTACAATAACCTCTGCGGAGCTTGTCTTCAGTCCCTGGCTTGTCTCCACACTCAACAGTCAGTCATGCTGTCTCCATGTCCTGTCTACTTAGCTCATGACTCGTCAAGAGAGCTAAAGGGACCGCTTGAGTTTTCAGTGTAGACCTCGGCATCCCTGATGTCTTGTTCTCCACCCAGCAGCTGGAACTAGACCCGGAACCCAGTGAACTGTACATCAGTGCCTATTTCAGCAACTGACCATACAATGCCTGGGTTTTATTAGCCACATCAGAAAGGAATACAGCTTCCTTTGCTTCTTCCTCGACCCTGTTCTGTGGCTATTTAAGCGCACACTGTTTGCCAATTCTCTTCTCCCAGTACTTCTTGTTTTATAAAAAGTCACTCACAGACAGCATCAGATGCAAAGTTCCAAGAAGCTGGCTTGAAAAAAAAAAGCTGGAATCTGTAGACTGAATGATCTCTTCTGCTGGTTGTTGTTGTTTTAATGAACAAAACGTCCTAGATACATAGAAAGTTCCTCATACCCCCAACTCTCTCTCTCTCTCTCTCTCTCTCTCTCTCTCTCTCTCTCTCTCTCTCTCTCTCTCTCTCTCTCTCTGTCTGTCTGCCTTTCTCTGTGTGTGTGTGTCTCTCTCTCTCTCATTTCCTGAAAAAAGATTAAGGCTGTGCTTCCTTTTATGTTAATTATCCCAATGCATATTTTTACACATACAATGTCAGTGTGCTGCAATCAGCAACAGCTAAAACCATCTTGGCTGTTTTCTGCAGTATGAGGACTTGAACTAGAGTCTTGTTTGTTCGTGCTAGGCAAGAGCTCTACCACTGAGCTGTGTCCCAAACCCCCCTTCATTTGGTTTTGAACTTCATATAAAAATGCTGATTCCACCCAAATCCACGTTTATCCATTTGGAAGCACGGATGACATTTTTTTTGATATTTCAATTGGTGGGTATTCATTGTACATAGTGCTGGTTTTCATGCAGACAATTTCTTTCAAGTGCATTATGTTACTTTGACCTTATTCACCTCCTATCACCCCCTCTCTTTGGTCCCCCATCTCTTTCCCATCATCTCCCTTCAGCTTTCATGTCATATGCGTCAACCAAGAATTCTAAAGTCAAACAAAAAGAAAACGTAAAATTCTGTCTCTTTGCATCTGGCCCACTTCTCTTCACCTGAGGAGCTCCAGCTGCGTCCATTTCCCAACAAATGACACAACCTCACTCCTCTTTGTCGCTGAACGAATCTCCACTGTGCATGTCTTCCACATTTTCTTGATCTAGGTATCTGTTGGCAGACACTGAGGCTGGGTCCTTAAACTGGCTATTGTGGACAGCACTGTGATAAACATGAATATGCAGGTGTTTGGGTGGTATGTTGACTCAGAGTCTTTGGAGTATATGCCCAGAAATAGGTATGTATGTTTTAAATACGCTGTGCTAGTTTCCATCGTATAAACACACTATAATTTATTATCCATTCCCTATTAGTAGACAATTAAATGTTTGCATTTTTTCATTTTATTTTTATTTTACATTCTTTTTATTTTGCTATTACAAACAGAAATACCATGGGCATTCCTGGTGGTTTCACATACTCACAGGTACATAGATATGCGCATGTCTTCAACCTTATAACATGTCTTGTCTTCTCCAGTGTTGAGACAGTTAATGCATATCAGCAACATCAGCCCAGAGCCTCTTTCGGGCAAAACCAACCCTACTCCACCCAGGCCTGGGAAATACCCAACACCTTGGGGAAAAGGGTTCAAATTGCCTAAATAGAATCACTATTATAAATTGAAAGGAAGCTCAGGGCAAAAATGAATGAGATGCTCTAGAGAAAATAAAGTGTCCTAGAGTGAGGCCCTGAATATGAACGAGCCAGGCATTCTAAAAAGCAGGAAATGAGAGGGATGCAGGAGGATGACCTAATATAAAGTAAATTGCCTTTTCTTGGCAAAATACTTTGACGCCAGAAAAAAAATCAATCGAAATAATTCAGATACTGTAGTTTCCCATAAAAGCAGCCAACCTGTCAAGCTCCTGTGAAGGCAACATCAGCTTGTACCCTGACTCAACATCACCTTCCGACAACTCCTAGTGACTCCTGGGAGGGTCCCTTACCCACCATCTCTAAGCACACAAATCTATAAAAGAGAAACATTCTTGTCCTTGAATCACCCGTTCACTGTCTGGCTTATCTGTATGACAATGCTATTGTCTTTAACTACTAGAACGCAAAATTTCTGATATGATTTGTGAAAACTACTAACTATGGCTGCCTCCCAGAAGAGCAGGGAGTCTGAGGAACAAAGGGAAGATGGACATGCATTTGCCTAGTCAGAATTAATCATTTCTAAGTGAAGCTAAAATTTCCCCCTATCATCCCCAGGCACCTCTCTAAAACTGTCTTAGGATATCATGTCTACTTTACTATAAAGCCCAGCCTGGCTGCTCTGTAGCAGCACTGGGATACCTGGGTCCCCAGCACCCGAAATCCCTCGCAGAGCCAATCGTGGAACTCATTAACCCACTCCTATGCCTTCTTTCTCTTCTCGAAGAAAGGAACACGAAAGTATTGGATTTTACTCAAGAGCCTCCACCCCAGATAATGTACCTAGCATAGTCACTGATCTATAGTCCTTTCTGAACAAGTACTTGAAATGTTCCTCATTCGGTGATTTTTAAATGACCCGAGGAATTTATTCATTACTTCCACTTGCTTCATATGTTGATGTTTAGAGCTGAGGGAATACCTCAGTAGTAGAACACTTGTCTAGCATGTTCAAGGCCCTGGGATTGATCTGCCAAGGGATGGGGGAGAGAGGTAAGAACCCACCAAAAAACTTTTCTACTTAGAAAAAGAAAATACACAAACACTCAAAAATAGTTTGACATGAACTTTATCCAGATATGAATTTTATCCATTTAATTAGCATCTATGATATGTGTTGAGCATACTTGGCCTGCTGCCTGGTACATAGTAGGTGCTTAATAAATATTCTGAATGGATGAGGGGCCTTTGCTATGAAGCTTTCTATACACTAAAGTGACCCAAACAGCTCCTTTACTAAATGTTTGCATTTCTTTCCCTGTTTGCCTAGGTTGAGAAATGAAAGCCCCCCAAAGGCCCAGGTGTTGAAGGTTGGTCCCAGCCAAGGACACTACAGGGAAACAGTAGAACCTTCAGGACATGAGAGATACTGGAAGAAAGTTTGGTTGTTCGGAGGCATGTCCTCAAAAGAGATATTAGGACCTGACCATCTCCTTTTTTTCTCTTTCCTTTGCTTCCTGGCTACTGTGAGGAAAGCTTCCAAACACTCCCATCTTAATGTACTTTCTCACCATAGACCCCAAAACAACAGCTCCAATGAACTCTGGATCAGAACCTCCAAAACCACAACCAAGACAAGGTAGCTAACAGAGAAGAAAATATGTGACCTAAAATTGACCATTCTAATCATTTTTAAGTGTAGAGTTCCGTAGTGTTTACATGAAAGCACATCCATTAATCCATTACCACCTATCTCTACTTACTTAGAGGAGGGGCTCAAATGTTAGCCCGGATCTACAAAATGGCATTTGAGTAGAAGAAAAAGAAGCTTGTATTTAATAGTAGGAAGACAGCAGGCTGGTGCTTGCCTCTCCCTGATACAGCTTAGCACCTGCAATGGATCCCTTTAGAGGCGCTCTCCTCTGGCTCTCCGGCTTCTTGCCTTGCTCTCCTCTGGCTCTCCGGCTTCTTGCCTTGCTCTCTTCCCCATCCAACCCCCCTACCCCTCTCTTTATACTTTATTTCAGCTGTGCATCTTTCATCTACTCTCTCCATCTAAACTTAACTTTCTTATCATGGAAGGGGCTGGAGTTTCTAGAACCCAAACCCATTCTCTTACATCTGACAGGAAGATGGTCTCCTGAGAATGCAAGGACTCTCAGGGCTAAGGGTGACTCAGTTGCTAATGAGCTTGCTGTACAAGCATGAAGACTGGAGTTCAAGCCTCAGCCCCCATTTAAAAGCTGGGCATTGTGGTGTGTTTGTAATCCTAGCACTAGGGAGGTAAAGACAGAGGATCTTTGGCTCATGCTGGCCAGCCAACTTAGCCTCTATGAGAGCCCCAGCTCCCAATGAGCGAGTGCACAACTCTCAAAGAATGACTCCTGAAGTTGACCACTGACTTACATGCAGGGGCACGCACGCGCGCGCTCGCACACACACACACACACACACACCTGCATACACATTAACACAAATGTGTACACAGAGAGAACAAAAGTGAGAGAGAAAACTTGCACTATCAAAAACTGCATAATCCAGTAAAGAGCGCAGAATCATTTTCCCTTCATTTCATCTGGAAAGCATCCGTCAAGCCCTGCTCTCCATCCTCTCTATGCATATTATTTGGAGCAGTAAATTGCAAAAATATTTGCATCTAAACTATTTGTGGCTCTAATGTCTAATACCTAGGCATGAATGATGGAGTGTGTGTCTGCGTGTGTGTGTGTGTGTGTGTGCCTGTGTGCCTGTGTGTGTGCCTGTGTGTGTGTGTGTGTGTGTGTGTGTGTGTGTGCCTGTGTGCCTGTGTGTGTGTGTGTGTGCCTGTGTGCCTGTGTGTGTGTGTGTGTGTGTGCCTGTGCCTGTGTGTGTGTGTGTGTGTGTGTGTGGTCAAGCCAACTCAGACTGTGTACAGCATTCTGCCTGCAAGTCTGGGGTTGCCTTGAGGAAGCAGAAATGAGGAAAATACTTCTTGGTTGGCTTGTTGGATTTTGCTTCTTGTTTTTTGTTTTGTTTTGTTTTGTTTTGTGTTTGAGGGAAGTTGCTTTTTGTTTTTCCGGACAAGGTTTCTCTGTGTAGCCTCTGGCTGTCTTGAAACATGCTTTGTAGACCAGGCTGGCCTTAAATTCAGAGATCCATCTGCCTCTGCCTCCTGAGTGCTGGGAGTGAAGGCCTGCACCACCACTGCGCCCAGCTTGGGAAAAATATTTTTAACTGACAATTCAAGTGAAACACACAGACTCCATCTTCTAATCGGTCTTTACCAATCCGCCAGTAAAAGAACAAGTAAACTTACCTCCTAGAACAGAAAAAAAAAGACTTTGTTGACTCAACAAAAAGAGCACAGCCCAGCATTCCCTGACCAATTTATTACTGATCCAGTTGGTGCTAAGGTGAGCTCTGAAGGGAGAGCCTGGTCCACTCACACGTGACAATCATCTTGAGAAACTGAGCCAATGGATGAGCTCCCTTGGGACAAGGACCACTGCACCTTTGTCCCATCCCAAATTATTATAGCAAATTATTCTGAACACAGTGGAGTTCAAATACATTTCTTTGCCCTACATGTGAACCCACAAACGTCACACCCAAATCACAAAGTACCCTGCATCTCCATCTCTCCCTGGTTATGTGTGTTTGGGAACTGCCAAGGGGGGAGGGTCTCACTGAGACTGTATTCACTTATTTACCACATAGACATACATTTAACAGATATGCATAGCAATTGACACCACATATAAAAGACCACACAGAGGCTAGGATGATCTCCCAATCAGTCAGCTAGCTGCTTTTCCACATGGTAAAATGTAGACTAATAAAAGCAGGTTAATTTAAGTTGTAAGAGCTAGTGGGTTAAGCTAAAGCTGAGTTTTCACATTTTATAAGTCTCCATGTTGTTATTTGGGAGCAGGCTGGCAGGACAACTCATTACACTCCTGAGGAAGGACGTCTATTGTGGACATAGTCAACCTATAACATGTTCACACAAACACAAAAGACCTTGAGTGCCTCTGTGGGTCTGTCTGTAAACAGAGGCATAGATAGATAGATAGATAGATAGATAGATAGATAGATAGATAGATAGATAGATAGATAGATAGATAGATACAGATATATATATATATAGAGAGAGAGAGAGAGATATCTTAGAAATTAAACAGTCTCTGCCCTGCAGAAATGTGGGACCTTCTCCTGTCTACAAAAGGGTTGCCCCCTCTTTTTTCCGGAGCACTCACAATCTGCCCATATCATAAGATTAAAACCAGTAGAACTAGCTGGGCAATTGTGGTACACACCTTTGATTCCAGCACTTGGAAGACTGAGGCAGGAAGATCTCTGTGAGTTCAAGGCCAGCCTGGTCTACAAATCAAGTTCCAAGACAGCCAGGACTGGTACACAGAGAAACCTGTCTTGGAAAACCAAATAGTAATAATAATAATAATAAAATCAATAGAACTATTTCTCTTTAGGCCAACTCATTCTTTCTTTTGTACTTCCTAGGGACAGACCTTGTCTTTGTGGCATTCATTACTTATTACTAAAGTAGATATTGGTTTGCTTATCAGTATGTACTGATATGTATTAACTCTCTCTCTACCCAGAATGTAAGCTACTCCACCTTATGCAACATTGTATCTGATGTCCAGCCCACAGGTTCTCACAAAAGATATCTGGATGATCATCTCCTTTGTGTCTGTACAACTTCAGTATCTACAACATTGTGCAAAGTGAAGACCAAAACCACAGCAAAATACACAAAATGTGTGGGTCACCTTAATTTACTTAATGTAGAATGGAGACTCTAGGGCAGTGGTTCTCAACCTTGCTAACGCTGTGACCCTTTAATACAGCTCTTCATGATGTGGTGACCCCAACCATAAAATTTTTTTCATTGCTGCTTCCTAACTACAATTTTGCTACTGTTATAAATCATAATGTAAACATCTGTGTTTTCCAATGGTCTTAAGTGACCCCTATGAAAAGTCAGTTCAACCCCCAAAGGGGTCGTGACCCACAGGTTAAGAACCACTACTCTAGCCGGGTGTTGGTGGCGCACGCCTTTAATCCCAGCACTCGGGAGGCAGAGGCAGGCAGATCTCTGTGAGTTCGAGGCCAGGCTGGACCAACAGCCTCCAAAACACTACAGAGAAACCCTGTCTCGTAAAACCAAAAAAAAAAAAAAAAAGGAACCACTACTCTAGCGGTATTGTGTTCTTTTTTTTGTTGTTGTTGTTCTTTTTTTTTTTTTAATTTGGAGGATACCACCTTTCTCCACCTGACCCAACAGAGCCCATGGGGACAATGCAGATGGGTGAGTTCTCAAATCTGGAGCCAGAATTTGAATCCCTTGTTCACTGCCCAAGAAATTTAACAAATTATGTGAGTTTTGTGAGCCTTGATCCCTCTACTATGAAAATAGGGATTTAAATAATGGGATGATGGAAGGGGGGGAACTGATGTTGACATATAAAATAGGATGTTTCTAATTTAAATAAAACTTTGTAATATAAAAATAATACTAGTAATGTCCACCCATGAAATCTCAGCAATTTTGTTGCATAAACAAGACCCAAATAATAACCCCAGAAATCAATACGCCACATTGATGGGGGGAATTTTACAGAGTGACAGCCCCCGATGAAAAGCAACAGGTAGTCAGTGACTACTGAGAAAGGGAGAGTCAGTTTTCTCCAGGGACAAGCCCCCTGACAGATTACTCAATCACAAGTGTCAGTCCGAAACAAATGTACATATGAGCACCACTAAATGGACTCGGAGGAGGTGGAGGGGATGGGGTGGAGGGGGTGTGGGTGGGGGGGTTATAAAACAATTAAAGATGAGGTCATGAATCTAAGAGAGAGTGGGGTGACACGGGAGCAGTTGGGGTGGGGACAGGGAGAGTGGAAATTGTGTCAATATGGTACCCTCATATGAAATTCTCAAAAAAATAAATAAAAATATAATGATAGGATTATCAACCACAGAGAGTTACTATGAATAGTAAATTAATAAGTGAGTCTATAAAACTTTAAGACAAGAACCTGGTGTCAAATTCAGCTGTTCTTTCAGGGGGAAACTTTTGAATGTTTTTTTATTGGAGCTAGAGCCTCACTCTGTAGCCCATGCTGGCTTCAAGCTCATTATGTAGCCCAGGCTGGCCTTAAACTCACTGCAGTTTTCCTGCCTCAGCCTCCCTAGTGTTGGGACTAAAGGAAGGAACCGCCGTGCCTGCTTCATAGATGGATTTTTTTTTTTTTTGCAAAGTTGGTAAAGTGAAGCACACACAAATCCTGTGATCTGATGCTAGAAAGTTAACAAAACAGCAGAAATGTGACCCTGAAATAAAACCCAAAGTAGCCTTTACACCCAAATGTAACCGATCATGTAATTATCCTCATCTGAAATACAGTTCGTTCTTCTTGGAGATTCTGAGCTCTGTGCGGAGCTGTCCAACAGAACTTTCTCCAACGGTGGGAACCTTCACCGTGGCCTGCACAGTCCAACACAACAGCCAGCAGCCCAGTGTGGCCTTGAGTATCTGCAGTGCGGTCCATGCAGCTAAGGGAATTTCAATCTACCCACCTGTGGTTCTTCTACACCTCAACAGGCACATAGGGCGGCGCCGCCCTGGGGAGTCTGATAACGTGCTCCTGGATTTGGTCCTTGCCTGCATGCCAGCTCCTACAAGGCTCCTCCACTCACCCCGGAAACCAGCTCCCAGGAGGCCATGCTGCTTTGTCACACCTCCAGGGCTCTGCCAATGTCAGCCCCTTGCTGAATTGCCCTTCCCTTTCTATGCTTCACAACCTTGTCAGATTTCATTTCCTAGGGACAACTTCCTCTGCTCCCCCCCCATCTCACCCACCATGAAGAGTTACCTTCACCCCCTTCATGTTCCTCCTGATCGATTTCTGTGGCTGCTCTGTCATTGGGTAGCTGTAATGTATTCTCTGTGGCACGGAACATCTGTATGAACTTTGAGGGCCAGGTCTGACTCGTTTCCCATCCTAGTACTGTGTGGCAAGCCATCATATAATACATGTGTTTATCCTAAGTATTTTCTGATTACAACATTAAAATTAAAATATACGCTACAGTTCCATTAAAATAATTTTCAAAGTACAACTACTTCATGGCCTTGAAAACTCCTGGGACCAAAGTCTATTATGAAGCAAATTTTAAAACAATAAAACGTTCTTGATCAGTTAAAGGCTGGGCATGGTGACACACACATTTTCTCCCAGTACTTCAGAGGCAAAGGCAGGCAGATCTCTATGAGTTTGAAACTAGTCTAGTCTATATAATGAGTTCCAGGCCAGTCAGAGCTACATAGTGAGACCCTGTTTAAAAAAAAAATCAAGGCTGGCGAGATAGCTCAGGGGTTAAGATCACTGACTGCTCTTCCAGAGGATCAGGGTTCAATTCCCAGCACCCACATGGCAGCTCACAACTGTCTGTATCTCCAGTTCCAGGGGACCAGACACCCATGGCAACAACACCAATGCACATAAAATAAAGTTAAATAAAATTTTAAATCAGCTAGAGGTCTGCTTATTTCAAACGCCATCAATGTAGCACTTCAGTACAAACCAAAGAAATAAAACGTTCCCTGGAACAAGCCTTATTAGAGCAACTGGGATGTCTCTTGGAGATTGGTCTTGCCAGCCATTGATCTGCCCCCAGCACTTGTGTTGACATTTCTGAAAGACCAGGATGATGTTTAGAAGCAAGAGGATATGATTTAAGGCTCCTCCCTGACAAAGTCACAGGAGAATTTGGAGTCATCGATTCTTGCTACACCCTATACTCAATCCAACCTCCAAGAAAAGAATACTTAAGATCTTATCTACCATGGAAAATAATGCCCTTGCATGATGCATGACTGTTGAGTGGCATATGCTTCCCAAAAGGAATCAGGAGTTTCCCTTATTCCTTGGCAAAGCTTTTGCACAAGAAATTCCCCTGCAGTGTCTCCTTTAGCATCTGTTACACTATTGACCTGGACTCGTTAGTCACAGCATTTTTTTTTCTTTTTCATCATGATTTCCCAACTAACCTACTATTTGTATTCCCACACAACTATCCCCATAACTAGAACTGACTCTGGATGGATACATTTATAAGGCCGATTTTTTATGAGGTATTTCCCAGGAACCAAGGCTCTGGCGGATGCATGTTCCCAACGTGCGTTGTGCCTGCCACCCGGTTCAATAATGAAACAAGAACCACTGCCAGAGATACACTCTGGTGTGCACAGCCATGGCATGAGGCATCAGAAAGGACATGAATCTGAGATACTTCATCTTCCTCTCTGATAGAACTGGACTTCTACTTTCTTATTCATTTGGTGGTTTTGTTTTCTTTCAAAAGAACAAACAATGCTTTCAATGCAATGACTGACTTAACAAGTGACTGAATCCTTTATGGCAATGGGATCATTAAGATACAACTCATGCCAAGTGGTGGTGGTGTACACCTTTAATCCCAGCACCTGGGAGAAAGAGACAGGTGGATCTCTTTGAGTTCAAGGCCTCCTGGTCTACAAAGTTGCAGCACAGCCCAGGCTGTTGCACGGAGAAAACCTGTCTTGAACACAAACAAACAAACAAACAAAAGATACAACTCCCATTTTCCCATAACATTTTAAACAGCTCTTTCTCTGTTTTCCCTTTTCCTTTTCCCAAAACATATCTCACACAATTGTAATATAATATGTTTCAAAAGGAGATAAAGATCCAAGTTCTCTTTGGGGTTTCTAATGAGTAATATGACATAAACATCTTTCCTTAAGATATCTTAAATTTAAATACAGAAGTATCAATTTTAACTTCCTTATAAAAATCACCCATCTAGAACAATTGCTGGTTAATTCTAGAAATTGCTCTCTATATCTTATTAGAATTGCCTATAAATTCTATTGCTATAAAATGCACTTGTTTATAAAATGTCTATTGCTGCTTGGAAAGGGAAGATCTGGTTTTCAAAGATGATACTATGAGGTTAAAAAATGAAGATGGTGACCTTAGGTCTCTCAAGATTTGTAAGCCCAGCATGCCATCTATCTCAGTAATGCCTAACAAGAATGCCAAAAGGGCAGAAACAAGCATGGTGAGCAAGTGCTTGCAGCTGACAGTGATTGCTGTATTTGAGGTGATGGGGAACAGCATTTCCATTAGTTCAAGTGAAATACAATGCCCTGCCAACTCTGGGTATCAGTGTATTCAATCCCCCTGCTGTGCGTGTCCATTTTCTGTTGCTGCAATTAAAAATCAGTCGATACAAAGTCAAAATGTTGTTCATTCTTCCCCTATTCCTTCTCCTGTCACTATGTTTCCAGCTTCACCGGAAGAGCGTGTCACTATGGTAACCAGTCCCTCTGATGCACAGACCAAGTCAACCTCTCCAGTCAGATTGCCAAGCAGGCAAAATGGAATCAGAGACCTGGATGGAGCTACCAGAAGCCACAAATCCCATTCCCCTATGTCTCTAAGTAGGGTCAGTCAATACCAGACACAGGATACCAGTCTTGTTCTAAAAGGTTCATGGAAGGAAACTGAAGAATGTCATTATTAGCAGTTCTCTCCCAACATGTCAGCTAGCTACCTATCATTTCCATTTTAAAGAAAACAGAACAGGGATAAAATAACACCATTAATCTGAAAGCAGTGGGAAAAAAAAAAACCCTTGTGAAAAGTAATCCTGCTTCCTCTTGTTTCCGTGCTTCTCAACCAAGCCCCAGGACATCCTGTTCATCCTTACAAAGTTTCAGGGTTCCACATGGGCCAGGCCACACTCACGAGAGCTTCCTCAGGAAGCTGGTGAGGATGTCTGTAAGTACCAACATGCCCATGCCTACACCTAAAATCTCTAGTCATTCCCAAGGAGCCAAGATGGACACTCACTCTCTGTTTCTTCCCTACCTCCCCTCCTTACCTCCTATCTGTGAAATGGCCTCCTGGACATACCCACTACTTGGCGGTGGCGGTGGTGGTGGCGGCGGTGGTGGTGGTGTGTGTGTGTGTGTGTGTGTGTGTGTGTGTGTTTTCAAATTAACAATTTCTTCTGAACAACCTCAACCCTTTGGTAAATCCAAGTGCATCCGTTCTCTCGGATATTATTTTAAAACATCACTGATATGAGACATTAAGAATTGCTTTATGTCTTGGCTTCAAAGCACATTTGCAAGTATTAGCACAGTTGTCAGCTACTCCCTAGTTGACCAGAGTGACACACGAGGAGAGAAGCAAGGATGAAATCTACACATCTTCCAGGGTACAGCCGTCATACAAAAGAATACAGGTGCCCTCCTCGAAGGAACATTAAAGCACATCACATCAAACAGTATTTTCATGGGCTGATGAGACAGGGTGGTTTCCAACACATACATCATGCAGGATTTATGAATTGCATCACAAAAGCAGACTTTTCTATGCATGTGGTCATATTCAAGTATCAAGTATTATTAGCAATTATTTGTGTGTTATCTGGTTTATATACCTTGAGTGTTCTATATAAATCTGAAAGTAGTATTTTTTTTCCTTTCTGATATACTCACTCTGGTATCACTTTTTGTGCTTATTAGACAGCTGATATTCACTGCAAACCATCATGCTGTCAATCACTTTTCCAAAAGAAGACTGTAATGGAATGTTACTGGTGAACCGCTCTGGGCTTACTATAGGGCAGGGCTGTAACTTATTGATGTTTATATGACCAATACCTGCACCATGACTTCTACAGCGCATTACTAAGTAAATGTTTCTGGGGTGCATGTGTCCTTCTGTGGGAGACCGCCCCCCCCCGCCGCCACCAGTTTCCCTAACTGAATCAGTTCAACGTCTAAAACAATGATTAAAATTCGGGGCCAGTTACCCCTGACACCACATCACCCTTAAGGGGCTTCCTCCAGAAACAACACTGGAGATGCCCTTCCTCCTCAGAGGCTGATGAAGCTTATTCTGGATTGAGAGAGAGAGAGAGAGAGAGAGAGAGAGAGAGAGAGAGAGAGAGAGAGAGAGAGAGAGAGAGAGAGAGAGAGAGAGAGAGAGAGAGAGAGAGAGAGAGAGAGAGAGAGAGAGAAACCCGGCTCAGGAAATTCCCTGAGAATCTGGATAGACAAGAGCAGGACAGCAGATGAGCAAGAAAGACTGCAGCCTTTGCCACAATCTATCACAGCTGTGGAGAAGCAAGTTCTGCCTGCAGCAAGGCTCAGTCAGGCCTGGCTGGCTGAAGCACCGGGAACCAGGAGATGTCATCGCCTGTAGCCACCAGGAGAGGCGAGGGGCTGCAGGGCCTACCTAACGGCGCCTGCCTGGCTCTCTGCAGCGCCACGCCTCGCTCTTGGAGCTTACCTTTCCGGATGAGGGCGGCGATCTCCGGGTCGAAGCCCTGCCGGTGGCACTTCCTCCAGAGGCCCATGTTGGTGGAGTTGTACTGCCGGCTGCACTCGTCCGCCGGGCTCATGGCGAACAGCTGCCGGCGATTCCGGGCCCGGAGGAGTTTGCCCTCCCAGCGGTCCAGGCGCGAGCGGCTCGCGCGCAGGGGCAAGTTGTTGTTGTTGTTGTAGATGAAGCCCGGGTCGACCCGGCGGGTGTTGAAGGCCTTGCACCTGTCCCTGTGCTTCCTGGCGTCAGTCTCGTACCAGTGGTCGGAGCAGATGGCCACAGCCAGCATGCCGAGGGCGCAGAGCGCTAGCGAAAGCCCGGTGTAGAGCAGTAACCTTCCGGCAGCCATGCCTCCGCTTGGCGGCTACACTATGGGCATGATCCGCCGCAGCCTCGCCTTCCCTCTGCGCGCCCGGAACAAAGCGGCGGGCGGGCGGGCGGGCGGGCGGGCGAGCTGGGGGTGGGGTGGGGACTGGAGGGGATCTGCGCCGCGGCGACCCCTTGGCCCCCGCCTGCGGGTACGGAGCCGGGAGACTGCGGGGGATCGGGGCGGGCAACCTAAAAAGTTCTGATCCGGAGAGGTTCCCGCGGGGTCCTGGGCATCCTCCGGGCAGGTGCAGCCTCCTCCGGCAGTGGCGAACCCAACCCCGCCACTTCCCACTGCTCAGGAGGTGACTGTCCTAGCCCTCCGCCTCGGCGCGCGGCCCCGGCCACCGCAAACTAAATACCAAGCGCTCTCGGCCCGCTGCGGGGTTCGCTGGGGTTTCTCTGTGCGGCGTGCTGACCGGAGTGACTGTCCTGGCTTCCCGGGGATGGCAGGGAGGGCGTGTGAGGACGCGGCACTCCGCCGCCCGATGGGATGGATCGCGCCCTGGATCTCCTCCGGAACTCTCCCCCTTTTCGATCTGCAGCCGAGGGCCGGGGATGCGCGCCCCGAACTGTTCTTCCTCTCTGCGTCGGGTCTTTTCAAAGCCTCGGTCCCCTCTGATCACCAGCGGGTCCTTGACTCCTGCCGGCCCACGCGTGCTCTCAGAGGTGAGCGGCCCGAGGACGCACGGTCTCGGACAGCTTTTCTCCCCCGTGAGCTCCCGGGTGGCCTGCCTCTGGACTCGCCATTCAGACTGCCAGGCTTTTGGACACCCGGACACCCAGGCAGGGTTAGGCGACTATTCCCAGCCCGGGGTTTGCAGAGACTGGGCGGCAGCGGCCGGGCGCTAGGGGCGGGCTGCACAGAGGAGGGCGCACCCCGGGCTCTCGGAGCTCCTTCAACACCATGGACAGGTCGCTCAGGGGTGGCGTGCAGCCGGCCCAGCCGCCAGCCTCCTCGGTGTCATTCCGCTCTCTCCAGCGGAGCCTTCTTCCTGGAATGTGGACACCCAGCCTCTTCCAAGATCCCCTCTGCCTCACTTTCACCTGGCCTCCCGCAGCCCCGCGTCGGAGCTGCCCAGGTGCTAAGTAAATGCGGCGGGCACGAAGAAAACCCAGGACCCGGCTGCTCGAAGCAACCCGCCCCCTTCTCTGCCACCTGAGCCCAAGCGGTCCAGCACCCGCCTGCTCTGGCCAGCTGGGCTCAGCCACTCTCAGACTGCACCATTTTCATCGCAGCCCACCCAGGCGACGAGGCGCAGGGTCCCTCAGCCTTGTGCGGAGGATTCCGTCCCGGGCTCGGCGTCCCGCGATCCGGCTCCCAGCACGGTGGTGAATGGAGCGAGGGTGGGGGGTAGGGAGCCTGGGTGCCTCGGCTTACCCTCCCTATCTCCTCCTCGAGCCGCGGAGGCTTCCGGGCCTCTCGGGCTCAGCCGACGCCCGCGAGGAGCGAGAGCCTAGCCTGCGCCCCAGGGGCTCCAGAAATCGCATTGCCCGGGTGTGGGCGCCCGAGGAAGCCGCTGTCGCTCGCTCGGCCTCTAGGCGCTGCAGCCTTGGCTAAAACCCACAGTCGAGAACACGGAGCGCGCAGCCAAAAGCTAGTGATGTCATCCGTGCAACGTGAGCCTCATCTCTTATTTTTCTACCCTTCTTAAAGTTGAACCGCACCATTTCCCAGGCACGAAATGTCTGAGCCTTATTCTTTGGCCAGGCAAGTCAATGGTGTCTAGGTAGGCATGCACTCCATATCACATCCATATTTATGCACATATACATATATGTGGCATGTAGCATGTTTACGCGTATTATTATACATTTAGGGTTGGTGCCTACGTCTCCTGTTTCTCTTTTGACCGTGGAAAATCCCCCTTAAATTCGCCAAAAGGAAAGAATGCTTTTAACCAGCACTGAGCAAACCCCTGCACCCCGGGTTTCCATCGCTAGTGTCTCCTGTTCCTTTGATCTTTGTTTTGTTTTCTTTTCTTTTCTTTTTCCCCTAGAAAACTGGCATTGCCTTGCTAGCTACTGGCATTTCCGCCTGAAGCAGAGCAGAGAGCGGCCGCGAGGCTCTCGGCCAGCCCTCAGCCAGCGCCCGAAGCAACACACACACACACACACACACACACACACACACACACACACACACACACACACACACACACACACACACACACACACCACCTGCCCTGACTCTTCAGCAAGGAAAGGAGACAACTGGCTGATCCGTGGGTTGGTGAGAGCAGTCGTAGATATGTTGGGGGAGCGGGAGAGTTAAAGCAACCTCGGTGTAGGGTCTGTCATGGTCTCCCTATGACCGCTGGATCCAGCCTCTGCAGGGCCTCTTTGAGGAGGGACCGGACGGACTCCAGACCTTGAAGGGGTGGGCCCCAGCTAGCAGATCTATCCCCACCCTACCCCGCCCCCCTGCCTCCCTCACGTGAGACAGCACTGCAAAGGCTGGGAGCCTCCCACCCAGCTCCACATAGGAGGGTTTTCGCTCTAAAGCTCGCCCTTCGCTTTCGCCCTCTCTCCAACGTCCAAGTGCCCCCATTGCTGGATAAAGAGCTGCCCTGGGAGAAAGAGAGTGCCCTGGGCACCCAGCTTTGCGCAGCAGAGCTTGTGAGTGGAAAGGAACAAACCTCCACCATGTTCTTTTTGTCTTTATTTAAAATCCCTGCATTTTGAAAACCTCCAACAAGGCGTTTCAGTGCCATCTAGTGGGGGAGGGGCGTGTCTCGGATTTTTTGTTTGTTTGTTTTTGGGGGGGGTTGTTTTTGTTTTTTGTTGTGTGTGTGTGTTTTTGGGGGGGGTTAGCCTTGACTTCTGTGGTGGGATTTACTTCACGAAGCGACAGTCCTTAGGATGCCCGCTTGGTTCTTGGGTGCTTGGCTGGTCTAGAAGTTGCAGGCACAGTGCTCTAGTCACATCCGCCTCGGAGCTCCCTGGGATGCCCTGGTAGAGCTGAGCAACTCTGGCCACGGTGTCTTCTCACCTTCCCCTCTCATCAGTCCTCCTACCTATGCCCTTGAAAATAGGGATGCATTCGGCTTACAGGCAGGTGCCTTAAATATTTCTAAAGCTGTTTCTTCCCTAAGGCAGAGCAGGAGTGCTCTTGGCTACTAGGGTTCCTGCCTGTGACAATGGGAAGGAAGCTGAGCCTCCAAGGTCAGTGGGGAGTCAGGGCAAAATTAGCACTGTAGCCCAGGTCTCTTGGTTCCCTCTCCAGCGTTGACACCAGCTCAGGACCTTTGGCAGTGTGCGTGCACAAAAAGCATCCACGCTCCTCTTTTCAGCCCCCGCCCTGTCCACTACGAATGGTTCTCAGTGTTTGAGGCCCAGCTTAGGAAGGGGACCTGTGTGTGTGGGATGCAGCCCTCCCCTTTCCTGAACATCACGAACGTTCGATTTTGAAGTTGTTGTCCTTCATGAAAACACAAAAATCCTACAAAAGATGCTGACTGGTGACCTCTTCGGTGTAATTGTTTTGAACATCCATATATCATGACACTGATGCCTAGAGCTAAAAAGTTAGACTACTGTGTGTGTGTGTGTGTGTGTGTGTGTGTGTGTGTGTGTGTGTGTTCTCTGTATAGCCCTGACTATCCTGGAACTCACTTTGTAGACCAAGCTAGCCTCAAACTCACAGTTCCACCTCCTCCCCCCCCCCCAGTGTTGGGATTAAATGTGTGTGCCACCACCACCCAGTTTAGACAGGATTATCTTTTTGCTGTTGCCTTTGTGTGTCTGCTCTGCTAGGAACCAGATTATTGAACAGTCCAGGCAGGTGCTCTACATGCCCTGTCTTAGTGTCCTGTTGCTGTGAAAGAGACTACATGACCAAGGTAGCTCTTAAGTTAGTAAGAGAAAGTTAAATTAAGACTTGCTTGCAAGCCGGGCGTTGGTGGCTCATGCCTTTAATCCCAGCACTCGGGAGGCAGAGGCAGGGGATCTCTGTGAGTTCCAGGCCAGCCTGGTCTACAAGAGCGAGTTCCAGGACAGCCTCCAAAACAATAGAGAGAAACCCTGTCTCCAAAAACCAAAAAAAAAAAAAAAAAAAAGACTTGATGCAGTCTCAGAGGTTTAGGTCATTATCATGATGACCGGAAGCATGGCAGCACACAGGCAGACATGGTGCCTGAGAACTAGCTGAGAGTCCTACATCTGGATCCACAGGCAACAGGAAGAGAAAGCCACTGGGCCTGGCTTGGGCTTTTGAAACCTCAAAGTCCGCCCCCAGTAACATACTTGTATGTACTCTATCAAGGTCACACCTCCTAATCCTTCTCATGTAGTTCCATTTCCTTTTGATTAAGAATTCAAATATATGAGTCTCTGGGACCATTCTTACTCAAACCACCACATCCCCGCACGTGCATGCACACACACACACACACACACACACACACACACACACCACTTTTTTATTTTATTTTTTGAGTCAATATGAATTAAATTGCCCAGGCTGACCTTGAACTTACAGTCTTCCTGCCCCAACCTTCCAGGTGCTATTGGCTACCACACCCCACTCTTTTTACTCTATTTCTATTGACTCTTTTTAACTCTACAATCTAGCCTCAAAGTCCTCTACCCTGTTAGCTATAGCATCTCTTTTTGGGTGTAATGAACATTCTTCCCACCAGCCTGGTCCCAGTGCCACATCAACCCCAAACACACAGAGATTCTATTAGTTACAATGCTGACGGCCAATGTCCAGGGCTTCTCATAGGCTAGTTCTGTCTTAAGTATTAACCCATGACTACTAATATATATTTCTATAATAACTTATCTTTCTGAGGACGGCATCCTGAAGCATCATCCTCTCTTCCCTGGGGGGTCACATGGTGACTCATTGTCTTGACTACCTTTCCCAGAATCCCCCTCCTCTCCTAGTCCCGCCTATCTTGCTTCCCTATTGGCCAACAGTGTTTTATTCATCAACATATACACAGAAGGACTTCCCCCATCATTTGTGTTTCTTCCTGCTCATACTAATGCTTTCCTAAAGTCATAAAACCTCAAAATCAGAAGAGACTCCAGAGTCAAACAGAAAATAATGCATGAGTCTTGGGAAAGTTTCCCAGAAAGTGAATGACCAGCTTCTGTTCACACACTTGGCAATGTGAATGGAAGTTTCTGTCCCGCCTGGTCCTGCAGCCGTTTGGTCCCAAATAAACATACAGAGGCTTATGTTAATTATGAACTGTTTGGCCAATGGCTCAGGCTTCTTATTGGCTAGCTCTCTCTTAATTGTTAACCCATTTCTAACAATCTGTGTATCTTGACTTACTGGTGAAGCCTGGATCTCTTTCTTTCTCAGCAGCTGCATGCATCTCCCTGGTGACTCACTCCCAGTTCCTCTCTCAGAATTCTCCTAGTCTGGTAGCCCCACCTATACTTCCTGCCTGGATGCATCCTGCATGTCCATTGGCCAAAACAGCTTTATTCATCAACCAATAAGAGAAGGACATCCCCCATCAGGGCAAGCAGCCCACTCCATTACCAGATGATCTGGCTGGTCAAATAGTTCTTCTTTATAATTAGTCAGACTCCAGATCCCTCTAACTTCCAGCCATTGGCTCTTATTTTTGCCTTCAGGTAACCCAGAGATGCTATCTAATCCATCCTCCATATAGCCATCCTTCTTGATATTAGTCATTATGAAGCCACTTTTTCTCCATAGGAAGGGAGCTTACAGGGTCCATTTACCCATTCTTTTCCTGTGCTGCACCTAGTACACCTAGGAAGGAAATCTGACATCTGTCATAGTTTTAATTGAGTGATGTAGAATCCTAATGTATCCCACTTCTTGCAGAAATCCACAAATCATCATTATGCTCTCTTAGGATCACTGATTTTCAGTTGCAGAATCACAATTTTTTTAAGTAAGAACACCATTTACTCAGACACACACCTATGATTGAAGCAATGTTCGTATTCTTCCAGCTTTCTGTAAGTCAGCAACAGAGGTTGAGATGTCATCATCAGAGGCCCTCTTCATTTCCTGGCACGCAGTCCACCTAGAGCAGAGGCACTCTCCTACACTTTCCTCACACTTATTCTGGCTAGTTTTCTTGCCAACTTGACACAGGCTAGGGTCGTTTGGGAAGAAGGACTCAATCAAGAAACGTCTCTATAGGATTGGCCTATTGGAAAAATCTGTAGGGCATTTTCTTGATTGATGATTGATGTTCGAGAACAAAACACATCATGAGTGCAGCCAGTCCTGGGCAGGTGATCCTGGGTGCTATCAGAAAGAAGGATAAGCAAGCCAGAAAGAAGCGTTCCTCCATGGCCTCTGCTTCAGTCCTGCCTCCAGGTTCCTGCCTTGAGTCCCCGCCCTTGTTCCTCCCAGTAATTGAGTGTGACCTGCAATTTGTAAGATGAAATAAACCCTCTATTCCCCAAGCTGCTTTTGGTCATGGTATTTTATCACAGCAGTAGAAAGTCAACTAGGACAACGCCCTCATACTGTCTTCAGCTGCCGAATGTGTTTTACCTACATACACCTCCTCAGTCTGCAAACTCTCTCCTTCACATCGTCAGCTAGAAGCAAAGCAAACCAAAGGCTGGTAAATATGTCAGTATTCATCCATGGAAAGGTGTGTGTGTGTGTGTGTGTGTGTGTGTGTGTGTGTGTGTGTGTTCTCACTGTGTATCTCTGGCTGTCCTGAAACTCACTGGCTCACTAGGTAAACCAGATTAGCCTCAAACTCCTAGAGATCCACCTGCCTCTGCCCCACCCCACCATGTACCGGAGTTAAAGGTGTATTTCTGTTTTCATAATCAGGTTTGCACAATTTGGAGATTGTGTGTAACCCCGAAATGATTTTGAGCTTCAGCCCTTCCTGCTGTGGAACAATCCTTTTGTACTGTGAAGAAGTATCACTCTGGTTGGTTTAATAGAAAACTGAACATTCCATGGCTAGGCACAGGGAATGCTGGGAAGAAGTGCGGAGATGGGCAGAGACACGGGAGGAGCAGGGAAGCAGGATGGACAGTACCAGGTGCGGTAAACAAGCCTCAGCGCACCACATAGGTTAATAGAAGTGGGTTAATTTACGTTATAAGAGCTAGCTACAAATACACCTAAGCTATTGGCTGAGCTTTCATAATAAGTCTCCCTGTCATGATTTGGGAGCTAGCTGGTGAGACAGAAAAGATTCCCGACAAAAGGCACCCAACATGAGGTGTGCATTTCCCATAAGACTCGAGAAAGCTTTTTTTTTTTTTTTTTTTTTTTTTTTTTTGGTTTTACGAGTCAGGGTTTTTCTCTGTATTGTTTTGGAGGCTGTCAGTCCAGCCTGGCCTCGAACTCACAGAGATCCGCCTGCCTCTGCCTCCCAAGTGCTGGGATTAAAGGCGTGTGCCACCACCACCTGGCTCAAGAAAGTTTTATTTATTTATATTAGGAACAATATTATTTTACATATCAATCTCCCTCCCATCCTCCTATGCCTCCTACCAGCCCCCATTCCCTCCCCAGGGAGGGTAAGGCCTTCCATGGGGGAATCATCGAAGTCTGTCACATCACTGGGGGGCACCTAGGCCCTCCTCCATGTATCTGGGCCGAGAGAGTATGCCTCTATGTGAAAGGGATTCCCAAAGTCCATTTGTGCACTGGGGCCACTGTCAGAGGCCCCACAGATTGCCCAGGCCTCCCAACTGACACCCACATTCAGAGGGCTTGGTTCAGTCCAAAGTTGGTTTCCCAGCTTCACAGCTGGGGTCCCTGTGCTCTCACTAGGTCAGGTCAACTGTTTCTGTGGGTTTCTCCAGCATGGTCTTGACCCCTTTGCTCATCTCTCCTCCCTCTCTACAACTGGATTCCTGGAGTACAGCTCAGTGTTTAGCTGTGGATCTCTGCTTCTGCTTCCATCAGCTACTGGATGAAGGCTCTAGGATGGCATTAAAGTAGTCATCAATCTCCTTATAGGGGAAGGGCATTTAAGGTAGCCTCTCCACTATTGCTTAGATTCCTAGTTAGGGTCATCCTTGTAGATCTCTGGACATTTCCCTAGTGCCAGATTTCTCTTTAAACCTACAATGGCTCCCTCTATTAAGGTATCTCTTTTCTTGCTCTTCTCTATTCCGAGAAAGCTTTTTTGTTTGTTTGTTTGTTTGTTTGTTTGTTCTTTGAGACAGGGTTTCTCTGTATTGTTTTGGAGGCTGTCCTGGAACTCGCTCTCTAGACCAGGCTGGACTCCAACTCACAGAGATCTGCCTGCCTCTGCCTCCCAAGTGCTGGGATTAAAGGCGTGCGCCACCAACGCCCGGCTGAGAAAGCTTTTTTAAAAAGGGTTCCAAACACACAAAAATGGAACCAAACACAGCTTCATAGTCCTAACATCTCTCATGTACTGTACAGAAACATGAATCTCCTGGCCACTGCCTGTGGGCATTGCGCCAGGACCTAAGCTACCCAGTACTTTAAGATTTTGCTCATGCAAATAGAAAAGTTTACAGATCCTCAGTAAAGCATTTCAGATGGAAAAAATATCTAAACAGATTACAGTGTGCTTAAAATTTTGTGTAGGCTTCAGAAAGAAAAGAAAATGAATATAGACAGTACTAGAAAAAATTAAATTGTTTATAAATAATAAAAGAATAAGTAATGTAAAGATGGGAAATACACAGGGAGTCCGGATCATGTATGGTATGGTGTTGTATTAACTAAGTTTTTTGATTGCTGATGAGCAAGCAATGGCTGCTGAGAGACACTGGATAATAGAAACTACTAAATCAACCAACTAAAACATTTTTAAATGTCTTAACTTCAAAATGGAACGCAAAAAAATGTGTAACAGTTGGTAAGAGGTTATTCTTTTGCTTCCACAGAAAATGAAAGGCTGTGTATTCATTCAAGGTTGCTAAAGATCAGATTTGATTAGGGGAGACCCCCTGAAAATACTGGCTACAGAAATAAATAAATAAACCTAGAAAAACTACAAGACAGGTGATGTATTTACCTGCTCTAACATAAAACAAAGAAATCATCTCTGGCTGGCTAGTGTACAACACACAGTCCATACTTGTGTTAATACAGATATGTATGCTACCTTTGAAAGTTGGTGTGTTTTCAGAGCAAGGGGACCAGACACCAATGATGGCCCAGATGACCCAGACTCTCAGAGTGCTTCTGTTGCAGTTTCCTCTGAGTCCCTTTGTGGCAAAAGCTAGCCATTTGGGCATCTTGCCTCAACTGCTGACAGTATGCTATCCAAACTGGATAAACAGGACACAAAAGAAAAATGACTGCTGAACTTTGCCAATACAGGGTAGGACAGTCCTTCAAATATTCCTGCATCACAGAAAAGTCTGTCAGATATTCTAGACCTGTAAGACAAAAATGAATGCCCCAACATTATAGAGGACTTTGGTGCGACTATCCAGGAAGCCAGATTCCTGTCATTTCATAGTTTTGGAAGCTACTTGCTTTGTATTTCCTGTTTACTCAAGTAATATTATATCCTTCTTGAGTCTCTAACAGAGTTGAAGACGAGATAGTTATAGTTGCAGTTTCCCTTAGCCATAATAAAAGGTAAATTAGGTACAAAACTCTGAACAAATCAAGAGAAGGTAGTTAATGGAATATTTTCTCTGAATTTGCCAAACACAATGGATTGGACATTGTGAATGTAACTCTTACCTGATAACTGCTCTTATTGTATGTAATTTTACTATGTTAGAGTTAAAACATTTCCTTTTTATTTAGACAAAAGGGAGGAAATGTTGTGGGATAATCTTTTTTGTATACTGTGAAGAAGTGTCATTCTCATTGGTTTAGCAAAAAGCTGAATGACCAACAGTCAGGCAGGATTTCCAGGAACAGAGAATGCTAGGAAGAAGGAGGGCAGAGATGGGAAGAGACACGGAGGAGACAGGAGAGCGGGATGGACGGTGCATAGCTGAACCTCAGGGCAGTGCATAGATTAGCAGAAACGGATTAAGTTATAAGAGATAGCAAAAAAAAAGCCTAAGCTATCTGCCAAGATTTTATAATTAACAATAAGTCTCCATGTCATGATTTCGGAGCTGGCTAGTGGGACAGAAAAAGACTTGCTACGCCTTCCAAAGCAGTTTCATGAGTCTGAGAATGCTGATATCATGCTTGAACAGGCACTCATCCTTCCAAAGACTTTCTCTTAAGTCTCAGCTCTTCACAGAAGCATCCTGGGTTATATAGCTTCTTTCTTTTCTTCTTCCGTGGAGTCATTACAGCAAAAAAATAAACATTTAATGGCATCTAAGCCTCTCTTGGCTCTTTGTCTCTTCCCCCTCTACTAGTCTGCCACACTGATCTTCTCAAATTCTCCTTTATTCAGAAATCTGCCGCAGCTGCACTCGGCCAGCGTAGGAAGGATCCAGTCCAGGTCCCCGCTGGACCTTACACAAGGCTCCTGCCTGCTTCCCAAGGGACTCCCACTCTTAGACATACCCTCTATATATGCTCACAAATTCCTCACATCATTCCCTGCCCATAAATATTTAACTGATTTGCTTTTTAAGTTCTTGCAATTACAGGTGTCTCATATCAATAGGACAGATGAGAACCGGTTGATCATCTCACTAGAAGCTGAAAAAAGCTAAGCCCAACAAAGTTGCTTGATGTATAAAAGCTCTCCCTTAACTAGGAATAGTTTAAAATGAACGAGATCATCTCATGAAGTAAGAACTATCTCAAGTTAGTAGTAATAAAACAAATACCACAACAGACAAATGGGCAGCAGTTATAAAGAGGATAATCACTGAAGATAATCAAGTGGAAAATTAACATATTCAAAACTCAACCTTATTAGTAATCTGAAGAATGTAATTTTTTTAAATGCTGATATTACTGTCAGATAGAGGAAGAACGGTAACAAGTCTGTTACCGTGAAGCGTTGTTGCCTAGGACATTAGGAAATACTGCCATGAGCATCTAGTAGGGGTGTAAACCAATGCATCCACTTGGGAGGGCAATTTGGAGTAGCTGCTAAGATGAGACACATTTCTTACAACCACAGAAACACTTTGCAAAGGCTAAAGGTACCTTTTGCATGCTCCCAGGGCTCCTCTACTAGGGCTCCTGTCACCAAGAACTACGCATCTTAAAACCCCTAATAGTTGTTGTCTCCCAGTTCTGGAAGCTCAAGCCCAAACTCGAGGTGTCAGAACAGAAGCCTGCTTGTCTAGTTTAGCTTCCCTGGATTACTGACAATACTTGGCATTCTTCGGTTTATAGACACTTGGCTCCAGTCTCTCCTCTGTTTTCTCTCATGTGTCATCACGTCACCCACTAAAGACATCATCTGAATGGCACTGGAGCCCGTCTTGCTCCAGAATGACCTCTTCTTAACTGCTTAAATCTATTGTAGCACTATTCCTAAATAAGGATATATCCTGAAGTACTAGGGTAGGACTTCAGCCCATCAAATCCAGAATGTTGTGTTGCTGTAGTTTAGACAAGCTTGAACTTGCTATAAGGGCAGGCTAGCCTCCAGACTTTCAGTGCTCCTGCCTCAGCCTCCTGAGTGCTAAGCTTACAGGAGTATGCTACCACACCTGACTCAATCTATCTTTCGAAGGACGTCATTCAATAAACTCATGTTTATTTGTGCAAAATGAAAGACTAATTGAAAACCCAGCAACTGAGCAACCAAGTAGCCAAAGCAGGAAGTCACTCTTACCCTGGATTAATACAACACGCCATGCTTACCGCTAACACTGAAAGAGCCATGAAAATATACAACTAGAAGTTCGTTTGTTCTGTCTGGACTTCCAGAAGTTACAATGACAGATCATCAAGTAAAAGTGTGTTCTATCTTAGAAATACCTTTATGATGACAAAATTTTAAATCCATTGTTATATTTTTCTGTAAGTAAAGGTTGACAAACTATCCACCAAATGTTGTTGTGTGGTAGTTAGAATGTAATTGGCCTCCATAAACTCATAGGGAATGGCACTATTAGGAGGTGTAGCTTTGTTGGAGTAGGTATGGCCTTATTGGAGGGAGTGTGTTACTGTGAAGATGGGCTTTGAGGTCTCATATATGCTCAAGCCATGCCCAGTGAGACAGACCACTTCCTGTTGCTTGTGAGTCAAGATGCAAAAACTCTCCGCTCCTTCTCAAGCATGATGTCTGCCTGCATGCCGCCATGCTTCCCACTATGGTAACAATGGACTAAACCTCTGAACTGTAAGTGAGCCACCATAATTAAATGTTTCCCTTTATAAGAGTTTCCATGGTCATGGTGTCTCTTCACAGTAATAGAATCCCTAACTAAGACACGTTGTTTACATGTTGGTGGACCAGTACTGTTCAAAATTAGTAAAGATACTCACCATTCATATTTCATAAGATTTATTTTTCTTTTCGGTGCTAAAGATCAAAGCCAGAACCTTATACAACCTAAGGAAGGAGATAGTCTACCACCAAGTACATCCCCAGCCTTTGTGTGTGCACACATGAGTGAGTGTGTGTGTGTTTGTGTGTGTGTGTGTGTGTGTGTGTGTGTGTGTGTGTGTGTGTGGCCCCCAACCTTGTTTTATCTTTTTCTTAAGCGTGATTTCTCTATATAGTTCAGGTCGACCTTGAATTTACTAAGTACCCAGGCTAGTCTCAAATTTCTGCCTCTACACCAACATGACTGGCTGTCTTGCTTCCATTTGCAAGAAACTTCACAGGAGTAGTAACATTTGCATTGTAGGTATCATTAAAACTCAATATTTATCTTTTTTGTTGTTGTTTTTTGTTTTGTTTTGTTTTGTTTTTCAAGACAGGGTTTCTCTGTATTGTTTTGGAGCCTGTCCTGGAACTCACTCGGTAGACCAGGCTGGTCTCGAACTCACAGAGATCCGCCTGCCTCTGCCTCCTGAGTGCTGGGATTAAAGGTGTGTGCCACCAACGCCCGGCTAAAACTCTTAATATTTATCTTTAAGGTTTGATATATCAAACATTGCAGCAATCTCATATGAAAAGTGATTGGTATATAATATGTACTTTTACCATATGTCATTATCACATATACTGTTATTTAACCATCTCCCGAAGTAATAACTAGAACCATGCAATAGTTATGAAGTTCTTCTTTAAAATATTTCGATGCTAAGATAAAGAAAATTGGGAAATATTTTTTTAATTTGTTCAAATGTCTTCACAATCCAGACCATTGTCTTCATCTGTATTTATCAGAGAAAGGTTTATATAGATATTACCTTGGGATTTTAGTCTTATCATTTAAAGTCATGAAAGTGTCTTCGTCTTTGGTGGGTGAATGCGTGTGTGCATGTGTTGGCATCTTGCTACCTTTCCCAGGTTGGCTTCAAACTCCCGGGCTTTGATGGTCCTCCTGGCTCTGCTTTCTGGACAGCTGAGACTAGAAGGGGTTGTCAGCTACCAACTACACCAACTCTATTTTCTTACGCTCTTTTCCCTTCCTATATTTCATATGCAGTTTGTATCTATTTAACAAAAGCATCAAAAATTCTAAGATATCTCTTAAAATCATTTCAACCTGTTTTCATTTATGCTACTAATAGCAAGTATTTGCTCCTGTGAAAGCATTATGGGCTGTATACAAGTCCTAAGGCAGCTTCATTTTCCACTGAAGTCTACACTTTGCTCTGTATATAGGCTTCTTCTATCATTCCAGTTAGCTCTCCTAATACAATTCATATCTTTTCTAGAAATGATGATGAAGATTTAGGCTCTTCTATCATTCCAGTTAGCTCTCCTAATACAATTCATATCTTTTCTAAATCAGCGGTTTTAATGGCATTTAATCAGCATTTCTATCAATGTCTTAAAGTGGCTGTGGTTTTTTACTTAAATTCAGTTCGTCTATGAATAGATTAAGACATTAAAAACCTTTTAGTTTCTCTGAAGAATAACATGAGTACTGGCATAGGTTGAGGTTACATCTCCATGACACATCCAAGCTATGTGCCATACATATTGCTAGCATGTTTTTGAACTTTAAACCAAAATTCAGACTGGATCTAAAAACAGTTTTAGGTAATAACGTGAATGGCTTGGTATTCCAAAACATTGGTTACCATGTCCAACTGTTACAGAATACCACAGTGATGGTAGCTAAAATTCTTTCTCAGGGGATGGCATAAACAACCCCTCCCATGTCCCAACAAACCAAGTCAGATTCCAGCAGATTCCACTGGGGAATCATCTAGTTTGTTGGGTTTCCTTACAGAGCACAGGTGAGGGGTTATTTAGAGGGGTTTGGGTGCCCCCCCATAACAGAACAGTAAAGCCTTTACCCAGCAGGGATGAGAGCTTCTTAGAAATGAAGCCCCCCCTTCATAGGCTGTAGAGTCTAGAGCCCAGACCTTCCCCCATCCACAGAGCTGCAAACAATGGGTGGTAGGGGCCAGCTGGATACTCAAGTGAGAATCCCATGCCCTCTGACCCCTTCGATGTCGTCAGGGTGTAAATCTCAACAAGCCCAGCTGGGATCATCTTTTTGTCAGAAGGCCAAGCTGAATGCCACAAGATGGCAGTTGCTGGGCTCAGTCACTCACTTCAGAGACTTGGATTGGAACACAACAGGAAGGGGGAGAGGAGTGTTCAGGAGTTATGGGAAATGATGGTTCTTATTCCAAATCTCCCACATGCTAACTGTCTAGGAGGCAAGTCTGACAAACTGATTTGCCTTCTCCTGTGTGGGAATGTCTCTGCCATCAGATCCCCCTGACACTCCAAAACAGAGACAGTCCCTAACATAGATACAACACAACCTTGAGGCAATAGTCTTGTTTTGAGGACACAGAAGTGCTACAGAGTGTTTCCCTGGAGCCTGTACTGGATTCATCAAGGGCCATGGGGAATCTTAAGTTCTCCAGTGAAATCCCAAGACATATTCTCCAACAGTTATTCAATGTATTTTGTGATATTTGGGGCCCTCTTAAATGTGGATCTTAACACAGAGGCCCACTTAATGGGACAGCTTACCTGGAGAAGCAGAAACAAAAGAGTAACTCCTGAGCCTAGGGCCCAGCTTCACCCAACAGAAGCTGAAACCATGGAGACACGAGTATGGCCAAGCCTAGAGCCATGAACGGCATGCCATTGCTGAGATTGCTCCCCGAGACTGCAGAGAATAAGGAAAGAAGGATTGACTGCCTTCTCCCTCTCTTCCTGGTCACCAGCTCTTGCTAGGATTACTCACCCGCTGCCTCCTCCAGAAACCAGCTAATCTGGGAGCCTTGGGAGACACACCCTGCAGCAGTGAGCTCCCCCTGCAGACAACAGAATGGGAAGGCAAGGAACAGTTCTGAGGACAAGCAGGCCAGGATGGTTTGGCTCACAGAGAAACCTAGAAACATTCCTGCAAATTTGGAACCGAAACAAATCTATTCTCCAATGCTTAGAAGTGAAGACTATGACAGGAAACATAAATAAGATTTATAGACTAAAAATTATGGTTACATATAGATGGCATAACTGAAAAGAACTAAATAATAGCACGTATAAGACTCTATAAAGTGGCTTAGTATTAGATGGTGCAAATGCCAATACTTTCCAATATGATAGCAATCGCTGGAAAATGTAATAGAAAGTTCTTTCATTCACAATGGCAACAAAAACTGTAACATACTTAATAACAACCATTACAAAGGAGAGTACAGGAAGAAAACAGCAAAACTTTATTAAGAGATATAAACGACTTGAAAGACAAAGTAGAAACTTAACCATGTTTCTGAACAACAACTTAGTACCATAAAAGTGGAAACGGCGGCCTGGGGAAATGTTGGGCTTGCCTTGCAAACCTGCGTGTGGACCTGAGTTCGATCCCCAGAATCCATGCAAAAATGCCAGGCATTGTGGCAAATGCTTGCAATCCCAGGACTGGGGAGGCAGAGATGGGGAGATCCTTTGGACTCACAGCCAGTCAGTCTGGGCAAATCGGTGGGCTTCGGGTCAGTGAGAGACCCTGTGACAGGTATTTCTGAGGCTGTTCTCTAGTCTCCACAAGTGTGTGTACACACATACGCACACAGGGAAATAAAAATAAAAGTGGCAACGCATTACAAAATTCTCTATAGATTTACACGGTTCCAGTTGAAATCTCAGTGTTTATTTGAAACATAAGAAAATAATCCAGAAGTTCACCTGAAAAATGCATTCATGAAAATAGCTGAGATATGAAGAAACCATTTCTTATAAACATTTAAATATTTCTGAAAGACACAATATTTTAAGTAGTTTGTTATCTACCTCTAAGACCCTACACTTCTTCCACAGGGACCATATATATATATATATGGCAATCCCAGCACTTGGGAGGCGGGGCAGACAGATCTCTGAGTTTAAGGCCAATCTGGTCTACAGAGTGAGTTCCAGGACAGCCAGGACGACACAGAGAAACAGTCTCAAAAAAACAACAAAAAAGAAAGGAAGGGAGTGAGGGAGGGGAGGGGAGGGGAGGGGAGGGGGAGAGAGGGAAAGGAGAGGGAGGGAAGATTTAGATCTCTTAGTGACCATCTCCACAGGAGGCAGAAAGGGGAGGAGTGGATAAGCACCTCTAGAAAGGTTTTGAGCCATGTGAAGAGACTTAGCAGTTAAAAACTCTTGCTGGTCTTCCAGGGGAACTGGGTTTTGTTCCAAGCGCCAGTGACAGGTAATTCACAACACCTACAGCTCCCATACAGGGAATCTGACACGATCTATTGGCCTCTGAGAGCACCTGCCCACATAGGGTAATAACATAAACAAGCATACACACACACACACACACACACACACACATACACACACACACACATACACACACACACACATACACACACACACACATACACACACACACACACACACACAATTTTACATGAATATTTAAAAAGATTGATGCCCTAACCCAGTAAGATGCCTTATACAAAGAAGCAGTCTTTTCCTTCCTACTGTTCTCTCCATGTGAGCAGGAAGGAGAGGCCGTATTGGGGGGGGGGCACGTGAAGAAGGCAGCCGTCCATAAGTCAAAGGAAGAGCCCTCCCTAGAAGGCCAGCCCGTCTAGCACTTGATTTTGGCCTTGTAGGTGTCAGAACTATGAAAAAATAACATGTTGTTTAAGCATTCATTCTATAGCATTTTGCTATGGCAACCTGCACACAGGAATCAATAGAGTCACCAAGGAAAAGAGAGAGCTCGCACGGTCCTTGGAGAAGACCTGAGAATCTTGGAGACAGAAGACTCTGTACCTACCCTCTCTCACACGCAGGCACACAGCTGAAAATACTCTCTGGCTACACATGGCTGGTTCTCACCTAGTTAACCTGACTCCAGCATGGCAGGAGGTGATTGTCACCAAGAGTTTCCTCTCCCCATCACTCTCCGTAGATGCCAGGCTTCCAAAGCAGCATCCCATGGGGGAAAAGAAAGCGTCTGTCAGGCGTTGTCAGTATTTTAAGTGTTTACATGGCTTCAGCCTGCAACAGACGACACAGACTCAGAAAGCAGCACATTCATAGCCAACCAAAGGCTGCCTTTGTCCACCTTACCACTCAAAAGTGCCCTGGAAGGACCTTCTCCCAGAAGGTAACAAAAACAGCCCTGCCCCCAGAGAATCCTCACACAAACCATCTTAGCCCCTCTGACTCTGACTTTCACACTGTTGCAGAAACAGCAGCCAGGGCTCCAGAGAAATCCAGGGTGCCTCAGAAGTGTACAATGAGTCTATCTTAAAGGCAGAACTAGACACATGCTCAAAAATGGGGGGTCAAATATTCACAGTGAACTATCATCTACAACAAGATTCACAAATATTTAGCAACAACGGTCAACTGCATAAATCATAATATAGCAGTCAACGGAATGGTAAGCAACCATTAAAAAATATTCTGAAGGACTATTTAAGGCGGTGGTTCTTCAACCTTGCTAATGCTGCAACCCTTTAATACAGTTTTTCTTGTTGTGGTGCCCTCCAACCATAAAACTATTCTGTTGCTACTTCATAGCTGTAATTTTCCTACTGCTATGAATCATAATGTAAATATCCGGTATGGAGGATATCTAATATGCAATGCTGTGGAAGGGTTGTTCCACCCCCAATGGGGCCACCACCCACAGGCTGAGAACTGATGGTTTGAAGACATAGTAAAAACCAGAGATATGACTGTAGTTCCCGAGCTAATGCAGGAATGTTGTAAACTTGAGGCCTGCCAAGAGAAAAGCGGGGTGGGGAGAGACATAGAGACATCTGTTTTTCATGAGAGATGCTGGTTTTTATTTTGATTTCTTGTAAATTTGTATTTGGTTTGGAATGAGAAAAAAATATGGCCTCATAGAATATTAGGAAATATTCCCTCTGCTTCTATATTCTCATAGAGTTGTAGAGAGTTGGTTTCATTTCTTTTTTAGATTATCTGGTTAACATATCCAGACCTAGTAGGGAGATTTCAATTTTAATAGGAATAGTCCTATTCCAAGTATCTGTTTCCTACTGTATGTTTTAATAGTTTATATCTTTCAAGAAATTATTCCATATCATCCCAGTTATCAATTTCGTGAGCACAGAGATGCTCATACTATTCCTTTACAATTCTTTTTTTCTTTGTGTGTCTGTGTGTACATGCTCATTTGCGTGTATGTATCTGTGTGTCTGTGTGTACATGCTCATTTGCGTGTATGTATCTGTGTGTCTGTGTGTGCATGCTCATTTGCGTGTATGTATCTGTGTGTCTGTGTGTACATGCTCATTTGCGTGTATGTATTTGTGTGTCTGTGTGCATGCGGACACGGGGAGACCGGAGATTAACATCAGGTCCCTTCCTCAATTCCCACGATCTTTTTGTTTGTTTGTTTGTTTGTTAGGAGACTGGGCCTCTCACTGAACCTGAACCTTGCAGATCCAGCTAGACTGATCTGACTTGCTGCCGGCCCCAGGGAGTCCCCGCTTCCCCAGCTCTGGGATTATAGGCGCAGGCCACCACGCTTGGCTTCTTACATAGGTGATGGAGATTGAACTCAGGCCCTCAGGCTAGCATAGCAGCCCCTTACTGGAGGAGTCATCTCAGCTTCCTCTGTTTGAATATGCATTGTCCCTCTTTCATTTCTGGAATTAACAGCAGGTGCCATCTTTATTTCTTGAGTTAGCCTAGGGAGAATTTATTCAGTTTTTGTTTGTTTTGGTTTGATCTGGTCTTTGTTTTTTGAGGGTTTTTTTTTATCTCTACAAAGTACCAGTGATTTGATTACATTGGTTTTCCTCTACTGATTTCCTGTTTTCAATTTCAAAGATTTCTGTGCTAATTTTTTTATCATTTTTTTATGGTTTAGACCTAATTTGTTTTGCTGCCTAGAAATAGAAGCTTATGGCACTGATACTAGATCACTCTCATTTCCTAGCCTATGCACTCAGTGCTATGACCTCCCCTCCAGAGAATCATGTAGGGGCTAGGCCTCTGGGCATGCTTGTTGGGGTTATCTTGGTAGCTTTAACTGAGCTGAGAAGACCCACCCAGTCTGGGCAGCACCATTCCCTGGACTGCATAAATGGAGAGAGGGGCTGAGCAGCAGCATGCATCTGTCAGTTCCTGCTTCCCAATTGTGGTTGTCATGTGACCAGCGCATCAACCTCCTGACACCCTGACCTCTTCCCTGTGATGGAGAAGTCTTGTTGTGAGCCAGAACAAACCCTCTTTCCCTAAGTGTCCTCCGCTGGGGCATTTTATCACGTCAATGGGAGAAGAAATTAAAACAGTGGCTTTTATTGCCCCCCATTTTAATAAATCATTTTTTGTCTGTTTTAGCTCCTATGTATATGTTTTACCTTTGTGTTTTTACCCCCTCTTAATTCTCCAGGTCTCATGTTATTTATAACTATATTGCTTAACCTTCAAGTATTTAGGCATATTCTAGTCATCTTTCTGGTTATTTCTTTTTTACTTAATCTTTTGTGGCCTAAGACCACACAGTGTATAACTCGGTTCTTTTAAGGTTTTAGGGTCGTTTTGTGACCCAGGAGTCATTTTTTCTGGTTTTGTTTTGCACTGGAGAAGTCGCTTTGTTTGTTTTGTCTGTTTTGCAGAGTACCACGCAGGTGCCTCAGGTAGCTGCACAGCCAAGGATAGTCTTGAGCTCCTGATGGTCCCTCCATCGAGTGCTGGCGGCAGAAGCATGGGACACGATGCCACCCTCAGAATGTCTAGGTGAGCATTCTGTGTGAGCTTGAGAACAAGTGCAGTATGCTGCTGTAAGATGAAATATTGAAATACTCTATAAATGTCAATTAAGTCCAGTTGATTGATGAAGCCATTCAGTTCAGTGTTATATCTTTCTCCATCCCCTTACCTTTAATCTATTTATGTGCTTATATTTAAGGCAGGTCTCTTGAGGGCAAAATATACTCTTTTTTTTAATCCACTCATGCAGTCTTTGTCCCTAAATTGATGTATTTGGAACATTAACATTACTGATGTGGCCAGATTAATATCTGATGTTTTCGTTATTGTTTTATATTCATTGCCCTTAATTTTGTTTGCTTAAGTGGGGTTTTATTGTTGTTTTGTGCTTTTCTATCTTCTCTGGTTTTGACTGAGCATTTTATAGGATTCTTTTTATCTATCCTCTCAATGTATAGATTACACTTCTGTTTTTAACTTTTGTATTTTAGAATTGCTCTAAACTTTGCAGTATTCATTTATAACCAACCCAAGTTCGCTTTCAAATAACTGTATTATTTCATTGATAATAGATATATTTTATAACACAGTATTATAAATTCTTCTTCCCATGCCCTGTAGAATAATTTCCATTAGCTATAGCTGTGGGCAAAGACACTGCTGCTTTTATTACTTCAGGTAAACTGCTTTCTGTCAGGTCAACTAAGAATAAGAAGAGTAGCCTGAAGAGATGGCTCAGTGGTTAGGAACACTTGTGCTCTTCCAGAGGACCTAGGTTCAATTCCCATCACCCACATGGCGAGTAACAACTGTCTGTAACTCCAGCTCCAGAGGATCTGATGCTGTCTTCTGGCATCCACAGGCACCAGGCACGTACATGCAGGCAAAATACCCACACGGGGAAGAGGAAGAAGAGAAAGAAGAGGAGGAGGAGATGGAGAAGGGGGAAACTTCACCCTTACTTGTCCCTTCTCTAGCACGCTTCCTTCCTTAACGGAGATCCAAACTTCTGATCTACATTCCCTCCCACTCTGAGGGACTTCTCTTAACATCCGTTGCAAAACAAGTAAGGCATAGTGAAGGGATTCCTTTTACCACTCATTAGTTATAAAACTCAGAGACAAATATAAGAACATGGGACCATCACCACAGCCACGATTCACCTGCCACTGTCAGCTCTAAAAGGGCTTTGCAACCTTCCATCTCCACCTGTTATCCCCAGGGCCACTCTCTCTCTTGTCTTTGACTAACTGATCCATTCCAGCCGGCTGAAATATGGACTCCGCCTCTTGGACTAAACGCTCTATCCAACTGGATAACAGACCACCGCATAAACAGACAAAATGCTCTATTCAACTGGATAGCAGACCACCTCATAAACAGAATTCTGGTAATATTCCCCCCTTTTTGTCTTATTAAAAAGGAAAGGTTCTAACTCTAACATAGTAAAACTATATACAACAAGAATAATTATGAAGTATTGTCCAAGTAGAAAAGAAAGGCAATTAGCTTAACAAAAATGAAACTTCATACAACAAGAACAATTGTCAAGTGAGAAATACATTCTCATTGTAACTGGCAGATTTAGAGAGATTACTCCATTAACTGTCCTCTCCTGAAGATGGTCCAGGTGATCCAGCATCCAGAACAACTTCAAGGCTGCTGACCGAGATGGCCCAGCCTCACAAAATACTCCAGGCAAGACTTAAAAATTATTCTGATTTTCTTAAGGTTCTCCCAAAGACACCAACACCCTAGACAACAAAAAGCAGTCTGGAGAAAACAATGCCCACATTTCCAAAAGATGGGTTATGGACACTTGTTGTCATTTAAAGGGAGTTAGTCAGGCAGGAGAGATGGCTCAGCCATTAAAGGCTAGGCTCACAACCAAAAATATAAAGGGAGTTAGTTACAAGTTGTTATTGGTCATGGTCAGGAAAAAAGCTAAACAAATGAGTTAAATCCAAAGATCTCTTTCTAAAGGAAAAAAGGGGGATAGGATATAGGAATGATGAGGGGAAAGGGTAGATTATTGAATCTACTTTAATCCAAAAAACAACTATTAATCTCTAAATATTTTACATTGGTATGAAATTTGGTATATTTATACAAATTTAAAGTTATTTTTGTTATACTATACATATGTTTCTATTTTTGTTTAAGATGTTGTACCTATATAGGTTATTTAATTATACAATGTGAAGTTTTAGTCCTTGAAGCCACTTAGGATGACAAAGAAATACAGATCAATAGACTATGTTTAATAACATAGCTTTTCATGACAGTGAGACATGTCTGCTCCTGGCAGCACCAATTTACTTCAGAGAAAATGATGGACATCAAAGAACTCAATATGGAGTTTGCTTTCTTTGTGGCAAAAGTTATCTGCTGGGCAAAGAAACTGCCCTTGCCTCAATTGCTGACAGTATACTGTCCAAACTGGACCAGCAGGATGCAAAAAAAAAAGCTACTGCCAAACTTTGCCAAGACAAGGTAAGACAGTCCTTCAAAATTCCCTGTGTCTCAAGAATGTTTGTCAGATAATCTAGGCCTATAGGCCAAATTTGGACTCCCCAACATTACATAAAAATTTTGGGTGAGCCAGGTAGTGGTGGTGCAAGCCTTTAATCTCAGCACTCAAAGGGAGGCACAGGCAAGCAGATCACTGAGTTCAAGACCAGCCTGGTCTACAAGAGCTAGTTCCAGGACAGTCTCCAAAGCCACAGAGAAACCCTGTCTCGAAAAACCAAAACAAAACAAAACAAAAAAACTTGGGGTGACTGTCCAGGCAGCCAGATGTCCCTGTAGTTGGGTAACATTTCCCCTTCTGGGGTCTTTGATAGAGTTAAAGACTAAATAATTAGATTTAAAGTTCTCCTTAGTTACGACAAAAGGTAAATTAGGTATAAAACTTTAGACTCACAAAGATAAGATAAATAATAAAATCTTTTCCCTAAATTTTGCCAAATACAAATGGGCTGGATACTGTAACTGTAATCCTTACTTGATAACTGTTTTTTGTTGTATATAGCTTTACTATGTTAAAGTTAAAACCTTCCTTTTTAGTTAGACAAAAAAAAGGAGAAATGTGTAAATACATATGTAAATTTATGTCATCGTGATTGGTTTAATAAAGAAGCCGACTTGGCCAATAGCTAGACAGAACAAAGCAAGGCAGGAGAACCAGACTAAGGATGCTGGGAAGAAGAAGAACAGAGTCAGAGAAGTCACGAGCCAGGCATGGAGAGGAAACCGTGCAAGATGAAAGAGGTGATACCACGTGACAGGATGTAGATTAGTATAAATGAGTTAATTTAAAATGTAAGAGTTCGCTAGTAACAAACCTGAGCAATTAGCCAAGCAGTCATAATTAATATTAAGTTTCCACGTCCGTTATTTGGGAACTGGCTGGCAGGAAAGAAAATTCTGCCCACAGTATAGGGAAAGCAAGTACCTTCTATAGTCCTATGCTTAGGGCTCAGTGTCTTGTGTGAGCCTACGCCCTTCAGCTACGTCCTTCGCTGGCGCCTCTCAACACCGCCCACAAAATGAGAGAGAAAGGCTAGAGGCAAACGCAGTCTGGCATTCCTCTTTCCTGACATCAGCTAGGCTCTGGAAAAGCCCTAGGTATTTTATGCACGAGAACTTAGTTCCCCTTAAGGATGGTTTCGGAGAAGCCTTGAGAAAACGGAGTGCTCGGTACACAGTTCAAAATGGTTAGTTTTCTCTTCCTCCTGCCTGAAGCTAAAGGATAGTTTTCTCTGAACTACACCTGAGAACCTAGCAAAGCTCTGAGAGGCGAAGTTTCTAAGAGTGGAGACCCCCAAAATGCTTCACCTCCTGGCTTTCAGCTTCCAACTTGCCCACACATTGCCCACGTGTTCCTGAGTGTCACTCAAATTCCCCTACTCGGATGTTGGCTCTGGCTGCAGACTTCTCATTCCCGGCTCCTGCACTAGTATGATACTTAGTAGTCAAATGTTTTGCCAATCCTAGGAGATGGATGGGCCTAAGAAGAGGTATTGGTTTTTAGTTTGTTTTACTTTCCTTCCTGTGAGGATAAAACTCATACCACCCAAGATCCTTATATGTCAGACCTGAAACCAAAAGCCAAAATTCTAATTTGTATATATTTTTTTCTTAACTACTACCATGAATAGATCTTTATAATCTCAAATTTTATCACCATATAAAATATATTTTAAAGCAGAGTTGAATCACATATATAGTATGATCTGTATGTTGTAACAGATCTAACCATATATTTTTATCATCGTTTAAAAGTACATACCAATTTTGAGACTTGTTTCTTAGTCAAGAAGGAGGTATAATGAACAGAGGGATCCTTAGGACTAAGAAGTTTACTCTTTAACTTATCAAACAAATGTTTTTCTAAACAAGTTACATGCACACATATGCACAATTGAATCCAAATTACATACATTTATAGAGTTAAAGCTAGCTTACATTCACACATATAGAGTTAAATCCAAGTCATATATGTGTACACACACTCACTCACACACACACACACACACACACACACATCTTAAACAGGAGTTGAATAAAATCCACTAGGTATATATAAATCAGATGAGTATTGTTTAGGCTTAACTTTTACCCCTAGTAAAGGTGGTGGCAGAGTATCTCTTTTAGCCTCAAACAAAACGGCAGCTATCCACCCTTAGTAAAGATGGTTGTTAGGTCATCTGACCTGTCTTTGCCTTTAGCCAAGATGACACCTGCCCATGTGTTGTATTGAGAGACTTCATTTCAATCTGGAGTCAGAAGCCTTACAGATTTTAAACCATACCCAATTAGCAACACACACATATAAGACAGGTAAAATAATACTCCACCAGAGACAACACCTTTCACAACAGCCTCAAAACAAAAGCATTAAATATATTAGGATAACTCTAACCAAGAAGTGAAAGACTTGTATGGTAAAGACTTTAAGACACTGAAGAAAGAAATTGATGATATCAGAGGTGGAAAGATCTCCCACGCTCATGGAGCCGTAGGATTAACATAGGAAAAATGGTCATTCTGCCAAAAGCAATGTACCAATTCAACACACTCTCCATCAAAGCTCCAACACAGTTCTTAACAGAGCTAGAAACTTCCCTTCTTGCTGTTAAACCCACCAAACAAGAACAAAGGCCATTACCCAAATTCTTTGGTCAACTTATATGAGCTTTATTTTCTGTCAGACAGGGCTGCCTCCCTAAAGCAGGTTTGAAAAAACAGCATCAAACATAAGAGAAGGTAGGGTTTATGTTAGTGCCAAGACTGCAAGGCAGAAGGTTTTCAAGGGTTTTTAGTTACATTGTAAGTTGGCAGAACATTTAATTATTATTTGGCAGAGCATCAGGGTGGAGATTAGGGTATAAGGAGTAGAACATGTCAAATTCCAGAAAATAGGTAAAGACATATGGTCAAACCCAAGTTTTACAGAAAACAGGAATGAACTTATTTTGACTTCATAACCAGATGGCTTTTGATCTTAAAATAGAGTCAGGTTGGTTGTTCAGTCTGGAAACACAAAAGCCCAAGATAGCTGAAACAGTCCTGGACCATAAAGGAACTGCTGGAGGCCTCGACATTAACAATTTCAAGTTGTACTACACAGCAAGGTAGCCAGGCAGTGGGGGTGTACACCTTTAATCCCAGCCCTCAGGAGGTAGAGTGCAGGCAGATTTCTGTGAGTTTGAGAGTTCGAGGCCCTCCTGGTCTACAAAGCTAGTTCCAGGATAGCCAGTGCCATTACACAAAGAAACCCTGTCTTGAAAAATAAAAAGAGTTTAGTATAATGGGAGGAGAGAAGGGAAGGGAAATTGTGATTGAGATGTAAAATTAACTAACTAATTAAAAATAAAATGAAAAAAAATTTAAAAAACAGCATGGTACTGGCAATAAAAACAGACATGTTGTCAACAGAATGCAAATGAAGACGCAGACATAAATGCACACACCTATGGACACCTAACTTCTGAAATACACACTGGAGAAAAAGCACCTCCAACAAATGGTGCCGGTCAAACTGGGCGCCTGCATGTAGAAGAAGGCAAACAGATCCCTATTTACCACCGTCCTCAAAACTCGACTCCAAATGGATAAAAGACGGCAACATAAAACTGCACACACTGAACCCGATAGAGGAGAAAGTGGGGGATGTCCTTCACCTCACTAGGACAGGAAAGGACTTTCTGAACACCATTAGCACAGGCGCTAAGACCAATAACTAGTAAAGGGAACATCAGGAAGCTAAAATGCTTCTGAATGACAAAGGATAATGTCATTCAGGAAAAAGTGGCAGGCTACAGAATGGCAAAAGACTTTTACCAACTCCACATCTGGCAGAGGACTAATATTCCATATACATAAAGAATTTAGGAAACTAAAAAACGAAGAAAACAACCCAAATAAAAATGGGATGCAGATCTAAACAGAGGTTTCTCAAAAGATGAAATTCAGATAGCTAAGAAGCTCTTAAAGAAATGTTCAACATTCTTAGTCATCAGGAAAATATGTATCAAAACCACTTTAAGATTCCATCTTACACCAAGCAATGATGGCACATTCCTTTACTCCCAGCACTCGGGAAGCTAAGGCAGGAGGATATCTTTGAGTTTGAGGTCAGTCTAGTCTACACAGTGAGTTCCAGAACAGCCAGGGCCACACAGAAACCCTGTCTCAAAAAGCAATCAAACAAACAAAAAAGAATAAATACACAAATGTTACAAACTATTCTGATAGGGGAAGTTTTCAACCAGCTTAGCTTTCAGACGATACATGCACCTTGGTCCCTGCTTTTAGCCAGGGTTATGAGAAGTGGAGGGGGGGATCAAGAGTTCAAATGCTCAGGGTTATGGGGGCCAGTTCTCACTCAAACCACCACACTCAGTAAAATGTCCTTTTAATCTTCCTCTTCCTCCTCCTCTTCCTCCTCCTCTTCTTTCTCTCCTTTTTGATGCTGAAAATAAGATCCCAAACCTTGCATATGCTGAGAGAGCACGCAATTTACAAAAGAGCTCCATTCCCAACCCTCTTTTTACTATTTGTCTCTTTCATTGCTAGGAGAAAAATCCATTATGTGCTACATACACCACACATCCAAATATGGCTATCTTATTTCCTCAAGAAGCATGTAAAACATCTTTTTTTAAATGCTTTTGGAGCCAGGCGTTGGTGATGCCCACCCTTAATGCCAGCACTCGGGAGGCAGAGGCAGGCGGATCTATGTGAGTTTGAGGCCAGCCTGGTCTACAGAGTGAGTTCCAGGGCAGGCAGGATTATTGCACAGAGAAACACTGCCTCAAAAAACAAAACAAACAAAAATGCTTTTGAAAATGTGTATATATTGTAGAGATTATCTGACTTTGCTGAAAAAACAATAGAGTCTTCATCAGTTAGTTTAAGCAGAAAACAGACTTCTCAAGTGTCATTAATAACTCACAATCATTTGTAGAGCTGGAGAAAGTCACAAGGTTTGGCTTCTATATCACCTTTTTCCAGCACTACCCACTGAATGCCAGATTGAATTCCTGATCCAGGATTATTGATGTTGACTTGGCTTCCAGGTCTTTCAAATCTGGAATTGGGTTGGGATAATATGCCCTCTCTCTTGAAAGCACCCCAAGGCATACAGAAATGGTGCTCTAAAGTAACTGACTCTGGCGCCATAAATGCTCCCAGTTTAGCCCAGTTTTGACTGGAAAATCCAAGCCTGAGCCTCCCAGTCTGCTCGGCCCCTGATGATGCCCCCTCAGCCACATCACATGTGCTAGACAGAGCAGAAACGCACATGACAGGGAAAGAGCACACAGTGTGACAGGAAGCCAGAGCAAGGTGGGGGGGGACCTGCCTTGCTCCTTCTGCAATAATTCACTGTGGCAAGAAATAACTCACGCCGGGCGGTGGTGGCACATGCCTTTAATCCCAGCACTCCGGAGGCAGAGGCAGGCGGATCTCTGTGAGTTCGAGGCCAGCCTGGTCTACAGGGTGAGTTCCAGGACAGCCTCCAAAACAATACAGAAAAATCCTGTCTCAAAAAAAAAAAAAAAGAAAGAAAGAAAGAAAGAAAGAAAGAAAGAAAGAAAGAAAGAAAGAACTCACTCCTTTAGACAGACATGAACCCCTTCTGAGAGAGATGCTCCAACAGACCCAGTTACCTTCCACTACCCTCCCCGTCATTGGCCTGTCACCTCTTACACGGCCACACTGGGACCAGGCTTCTAGAACCTTGAGAGTACCATCACACAGCGTGTAACAACGTGTTGCAGAGACAAACATTCAAGAAGAGCAGCATAAGCGACCTGTTACCAACTACCACTAACCCGACAACTTCTAACTGAACAAAATATTCTAGTTTGACTCTTTCCTTGGCTTCCTAAGGAAATTGTAAAATATATGCATTCAGTTGCATAGTTTACTGAATAAAATGAACATTCAGATGAAGCAAATAAGCTTTGTTTGAGGCAGAAGACATTTTAAATGTAATCGGTCATTCTTTCAAGTGGACATTTCATAATTCTTCACAAATATTAGCATAAAGTGAGGCTCAGCTAAATAGCCATGCCTTCCTACGTCAGTGAGTATCCGAGAAATCCAAACTATATAAAGGTCAATAAACCTTAGACCTTAAAGAGAAATCAGTTTTGTTTTTAACACTAGAACAAGGAAAACACCACTTCCGATGTGTTCATTTTGCCTTGGTGGCTGCTAAACATGTGTGGACCCTAAAGTCAGGCAGGAGCCTGGATATCATTTACAAAACCTCTGGAGAACAAAACGTGACTTGAAATGACATGGGAACGGAGGGCATTGCAAATGGACACATTAGCATGAATCTGGGATGCAGCTGGCCCTAGGCCCTGGGATTTTCCATTAAAGAGTTAGTCCAACCTTTTAATAACCATAAAGTCCCCATCACATAGTAATGGAAATTTTTTTCTAAAACATTAGTTTTCAGAATCCTATACCCCAAGTAGTCAATGACTCCCAGCATCCAAATCCCCACAAGAGCTTTATTTGCCCTTGATATGTTGCAATGGAAATGTTCACCCGCAGGTGCATTTAGGAAAAAAATTAGACAGTATAATGTTAATGAATAATTAGAGATTTATGAAGGTCTCTGGAAGTTCTCAAAAAAACACCATTTTTTTGGTTTTTACGAGACAGGGTTTTTCTGTATTGTTCTGGATATTTTTAAGAAATTAATTAAATAAAAATGTTTGTAAAAAAAATCAGCAACACAGCTGGGTGGTGGTGGCCCACGCCTTTATTCCCAGCACTCGGGAGGCAGAGGCAAGCGGATCTCTGTGAGTTCGAGACCAGTCTGGTCCACAAAGCTACACAGAGCAACCCTGTCCCCCCACCAAAAAAAAATCGGTAACACACATTACTATAGCTAATTAAAGATCCATAATCTTATTGCTAAATACAAGACTAGATGGACAGTGTGCATTCAGCATATTTTCCCAACAAAGTGAATGTTTTCCAAAGAGAGCTGTGGTGTTTTGAATAAGAATGGCCCCATAGGCTCATATATTTGAATATTTGGACCTTAGTTGGTGGACTGTTTGGAAAGCATTTAGGGGTGTGGCCTTGTTAGTGGAGGTGTTTCACTGGGACTGGGCTTTAAGGTTTGTTTGGTTTTTTTTTTAATAATGTATTTTGCCTGCATTTATGTCTTGTGAGAGTGTCAGGTCTCCTGGACCTGAAGTTACCGACAGTTGTGAGCTGCCATGTGGGTGCTGGGAATTGAACCCAGGTCCTCTAGGAGAGCAGCCACTCCCTTTAACCACTGAGCCATCTTTCCAGGCCAGGCTTTGAGGTTTTAGAAGTCCATATCATTTCCAATTAGCTTTCTCTCCTCTCCCTTTCTCTGCCTCAGGGTTACATCTCAGGATGTAAGCTCTCGGGTACTGTTCCAACACTATGCCTGCCCGCCCGCCCGCCACCATGCTCCACACCATGATGGTCACGGACTCACCCTCTGACCTACAAGCCCCCCCCAAAAAAAATCTTTCTTCTATAAGCTGCCTTGGTCATTGTGCCAGATCACAGCAATAAAAAAGTAGCTAAGAATCTGTCCCAGAGGCCAGAGAGGTGGCTCAGAGGTTAAAATCACTCGCTGTTCTTGCAGACGATCTAGGCTGGGCTCCTAGCATCCCCATGATAGCTTACAACCACCTGTATCTTCAGTTCCAGGGCGTCTGGGGCCATTTTCTTGTTTCTGCAGGCACCAGGCATACATGAAATACATATACATACATGGAGGCAATATATATAGAACTTATATACATTAAACAAAGATAATAGGTTCAAGAGAGAACGTGTGTATCCCTATCTCAAACAGGCCAATGACTGGACAAGTGTTCAGAACGATGAGTCGTAGAGTCCCCTTGTGCCCATCTAAAACAGGCCACGGGGCATGCAAGGACCGCAACATCAGACCCACAGTTTAAGCACTAACCATGTTCTACGACCATAAGCAAGTTACATAGACTTTCCAAGCCTCGCTTTTCTGACCTGTAAATCAAGTTGAAATAGCTCCAACCACAGTGACAGGAGTCATTATAAATCAGTAACTCGCCTGTAAATAAGCATTGAATGAATTGTTCATTACTGATATAACTACATGTAGTCCGTTTTCATGCTTCTTGCTCTGAAATTCCAAATCTGTGTATGGGTGTATGTTTATGGGTACATCCATAGACCAACATTCATATTGCTCTCCCCCTTACTTTTGAGATAAGGTCTCTCACTGACCCTGGAGATCACTGATTGGCTAGACTGGCTGGCCAGCATGTCCCAGGGATCTGCCTGCCTTGGCATCCTCAGGGCTGAGATTATGGGTATGCACCATCATACCTGGCTTTTCACGGGGGTACCGGGGGTCTAGACTCAGGTCTCCATGCTTGCATAATAAGCATTCTACCAACTGAGCCCTCTCCCCAGCCCAAATCCCATTTTCTTGCCACGTAATTAATCCACAGTTCATCCAATATCAATCATCTACCACACACGTTTACATAATGTGGACATATGATTATGGAATTGGTGTGTGTGTGTGTGTGTGTGTGTGTGTGTGTGTGTGTGTGTGTGTGTATGTTTGATGCTGTAACTAAATTCTTTACTCTCGGTTCTGACACTAACCTCCTAAGGTAGGTTTTAAATTACCTAAGGCCACAAAGTTGAAAAGCATTATTAGATTGAAGACTTGAACTCAGAGAATCTTCTCCTGGAGTCCAAACCTGTTCCTTTATCTTTTCTTTGTGGGGATGGGAGGTCTCTCACTGTGCTGCCCAGACTCATCTCTAACTCTTGAGTCTTAAGAGACTAGGACTGCAGACACACATAGCTGTACCCAGACGCCATTTGCTCTATATATTTTCTGTTCAGAGAAAAGATGACAAATAAGGACAGGTCAAAAGAGAGAAAACAGAATCTCATCACTTGTTTATTTATTTATTATACAGCGTTCTGCCTGTGTGTATGCCTGCAGGCCAGAAGAGGGCGCCAGATCTCATCACAGATGGTTGTGAGCCACCATGTGGTTGCTAGGAATTGAACTCAGGACCTCTGGAAGAGCAGTCAGCACTCCTAACCTCCGAGCCATCTGTCTCTCCAGGCCCCCATCACTTATTTGTAAACACCTACTGCATTGCAGCTTTGGCTGCAAACCTCAAACCTTGTCAAAGAAGCTTCTTTGCATAGTGCAGGCAACTGTGAGGCGTTCAGCACTGTATTACGCCGCTTCCCCACCAAGGTCCAGGGAATAGCACAGAAGAACGGTCAGAGGCAAAGGCCATAGCTTGGGAGACCCTGCTGCGAAGACTATCTTACGGACATGACAAGACCATTGCAGTCCTGAGCTCACAGCAGCTGTGGCTGCCAGCTCAGACCTGCGCAGGATCAAGCCAGTCAGCACCACAACGTGGGAATAGTAGGGCCTCACAGGCCCTGCCCGTAGCTGCAGGCCACTGGCAGTGGATGGATGCAGGAGCAGGGGAGTTGCCTCAGGAGTCATGACAAACTCCCCTGGTGAGAGGCACCTATACACGTGTGCGCATTGGCAGCAATAATTAGACCCAGTGGGACAAGAGGAGGAGGAGGAGAAGTGGGAGGGAGGTATGGGGTGACCCTGGAGTCGGGAGCAGGGAGTGGGTATGCTCTAAATACTTTACATTCAAATAGGAAGCTACTAAAGAATAAATAAAAGCTGTAGATAATTTTCAAGAGCACTCAGCTGGAAGCCCTTTGCTTTTCATTGCAATGCCCCTGTGAAGTAGATGCCACTACTTGCTGCCATTTTGAGCACAAAGAAAGCAAACCCTTAAAACATAAGATATTTCCAGAGGTCACACAGGAGGTGAATGGTGAGGCTGGGCTTCCGTCCCGGCCATCCAGCGCTTCTGTATAGCCCTCCCCTGACTCCCTGACCTGTAGGGCAAGTATATGATGCTCTTATTATTAACAAACCATGTGTCTCTCCATGCAGACTCCATCGAGAGGCCACTGGCCGCTGACACTATTTAGCCACAGGGGCTAACGGAACCCCAGGAAGCTGCAGTCAGTCTAGTTAGTACGAACACAAACTGCAGGCAAGTTGGTGAGGTAAATTAATGTTTCCTCTGGGGTTTCCAGACTCTTTCAAACCTCCTTCTCTCATCTCTAAGATTCCCCTCAGTGCTATTGGGAAGGAATACGTCCTCTTCAAATTATTATGACTCGATTAAGAACTCAAAATGGGTTAATACAGAAATATCAATGGGAGCATCTCAGAATGCTAATGCTGCCAGCAGAAGGTTCAAAGGCACGACGCTTCAGTGAAATACGAATTTCCAACATTCCAATCTGCACCCGAGGACAAGAACTCTGGCCACCCAGAGCAAAACTGCAGAGAAACTGGGACTTTGAAAGGATTTTTGGTTTAAAACATTAAAATATAAGGAGAACATTTTAGAAGCAGGCAACTTAATATTAATGAATGCTGGAAATGGAGTTTAATTTCTGGTCTTTTTGTTGACAGAGCCTGGGGATGCGAAGGTTCAAGTAATTCCTAGGAGGGCAAGTTTGACCTAAAACTGAAAAGAATGTCAATGTCAACACAGATAGCAAACACAGACTTCATAGCCTCCTTAGATATCCATGATCAAACTATTTTATTAATGAGCAAAAATGCTTTTTTAAAAATAGTTGGGGGTAGGGAAGATAAATACGTTGTTTGACTCCACACACTTTTATTCTGCTCCATTAGGCCGCTCCTCTGAAGCGGAGAAAGAGAGAGCCTCTCCCAGGGTCACAAAACCCACCCTGGCCGTGTGAACTAGCAAGGACTGCAGAGAGAGAAGGAAGCAATGTGCCCCAAACCGTGCCTGTAATAGCATACAGCACCACAGCCCTGAAACCAGAGTCGTCCCAGACAGCCATTAGCTGGGTCAATCTCAGGGTTACCTCTGTTATGTTTTAGATGTGAAATATTCCACGTAAGATCACTTTTTCATCCCCAGCTGACAGTATTATCTGGGGAGGTTCTGGAAACTTTGGGACATGGGACCTCACCAGAGGAAGCAGATCGACGGCCGTGTGACTTTGACTTTCTATCCAGTATGAGGTGAAGAACATCTTCCACCACACACTGGGTGCTACCATGATGTTCTGTCAGAGCACCTGGGGGGCCATGTGGCCAGAAAGCAAACCTCCTTAAAACCGTGAGCCAAAATAAATCTTTCTTCTGCTAAGTTGTTTGTGTCAGACACCCCATCACAACACCTATATTTTTTATGCTTTCCAACATCCCATCTCAGGCAATGGTGGCTACCCACAGTGAACGGATCTTCCCAGATCAACTAACTTAATCAAGACAATCCTGGACAGTCAAGTTGGTAATTGCGATTAGCCATCACATTAGACAAAGAACCATGATAATGTTGCTCTAGTTAGCACCTCATTACAAGGCCCCCAACATGTGTGTGGGGGAGAGGTTGTCTTGTATTTCAAGATATCACTGGGATGGGGGTGTGGCTCCACAGTAGAACGCATGTGTGAGGCCCTGCATTCAATCTTCAGCAGGTGTTCAGGGTCCACATGGGGAAGGAAAGACGCACTGATTTCCAACTCTCATTGTGTGCATTGAAAGAAGCGGTCACAGAGTGCGGCGCGTGAGCTTTCAGAGGGAGGAAGAGCTGAAAGAGGGGTAGTATAAATGGAAACCTGGCAGCAGGAATGCTTTTAATGTGATTCTATACAGAGAATCCCAGACACACTTAGGTATAAAGGTGATGAATCTCCACATCCATTTGCAACTGACACCAGTAAGCTAAGTCTCTACATTGACATATTGGGGGGAAAAATCCAGCCAATTTAGCCCAAACAGAGTAGAAATAAGACAAGAATGATAAATGCAAATACAAAACAGAAACCAAATGTTATATTGTTGTGGGGACATCCACCTACAACTACTCAGACACAGGCTTAAGCCAATAGAAAGTCTTTACCAGCCACTGACAACTACACTCAGTGTAGCCCTGAGCCTCTCTCGGGTGAGCTACTAAGCACAAAAATCATATCCTGGGTTGACACACATCAGTTAACACAAGGGGAAAAAGCCAAAAAGCAAGGTTACTACATTTAGAGACTTTCCCAAAGCTATGGGCTTACATAGATCAGAGCTTTGTTTTTGTTTTGGTAGATGGTGCTGATTTTTATGGCCTGAGTGGTACTTTTATCATGGAGTCCGTTGTTGTAAGGTCTGGAGGCCTACTAAGGTATGGGGAACTGTTACAATATCAGTCTGAAGCTGTTTCTTCAAATATTGTTAACCCGTATCATAGTGTGCAAGCAGCAATTAAAGTTTTGGTGCTATCAACAACTTTCTAGAAAATATGTATCTTGCCAAAATGAACATAATTAAAAAATTCTAAAAACATTGCCTTAAATGGGCAGTGAGAATTACCAAAACAATGATCTTAAAGAATTTGTAATTTAAGGTCATTGTACAAAAAGAAACTTAAATACAGATACATTCAAATACCAGCGAATTCTACCAAATATTTTTAGAAGTAGCCATGCTAATTTCACAACTCTTGCAGGAAACAGAACGCAGTGGCCAGTCCTTCACCTGTTAGTGTGACTTTGATCCTAAAGTCTGGTGACTATACTTAGGGAAAGCAAAATTATACACCAATCACACCCCTCAGTGTACATGTAAAATTCCCAAGCAAAATATTGGCAGGCTAAGTAGAGAAAAGCATAAAATAATCTAATTTCACAACCAGGTTGAATTTATTCCAAAGTTAAATGGTAAAACAATCCATATAATAAAGAAAGGGTTTTGTTCAAAGTCATACGGCACTTCAGCTGATGCACAGAAACACAGGCAATAGGTCTCAACACTGATGATGACGATGCTGTTGATGTGCAGATAAAGACGGGAGCTTCTAGAAGTCCTGAAAGCAGAAACAGCCGGGAGTTACAGAGAAGGGATGAGGTGGTTATATAGGTGATGGTATCTTAACAAATCGAGGGTGATAATACCGCCAGGAAGCTCGTGCCTAGAGAGAATCTATGATATGCCAATCATCCTAGGAGCCTAATGAAGAGAAACGACTAAAGCCCAGCAGTAAGAAGCATACTTCTAGTGTCTGAATCAGCCAGTGCTTGTTGTGCGAGCACCGGGACCCGAGTTTCCGTTCCCAGGACCCACATAAAAAGCCAGATGCCACCGTCCAAGCCTGTGACCCCACCTCTGGGGAAGACAGGGACAAGGGAGTCACTGGGAGCTCACTGGCCAGACAGCTTAGCTGAATCAGTGAGCTCACGGTTCAGTGAGAGGCTTTCTCAAAAGTATGGTGGAGATGACCAAGGAGGACACACAACTTCAGCCTCTCGCCTTCACAGGCACGCACACAATGTGAGGCCACACGCACAAACATGTATTAAACGTGTATATATACACTTACATACACACATGTTCACATACACACATACAGGTGGCTTGTGGAGAGATGAACAGTGAGTGACGACACTTCGAAGTATGGGAAGCTGTCTGCAAAGGTTGGTGTTCAGGCATCTGCACTGGCCTGTCCTTGGGGTCCTGACAGGACACACCCTCAGCTGCAGCCACTAAGAGCACCACCTGTGCACATTCACTATGCTCCCTTTTAAAAGGGTCCAGCCCACCTCCATCCTTCTCTCTCCCTCTCTCTGACTATTCCCCTTTCTCTTTCCACCTATCTCTCCCCACTTTTTCCTCTCTCCTCCTGTTCCTGTCTCCAGAGGCTGGTCTCCCCTCTTCTTTCCCCCTTTTGTGATCCCTTTCCCTAATTAAAAAAAGAACCCTCTGTTTGAACCCTGTCGTATGGCGTCTTTCTCTCACACGCTGCTTCTCATAAATGACAACACACAGATCTGCACTTCAGAAAGCATTGCTGCTATGATGAGGAGAGTCCACTGGTGGTAGGAGACTAGATAGTAGGTCAGTGTGATGCTGTGGACAGGAAACTTGGGGACTTGGAGGGTAGATGTGGGAGAAGGGAGCTGGGGGTTCGAGGATCACATAGATAACAGTGATGCTATTTGTCAGAATGGATAACAGAAGGAGGAGCAATGATGGGTAAGAAGTGGGGGGGGGTGAAACTAAAGTCTCGGGGACAGAGAAACGGCTCAATCAGTGAAGTGCTGGCCGTAAAAGCATTAAGGACCTGAGTCTAAGCCCAGAACGTGTGGTATGGTGGACAGGCTTGTGTTCCCAGCGCTGGGGAGGCGGAGACATTGTGTCTTAGTGTTCTACTGCAGTGAAGAGACACGATGGCCAAAGCCACTCTTACGAAAGAAGGTATTTAATTTCTTTTACAAGAAACTGGAGGTTCGCTTGCCGCTTCAGAGGCTCAGTCCATTATCCTTGTGGTGGGGAACCTTGTGGCAGGCAAGCAGACACGGTACTGGACGAGCGGCTGGAAGGCACGCAGAGCCGGGGAAACTGAGCCTGGTGTGGGCTTTTGAAACCTTAAAGCCCACCCCCAGGGACTCACTTCCTGCCACAAGGCCACACCTCCTGATCGTCTAACCCTCTCAAATGGCACCACTCCCTGATGACTAAGCATCCCTGTGGGGCCCATGCTTATTCAAAGCACCACACATGTGTATCCCAGGAGACTGCTGGCCCTCCAGCCTCAGTAATTGATGGATTCCAGGCCAGTGAGCCATTGAGATGCTCTGTCTCAACAAGCAAGGTGATTGGCACCTGAGGAATGACACCTGAGGTTGATAGCACACACACACACACACACACACCAAAAAAAGTCACAATCTTACTACTTGTAATCTAAAATATGTGTGCTAGGTAATGCTTCCCAATGCTTAGCAAGTCTGCTATATGAAATGTTAGGCACACTGACGGAGGGATATAATCAATGCAATTATGGAAGACGACCTAAAAGTCTGTAAACACAAAGATGACACTTCAGGCACCTCCCCTGAAAAGATGTGTATGGATGGGCTAAAAGGCGGCTTTCAGGAAGATGTTCTCTGAATGCTTCTGATGATGGAAAAAAAAAAATGGAGACGAGCGTTCCCTCGGTGCAAAATGTTAAATAGCCATAATATATTCCTATAGTGGAATACTCTACATAAATTAAAATAGATTAATTATATATGTATCTATTAAGATGAACGACTCTCAAAAATACAATTTCAAGTGATTAAAACAAGATGCAAAAGATGCATACAGAAATTTCCCAACTCTGAACTTTTGAGATGAAAGGGTGTGGCTGTGGCATCCTAGTTGCGGCACATACAGGTATCCAAAAGGACCAATGCACACACAGGAATAACGCACACCAACCTCGAAATGATCGCCTCCAAGAAGACGGAGGCTGAGGGAGAAAGTAGGGGGGGATGGAGCTCCATCTCTTCTGTATTCATATCTACACAGCAAAATCTAAATTTTAAAGAGGAAGAAGTAGAGGAAGCATTCATTTGACAAGCTATAAAAAGAACACCTCTCATTTTAAAGCTGGTTTTCTGAGTGATCATTTACATACCACAAGATTCAGCCTTTTTACATACACAGTTTGATGAGTGTTAGCAAACAAGTACAGTTGTGTAACCACTGGTGTAACGGAAAAGCATGTCTACCGCCCAGAAAAGTTCCTTCACGCCCCTCTGTGGCCAATCATTCTTCCCCATCAACAGCGCCCCTCTGTGGTCATCCATCCCGTGGTTTCCAATCCCAGTGAAACACCTCCACAGTGCCACCTAAATGGACTAAATGGCATGTAGCCTATTGGGTATTACATATTACTTAGCACAATGCTTCTGAGGCTCATCAGCATACTTATATGTTATCCTAGATAGGGCTTCCATTGCTGCGATGAGACACCATGACCAAAAAGCAAGTTTGGAGGTGTGGTCATTTGATTGTAAGTGACTCCCATAAGCTTATAGGGAGCGGCACTATTAGTAGGTACAGCCTTATTGGAGGAAGTATGTCACTGGAAGGGTGGGCTTTGAGGTCTCTATACCCAAGCCTTGACTAGTTAGTTCACTCCCTGTTGCCTGCTGGCCAAGAGGTAGTACTCTCTGCTCCTTCTCCAGAACCATGTCTGCATGTATACCTGCCATGCTGATAACAGACTAGACCTCTGAAACTGTAAGCCAGCCCCAATTAACTGTTTTCCTTTATAAGTGCTGCCATGGTCATGTGTCTCTTCACAGCAACAGAGGCCCTAACTAAGATAGGAGGAAAAGGGTTTTTTTTTTTTTTTGGCTTATGCCTCCACATGGTAGTCTGTCTTGAAGGAAGCCAAGACAGGAACTCAAACAGGGCAGGAACCTGGAGGCAGGAGCTGATGCAGAGGCCATGAAGTAGTGCTGCTTACTGGATTGCTACCCATGGCTTGATCAGCCTACTATCTTATAGAATCCAGGACCACCTGTCCAGGGATGATACCACCCACAATAGGCTGGGCCCTTCCCCATCAATCACTAATTAAGAAGATGCCCTACATATTTGTCTGCCACCAGATATTATGGAAGTATTTTTCCTAATTCTGATGACTTTAGCTTATGTCAAGTAGACTTAAAACTGTCTAGCACATAAATATTCATAATTTATTCCCTTTTGTTACTTAGTAGAATTCCATTGTATAGATGTACCATAATGTGTTTATCTATTTACCCACTGATGGACATTTGAGTTGTGTCTTAGTTTGAGCTCTTAAAAACAAAACTACTATAGTGGTATATGGAGGTTTAAGTCTGTAATTCCAACAATCTGGAGACTGAGGTAGGATAACTTTCAAGTTCAACGTCAGAAGTCACACAATCACAATAAATGCAGAAAAGGCCTTTGTGTCAAAGTTCAATGTCTTTTCACGATAAACACTCTGAAGAAAGTAGCAAGAGAAAAAATATAGCTCAACCTAATAAAGACTAAGTATGACAAATGTATACCAACATTATATTAAATTGAAGGACAACTCAAAAAATCTCTAAAATCAAGAACCAGACAAGAGTATCCGCTTCCATAACTCTTATTTAATCCAGTATTCTGGGTCTGAGCTAGATAAATAAGGAAAGAAAAATAATAAAATATCTACAAATAGGAAGATAAGTCAAATAATCCCAATTTGTATTACCCTATATTAGAGTAGCATCTTCAAATATGTGGCTAAATTAAGGGTCTTGAGATAAAAAGATTATCTAGGAATAGCCAAGTAGGTCATAAATGTAATCATATATCTCTTTAAGATCAGTGGGAGCAAGCTGGTGGTGTCGTACAACTTTAATCCCAGCACTTGGGAGGCAGAAGCAGAAGGATCTCTCCAGGACACCTAGAGCTACAGAGAAATCTTGCCTGGAAAAAAAACCAGTGGGAAATCTGTCACAGAGGAAAAGGCAAGAACAGTAGGGAGCAAAGTGATGTTTGGAGACGCTGGCCTTGCAGATTGAAAGGATATGGCCACAATGAGTGTCATAGATAATGGAAGGGTCAAAGAAATGATTCTCCCCAAAAGGAGCCTATGCTTCCCTAGAAGGAACATCGCCCAGTCAATATCTTGATTTTAGTCCAACAATACTGAATTTCAACTTCCGTCTTCCAGAAATTGTGGAACTCATTGTGGTAAGACACTGTGTGTGGTATTTTATTACAATAGCTTCGAGAAAGTAACATGAACACCCATGAATTCTACTTAAGGACAGTCATGGTGCCCACCTATAACCTTCTACACCTAGTGCTGTGGTTTGGATATGGCTTGGGGGTATCATCCAAAGGTTCATGGATTGAGGTTTAATCCCCACTGTGAGGTATTGAGGGTAGAAAATTAATCCAATGTGGCATTTAGAGACGGGGCCACTGGGGGTACGTAGTATTAAATAAGCCATGGAGTGAAGTCCTCGTGGATGAATGCTGGGGGTCTCATGAGAGAGAGGACGGCCTCCCTGTCTCTCAACATACGCTGCTATGTACCACCTTCAGATTCTGCGACCAACGGGACTATTGCCAGGAGCCCAAGGACTCAGCTCAGTGAGTAAATGGCTTGCTGTGCAAGCTGGGCCACCTGAAAGTCCAGAACCCACACAAGATCTGGGTACCACAGCACACATCTGCAACACCAGAGAAGCACCACTGGGTGACCAGGGCAGAGGAGCACTGACTGCCCGGGGCTCCCAGGCCACCTAGCCTGCTGTACTTAGCAGGGAACTTGAGTGACCCTGTCTCAGACAAGACGAAAGGCAAAGGCCAACAGCTGGGCGTGTTCCCTGACCTCCAGACATGCACGCCTACACCCACACTCACATACATGAGCGTGCACGCAAACATTGTACACATGCCCCAGAAAACAAAGCTATTGCTGAATGTGGGCCCTCTCCAGGACAGGACCAGGGGCTGAAATAAACCTCTTGCCAACATACCAAATCTGTGGTGGCATTGGTTATTAGCAGACAAAGAATTAATACACCTTGCTGCACTGTTTTTTTTGTTGTTGTTGTTGTTTGTTTGTTTTTAACATTTCTAAGTATTTTAATTTCTTTTTTTGAGACATTCTGGGAAATGACCACAAAAGTGCAGTATAACAAAAAAACTGGGACCAGTTTTTAAAAACCTGAAAATTTCAAATTCTAGAATCGTTTGTTTTGAAACTACCTACCAAACAAGGATAAAATAAATAAATAAGAATTTTAGAAAATCATGGATGTTCATAACAATGTTAAAACAGCTTACTCTTGCTCTGTTCTAAGAAAGATTTCTTTCCACACATGATAGATCACACGCCTTTAATCCCAGCACTTAGGAGGCAGAGGCAGGTGGGTCTTTGGGATCCCAAAGCCAGCCTGGTCTACAGAGTGAGCCAGGGCTACATTGGAAGACTTTGTCTGGAAGGAAGGAAGGAAGGAAGGAAGGAAGGAAGGAAGGAAGGAAGGAGAGAGGGAGGGATGGAGGGAGGGAGGGCGGAAGGAAGAAAGAAAGGAAGACTTATTGTGATTTATAAATATTTGCAAAACATACTAATAACATAAATCAGCAGAGACAGCTCAACAATTGTGAACACACACCACTCTTGAAAAGGACCTGAATTAAGTTCCCAGCTCCCATGCCAGATGGTTCACAACCATCTATAACTTCAGTTCCAGGTTATATGACATCCTCTTCTGGCCTCCACCGGCCCCTGCCCTCATGTGAACATAGTTACACAGACAGGCAGACAGACAGACAGACAGACAGACAGACAGACAGACACACACACACACACCTAAAAAACGAATATTTTTAACATATAGCAAGTCAATTGAAATGATAAAAAACAAATACATACAAAGCAGAAGCAGCAACAAGCTTTATATGAACACAGCAGACCCTCCATGTTCATAGGCTTTCCCCCCATAGATTCACTCAGTCATATAGATCAGTAACTTCCTGGCTTCTATCTGTAGTAAATAAACACAGACTTTTTTCTTGTCCATACAGTGTAACAACTATTTACATATCTTTCACATTGCATGAGACATCATAACTAATTTAGAAATAATTTAAAGTATATTATAAGCTTGCATCTACTATATGCAAATATCAGTATATGAGTTGAACACCCATAGACTGTGATGTCCATGACATGTCCTAGAACCAGCTCCCTGTATATAGTGAAGATGTACTTAAATCTCATGCCATGAGTCAGATTAAAGCTAACAGCCAATACACAGGAGTTTGTACTGGCGAATCGTTATCAACTTGACATAAACTAGACTTACCCAGGACGAAGTAATTTTAGTTGAGTAATTACCTCCAGCAGATTTGTCTGATGACATATCTATGGGACATTTCATTGATTAATAATTGATGGGGAGGGGCCAAGGCCCCTACAGGCTGTCACTCCTGGGCAAGTGGTCCTGAGATATAAGGGAAGCAAGCCAGTAAGCAGCATCCCTCCAGGATCTTCAGTCCTGCTCTGAGTCCCTGTTGTGGTCTCCCTGGATGATGGACAATAAGTGGCAAGCCAAATAAACTGCCCCCCCGGTAGTTTTTGATCAGTGTTTCATCACAGCAACAAAGAGGCAAACAAGAATAGAGGTCTTCTTGTTTATAAAACTTAAGAGGTTGCATTGAATCTGTAGATTGCTTTGTAGGGGAAGGAGACGGGATTGGTATGTGAAACAAGCTTGTTTCTAACTTATATTTTTAAAAAATAGGAAGAGAAAAAAATGAAGAAAAAGTTAAGCAATGTATTGGTTAAAAACAACCCAAATCTATAGAAACAGAAAACACAGGGTGAAATTTCTCCAGGGACTGCTGCTGCCCAGGACACTATGAGGTAGGTGGCTGTAGTTACGTGTAGGATTTTAATAGCCTTGGTGTAAATGTTTATAAGATTGCTTACTATAGCATGGGTTGATAACTTATTAGAACTTGGCAAACATAAATTCTATAGGAGTAAAGACAATGTCAAGTGAATACCATCTAGATGTTGAACTCACTGCTGATTTGCTTTAATTCTGAAATCTATTTTAGTGTATTTGTGTAGAACCTTGATTAATGCTCAGAAAATAAGCACCCGTTTCTCGATCGAACTCTCAGGCATTCAATAAGCGCTGTACAGTAATCCCTATCAAATGTGGCTCTATTGAAAGCAGATTTTGCAAGGAGCAAAATACTTACAGTGCTTCTGTTGCCAATGAGAGGCTCAGATAACTACTGAGGAGACATGCCTTTTTATGGGAGGGGGTCTCTCAGTTCTTGTATTTCCAGGAAAAATTCAGTGGAGACACACAGTTTAAGCAGTTAACAAAGCAAGCAAAGATTCCAAGGAGTGAGCTGTCCTACAGAGAACACTGCAGAAGATGATACACTGTACATTTTTCTTTAATTCTTGTATTTACGGAGTGAGCATCATACTGGTAGAGTAAGGTGAAATCATTCACCAGGTGATGGTGAATCAGATCACCTCTTTAAGATACTTCTTCCCAGGATCTTCTCGAAAAGCTTATGGTGGAAGCCAAAGCCACAATGAAAGGATACTACAATGCAGCCATGGTCTTTGGAACGCGCAGACCGTTCACTAGTGCACGGATGAGCAAAGTCCCAGCGCCTTAATTTTTGACATGGTGTGAACAAGCTGTCGCAGCCCCAAGGACAGCTGGCCATAAAGGGCACTTTGACTGTCAGCAGACACAGATAACGCTGCACCTTTCTTGGTCTACATATCTGGTTTCCTTTTGAGATTGCCCACGGTCCCATGACTGACTTCATAACTGTCTGATGGTTAAGACATTCCCTTGTCCCGCAGTTAGGACATTTTGCTTTTTTTTTTCCCCCACATCGAGACTCTATCATAAAAATTGGAAGCAGAAGTGACAGTGACAGTTGGATAAGTTGGTGTTCTTGTGGGAGCGGGACCTGTCCCTGACACTTTGGCAGGCTTTTTGGGAAGCTATTCCTTATGTCGGGTTGCTTTACCAAGCCTTAATAAGAGGGGAGGGGCTTAGTCCTACCTCAACTTAACATGCAGTGCTTTGTTGACACCCATGGGAGGCCTGCACCTTTCTGAACAGAAACAGAGGGGGAGTGGGTGGTGGAGAGGAACTGGGGTTGGGAGCAAATTTAATTAGTAAGAATACTTTTAAGGAAAAACACAGAAAAGCAGACTTTGTCTGCTGTCTTCCAAGACACAGTTCTCTCCATCCTATCTTCCGCCCGACAGCTCATCCCAGGAGAGAGAAACCCATCTCCAAAGAGAAGCCCTTGACTAGCAGAAAGGAGTCTTCCTAAGAGGGTCGAAAAAGGAGGAATCTCCCTCCTAAGCCTCCGACCCGGTATCAGTTAGTGTCTTTGGGGCACATAGGGCATCAGCTCGAAGAAAAAAAAAGAAAAGCAAAAAGGGGAAACCGTGAAGAGAAAGGGGAAACCCTGCGCTTCATGCTAAGAGCAAGCAGCTCCACGGACGAGGGACCCGGTTCCGCGGCCAACTCTCAACCAAACGAACCCCGCGAACCCTCCAGAACCTCCCTCCCTGCCTCCCACCACCACACCCGCGCGCGCACACAGCCTTCCTCGCGGGCGAGCGGAGACCCCGGCGCCGAACGAGCCGTACCGCTAGGTGTCACCCGAGGCCCCCAGGGAAACGCCAGTAGTTCCGGGTTGTCCGCCGCCTCCGCTCTAGCCGCCCAGCTTCCGCCTCTCGACTGCTCCCCGGTGCTGGAGCAGGCGGTGGTGGGGGAGAAGGGGGCGGGCCTTCCGGACGCGGGGGTGGGCGGGCCTTCCGGGCTGCGCGTGAGCCGGGTCGACCACAGGTAAGGCGCCCGGGGCGTCGGGGTCACGGCAGGGGGGGGGCACTCCCCAGCCTGGTGGAGCCGCCGAGAGGGTCCAGGCGGTTCTGTGAGGGGCCCCCTGGGCGTCCCACGTGCACCCGCGAACCCCTGCGTCCTGCGGGGAAGAATGCTCCTCGCCTTTCCCGGTCTGCCCGCCAGCAGCGCTGTGGTTTTGCGGGGGAGGCGCAGACTGTGTTTGTCACTAGTGTTTTGTTTTGTTTTAAATGCATTGGAGATGACACTTGGGGAAAATGCACCGCTACACAGCTTGCACCCCCTGAGGAGGGACCCGGTCAGATTGCGGAGGGTCGGCTGCACGGGATGAAGTTACATTCTGTTCAGTTGCGTCCATGCTCTGGGTGTAAGCATTCGGGACTGGACAGGAGTGGGTCAGGTATCCTGGAGCTCCGGAGCCACAGAATACTGAGTGTTACACAGCTCAGGTAAAAGGTATCCTGGAGCTCGGGAGCCGAGGACCACCACAGGTTGCAGTAAGCTTAGCAGTTTACAGCCTTGTCTCAGAGAAAGTGTATTGGCTCGGCTAAGGCAGGACAGGGTCTTCCAGCTGGGGATGTTCCCCTAGTGTAGCAGTTTTGCTAGGCAGGAGGTTTCTCTGGCGAAGTTGCTACAGTTCAGCTCTGCTCCCTGAGAGTGGGGAGCAGAGTGTAACAACTCCTCTTTGCCAAGGGAAGGTTTCCCAGCCAAAAGTGTTACAGCCCTGCTCGCTCTGCTCTGCCCAGGGTCGCCTCTGCTCCGCCACTGCCCCGCCACTGCCACAAAAGAAGATCTTCACCCAAAGTCCACTGAAGGGGTTTATTGGAAGGAAGCAGCTGGACTAGCCAAGCTGAACATACACAGGGTTTATATAGGGATTCTTGGGGGCGGGAAAGTTTTTCCAGGATAGGGATTGGTCTGATTTCAGTGCTGTGCTCACATTGGCTAGATCTCTTGCTCAAGGATTGGCTAGAGCTCCTGTCCAAGGATTGGCTAGTTTTCTGTACAGGATTAGGGTCAGATTTGGCTCTGGTTTCAGGGCCAAAGTGTGTTTCTTTGGTTCTGGTTGCAGGGCCAAAGTGTGTTTCTTTGGCTCTGCTCAGGGTGTGTTTCTTTGACTGGCCCCTTTTCCCTACGCTGGGACCCAGTAAAATAGCGGATACCGGTTTTTTTAAATGCTGGTTCTTGATCAGCTTGCTTCTCGGTCACATCAGCGTGTGCACTCGTTGGGGCATGCCGGGGCAGACACTGTGCCTTCGGGTTTGCCATCCATGGAGACCACATGACTTGCCTTCATTTACCTGCTGAGAGTGGGCACAGAGAAAGATGTGAGGATGACCGTGGCGACGTGGCGTTTTACTTAAAAGCAGACAAAAGAGTCCTAGCTACCTTTTCCTACATCAAGCTTGGTGCACCCTCCCTGCCAGACTCTTGTTTTGAGGACCTGAAGAAAGCTTCCTCCCAGGAGACTCCATAATGCGCATCGCATACGAATTCAGACAGCAGTCGGTCGAGATTAACCCCACACTTTTTATCTTCACCCTTCAAAAAGGAAAGGCAGACATAAGCCGAAGCCAGTTGGTGAGCTAGAAATGATCGTTTAAGTCATATCTAGAGTCTGGGGAGATGGATGGAGGGGTGATGTGCTTACCGTGCAAGCGTGGGTACTTGAGTCTGATCCCCGATACCGGGTTAAAAAGCCAAGGCTGCAGTGGGGACACTCACTGGGGACGTTGGGATAGGAGGATCCCCTGAACTCATTCCTCAGCCAGTCTAGCCAATCCATGAGCTTCGGGTACAATGAAAGACCTTGTCTCAAAAAAATAAGGTAGAAGCATGCCTTTAATCCCAGCACTCGGGAGGCACAGGCAGGCTGATCTCTGTGAGTTCGAGGCCAGCCTGGTCTACAGAGCAAGTTCCAGGACAGCCTCCAAAGCCACAGAGAAACCTTGTGCTGAGGGGGAAAAAAGCGTTAGACAGGGAAAAAAATGTAGCAATGTGTCAGTCTTAGGATCAGTGGTTACAGAAAACAATCCTTTTTAGCCTGCACACACATACATACATACATACATACATACATACATACATACATACATATGTCACAACACAAAATAAATGAATACATTTTTTCCTTTTTTTTTATTTAAGTTAGAAACAAGCTTGTTTCACATGTCGATCCCAGCTCCCTCTCCCTCCCCATGAATACAATTTTTAAAGTGTTTTTTTTTGAAAAGCGCAACCTTTATATAAAAAATTTTTTTTCAACCAGGTTCCTCTGTCATTTACTAGGACGTGTGTCTGTGCTATGGACAGAAACTGAAGTCCCCGGAGTGGGGTGGAGTCAAGGACTGGCGTCTGAAGAGGGTTACTCTCTTCCTTTGTCGTAGAGATGCTGTCACTTTAAGACTTGGGTTTGTGGTCTGTGTTGCCATGGATTCTGATGTGATCTTATTACTGATTCTAAATCCCACCTGTCGGCTACGTTGCAAGGTGCAGTTACCTTAGCATCCTAGCATCCTCTGGTGGCTTTGGCTGTTTCTAGAGAGCCCTTTCCTCTTCCCTACCTGTGGGTTCTCAAGGTGCTGGTTGCCCCACTCCCTCGTCAGGCTTCGTAAATGAAGGTGTAACTGTGTGTGCGTGTGCACTCTCCCAAGCGAGGACGAGACATCAACATGCATGTCTGTGTGAGGTTAGGGTTGTTCCTTTGTTGAGCTACCATTTACTGAGTATCACTGCCCTACAATATTCCTGCAACCTTTCTTTTCAGAGAAAAGGGAAAGTCAACTTTAGACTAAATGACGGAGCCAGGATGTGAAGCTGGGATTCATCCCATAGCCTCTATTTAAAAATAAAGTGATTGGGAATTCAGGATGTATTTTCCCTTAAACCCTGTAGCAAAATGATAGTTCCCAGTCTGCCTTAAAGTGTCTCTGGAAATTTTATGCAATTGCAGTGGAAATTTGTCTCCTAGTAATTGAGCAAAAGAGGGCAAATGAAAAGAGGTTGGAAACAATGTGTTTTAAACTTGTGCTTGAAAAAAAAAAGATTCAAGGTTTAAAAAAAAAAGCATACACAGACACATAGCTGGTTCTGAAAACTTCTGGACGTCTGCAAGGCCCCAGGAGGGTTGTGACACTGGTCATTATTTTCTACTTAGATGTTAAGCTGGTAATGACGTTTTTCCCCTGATAGAAATGAAAGCCTAGTTCTCATAGCACCAGCCCAAGCCCACCTGCAACCGTACAGCCACACAAGAGACGGCAGAAGTGTGTCAGAAAGGAGCAGCAAAGAGAGCTCAGTGAGCCCCAGACTCGGTTGGACGAGGCTCCCAACCTGACTCCTTTCCCCGTGTTAGCCTTCGGGTGGCACTGCCGGCCAAGTTCACCTAGTTGGTTCAAGGTGGCAAATGGTGTAAGGCTTAGCATTCTACAGGTGGCTTGAGGTCGGCTTCTGTTCTGTTTCTGGGTGTCGAAATCGCATTAAAACTCTGTTCAGACAAACTGAGTTTATTTCTTGCAAGCACTAGGGAATTTTATCAGATGTCTTACACCTAGCCTTGTCCTTTAACAGCTGCAGGACCTCTTCCCTGCAGGTGGCAGGCAGGTTCACAGGCATTCTTGCTTCCTCCCGCACTCTTCCTGGCAGTTTTGATTTTGAAGTATTAGTTTGATGGACCCAGACTTTGCGTTGCAAGGGTGATGTGCAAAACTCTGAAGAGCTGGTTTATTTTAGCATCCTGGCTTTGGGTTAGTTCTCCCATTTTTTTTCAAGATATGTGTGCCTTTTTCATGTTTAAAGGCCAGCTCCTTTTCCTCTTAGCCAAACTATCTCCCAGATAGCCTTTTAGCCAGCAAGGGTTCTCATCGTGGCATGAAATTTTCACATAAATTGGCATATTCTGCCACCAGCAGCCCACCTATCTGACCTACATGAGGTGACATAGTTAGTCAACCAGAAGCATTCTTCTTATTGTTGATGGTATGTATCTTTTACTCTTTATTATGTCTGTGTCTCTGTGGCTCCATGCCATTTGAGTGTGGTGCCCACAGAGGCCGAGAGAAGGCATCAGATCCCGTGGAGCTGGAGTTTCGGGCAGTTGTGGGCAGTCCATTGTGGGAGCTGTCAACTGAGCTATCCTCTGGAAGAGCAGCGAGCTATCCCTCCAGACTCCAGAAGCATTCTTGATTTTTACATGTCTGTACTGTGGGTTTTGTTCTGTCTGTTAGCTGTCGTTTTAATGCCCTGGTTATCATTCTGACGTCTGTTTCAACATTCTGTACCTCTGAAGAAAACATTACTGTTGAGCTAGTTTGCATTAAGGATGATAAATAGCATCATAATTCCTAGGTGACTTTTGTTCAGGGACAACAGAGCTTTTAAACTGATGATCCTTATTTGAGCTGTTGAATTTTGTTTCTGTAGAACTGCTGTCTGTTTTTCCCAAATGGCTTTCGGTTGCTAGGCAGAATTCAATCCAGTAACCTAGAGGCCAGATGACCTCATAACTCATTAGCAGTTCTCAGAGCCATCTGGTGCCCTTGAGGAGAACAGTGTTCAAAGGACTGATAATAAAGACAACAGCATAATTACTTCTCTGCCATGATTACACCTTTAGATGGCAAGCAGTCAGCATATTTATTTGCAGATTGCTTGGGTGGTTGTTTTCCAAAGGTATAATAATGATGCTATAGCAGAATAACTTGCTCCCTTGTCCCCTTCATCCAGCTTGCAAATAAGTGAACTTGACGGCAGGTAAATAACCTATTGAATCACAAATTATAAGAAAGGCAATACACCAAAGAAACATAGTGCATGAACCCAAAATGTAAAAAACACAGGTGTGAGAAAGAAATGGCTGTAGAGTGGATATGTCTCAACCCCAGGGCGGATCTTGCCAAAGGTACACAATAATTCATGGCTGGCTTGCTGTGTTTCTTTTTCTACAGTGTTTACTAGATAAGTGTAAATTTCTCAGGCTCACCTGTTAATCTCCTTTTTTATAGGGAGTCTTGTTCCTCACTGCTTAAGAAATGGCTTCAGAATATGCACTGCGTATGTCTCGTCTGAGTGCCCGGATCTTTGGTGAAGTGGCCAGGCCTACTGATTCAAAGTCCATGAAAGTGGTGAATATGTTCAGTGAGCAGCCCTTGGCCAAAAGGAAAGAGACTTACGACTGGTATCCAAATCACAACACGTACTTTGCGCTCATGGGCACACTGCGTTTCCTTGGCCTTTATAGGTGAGGAGAGGAAAAAAGATAAGGCTTTGTGGGAGGGTGTTAGCAGACCAGCAAAGGAAAACAATTAGCTTGTCTCTCCCTACAGTTTTGTGGCTCTTATGAGAGTCCAGCTAGATCAAAAGGTCCAGTAGGTGTTCTTTCAAAATTGCCTTGACTCATAAGCAGACAAACAAACAAAAACATGGCTTGTTGGAATTTTGTCTAAAACATAACCAGCATCAAATTGTACTGAGCTCTGGAGAGGTGTCCGGTTGTTCATTAACCTAAGGGTGCTGCAGAAAGGATGTGGGTAGGAAGTGGGCCCAGATGAGGAGGACTAAACCCTACAAGCACCATGGTGCCAGAGCTGCCGGCGCTTGGTACAGAACAGAACCTGTCCCCCCACACACAGCTGCCTCTTCCTGGTCTGTGGGAGCCTCCGTTCTCTGCCCGTGGCAGTTCTGTTGATATTCTTACTCCTCTCAGTCGCTTCTGGCACTTTTGTGTCTTTGATATATCAATTTGGCTTGGATAAGCTGTAGTTCACTTTAATGATAATTTATAAATCACATAACTCTTAATACTGTGTTTTGTGTATTTGGTAGGTCTAAGAAGTGAGTGCCTAAGACATTTGTAGGAAAAAAAAAGAAGAAAATACCTAGATGGTCATTTTCTTTTAAAAATTGTTTTCAAGAAATTTCCAAACTAATACATGCCCCTTACAAAATATTAAAACAGTATATTTTATAAAATATAATTGCATACCATCTTTAAAATATAACATGTTTTAATTGGACCTAGCTATTAACTTGGGACCATTCATTATAATAAAAAATAAATAGCACAGCCTGGCACTCATTCCAGAGAGCTAAAGGCCGGTACCTTAACTTATCCAACATATTTTTAAGTTCTTTCCATGTACGGGTATTTAAGATGAAGATTAAAGGAACACCAGTTAACAAAACAAATGAGTACTCTAAGTTAATATATTACTGGAGAGTATAATGTGTGGCCTTCTTTTGAGTGTCTGGAATTGCTAGGGACTATCTCCTTAGCCATTAGTCTTGGCTCAGAAAAATAAAACCTAATTTTATTATGACCCAGAATAAAATGTCAGAAGCTAGATCCCATGGACAGTTATAACCCCCAACAAAATCACATTCAACTATTTTAATATGTCAGCTTTAGATTGTTCTCTATTTATTTGAAGAACAAAGACCTAGCTATCTTTGGAGATAAGGGAAAAAATACTAAGCACTTGGTTGTTCATTGAAAATCAAAATGATTTTCATGTGTTTAGTCAGTAGTTATGGTAAATGATGCCTTCAGTGCACGGCTCTCTGTAGCCTCAGCCAGGATGAGTGTAGACATCCCTTCAGTAAAGTCTGATGAGTGTACACATCCTTCAGTAAAGTCTGATGAGTAGACATCCTTCAGTAAAGTCTGCTGTAAAGGCCTGCAAAAGCGGGAGGGAAATATAATCAACCAAAGCAGTAGATTCACTCAGTTAACAAGCGTGTGCTAGCGGCCTCTGGAGTTTTCCGTCTGATGGTGGGATGAAGACTGGGGGATGATGTAATAAATAGTATGATCTGTTTTGTGACAGTGTTGAACGTGCTGGGGGAGGGGCGTGCAGAACTAGCTCAGCAGGATCTAGAGTGCTGACAGGGCTTGTGGCGAGCAGGCTACAGGCATGGTAACACTTTAAACAGGGCAGTCAGTCAGGATCAGCCCCGTAGGGGAGACTGAGGCGCACGGGTAGTGAGTGAGCCTGGTGAGACCTGAAGAGGAGCTTGGGACAGAAGCAAGAGAGAACAAAGGCCTCTCTTCCCGAGGCGGGAGTGTGCCTGGGATGAGTGGCCCAGGAAGAGTTTGGGCTACCGGAACACTGGAGGGCAGAAGGCAGTCACAGGGGTCTGTGGTAAAGAAAAGGGCTTTTGCCCTGGGCAACAGAGTTTGCGTTCTGTCTGCTTGAGCCCTTTCCCAGCAGCTTTCTGTGTGGGCATTCCCTGCCATGCAGGCCATCCGGGAGAACTGCCCATTTTTAAGTAGATGCTAATTCCTAGGGCAATCAGGATCTCTGTGCAGCTACTGAAAATTATACTCAAGTTTTGTTTTTCGAGACAGGGTTTCTCTGTGTAGCCTTGGCTGACCTGGAGCACAGTCTGTAGGACCAGCTGACCCCAAACTCACAAAGATCCACCTGCTGTTACCCAAGTTTTATTCCTCTAGATATTTAGTCTATTTAGTGTTTTTTTTTTTAAACTGGGAATCTAACCCAAGGTGTTTAGCCTTAACATAGGGAAATGCTGGGTAGTGTATCTCACAGTTAAAGAGGTTTCCCTGGGCTCACCAGGAAGTTTACTGCTCCTTGTGGTACTGTGTCTGTGCAGGAAAACTACCATCTGAATTCTTACAACCCAACCAGCCTCTGTGTTGGCTGGACTTTCTGTTCACCCAGCTAAGGACATGCCCTGAAAAGCCTTGCTCAACAGCCTAAGAGGCAGCTCTAGATCAGTTCTCCTCTGGTGTGATCATCGTAGCTTGTTGATTTCTTTCTTTCTTTCTTTTTCCTTCTTCCAGAGATGAGCATCAGGATTTTAAGGATGAGCAAAGACGTCTAAAGAAGCTCCGTGGAAAGGAGAAACCAAAGAAAGGAGAAGGGAAAAGAGCTACGAAAAAGAAATAATAGAATCAGTTGTCATTAAAGGAAATTCCTTCCTCAGTGACTAAGAAAGTCTATCTGTTACCTTTTCACATATTAGAGGAATGTGACCTGCCTCGGTGGGCATCAACCCCGTGTTCTCATCCACTTCAGTTAAGCTGTGATGGTTTCTTAGAGATGTTCTAATTCTTCAAATTATATCTGCCTTGGTTTTGTAATCTGAGAGTTACCTAATTGATGGGATGAATGAACTCTTGTTCAGTGGTTTGTTTAAGATGGGAATGGAATATTGGGAGTCGAGCAGGGGGGCCTCCCTAAATGAGCACCCTGTACTTTCCTTACTCCTTCATTGCTTCCCCCCAACCCCAGCCTTCCTCTCTGATCACCTTCCAGCGCACGCTTTTGAAGAGGCCTCCAGGAGAGTAAAAGCTTCTCAGGAAAGGGAGTATCGAATGCCTACTTTATACGAGGGGTTGAAGCCTTGGTGATACAGTGGTAGGTTTTAGCTCATGGAACTTTAAGTCTTATAGAGGAGACTAATATAAATACATAAATATATATATATATATTGGTTTTTTAGAGACAGGTTTTCTCTGTGGCTTTGAGTTCAAGGCCAGCCTGGTCTACAAAGCAAGTTCCAGGACAGCCCTACACAGAGAAACTCTGTCTCAAACAAAAAAATAGAATAATTCTTGTCCTAGAAATTTAAAACAGACCACTGACTGGCTCATATTTAACCATGAGAACATAGACAGGCCTGTCGAGGTCTGTGACCTGGTGATACTTGGGAAGCTTAGGCAAGACAGCAAGTTTGAGGCCAACCTGCACAATTTAACAAAACACTGTCTCCAAACAGGGAAAAGAGGAAAAGAGGTACATGTCACGGTAAAGTCCTTTTAGCCTCTTGGTCAAAAGCAGAGTACAGAGGCAAGAGTAGACATAGCAGCTACTTTAGGTAGGGTTTTCTTTCCCTGTCATTGAATGAGTCCTGGATTAGTAAGAACTCGATGCATATGTTTAGACAAATGTTATTTTTAAACATGCATAATCCAGATGGTATGGCTAGTGCTTATCTAGCCTGGGGGGAGGGGCACTTAAAATTGGGTGATCTGTGTCTGATAGAGTTGAACGCAAACAGAAGGTTCAGAATGCATTCATTTAACACTTTCTACTGAATCCCTGCCATCTGCCTGACTCACAATAGCTGCGAGGGGATAGAATGAGTAGAAACAGCATCTCCGGGTTTGTGTGAGTGCTGCCGCTGTTACAAAGTAACGGCAAGAGCTTTAGAAAGTGCATCTGTTACAAAGTAGCGGCAAGAGCTTTAGAAAGTGCGTCTGTTACAAAGTAGCGGCAAGAGCTTTAGAAAGTGCGTCTGTTACAAAGTAGCGGCAAGAGCTTTAGAAAGTGCGTCTGTTACAAAGTAGCGGCAAGAGCTTTAGAAAGTGCATCTGGCAGTGCAGCCGGCCCACGGTAGGCGCTGAAGTGGGAAATGTCAGAGCCTGAGCTCGGGACAGCTGTGGCAATTCTCCAGCTTTGAGGAAGCCCAGCACTGAAGCCGCAGCCCAACAGGTGAGAGTACTTGTTTTGCAGAGGACCTGGGTTTGGTTCTCAGCACCCACATGTTGACTCACAACTATCTGTAACTCCAGTTTGAGGGGATTGGATGCCCTGTGGGGCACATACATACATGCAGGCAAAACTCCCGGACCCTTAAAGTAGTTTTAGAAATTTTAAAGAATCAAGAGGAACTAAGAGGATGAGTTCTAGGCCAACCCTGGCTATATATGTACGTTTGTATATATGTGCTGTAATGCTTTTACTTATGCTTCATCTTCTAAGATTAAAAAAAAAAAAGTAAGCCGGGCGTTGGTGGCACATGCCTTTAATCCCAGCACTTGGGAGGCAGAAGCAGGGGGATCTCTGTGAGCCGTCTTGGAACTCGCTCTTGTAGACCAGGCTGGTTTCAAACTCAGAGATCTGCCTGCCTCTACCTCCCGAGTGCTGGGATTAAAGGTGTGCGCTCAAGAGGCAAAAACAGTCTGTGAGTTTGAGGCCAGCCTGGTCTACATAGTGAATTCCAGGCCAACTAGGGCTACATAAGACCCTATTTAAAATAAATATAAATATTTTTTTAAAACATGACAGAAAACTACTGCCTGGTCTGTTGAGAATACAAACGGGGCTGAAGAGATCTCAGAGGTTAAGAACACGGGCCTCTCTTCTAGAGGTCCTGAGTTCAATTCCCAGAATAGCAACTCACAGCCTTCTGTAGTCCAGTCCCAGGAACTGAACCCCTCCTGGCATCTCCAAGCACCAGGCACACACACTGTACACAGACATACATGCTCAGAAAATACATAAGAACACATAGAATAAAGACAATTCTAAAGAGCAACCAAAAGTTTTGGAGAGGACACTAAAATTAATCTAAGGCTCCTCTCTGAGTCTTCTTGGGGACTGGCCAATACATTAAGCCCCAAACTAGCTACAAGCACAGTAATGCAAATATTAAATAAAGGGTTACAGAGACAGAAGAGGACGTTGTTTTGCGTAGGAATGAGCTCCTAAGCATTGGAAACAATGAGGGCAAGTATGCCAACATTCTTACAGCACTCATCACGTATAGGACGTTGTGTATTTTAGATCCTATCTCATTAAGCCTCCCTTCGCTCCACGGTAAGTATCCCCATTTGAGAAGAGACTGGAGCTTACTTTACGCCAGAGATCAGACATCTACAAACACCTAGACAATTTAAAATCCTTGATCACCAGACTCGTTTTTTCACAAGCATAAAGAAAAGTTTAAAATAAACAGCATGCACAAGATGTAACCATGAAATATTAGTGAGTGCTATAAAGGGTGTGGTCTGTCAACCTCAGAATCACAACTTCGATGAATCAATGCCTACATGTCAATTCCCTGGTGTATGCTTGGTTGTTTGGTTCGGAGGTGCTGGGGCTGGTAGCCAGGGTCTTTGTTTTGTTTTGTTTTGTGTTTTTTGTTTTTCGAGACAGAGTTTCTCTGTGGCTTTGGAGGCTGTCCTGAAATTAGCTCTTGTAGACCAGGCCGGTCTCGAATTCACAGAGATCTGCCTGTCTCTGCCTCCCCAGTGCTGGGATTAAAGGCGTGAGTCACCCGCCATCCGGCAAGGGTCTTGATACTAGGCCAATGCTCTACTGCTAAGCTGCTCCATGACCCATGTTCTTTCATGAGCTGATGTTGTAGCTCTGCTCTCTGAAGGTCAGAGCAGTCATTTGTCAAGCTCTGCCATTTGCTAAATACTACACAGTTTCCTAAAACTGTGTTACTTGGTCTCTACAACAGCCCTATGGCTATTACTGTCCCATTTTATACAAGAACTTGAGTTTGGAGCTTTTGACTGTGAATCTTGGCTATTTGGGATAATTTGAAAGATCCTCTCTGTCCCTGGTACTATTCCAGACCAGTCAGAGTTGGAGCAGGAAGGAGGCATTAGCTAAGGCATTGGTGTTTGAAAATGGCTTGCTCTTAACTTGTGAGGTTTTTCCTGTCCCTTGTTTTTCTGTGCTTATTTTTCTTTGAAAGTCCAGTTCAACACAACTTAGTTATCAGTGCTGGTTCAATCTTCTAGAGTTTGACACCAGGCAATTTATTTTAGGCATATTTAAATACAATACAATTTTGGAAAAAAAAGTTCCCTTATAACTATTATCTCAATTCCCTGTGCACAATAAAGCTTAAGGTGCAACTACATCAAAACTTTTTTGTAAAGTACATGTGACCTCTACCATGAAGATGACTTCTGTATCTTAAGGGCCCAGGTCTGAGACAGCGTAGAGGTCACCAGGCTGTGAAGTGCAGGTGACATCTCCCCATAAGGACTGAATCAAAGACCTCACACACCGGCCAGACAAGTACTTTCCACCGAGTCACACCCAACCCCTGCACTGCTGCTTTAGATAGCTTCTTAAGTTGTTCAGCTGTGCATCCAAGGCTAAGAAACACAACTGTACTTGGGCGTATGACTTGTAAATCCTGGCACTAAGGAAGCCGACTTCAGAGGATCAATGTTACACTAGGCTGTTGAGGACATCCTAGGCTACAGAGACCCTGTCTAAAAAAAAAAAAAAAGATTGCTGTCAATCAGTCGATGTTTCTCAGATCAAGTATTCCTCGGTATCCTATTGAGAGCTTGTTAGATACAGACGGATGGATGGACCCCACTGGTGTGCCTTATTGAGGTCTCTGGTAGGGTCCAGGAATTTGCATATGTAAAAGGCTCCCAGGGCTTGCTGATGCTGCTCATGTGGGAATTTTGCTTTTAGAACTTAAAAACAGGGCTTAAAGTAACTTGGCCTAAGTTCCCTAGCTGATAAATTATTGAATTCTCTAACTCAAGTGAAATTCCCTAGGTACCCTGGGGCCTTTCCCTAATCAGAATTTAGCAAATCTTTAGAAACTGACTGAAAATCCAAAACTTCATAGCCTGTTCTACAAATTGAGTTCCAGGACAGCCAGGGTTACACAGGAAAAACCCTGTCTCAAGTGAACCCCCCACCACACACATACACACATACATACACACACACACACAATATCAATGCAAGAATATATAACTGGGAAAATACATAACCCAGAAATATTCAGTAATACATAAGAATTAATGTATAAGGGACTAGAGAGATGGCTCAGTGGTTAAGAGCACTGGCTGCTCTTCCAGAGGACCCAGGTTCAATTCCCAGTACCCACATGGCAGCTCACAACTGTCTATAACTAGTTCCAGTGGATCCAATAGTCTCACACAGACATACATGAAGGCAAAACACCAATGCATGTAAAATGAAAGTAAATCATTTTTTAAAAACTATTAAAGCTGGGTGGTAGTAGCACACACTTTTAATTCCAGCACTCAGGAAGCAGAGGCAGACATATCTCTGTAGTTCAAGGCCACCCTGGTCTACAGAGCAAATTCCAGGATAACCAGGGCTACAGAGAGAACCCCTGTCTCAAAACAAAAACAAAAAAAGAAAACTATTTAAAATACAAACTAAATATAATGACATAATTTGTTAAATGTAGAGGGCACAGGGTCTTTGAGCTCACAGATAAGCACTAGGGAAACCAGAAATTTTAAGCATGAAGGCTTGTCTCTTCAACTGAAGGGATGTGTATCCATTTTCCATTCAGAAGTCTGGAAAAGGATGTAGCTAATAGCCCAGTGATCTGTGCCACCTGCAGGGCCTGACCATACTTGAATGCCCAGACTATCATGTTTGTCCCAGACCCTTCCTTCCAAGATCTTGAGCATTATTTCTCAGCCAACAGAACCCATCCTTATGGGGAGATGTCACCTGTACTTCACAGCCTGGTGACCTCTATGCTACCTCAGACCTGGGCCCTTAAGCTACAGAACCCATCTTCATGGTAGAGGTCACATGTACTTTACAAAAGAGTTTTGATGTAGTCACACCTTAAGCTTTATTGTGCACAGGGCACTGAGATCATTGTTACGAGGAAACTTTTTTTTCCCAAAATTGTACTGTACTTAAATATGCCTAAAATAAACTGCCGGGTGTCGACTCTAGAAGCTTGAGCCAGCACCAATAACTAAACCGTGTTGAACTGGGTTCCCTCTTGTCTCACTCTGATTATTCCTCTGCCGGCTGCAGCATTTACAGGGACCGCCACAGTTCATCGCGGATATATAGGTTCTTCTCTGAGTTACCAAAGAAAAGGCAAGAAGAGTCAGAATGGGTGTCCAGGGAGAGGATTCTGGGAAGGAGGCGCAGTAAAAAGCTTCAGGCGTCTGTCTTTACCTGGTCATCGATGGCCCTGGCTCTGCCTGTCAGGTGCAATTATTTTAGAACACTGGAGTGTGGTGAAGGTTTACAACTTTCTATGGAAGGCTTGGGAAGTAAACTGCACTTAACTTGGGTCACTTTCGGCTCTTAGCACAGTAACAGCTAACCAGTCCTCAAGTGCAGCCCCCTGGCAGGCAGTTGTACATGTTCCCGAAACAACCTGCATACACCCTGCAAGAAACAGTGTGCAAAAATAAACCCTGGCCAGGCTTTGGTAGCCTATGCCTTTAATCTCAGCACTTGGGAGGCAGAGGCAGGCAGATCTCTGTGAGTTCGAGGCCAAGCAAGTTTCAGGACAGGCTCCAAAACAATACAGAGAAACAAACAAACTAACTAAAATAAATAAATAAATAAATAAATAAACCCTGTCTTCCCACAGCTGTACTCAACCCTGGCCACTGCTCTGAACACAGGAGGTGCAGGCAGAGACAAAAAGGCATCGCTTTCACATTTTCCTTCCGTTGTCCTAGATGGTGTGACCTCTAATGCATTCAAAGGGTCGGTACCCTTCTTCCCTCTCCATTTTTCTGATTTTTGCCTTTTGGGAACTATAAAGACTGGTGCATTAAAGCACATCCAGGGAAAATTAGAATGTGGCCATAACGTGCTACAGAGTCAGAGGGACCTGAAAAGGCCTGTATCACAGAGATAGACTACAATAGTGAAACACAAAACTTAAGGAAAACCATATAAAACAAAACAAACAAACAGAAAAAAAGAAAGACCTAGGGAAGAGAGAATGAGGTTTGCAACTCGCCACATTATTAGATTCCAATGTCATTTTCAACAGTTAACAAAAACAAAAGTCACAAGGCAAGCAGATAACATTTGGCCCGAGAGAATAAGAGAGACAGAGACGGAGAGATAGAGGGAGACAGAGACAGAGAAGGAGAGATTGCACCTTGACACATGTTAGAGTCATCAGAGAAAAAGCAGCATCAATCGAGAAAATGCCTCCATAAGATCTGGCTGTAAGACATTTGTGATCAATGGCAGAGGGCCTAGCCCATGGTGGTCCTGGGTTCTATATGAAAGCAGGCTGAGTCACCAGTTGTAGCGCATGCCTTTAGTCCCAACTCTTGGGAGATGGAGGCAGGCAGATATCTGAGTTTGAGGCTAGCCTGGTCTACAGAGTGAGCTCCGAGGCAGCCAAAGCCACATAGAGAAACTCTGTCTCAAAAAAAACAAAACAAATAATTTTTAAAAAGGAAGAAAGTAGGCTGAGCAAGCTGTATGAAGCAAGCCAGCAAGCAGCATCCTCCATGGCCTCTGCATCAGCTCCTGCCTCCAGCTTCCTGCCCGGTATTAGTTCCTGTCCTGACTTCTTCCTTCAGTGATGAACAGCCATAAGCAAAGTAAACCCTTTCCTCCCCATGTTGCTTTTTGGTCATGGTGTTTCCTCGAAGCAATAGAAAGCTTGGCTAAGACATGGAGTCTATAGCCTCGAAGGAAAAACATAGAAATTTACCCAGAAAAAAAAAACTACATAGCTAATCTACCAAATACTTTAAAACAAATTTCTGAAAGAACGACAAGAAGAAGATGTGATGGAAGTTAAGGAAGAAAGGAAGGAAGAGAAGGATCAAAAAATAGAAACATTCAATGGGAAGGTGCTTGCCAGGTGTTGGTGGCGCACACCTTTAATCCCAGCACTCCAGAGGCAGAGGCAGGCAGATCTCTGTGAGTTCCAGACCAGCCTGGTCTACAGAGCAAGTTCCAGGACAGCCTCCAAAACAATACAGAGAAACCCTGTCTCGAAAAACAAAACAGGTGCTGGGGAGATGTCTTGGTCAGTAAGATGCTTACCACACAAGCATGAGGACCTGAGTTTGGCCTGGTTCCCACATTAAATTTTTTTAAGCCAGAAAAGTTGGCATTTGTAATCCCAGCATTACAGTATCAGTGAGTCTCATTAATGAAAACTGCTACTGACAAACTTTCAAAAGAATAGAATCTACGTCTTTCGGTTGGGCCTGCCAATCACCTGGCCAAAGGACTACCCCTCGGGAAGGGCTGGTTTACCTTAAGCCACACTAAAAAGATAGGAGGGAGAATTAACCCTTTAATGAGATAATGGACTTTTCCTTCCCAGAATTCCTGCCCCTTAGTGTAGTCCATACAAGCCTCCAGAAAGTCATGACTTTTTCTTTTTCTTCTCTTCTGTCTTTTGGGTGCTGGCTAGAACCTAAGTACACTTTTCCCAATAGCTGGGCTTTCTTTCTCTTCCTCTGAAACTAACCTTCCTCTGAAACTAACCTTCCCACCATACGACTGGCCTCCATGCCAGCTTAATTCAAGCAGCTTGCCTCTCTCTTCCCTCCTGAGTGCCCACCTATGAATCTACAATAAACTCACCCTCTGTGGTCCATGAATTTCATTTCTCAAAGAGACAAAACCCTGAAAGCCACTGGTTCAAGAGGGCTTTGGAGGCCCCTGAGTCTTCCGGGACCCAGGATCCAAGCCGAGAAAGGCAAATCAAAGACACCAAGAGGAAGCGAATGAGAAAAACCTGGGAGCCTAACCGACCCACAGAACACCAGAAGCAGGCCAGCACAGACACAGGGACTCTAAAGGATGAGAAACAGAACACCAGACAGAGGACACTAGAAGGATTAACGGCTAACAGTAAAAGTCATAAACATATGTCCAGTGAACTCAGTGAATTCCAAGGAAAGAGACTCAGAGACACATACTAAGAAACACTGTAATCCAGTTTTAGAGAACCAAAGGCAAATGCTAGCCAAGCTTAAGGGCAGCAAGAGAGAATTGGTTCACACTCGAGGGTCCTAGAGGATCCGCGGCTTCTCACCAAAGGACAGCCAGGACAGAGCAGCCAGGATAGGCAAAGAGCCAAAAGGAAAAGCTGTCAGCAGAGAACCCCGCATCTGGACAGACTGCCCCTCTAAAGTGAGAATGACACTAAAACATCTCCAGATCAGCAGAAGCTGAAAGACGCTGTCACCACGAGACGCTGCCTCATAGAAAACACGCAAAGGAGGCCTGCAGAGCGAAAGAAAAACTATGGAACACACAATGAAGGTAAACACCAAAGCTAGGATTATTGTAACAATGCCTTTCAGCTCTGCGTCTTGTTTTCTATGTGATTTAGAAATTTAGCATGTTGAGCGAGTCCAGCTTCAGGTGAGATTGGGTCTCCGGCAGGGACCGCCCACCCATCCCCCATCCCCCTTGATCTTCCGGGCCGCTCCTGGCATCCAGAAGACCCGCCCACACAGCCCCTCCAAGACCCCAACTCCAGCGAGTACAGCTTCAGGAAAGACATCAGCCCTTCCAAGACCCCAACCCCAGCGAGTACAGCTTCAGGAAAGACATCAACCCTTCCAAGACCCCAACCCCAGCGAGTACAGCTTCAGGAAAGACATCAGCCCTTCCAAGACCCCAACCCCAGCGAGTCCAGCTTCAGGAAAGACATCAGCCCTTCCAAGACCCCAACCCCAGCGAGTACAGCTTCAGGAAAGACATCAGCCCTTCCAAGACCCCAACCCCAGCGAGTACAGCTTCAGGAGACCTGCCCACACAGCAAAGAAATCAACAATTCCAAGAACCCAACCCCAGTGAGACCAGCTTCAGGAAAGGCATCAGCCCTACCAGGACCCAACTCCGTGTCAGCATCCCCAGCTTCAGCTGCAGGAAGGAAAGAGACCAGTGGAGACGGAAAGACCCCACCAGCACCCACTGAAAGAAGAGATGGGAAGAAGACAGAATAAGAGATCACTCAGCAATAGAAACACCAACATGACCCCACCAGAATGCAGGGATCCAACACCAGCAAGACCCGAAAAGCACTACATAGACGAAGAAGAGGAGACAGACCTTAAAAATTATTTCATGAAGATGATGGAGACCCTCAAAGAAGAAACGAGGAAATCCCTTAAAGAAATAGAAGAAAAAACAAACAAAAAAATCCATGAAATGGGGGAAAATTCAAGAAATAAACAAATCTCTCAAAGAATCTAAAGAGCACCAAGAAAGAACAACCAAAAAAATTAAGGAAACAACTCAAACAGTTGAAGGATTGAAAGCTGAAATAGAAACGATAAAGAAAACACAGAATGAAGGGATGCTGGAAATAGAAAAGCTGGGTAAACGATCAGGAACTACAGATGCAAGTATCACCAATAGAATACAAGAGATAGAAGAGAGAATCTCAGGTGTTGAAGACTCAGAGGATATAGAGTCGTCAACCAAAGAAAATCTCAAAACCAACAAATCCTTAACACAAAATATCCAGGAAATATGGGACACCGTGAAGAAGCCAAACCTGAGAATAATAGGTATAGAAGAAGGTGAAGAAATTCAACTTAAAGGTACAGAAAACATATTCAACAAAATCATAGAAGAAAACTTCCCTAACCTAAAGAAAGATATGCCTATGAAAGTACAAGAATCTTACAGAACACCAAATAGGCTCGACCAGAAAAAGAAGTCACCTCGCCATATAATAATCAAAACATCAAACCTACAGAGTAAAGAGAAAATATTAAGAGCAGCTAAAGAAAAAGACCAAGTAACATACAAAGGCAGACCTATCCGAATTACACCTGACTTCTCAATGGAAACGATTAAAGCCAGAAGATCCTGGACAGATGTTCTACAAACGCTAAGGGAACAAGGATGCCAGCCCAGACTACTATATCCAGCAAAGCTCTCAATTACCATAGATGGAGAAAACAAAATATTCCATGACAAAGCCAGATTTAAACAATATGTATCCATGAATCCAGCTCTACAGAAAATGCTAGAAGGAAAACCTAGAGCCAAGGAAGATAACTACATTCACAAAGACACAGGCAATATATAATCACACTTTACAAAACACCAAAAGAAAAAGGGAGGAGAAACTACACAAAATATCTTCACTAACAATAAATCAAGCACAAACAAGGATCACCAATCAATGGTCATTAATATCCCTCAATGTCAACGGCCTCAACTTGCCTATAAAAAGACACAGACTAGCAGAATGGATACGAAGACAGAACCCTTCCTTCTGCTGCATACAAGAAACACATCTCAGCATCAAAGACAGATGTTATCTCAGAGTAAAGGGTTGGGAAAAGATCTTCCAATCAAACGGTCCCAAGAAACAAGCGGGTGTAGCAATCATAATATCTAACAAATTAGACTTCAAATTAAAATCAATCAAAAGAGATGAAGAAGGACACTTCATATTCATCAAAGGAAAAATACATCAAGACGAAGTCTCAATTTTAAACATCTACGCCCCAAATACAAAGGCACCTACATTCGTGAAAGAAACATTACTAAAGCTCAAAATGCACATAAAATCTCACACACTAATAGTAGGAGACTTCAACACTCCGCTCTCACCGCTAGACAGGACCTCCAGACAGAAACTTAACAAAGAAACAAAAGAACTAATAGAAGTTATGACCCAACTGGGTTTAACAGACATCTATAGAACATTCCACCCAAATACAAAGGGATATACCTTCTTCTCGGCACCACACGGAACCTTCTCTAAAATTGACCACATAATAGGAAACATAGCAAATCTCCACAGATACAAAAAAATTGGAATAACCCCCTGCATCTTATCAGACCACCATGCATTAACATTAGAATTCAACAATAACACAAATCGCAGAAACCCTACAAACTCATGGAGATTGAACAATGCACAATTGCACCATCCCTGGGTAAAGGAACAAATAAAAAAGAAATTAAAGACTTCCTCGATTTCAATGAGAATGAAGACACAACATACACAAACTTATGGGACACTTTGAAAGCAGTGCTGAGAGGAAAGTTTATAGCACTAAGTGCCCACATGAAAAAACTGGAGAACAGTCATACTAGAGAATTAATAGCACAGCTGAATGTTCTAGAACAAAAGAAGCAAACTCCCCCAGGAGGAGCAGACGCCAGGAAATAATCAAATTGAGGGCTGAAATCAATCAAGTAGAAACCAGAAAAACACTGAGAAGAATCAATGAAACAAAGAGTTGGTTCTTTGAGAAAATCAACAAAATAGATAAACCTCTGTCCAAACTAACCAAAAGACAGAGGGAGAGCATGCTAATTAACAAAATCAGGGATGAAAAAGGGGACATAACAACAGACTCTGAGGAAATCCAGAGAATCATCAGGGCATACTTTGAAAAGCTGTACTCCACAAAATTTGAAAATTTAAAGGAAATGGACAATTTCCTGGATAGATATCACTTGCCAAAACTAAATCAAGAACAGATAAACGATCTAAACAGACCTATAACCCCTAATGAAATAGAAGCAGTCATCAAAAGTCTCCCAAATAAAAAAAGCCCAGGCCCAGATGGTTTCAGTGCAGAATTCTACCAGAAATTCAAAGAAGAGCTAATTCCAATACTCCTCAAAGTATTCCACACAATAGAAGCAGGAGGCTCACTGCCAAACTCTTTCTACGAGGCTACAATTACCTTGATACCCAAGCCACACAAAGACACAACTAAGAAAGAGAACTATAGACCAATTTCCCTCATGAACATTGATGCAAAAATACTCAATAAAATACTCGCAAACCGGATTCAAGAACACATCAGAAAAATCATCCACCATGATCAAGTAGGCTTCATCCCAGGAATGCAGGGATGGTTCAACATTAGAAAATCTATCAATGTAATCCACCATATTAACAATCTGCAAAAGAAAAACCACATGATCATCTCACTAGATGCTGAAAAAGCCTTTGACAAAATCCAGCACTCCTTCATGATAAAGGTCCTAGAGAGATCAGGGATAACAGGGATGTACCTGAATATAATAAAAGCAATATACAGTAAACCAACAGCTAGCATCAAACTAAATGGAGAGAAACTCAAAGCAATTCCTCTAAAATCAGGAACAAGACAAGGCTGTCCACTCTCTCCATATCACTTCAAATTGTACTTGGAGTTCTAGCTACAGCAATAAGACAACAAAAGGAGATAAAGGGGATACAAATAGGAAAAGGAGAAGTCAAACTTTCACTATTTGCAGATGATATGATAGTTTACATAAGTGACCCAAAAAACTCCGCAAGGTTACTCCTAGAGCTGATAAACACCTTCAGCAATGTGGCAGGATACAAGGTAAACTCAAAAAATCAGTGGCCCTATTATATACAGATGATGAAGTGACTGAGAAAGAAATCAGAGAAACATCACCCTTTACAATAGCCAAAAACAACATCAAATATCTGGGGATAATGTTAACCAAGGAAATTAAAGACCTGTATATCAAGAACTTTGTGTCTTTAAAGAAAGAAATCAAAGAAGATACCAGAAAATGGAAAGATCTCCCATGCTCTTGGATTGGTAGGATCAACATAATAAAAATGGCAATCTTGCCAAAAGCAGTCTACAGATTCAATGCAATCCCTATCAAAATTCCATCACAATTCTTCAAGGACCTGGAACTTTATATGGAAAAACAACTTTATATGGAAAAACAAAAGGCCCAGGATAGCTAAAACAACCCTATACAATAAAGGAACTTCAGAAGGCATCACCATACCTGACTTCAAGCTCTATTATAGAGCTATAGTCCTGAAAACAGCTTGGTATTGGCACAAAAATAGGCAGGTAGACCAATGGAACAGAATCGAAAGCTCTAATTTTAACCCACACACCTATGAACACTTGATTTTTGACAAAGAAGCTAAAACTGTACAATGGAAAAAAGAAAGCATCTTCAACAAATGGTGCTGGCATAACTGGGTACTGGTATGCAGAAGACTGCAGATAGATCCATGTTTATCGCCTTGTACAAAACTTAAGTCCAAATGGATCAAAGATCTCAACATACATCCAGCCACACTGAAACTTTTAGAAGAGAAAGTGGGAGATACTCTTCAACGAGTCGGTACAGGAGACCACTTCCTAAACATAACACCAGTGGCACAGGCACTGAGATTGACAATTAACAAATGGGACCTTCGGAAACTAAAAAGCTTCTGTAAGACAAAGGACACAGTCAAAAAGACAAAAAGGCAGGCCACAGAATGGGAAGATATTCACTAACCCTACATCTGACAGAGGGCTAATCTCCAAAATTTACAAAGAACTCAAGAAACAAGTCTCCAAAACACCAAAGGATCCAATTAAAAGGTGGGGTACAGAGCTAAATAGAGAATTCTCAGTAGAGGAGGCTAAAATGGCCAAGAGACACTTAAGAAAGTGCTCAACATCCTTAGCCATCAGGGAAATGCAAATCAAAACAACTCTGAGATACCATCTTACTCCTGTCAGAATGGCTAAAATCAAGAACACCGAAGACAATTTATGCTGGAGAGGATGTGGAGAGAGGGGAACACTCCTCCACTGCTGGTGGGAGTGCCGACTCATACAGCCTCTTTGGAAATCAGTATGGAGATTCCTCAGGAAAATGGGAATTAATCTACCACTAGACCCAGCAATTCCACTCTTAGGCATTTATCCAAATGAGGCAAGTTCATACAACAAGGGCATCTGCTCCACTATGTTCATAGCAGCATTATTTGTAATAGCCAGAACCTGGAAGCAAACTAGATGCCCCTCAACTGAAGAGTGGATAGAGAAAATGTGGTACATTTACACAATGGAGTATTACTCAGCAGAAAAAAACAATGGAATCTTGAAATTCGCAGGGAAATGGATAGCACTGGAAGAAACCATCCTGAGTGAGGTAACCCAGTCGCAAAAAGACAAACATGGTATGTACTCACTCATATATGGATTTTAGACATGGATCAGGATAGTGCCAGTCTGCACTTCCACTGATAGAGAGTCTGGGAAACAGGAAAGAACCTAAAAGATATGCATATATGCATAGTACCCAAGAGAAGAGGATGGAGACAAGATCCCCTGAATGGATGGGGAACATGGCGAGGGGTGGGGGAGTGGGACCTGGGAAGAAGAGAGGGGGTGAAGAGGAAGAGAGTTGGTCATGGGGGAACAGGAAGTTGAGGGGGTGGGGGTAGAATAGGGGGAAGAGGGAATCATAGGATCAAATACAGATCAGGCACCAGAGCGACCTCGAGTGATCTAAAGGTATAACACCAATTGGCAAGCTAAGCAATAGTGGAGAGACCACCTCGAATGCCCATTCCTGATAATGAACTTGATGTCTATAATCATCTGGGAGCCTTCATCCTGTGACTGATGGAAGCAGAGGCAAACACACAATTAATCACTGAACTGAACCCAAGGAACCCAGTGACAGAGAGAGAGGAGTGATGAGCAAATTGGCAAAGAATGGGCTGACAAAACCAGCAGAGGCAGCTGATCTGAACAGGGGAGAGCTCTTGGACCCCAGACTGACAGTGGGGAGGCCAGCATGGGACTGATCTGGACCCCCCCAAATGTGAGTGTCAACGAGAAGGCCTGGGCAACCTGTGGGGCCCTGAGCTGTGGATCAGTGTCTATCCCTGGTATACAAACAGTCTTCGTGTGCCTATAGCACAAAGAGGGATGCTCTCTCAGCCTGGACTCTTAGGGGAGTGCCTGGACCCTACCCAGAGTAAAATGACAGACTCTAGATATCCCCTATGTGGAAGGATTTGGCAATAGGGTGGGAGGGTGGGGGGGAAGGGGAGTGCGGGAGGAGGGGAGGGAGAGGGAACTGGGATTGACTTGTAAAACAAGCTATTTAAAATTAAAATAAAAAAATGATAAATAAAAAAAAAGAAAATTAACATGTTTTTCCCCCTCTACTCTGTTTTCTTTTGCAGTGCCGGAGATTGAACTCGGGGCTTTGTACCTGCTAAGGAAGTGTTCCTTCCACCATTGGCCTGCATCCCACATCCGCTGAACAGCAGCACTTTGGGAAAATAAACAATTATTAGACAGGATATGGTGGTTCAGGGAGGATCACCACAAGCTAACAGCCACCCTCGACTGCAGGGGAGTCAGTGTGGTGATGTTTTGTTTATGATCTAACAAATAAAGCTTGCCTGAAGATCAGAGTGCAAAGCTAGCCACACTAGTTAGTCATACAGGCCAGAAAGTGGTGGCCTCTTTAATCCCAGCACTCAGGAGACAGAGGCAGACAGATCTCTATTAATTCAAGGCCAACCTGAGCTACATGAAACTGATCCACAAAGGTGACTTCAGCACTTGGGATCCACACCTTTAATCCCAGCACTAGGGAGGAATATAAGGTAAGAGGAGGCAGGAGCTCAGTGCAGTCTGAGGTTTGTTGGAGACAGATGTAGTCTGGAGATGAAGTCTGAGGACAAGGATTGTCCATTCGGTCTGAGCACGTGTAGAGGTGAGAACTCTCTAGTGGCTAGCTGCTTTGTTTCTCTGATCTTAAGCTTTAACCCCAATATCGATCTAATATCAATTAGAATTTGTGCTACAAGTCAGTGATAAGTCAGGCTTCAAAGTAAGACCCAATCTGTAAAAGGAAAACAAAACTTATTCTTTTTTGGGGGGGGGCGGGGGGTTGAAACAGGGTTTCTCTGTGACTTTGGAGCTGTCCTGGAACTCACTCTGTAGACCAGGCTGGCCTTGCAAGCCTGGCAACCTGAGTTCAACCCCTGGAATGGACAAAAAGGCAGAAGGAATGGACTGACCCCAGGAAATAATCATCTAACCTCCACATCCATACCGTGGTATCCATCCCCACACACATAGTAATAATGCATACACACATATATCTTATATATATATATGTATATATATAGTGCTATAGTCATGTGCGATGTACAATTACTTCCAATCCAAAGACACCAATACATTAAAAGGGAAAGGATGGAAAAAAAAGATATCCCACTCAAAGAGCAACTAAAAGATGATTATACTGCCTAGAGCCTGACTTGACTTGGGACCGTCATCACTGAAGGTCACTAAATGAATGGCATGTCCAAACTCACTTGTTTTGGAGAATAAATGAGGTGAGTTGGTTTTCTTTGTTTTGGGTTTTTAGTAGATTAAATAAACGGTGATGCAACAAATAAAGGAATAAAGAGGAAACAGATGAATGACAATTTCAAATTGACACTAGGATTTACTAACACTGGACAATACTGATGGCAGTCTTTAGTGTAATCTCATTTAAAAGACTCTGTCAACACGTATACTGAGCCATTAGTAACATTCATGCGCTTTGGCCTAGAAACACAACTAGACCTGAATCTCACTTTCTAAATGCTATTCTTCCACCAAAGGGATTACGGTTCCTGAACAAACACTAAATCCCCAGGCTGAACCTAGCAAGAAACAGTTGCCCCGGGGAAGGCAGCACCTCCGATGCGTCCGTCTCAAAACAAGCTTTCTCCACACTGCAGAAGGATGGGCAAGCCCTGTGAGTGTCCTACACAACTCACTAAGATATTTACCATAAGGAAGTAGTTCCCAATGAGGGAGGCACCCTGCAGGCGCCCCTCAATCTGCCATCTGCAAGGTGGTGGCATCACTCAGGTTGCCTGGGAACCAAGCAGCCAGGGAAAGTCTCCGTTCAAGAACAGATGAGCTAGGATGGCCCAGCTCAAATGGTCAGCAGAAAGAGGCAAGTTCTTCCTTTCATTTGCCCTTGGTTTTATTCAGGCCTTCAACACAATGAGATGGTGATGCCCACCCACACTGAGGAGGGGAATGATTCTGGTGTTAGTATCATCCTGGAAAACACAGACACACCGGAAACGGCTAGCAAGATATCTAGACGCCCTGTAACCAAGCAATGTTGACAAGACACCAGATGATACGGGTCCCGACCTCGAGCTGGGGACCTGGGAAAGCTGTGGGGGTCCACTTTGTAAAGTGGTATTCTCCCACCCAGGCTCCTTCAGCCTCCGAGCTTATCAGTTTCCTCCACAAGCTCACGAGTCTGCCAGGTTTTATTCCTGGTGAGTCCACAACATTAACTGCATTTATTCTAGCCCAATCTTTTTTTTTTTTTTTTCCGATACAGGGTTTCTCCATATTGTCTTGGAGGCTGTCCTGGAACTTGCTCTGTAGACCAGGCTGGCCTAGAACTCACAGAGATCCGCCTGCCTCTGCCTCCGGAGTGCTGGGATTAAAGGCGTGCACCACCAACGCCCGGCTTCTAGACCAATCTTAACTGCACAAAGGTCTCGATGTGGGACGTTGTTTGGAGACAAAGCTAATGAAAGGATCCCAATCCCCGATGCTAAATTCCAGCCGTGTGGTCTGCTCTAGGTCATCTATATAAGCTGCAGATTTCGTTAGGCTAAGGACGGAAGGCAAGGCCAGAGCTAGGGTTCTCCTGGAAAGTCTTCACTTGGCCTCCCTCCTTCATCGGGCCTGTGAAGCCTCCCGACTGTATCTCACAACCAGTGCTGAGCAGCAGGGGAGATGTAAGCACTTCACCTTGTCACCCGGAGGTCGCACAGCAGGTGGCCCTCCGGCTCTGCTCTGACCACAGGTTCTATTCGGCCACACTGCCAGCCCCTCACTGGCTTCACAGAAACAGAGAAGCCAAGGGATGACTATGAAACGGGGATAGGAAGGAATTATTTCAGACTATTTGTTCAACTGTGACAACCCCCAAAATGTCCTTTATTCTTAACTGATCTACAAAGAGCAAGTATTTTTAGCTAAAACAATGCCATGAATTCAAATCAAAGCATCCTGGGGTGGCGTAACTATTCTCACTACAAACTAAACATCTGAAAAGGCGTATTCAGAAACAGCTGAAAATGCTGATCTGGTTTGTGTTTCCTAATTATGATGCTGAAGGAGTCCCAGCCAATTAAAAACCTGTGACAATTCCCTGTGTCCCGCCTGCCTCCCGACCTCCACCACAGGCCCCCAGGCTCGGGATTTCACCACGTGCGGCTGCTCTCATCAACAGGAACGGGCTGAGCCGCTCTAAACCTTTCCCTAACCAGCCTTCCGTGTCATCTGGGCAGGCGAGCTCCGGGATGGTCAGTGTCTATCTGCACCCGGGCTGCCGCAAATACAATCAGAATCTATTCCTGCAGCGCTGTACTTTCCAGAAGAGAGCCTCCAGGTGCTTTTTACTGATCTGCTGAGAGCAGAAGGCAAATGCGGGCTCTGCTTTTTGTGCCAGCTAACAGGAGGAGCCGCAGAAAACAGTCTGCAGTGCCTAGAGCCTTTCTGCTCTGAGCGTGGTCCCCAGAGCCCTTGGAGCTCTTTAGGAAGGCAGGCCTTCTCCAGACCTTCCCAATCGGAGTCCACACCTTAAGAAGACCCCAGATGCTCTTCTTACCACGGGTGACCTGCTATCCTAGGACTCAGAGTAACTTCCAGTGGCCTCCAAGGTCACAAGAGCAGCAGGGATCTAGATGCTTTGCCAATGTGACTCTTTCTTCCTGGAACCATCTTCCGTCATGTCTTGGTCGGGTCCTACTCATCCTTCTATGCCCATACCACATTGAAGCCTCCCTGGCACCCTTCATGTTTCGGGTCACGTCCAGTATTACACAGTTTTCCTGTCGCAGAATGGGCTCATGAAAGTGAGTTATTCAAGGACAAAGGTATGTCTTATTCTTCTACAACCCTAGCAACTAACCCAGAAGAGACACAACAGATGTCACAAGAAAACTAGCTTTGGCTCCGTTCTCCCATTGTTTAGAGTAACACAGGAGTTAAGTCTCATACATATGAAGACTTTTACATTTTAACCTACCCTTTAAAGGCTGTTTTTATACTTTTAATGTAATTTTAACTGATGCATAAGAGTTTTACATATTCCAGACCATGTGTTGTTTTGATACGATGTATATATCATATAATGTTCAAATTAGGGTATGCGTATTACCGTTACCATTATTGAACAGAAAGAGAATCTTGCTAGGTTGCCCAGACCGCTCTCAAACACAACTCCATATTCAACTCCAATGCTGAGTGCTACGACTCAAAAGCTTGGCTTCAGGGTAAGTATATCTATCCCCCCAAACACTGGTTGCTTCTATATGATTAAACACTTCAAAATCCTTTCTCTTTCTAGCTTTTTTGAATTGCTGCATTGTTGAAGAGACCTCTCACTCCTTAGCTTTGTAAAAAACACACAGTGCATTATTGTCATGTACAGTCACCTTACTTATTCTTATTTTCCATATGCTAGCTCACAGCAATGACTCAAAACACCTCCATTGGCCCGGAAATCATCTCGAGCCTACATTTCATTGGGATAACTATTTCTGCCCCTCCCTTTGCACACACACACACAACTCACTGCAGACACAAATCCAGCTTATAGGCATGTATTTTCAGAAGGATTATGATATTTATTCACATACATTAAGCCTTTCTTGGTACTTCCAAAACTTTCCAGCATATACATAAGTGTTATTACTAAATCAGCAGTGAGTTAAAAAAAAAAAAACAGGAAAATGGTCAAAAGAAGCCATAAAGTAATGATCCGGAGAGTCACAATAATTAGTAGCTCTATGCTACCTACACCAGAAAACAGGCAGGTAATTAAGAGCACTTAGCAGAGCTGGCATAACCCCTCAGGTTAGCAGTGAACTCTTGAGAGATGGCGGTCATGTACCAGCTTGTGTGAGAGAACACAGTTGGAGATGCTCTCTAGCAAGACCCACAGGCAGCGATCATCGTCATGGGCTTGTCAGCGGGGTACAGCAGTGAGCAGGTCAGCGGCCACAGGAGCCTTCAGACGGGGCACAGATCGACTCTATGCACTGCTCACACTTTTTCCTGAATGTGTGGTTATGGTCACCAAACGAAGCCATGCCCGTTGAGTTTTGCTATCTAAAATGGCCCTTGAAATATTTACCACTTCCTTAAGATAGATGCTCCTTGACTCAGGGATTCCACACCTACACCATATAAGTAACTAAAAACACAAAAATGTCAAACAAGGTGGTTTTGTTTTTTGTTTTGTTTTGTTTTTTGTTGGAAAAAGGAAACAATCTGCATGTTAATGAGTAGGAAGATTATTAAATAAGTTTACTACATTCAGACCCTAGATATAAGAGGGGAGGGGGGAAGCTTTAAACACACACACACACACACACACACACACACACACACACATACACACACACACACACACACACACGAGAAAATACCAATCATAATATTCCGGAGTCTGAGGCAGAAGGGTCACAGATTTGAGATCATCTATATAGCAAGATGTTCTTTAAAATTAAAAAAAAAACAAAAGTCAATGACAGCACTTAAAAAGTCAAGTAGCATGCCGGGCAGTGGTGGCACACGCCTTTAATCCCAGCACTCGGGAGGCAGAGGCAGGCGGATCTCTGTGAGTTCGAGGCCAGGCTGGACCAACAGCCTCCAAAACAATACAGAGAAACCCTGTCTCGTAAAACCAAAAAAAAAAAAAAAAAGTCAAGTAGCTGGGGCTGGCAAGATGACTCGGGTGAAGCCCTGGCCCTGTCCCGAAGCCCCACAATTGTGAAGAGAGCTGACAAGAGCCAGCAGGGTGCCCTGTGACTTCCACATGCACACCCCATCTGTGTTCTTCCCTCACACACAAAAAAAAGAAAACAAAGGCAATGAAATTTTATATCAAGTAGCATGTATGGTCTATTGTAGGACAGCATGAACCTACCTACTAAAATTTCTTTCTAGACCCGGGCGCAGAGGCACAAACTTTTAATCCCAGCACTCAGGAGGCAGAGTCAAGGCCAGTCTGGTCTATAGATCAAGTTCCAGGACAGCCAGAGCTACACAGAGAAACCCTGTCTCAAAAGAAAACTGTGTATAAACATATATTTAGATATAAATCTGTATATATATTTGCATAAGGCTACCTACTAAAATGTTCAATCTGATGTCTAAGGACAGCAGTTAAAAGATGATTTTTACTTAATTTTTTTCGTTCAATACCGTGTTTTGTCCTCTCTTTCAACTCCCCCCAAATCCGGGGCCTCATTATGTTGCCTAGATTGGTCTTGAGTTCCTGGACTCAACCTGTCTTCTTGCTTTAGGTCCCTTCCCAAGTGCTAGATCACCACCAGACCTAGGTTAAAAGAGACTCCAAGTCACTTTCGTTCCCTTTTACTGGACAATTACTTTGATATCTTTACATGTTATTCAACAAACTTTCAAATACACGCGGCTATTTGGAAAAAATGCTACAAAAATGTCTTTATAATCTTCACCCAGATACCCTGAAGGTCAAAAAGTTAAAGGCCTTCTAGTCCTGTTCTCACCCCCTTACCCCCCACCCCCGTGTGTGTGTGTGTGTGTGTGTGTGTGTGTGTGTGTGTGTGTGTCTGTGTGTGTGTGTGTGTGTGTGTGTGTGTGTGTAGGGTAAGTGGGGAGAGGTGTATGTACAATTTAAAACACTTTTTTTCCAAGGTAGGGTTTCTCTGTATTGTTTTGGAGGCTTCCTGGAACTTACTCTGTAGACCAGGCTGGCTTCGAACTCACAGCCTCTGCCTCCTGAGTGCTGGGACTAAAGGCGTGTGCCACCAATGCCCGGCAATGACACTTATTTTTAATTAATAGATGTTAATTGATCTATATAGCTATTTCCTTATTAAATATAAATTTCAAAGGACTGTCTGTTTAAAACTAACATTTGTTATCATTTTTTTTACTTCACTCAGCTTTTTACATATTTTCCTGTAATTAGGGTATGTACCACAAGGTGGCAGTAGTACTACAGTCATAGTAATTTCTCCAGTCAAGATTTCACTTACAAAAGGGTGTTCCAGAGCAGGGGTGCAGTTCACATCACCTGTCATGGGAGAGGTCCTAGTTTTGGTCCCCAGGACTTCCAAAAGAAAAAGGATAGTAAGCTGGGCGGTGGTGGCACACACCTTTAATCCCAGCACTCGGGAGGCAGAAGCAGTCAGATCTCTGTGAGTTCGAGACCAGCCTGGTCTACAAGAGCTAGTTCTAGGACAACAGCCTCCAAAGCCACAGAGAAACCCTGTCTCAAAAAAAAAGAAGAAGAAGAAGAAGAAGAAGAAGAAGAAGAAGAAGAAGAAGAAGAAGAAGAAGAAGAAGAAGAAGAAGAAGAAGAAGAAGAAGAAGAAGAAGAAGGAAAGGAAAGAAAGAGGATACTATGGTACTATGGCCAGGCACTGGTGGCTCATGCCTTTCATCTCAGCACTCTGAGTTCCAGACCTGCCAGGGCTTTATGTAGAATGTATGTCTTTCTTCTATTTTTCTGAAGTGTATTAATGTGTAAGTAAACTTTTCAACCTAACTGAATATAATAAGAGCAGCAGCATCCACAGCTCAGTCACCAACATGCAGCTTTTTGTCGGAATCCAGGAGCTCCACAGCCTTGAGCTCCACGCCCAGATCAAGGCTTAACTGCAGGGCTCCCCAGAAGCCTTTGGGCAGGCTTGATCTGGAAGATGAGGCCACCCTAGGCCAATGTGACCACTGGGGACCCTGACCATTCTGCAAGTAGCTGGCTGGGAGGTAAAGGTCATGGCTCCCTGGCCAGGCTGGAGAAAGTGAGAGAGGTCAGACTCCTAAGGAACTGTATTAAAGATCAGAGACATCCAAGTCACACCGCTGCTTCTCTCTCCTATATTCCCGTCATCTAGGAATTCCAGGGCAGCTTTGACTGTCTGGAAATGCCATCTTCATATGAAGGAAGTGCTCCCCGGGTAGGTCCCTTGAAAGTGCAGCGTTTTAACATCCAACTGGTAAAGCAGGAAGAAGCTTAGAGACTTAGCCAGAGCCCCCATACTGTAGCTGAAGAGCCCGTCATGGCAGGAGCTAGGTGGCTGCCCTCAGTCCTTCCAACGTGCAGAATCAGACCCACGTTATAGATGACTCTAGGCAAACACAATAAAACAGGCCACGTGTGTGCACTTGTGAAATCTGTGGTCACTTTGTAAGGCCAGGCTCACAAAACCAAGTGGTTCCTCTTAGTCACGATGCCTGCATTTTACATAGGTTCCAGAACAAAGTCTTGCTGGGAGGTGCTGAATGGGCCATTTAGACTTTCCCAAGGGAGGCTGATTAGAAAGACATGCCATAAACTGAGAAACAAATGTGCTTGCTGAATGTATCACTGGTGCAAACAGTTGAATGATCTGAAATGGTAAAATAAAAGAGAGCCAGACCGCTGTGTCTACCCCATGACTACCTGAGTCACATTCTGTACCCTGAGGCTCGCACTTCTGTGTCCTGAGGCTCACATTTTCCACTGAAGGAGCTGCTCCTGGTTGTCACAGGAAAGGCATTTCCAGGTGACAGTCCTCTAGAGCTCAGGTCCCCTGTCCCATGTCTCCCCCCCCAACGTGTGTGTGTGTGTGTGTGTGTGTGTGTGTGTGTGTGTGTGTGTGTGTGTGTGTGTGTGTGTGTGCGCGCGCCCAGACTCTCTCCCTGTCTGTATGGGGAGGAGTTGGGGGTAGGGAGGTCGGGGTTGATAGGCTCAAAGCCAGGACCTCTACCACTGAATCCCGTGGTCCTCTTGGACTTGGTGTCTGTGTCTCTGCAAAATGACCCACAGAACATTCTACGGCCCCAAGCTGTCTTACATCACAATTCCTTAAGTCCATGGATGCCATTAATTTCCTCAAGAAACTCAGAAGAGAGAGAGAGAGAGAGAGAGAGAGAGAGAGAGAGAGAGAGAGAGAGAGAGAGAGAATGAAGAACTTGGGTGTGATGAAAGTGCGTGTCTTCAGAGAAGAGGACTCTCCAGTAACCTCTCCCTGTTGGGATTTGCAGTCCGACTGGTTGCTAACAGGCAACAGTTGTAACTTCGTGAATCTTTTTACCTTTGCCCTCCTTGAGTCAACTGTTAAATCTCCAGACCCAGGAAAGGACAGGTCTGGTGTGTCTGAGTGTCCTGCATTCAAAATAATTTATAGAGCCAGGTGTCTGTAGTTCCAGCATTCCAGAGACCAAGGCAGGAAGATCACTGAGCACTCGAGTCCATTCTAGGCCGTACACATACAGTGTGAGACCCTGTCTATAAAACGTAATTTAAAAACCAAAGGTTTTACACACACACACACACACACACACAAATGAAAATAGAAGGCTTTATTGAGTCTTATCAACTGGATCTGAAGTTAAAAATAAATTTAGTTTAATTTGACTTTGTGAGATTTTGTTTGTTTTTTGTTTTGTTGTTGTTGTTTGGCTTTCGGACACAGGGTTACTTCGTGTATCCCTCTCTGTCCTGGACCTATCCCTGCAGACCAGGCTGGCCTTGAACTCAAAGGCATGGCATCATATGCTGGTACAACAGGTGGATCATAGGGTCAAAGCAAGATGTTTGTCTCCAAATGAGACAGACAGACAGACAGACAGACAGACAGAAAGACAGACAGACACTGACTAACTCTGAAACAAAAGGCATGTGGATGTACTTTAAAAATAGAGTTCTTGTCCAGCATGTAATACTCTGGGCTAGATCCAGGAAGGAAGGAAGGAAAAGAAAGAAGAGAAAGGAAGAAAAGAATAGAGGAAAGGGGGGAGAAAGAAAAGAAGGGAGGCGCTGGGTGTTGGTGGCGCACACCTTCAGTCCCAGCACTCGGGAGGCAGAGGCAGGCGGATCTCTGTGAGTTCGAGGCCAGCCTGGTCTACAGAGTGAGTTCCAGGACAGCCTCCAAAACAATACAGAGAAACACTGTCTCGAAAAACCAAAAAAAAAAAAAAAAAAAGAAAGAAAGAAAAAGAAAAGGAGGGAGGGATCTAGGAAGGAAGGGGTTGAACTGCATAACTATTTAGATTTCTATGCACTAAAAAGACACAAGTTTGAGATATAATCATTTGAGAGAAATTATAAAGACAAACATTAAGTGGGCTCATAAAAATGAGTCAAACAAGTTTTCACTAGACAACAGACAAGAATATGGATGCAAACACAGTTAAACAATAAACATTTGGGGGCATTGGTGGCGCACGCCTTTTATACCAGCACTCGGGAGGCATAGGCAGTGGCAGGCAGCAGATCTCTGTGAGTTCGAGGCCAGCCTGGTTTACAGAGAGAATTCCAAGACAGCCTCCAAAACAATACAGAGAAACCAAAAAACCAACCAAACAAACAAACAATAAACATTTGGTTAAGAAGAACAAATCCATTAATAGATAGCTGAAAACGAAAGCTGCCAATATATTGAACTTTGCCTACTCTCCAAATTAGAAAAAGATGTACTAAAACATGGTTTTCTCAGCTAGTTCAGGAGTTACCCACTGCTGATGGTGTAACACAGCAATACTTGCTAGAACTTCTAACGATAGCAATTTTACAATGTATTCAGAGAGACATCAAATAGTCTGCTTTCTTCCCTGTCATTCCAGCTTTGGGAATCCGTGCAAAAGAAGTGACCTAAACCATTTACAAACACTTTGACATTAAGTTACTCAATGCAGCATATATTACGTTAGTGAAAAATTACACTTTAACTAAACATTTAATAACAGAGGTCTATCTAGACAAATGCCATGAATGAAACATTCACTATACTCTTTTTTTTTTTTTTGAGACAGGGTTTCTCTGTATTATTTTGGAGGCTGTCCTGGAACTCACTCCGTAGACCAGGCTGGCTTCAAACTCACGGTGATCCACCTGCCTCTGCCTCCCGAGTGCTGGGATTAAAGGCGTGCGCCACCAACGCCCGGCCACTATCCTCTTAAAATGATAGTTACACTTGTTACATTCTTAACTATCACACAATAGTCGGCACCGAGAGCAGAGCATAAACATATTTTGCACACATGGAAAGATGGTTGAAAGAGGGCACAATCCCGAAAGTTGTTCATAACAGAGAAGCAGAACCCAATGCATTTATTTCTGAGTTTCACATTTTAATCTGCTTTACAGACTTTACACCTGGCATGTATTGTTTTTCTAGTTATAAAAGAGAGAGGAGAGAGAAATAAAAGAGGGGATAAAGGAAGGAGAAAAGCCGAAAACAAGGTAAGAATTACCCAGAGGAAAAAGAAAGCCTCCCCGCCCAATGGGGCCACACTGTCCTTGGCTTGCTGTTTACAGAAGAGTTGGTTTATTGCAATACTAATATGGGAAATTGAGACATGCCCTAGTTCCTGCTACATGAGTTTATAGAGTGCTGAGCTCTCTGCAATAACATGCATAATAATCTTTTTAGCAATCCCTGCAATTAGGGGGTTGCTAAACTGGAATTGTTACTTTGAGACAGGCACACACACATACACAATGGCTGAAACATAGAGCCAACTATCCCCTTGAAGAAAAACAGTGTAATTAGCTCCCCTCTAGATGGGAAGATATTTGACAACCTAAATATAAACAGACTTGATGTTTTTCTTTCCTTTAGAGACAGTTCACCAATTTCTACCATGCTTGAGCCACAAGTCAGATAGGTGATACTGTCTGTCCACGGTATCATGCTTTGGATCTCGAAACAAACTCCACCCCTGACTGGTAGGACACGGAGACCCTGTGAGCTCTGGAATAAGCTGTAAAGAGAGCTCTCATACTGTAACGTGAGAACGAGTTCTCTCATGAAGAACCTAATTACAAGTGTACAATTATCAAAACACTTATGAAGGATGCTAACCTCACACCCACTGCTAGGCTTTTCTTAAGCCAATACCCTTGAACTGAATTGCTTCTATCTACCCCGCTGTATTTAAAAAAGGGAGAAGACAGAAGGGGGAGGGATAGAAAGTGCTGCAGTTGCTATTCCATTCACAGCAGGGGCAAACTGGTCCTTACCCTCATGAGTTATGGATTCTGTTCTTGGACCTTGACCTTCCAAAACGTTCTCCGAAGAAATTATATTTTAATAAGACGGATGAATGCCAGATCAGTCAGATACAAACATTATATAAATAAATTCTTATTCTGCAGCATTGTCCTCCTTCAATTCATAGCAGACCTGAGAAGAAACCCTTCATATGATTTGCACTCTCTTAGACAAGCTGAATTTTATAAGACATGCTCACAGACAGCACGCACCAGTTGGCCGGAGGGTGACTGATAATCTTCCATGAAAATCGCTTGGAAACATCAGCATTATATTCTTTTTTTTTTTTTTTTTTCGAGACAGGGTTTCTCTGTGGCTTTGGAGGCTGTCCTGGAACTCACTCTGTAGACCAGGCTGGTCTCGAACTCACAGAGATCCGCCTGCCTCTGCCTCCCGAGTGCTGGGATTAAAGGCGTGTGCCACCAACGCCCGGCCCAGCATTATATTCTTATGCCAGAACAAAGAATACCACACTGCCAAGACACATTTAATTGAATTCTGCTGATTTAGATCTGTGAAGTTGCTTACTTGGAAATGGCTATTCCATACTTTGACACTGCAGGCAGAGAATTTATTTCCAGAGAAAACAGTAACAACGAACCCTTCGATAGATCTTCAAAGTTTAAGTTTTTCATATGTATGTGAAATATGTACATATATATGTGTGTATATAGTGTGTGTATGTATCACACACAAACACACACACACACACACACACACACACACACACACATATATATATAGGGGAGGGTCTTGAGTATTAGATTCCGGGCCGTCCATATGTTGAACATGCATCCTACCCCCAACCCCAGCCTCTCATCGAGTGATTCCATTTGATAGAGACACTGTACGACTGTCATACTGCCAGCTTTGGGACCCTGTGAGTTTTTAGCTGTGTTCAGTAGGACGTTATGAAGAAAGCGCTGCATGATGAGTTTGGATAGTGATTGTTCTCAAAAGTCCACGCTTTACGGGCCCAGTCCCCAGGGTGGCCCCATTTGAAGAGGTGGACTAATTAGGAGGCCCACCTAATTAGTCATGACCTCAGGAGGAACTACTTTCCTCTCTTCTCTTCGTCTCCCCAGACATAAGGTAAATGGTTTGGCTCTCCACGTGGACCCATCTTGATGGCTGCCTTGTCATTGGATCAAAGCAACAGAGCCAGTGGAGGCCACTGTAAGCCCAGCACTAGGGAGATGGAGGCATTGGAAGCTCGAGGTTACCCAAGACTACATGAAACCTTGTCCAAAAAACCAAACAAAGTCTCTTATAGTGTATGCTACCCTTGAATTCAATATGCAGCCAAGGTTGGCCCCGAATGCCCCATACCGCAGGAGTTACATGTGTGTACAACCTGGAGTTGCATTAAACATTTCCCAGAGGACCCCATGGAAGAAGGAAGGGACATCAAAAGCAAGAATCATGCAAACCAAGCCTCTGAACAACTAGAGTGAGAGCTGGCGGTCTGCAGAAAACACTTCTCCCACAGCACAGGAAACACAGACAAACGTCCCAAGGGGAAACCTCTGGAGACCACACCAAGGAGGAGACCACAGGAGAAAAGTCAGTTTTAAGCCCATGGTAGACCCAGACTTAGAAAGCCCACTTCCAAGACTACTTGTAAAATAGGAACGCTTATCGCATTGAGAGTGAAGCCACCAGGAAAAAAGTGTGCCAGCGTATTACATCAACATACCTCCCATGGGGCTGGAGAAACGGCTCACCTGTGCTCTGGCAGAGGACCTGGTTAGGCTTCCAGCATCCATATAATGGCTCACAGCCATCCAGAACCCCAGTCCCAGGGAATCCAACAGGCAGGCATGGGGTGCACACACACACACACACACACACACACACACGTAAAGCATTCACACACATAAAATAAGGCTAGAACCTTTTAAATACCTTCTCATATTCTAAACCAAGTGGAAGAGACAGTAAAGACTCTCTGTTCAAGAAATATAAATGCAGAAGATGCCCTGTGTTACCCAGCCTGTCCAAACACTACTGTCAAGCATCCCAAACTCACCAGTCAAGGACACCATGCCCTAGGAATCTTGGCTGCCACTGCTTCATAGCTCAACGCGATATAACAAAGTGACGGTGTTTTTTTGTTTGTTTGTTTTTTGTTTTTTTGTTTTTGGTTTTTTTTTTTTTTTTGGTTTTTCGAGACAGGGTTTCTCTGTATTGTTTTGGAGGCTGTCCTGGAACTCACTCTGTAGACCAGGCTGGCCTCGAACTCACAGAGATCCGCCTGCCTCTGCCTCCCGAGTGCTGGGATTAAACGCGTGCGCCACCAACGCCCGGCTGTGATGGTATTCTTTATTTACATCTTTGCCATGTGTTCATCCTTCTCTAGGCTTCCATTGTTGGTCCTGACTCTTGGGACTGCTCAAGTGTTGTGTCTGCAGTGAGTGACTCTCCTGAATCCCTTCTTCGCAGCTCTGTTTCCCTTCCTTCTCCACTATCAACATCAAAGAACCCCGGAACCTGTTACAAACTGGAGGGCTGGAGGTGGGAACGGAGGTGAAGGAAGCTGGTGTTTTGTTTGGCTTTGTTTCCCACCCACAGATGATCACAGCTGGAGCAGAGACAAGCGCACTGGGAAAATGAAGCATTTTTTTTTTCTGATTCTATCCCTTACAACTTGCTTGTTCAATAACTGGCAGAGGGCTCTTCTTGCAGATTAGGAACCCGCATACTTCCTCCGCAAGTCCGGTGAGTATGAATGAGCACTCTCAACATACCAGGAGCCAAGTCTTTTGCGAGAGAATAGGTAACCAGGTAAAAGCCGTATAAATGTACTCTCTACAGCAGAGCAGGATGCTGGAGACGAACCCATTGGAACAGCATCTACCCAGCCAGAGAGCTTGGAAAGAGGGGGACTGAGCTAACCTGGTTAGGAATGGATGGGCTATATGAAACTGTGGGAGGGTGTGTTAGCCAGAGGGAACCGCAGAAGTGAGGGCATGGGGAGGTGGGGAAGAGAATCAGAGAAACATGAACCCAGAGAAGCAAAGAGCAGAAGCGTAGACGCACGCACGGGAGCTGGAGGGAGAAGAAAGTGAGGGGGCATGGATCAAAGGGTAAAAAGACGATGCCGTGCATCGAGACAGAGCCTCACTGTGCGGCCCGCAGTGTGAGCTCTGTGTAAAACTCTGGAACCTCGCTGGGAAGGCGATCCTAGATGTTTTCACCACACGCACAGGAGAACAGTAACCGTGTGAGGTAACCGGAGTGGGGCAATTATTTCACAACGTAGCACAGCATCAGAACAAGCTGTGGCTGCTCAGAAGGCTGGGGCGGGAAGAGCATTTGAGCACATGCTGGGTAAAACGGCAAAAACCCCACCTCAAATGAAAACAAACTAATATATATATATTTGATATATATATATATATCAAACACAAGAAACAAAAAAGTGACGACAACGACAAGAGGTCAAACATATTACAACACAATAAAACCCCCCATTGAGCTACACAGCTGAAACATACGCATCTTTTGTCAGCCTGGCTTCAGGAAGGGCGTGAGTGGTGGGGCATGGAGAACAGTCATAACTTCACCGGGGTGATGAGCAAACTCAATGAGGCCCTAAGGTTAAATACCACAGGCACAGAAAAGGGCCTCAAAAAGAGCCAAGACTGGCCACTTCTTGTTCTGTGTCTGCTGTTGCTCCATATCTGGCCAAGACTCAGCTACCAGAGACGTTTACGTTGGATGCTCTGCACGTCAAGTTTGCACCTGGGGACGGCAGCCAAGTAGGAGTGTTGGATAAAGGTAACTAACAGTTCTGACAAGATTTTACTTCAAGAATAATCAGTAAACCTTAAAAAAAAAGTCCCACGCCTTTAAGAACGGTAAGGTAACACAGGTCTAGCTATCTTGGGTGGGTGTCCGTAAAGATCCCTTCGATGCCTGCATTTCCAGCAGAAAGTCAGAAGCTCTAAGCAACGGATGGACCATAAGTTCTTAGGGTCTAAGCTGCTATTGCCATGGAGTGAGTAAGGTAACTCGAGGTTATGCCCAGGGGGGTGGAAACGTAATTAACGTGAAGCATTTGGTTTGCCTTTCTCCTGTGAACACGCCTGAGCCTATGGAACAACTGAGCACGCTGATGGCTGATGGCAGGGTCCATCATTAAGTGTCTCACAGAACCTGAAAAACCGGCCGCCACAGCATAGGAGGCCTGCCAGAGGGTGATCACAAACCCAGAGGGTGACTCAAAGGGGACAGAGTGTTTGTCACCATACCCTTGCACCAGATCCCCTTGCACCAAATGCAATTGTCTAGAAACAAAACTGAGCTCAAGAAAAACAAAGCGAAACTTGGGTCCTGTCTGGCAGGCCAGCAGTTTGAACTTTGCCTTCCATAGAGATAACCACTTTTTCTGAACTCTTATTGGCTGATGGACTGGAGGTGAGGAATTCTAAGAACACAGCCTTGGTGTCTACTCTCTCTCTCCGTGAAGGCCTCCTGGTGCTGAAAACAGAAGGGCAGGTGGGCATGTACAGGGGAGGAGCTATGCTTCATACCACAGAGCTCTCAAGGTCATAGTCCAGTCCTCCTGGAGTGGAGGGTCACACTCCCCCGAAAGGCAGCAGTATTCTCCTCAAAAAAATGGATCCCTCAAGATGCTGAGCAGGAAGATCTTGAGTTCAAGACCAGCATCACAGTGAGATCCTGTAGGAAAAGAAGATGATAAAGAATTCCTACAACTTGGCAACAACAAGGAAACCCCAACATTATTCTAAAATGGGCAAATATCTTGAACAGACAGTTCTCTAGTGAAGGAATGACAGTTTCCTAAGTTGCCAAGGAGCACATAACAAGATGTCCAACATTGTAATCACTAGGGGAATGCCACTCAAAACAACAATCTGCCACCACTCGGGATGACTAACTACTGTTTAAAAAATACAAATAACGAGCTAGGCACAGTGGTCCATGCATTTAATTCCAGCATGCTAGAAGCAGAGGCAGACAGATCATGCAAGTTCAAGACCAGCCTGATCTACTGGTCTAGGTCGCAAGTTCCAGGCCAGCCAAGGCTATACAGCGAAACCCTGATTTTAAAAAATAAATAATAAATAAAAAGCAAAGAAATATAAACAGCAAGAACACAGATACATTAGTTCCCTTGTGTTCTGTTGGTGGAACTGCAGAGTGGTGCAGCCCGTATGACGAGCAGCAAGCCGCTTGCTCAAAGGGCAGCTCAGAGCCACCACAGAAGCCAGCAGTTGCGCTTTGGAGAGCGCACCCCCAAGAATTAAAATAGAGGATTTGAGCGCCCACCTAACAGCAGTATTCACCAATGTCCCAAAGAGGCTGACGCAACCCGTGTCCATTGATGATGAGTGGACAAACAAAATTTGGAAAACAAAGACAAGGAGGTAGTTTTCTCATGACATGCTCTCGGTTCTATTACACACACATGCACTCACACCACGGTGTGCATATCCATACTCACGCGTAAACACACCATGATAACAGATGATCTGTTTTTATTTTCTGTACGCACATGCTTTGACTGCATACATGTCTATGCACCACACGTGTGCCTGATGCCTCTATAGCCAAAGAGGGCATTGGACCTCCTACGACTGGAGTTAAGAGCAGTTGTGAGCTGCCATGTGGGTACTGGGAACCAAATCCAGGCCCTCTGCAAGAGTAGCAAGTGCTCTTAACGACAGAGTCCCCAGAAGCCCATGGGAAGCCTGCCCCTTTCTGAATGGAAACGGAGGAGGAGTGGAAAGGGAGGGGTAGATGGGAAGGAAGGGGACTAGGAGGAGGGAGGCGGGAGGGGAGACAGCAGACAGTGTGTAAAATAAATGAGGAAAATGTTATTTAAATTAAAAAGGAGCCACCAAATACAAAGTTTTTTTTGTTTTTGTTTTTTTTAATGAGGTTACAGAGAAAGCTAACAACAACAACAAAAAGGAAATAAACCCTAAGTCTTACATACCACTCACCTCTTTTTTTTTTTTTTTTTTTTTTGGCGGTACTGAGAACCAAACCCAGGGCATACTCAACAGCATTACTCACTGGCATTAAGCTAATCAATTACAGACAAGTCAGCTTAAGTAGTTCTTTTCTTAAAATATGCTAAGAGTCTGGAGAGATGGCTCAGCAGTTAAAAGCACTGGCTGCTCTGGCAGAGGACCTGGTTTGATTCCCAGCACCCACACGACACCCAGCTCACAACCATCTGTACTCCAGCTCCAGGGAATCTGACGCCCTCTTTTGGCCTCTTTAGACACCTGGCATATATATGGTGCATATACACACATGAAGGCAAACAGTCATATAAATAAGATAAAAATAAATCTTTAAAAATGAAAAAAATCAGGTGGTGGTGGCATATGCCCGAGGCAGACACAGGCAGATCTCCAAGTTTGAGGCCAGAGTGAGTTCCAGGACACCCAGGGCTACACAGGGAAAACCTATCTCAAAAAACAAAACAAAACAAAACAAAAAAAAAACCAACAAAACACAAAAATCATGAAAAGAGCAAAAAAAATCCTTTCTTATATGCTCTTTAAAGTATGCTACAACTTCTATGAGAAAGAGTTTTTGCCATTTTCCATCGAAGTTTCTTGTTTACAAACTTCATCTCTGTGAGTATTAAACTTCTCTTCCGTGCCGATGGGGACTGAACTCAGGACCTCATGAGTGCTAGGCGAGCATCCTACCACCGAACAACATCTCCAACCCAATGCACAAAACTTTAATTTTTTTTTTCTATTTATGTCTATTTAGTGTCAGAATGGGACCTAGCCAGGGATGGTGGTGAATGTCCACAATCCTAGCGTTCGGCAGGAGGATGAGGAGTTTCGGGGCAGCTTGGGTTACATATTGAGACTCTGTCCTCAAAAACAAACAGTGGAGTAGGAATCCCAAGATGCCCGCTGACAAGTCCTGGCACCGCCAGCACCAAGGGCCCGAGTACTCCTCTTTGGGACCATGCAGTGGATTCTGGGATCTCGCTCAGACCGAGGCCCTGCTCCCCAGCTTTAATATACTTTAATATACTATTAATATACTTTGTTGAAGCGTTCTTTGTTGGTCATACCTTCCTATCCAATAAGAAAGATGGGGGATCTCGATTCCCCTGAGCCTCAGAAAAGCTGCTCCACCGGCTACACTCCCTGTGGCTTACTTGGCTCTGAGGAAAACCAAAGGCAGACATGAGTTTCGCTTGGTCTAGTAGGCTAGTGCACTGTGCCTTTCTAAATGAGCAAGCTTCGCAGCAATCATTTAGGATTGCCGTGGTGACTGTGTGTAAAGAAAGAGGGCATCTCAAAATCTATGTGATGCACGTTTTTGATTGGCATACACAGTTTTCTGAAACAAAGGACTGTGAAGTAGCCTGTCCTTAAAAGACAAAACAAACGTTTCTAGCACGTTAGTGGAAATGTTCAGGCTGGCTGGCTATGGTAACAGAGTGCCCACTATCATGCACAGCATCCTGTGCTTATCTTCAACACACACACACACACACACACACACACACACACACACACACTATAGACTGAGACTCCAACTCTGGAGAATGAGGGTGGGCGGTAATCAATTGGGGTGAAGAAAATCGTTTTCTGAGCCAAGCGGTGGTGGCGCACACCTTTAACCCCAGCATTCGGGAGGCAGAGGCAGGAGGATCTCTGTGAGTTTGAGGCCAGCCTGGTCTACCGAGCGAGTTCCAGGACAGTAAATGCTGTTACATAGAGAAACACTGCCTCAAAAAAAAAAAAAAAAAAAAAAAAGCAGATCCCAGGATCTTACTGCACAAGGCCAGCCTACCTCACCTGGCAAGTTGCAGACCTATGAAAGACTTGCCTGTAAAAAACCAAACAGGTGGATGGCACCTGATCGATATTTGTAGTTATCCTCTGATCTGCAAATACATGCACACACATACAAGTGCTCTCTCATGCGTAGGTATGGGCATATCTGCATGAGCATGCACACAACGCAGACATCTGAACCTCAGGCACCCCCAAAGGAAAGAGGGAAAATGGAGAAAGGTGAGTTGGAAGTAGACTGAATATCTCGTGCACTTGGATGGGTTTGCAAAGCATTCAGACAGCTGTAGACGCCTCTGTAGTCCCTCACCTGAAATGTAGTCCCCTGATTCTGTAGGACTAATGGCTGGCTGGGTACTGAGGAAACGGAGGCAGAAGGATCAGGCACAGAGTGTTTCTGGAAGGAACCTCGAAGACCTTCCCTTTACCTGCAAGATTCCAATTTTTGTCCCCGTCTTCTTCGGGACCAGAAAGTCATCTCTTTGAAATGCAAACTCCAGGAAGATGACTCATCCTAAGAGCTGGAAAGAGCTATGCAGAAACAAACTAGTAAAGAAAAACAGTTTTAAATCTTTTTCACAAATATTAGTAGAAAAAGCTTTTACTACCTCAGCAAGTAATCTTAGCTGACAAAAACAATTTGGAGGCAGCCGTTCCTCAACAGAATCACGAGTTGTGTGTCACTGTGCCTGGTACATGGCTAATGTTTTATAATGAAAGCTGTAATATCTTTGTCTTCGCCTCTCTGCATGTTTCTCTGTCTCTCTCTGTATGTTACGTATATATATATATATATATTTTTTTTTTTTACCTTCAGGATCATGTTGCTAATTTGTGAACGGTTTTTACTCAATTGGCTTACAAAATAAGTGCTCTCATGAATTGTATATTTGGGAAACCTCCTGAAAGGTAGAAAGTTATCCAAATGCTTTACCAGCTCACATGACTTAGGTAAACTTAGATAAAAATGTTGTTGGTGAGCCGGGTGTGGTAGCACACACCTTTGACCCCTGAAGAGGCAGATGCAAGGATTAGGCAGACCTCTGAGTGTTAGGTCAGACATGGAAAGTGATGCAGTTTCAAAAAGAAAAAGAAAAAAGGATTGCTGGTTCCATTGCTGTGTCCCTCTTGCCAGTGTGAGAATGCATACTAAGAGGAGGTCTAGCCAGGAGGTGGTGGCACACGCCTTTAGTCCCAGCACTTGGGAGGCAGAGGCAAGCGAATTTTAGAGACTTCGAAGCCAGCCTGGTCTACCAAACGAGTTCTAGGGCAGCCAGGACTACACAGAGAAACCCTGTCTTGAAAAACAAACAAACAAAAATCAGCCTTATTATCAAAAGTACAGATATAAATAAAAGTAGAATTTTGTCTTCTGCTAAAATGACAAATTTTTTGCGTTACACAAGATTATAAAAAGTCTTTTGCCTTCAGCCCCCACCACCACAAACAACGGAAGCAAAAATTCTGTGTTTTCTCAAAATAATTTTCTGTGCTTCATTAACCTTTGGTTACTTAAAAAAAAATTACATCCTCTCTGTTAGATGGGCTGTTTTATTTACCTTATTTTTTTTACATCTCTAAAATTTCTGTAGTTGCTATGGAAATCGTTTGTCTCTTTTGATAAAACAGATAACTATTTTGAAACTTGACTGCCATCCTGTGTAAATGTTTTGGCCTTTTGACCTTTTTGACAATTTGCCCCAATACCAATTCTAAATGTCTTTCCATCTCAAATTAAGCGGGTTTTTTTCCAGATAACCCCTGAAAAATCCCAGAACTTTGCTTTTTTCTCCTTACAGAAAAAACTATGGGTTAAATTGATATGTTTGACATGTCAACATACACAGGGGAAGTAGCAAGAACAAAGTAAGGCTAGCTTTTGTGTGGTGTATGCATATGTACACTCGGAGTTCATCTGTGCAACAGCCCAGTCATGTTCAGAAATAATGTTTTGCCGCAGACCTCCACTACTTCCGGTTCTTAGACTCTTTTTGCTTCCTCTTCCCCAATGATCCCTGAGCGTTGGGTGTGACCCATTCAGAGAGGTGAGCTCCACAGTCTTTACAACTCTGCGCACTGACCAGCAGTGGGGTGCTGTGTTGATCACCATCATGGGCAAAAAAAAAAAAAAAAAAAAGAAGAAGAAGCTTCTTTTTAATCCCAGAACTTTGTAGGCAGAGAGAATCTTCTAGTAGATCTGTGAGTTCAAGGTAAGTCTGATCTGTATATCAAGTTCCAGGTCAGCCAGAGTTAGATGGTGAGACCCAGTCAAAACTAAATAAACATAAAAGTTAAAAAGAGATCTAGCATATTTTCCAGTCATCCTACTCTTGGACATACACCTGTTGTGAATGACTGCCCTCTTGGGGCGCCCAGGGATGCTCCTTCACAAAAGATTGCCCCAGCTGGGCGTGTCAATGGTTTGTGCCCCTAAGTGGAGAGGCGAAGTCACTCAGAGCATGAGCCTCTCCCCCCGAGTTTCCAGTAGCTCTCCACCTCCTAGAAACTCTGGGTGTGGCCTGGGGGAGGGGTTAACGTAGACAGAGGCCAGGGCAGACTAGAAAGGGGCTCTATCTGTGCAGCTACTGTGAAGCCCTCATCCCTGCTGGGTAAGGCTTTTCAGGTAGTCAGTCAGCTGAGGCTGGAGTGCCCACACCTCTGCCAGCAACCTCTCACCTCTGCTCTGTAAGGAAGCACAAAGAGGGTTCCCCAGAGTGAACTGTGATGGAATTGTGCCTCCATTTGTCATAGGGACCTCAGGAAGAGGAGTAGATATTGTTTACATCTAACCTGTAGGAAGAAATTTTAGTAACAAATAACCCATATCCTACCACAGAAACACACGCTCACCCAAGTTCACTGCTGCTCTATTCACAACAGCTAGGAAATGGAAATAACCTAGATGTCCATCAACTGATGGATGGATAACAAAAATGTCTTAGACATGACAGAAGGTTAGTTGACTGTTAGGAAAAATGAAACTATGAAATCTGCAGTTAAATGGATGGAACTGTAAGTAATTATTGTGAATGAGGTAACTCAGGCGCAGAAAGAGACAGCCTTTGTGCCTATTGCTGTGTGGATCAAACAAAAAGTTCACTGGAACATCCAATAACATCACAAGAGATACTTGAACATCAATCCAGAAAAAAAAAATCATGGGATTACATCGTATGTCTGCTATCTCTTTAGCTGGCAGAATAGTGTACTACTGATCCTTCTTTTTAAAAAGAAATTTTGTTCCATTTTCATTTATGTACATGCTTATTTTAGAAGAGTTTCTTTTCATGTGTATGTGTGCGTGTATGCTCACATGTGTATGAGTGTTCGTGGAGGCCAGGGAGAGGGCATTAGATGACCTGGAACTGGAATTGCAAGCAGTTTACAGTCACCTAGCATGGGTTCTGGGAACTGAACTCCAGTCCTTTGCAAGAACAACAAGCCCTGTATGTTGTTGTTGTTTGAGACAGGGTTTCTCTGTGTGTTCCTGGCCATTCCAGAACTAGCTTTGTAGACCAGGGTGGCCTCAAACTCAAAGATCCAACTGACTCTATCTCCCAAGCACTGGGATTAATAGCCTGCCCTCCATGCCCAGGTACAGTAAGCCCTCTTAAGCACTGAGCTATGTCTCCGGACCTACTTTTGTGGACAGGCTTCCTGGGGTGCTTGGGGCTGGGTAACAACAGTCTTGCTCTTGACTGAGCTAAATTGCATCCTCAGATTTTGTTGGACCCTACTTTGAATGAACTAGAGATAAGTAGCCTGTGGAGCATGAGAATACTCCCACCCCAAAGCTCTGAAATCTACCTCCACTTCAGTAACAACTGCAGTTTCCAATTATCCTGTGTTGTTACTTGAGTTAGTGTTTAGTGCACTTTGGCTTCCCAGAAGAACTGTTTCAAGTTGACACTGGCAGATTTTGAATTTCTCAGCAAAGAGTTTGAAATGTAGCTTTTATTCTATTAAGGTTTGGCGAGTGGGGACATTGTTATGTCGCCAGTGATAGTTACTTTGTTTCTTAGACGAATTTGGTTCAAGCTACAATGTTTATCATGTTAGCTTCTTTGTTATGGTGTCTAAATTCCTTGCTGTGTTTCATGACACACTTGCCAAGATAGTTTGCAAAGTAAAAAACAAAGTTGGGTTCTTTTGTTTGCTTGGCTTTTGTTGTTGGTGTTGTTTTGCTTTTAAACAGATCACACAGAAGCTGGCTGCTTACAGCCCGCTCCCCATGGTGGGAGGCCACGCTCAGTCTTAATACATGAGAGGGGCTGGGCCTTGCTCCAACCTACTGTGCCAGACTATGTTGACTCCTATGGGAGCCCTTACCCGGAGGAGTGGACTGGGGATGGGCTTCGGGGAGGTGAGGGTGATGGGAGGAATCAAGGTGGGTGGGAGGAAGGATGGGAGGGAGAACTGTGGTTGGAATGTAAAATGAAATAAAAATAATAATAATAAAGTATTATACAGGTGGTTAAGGTCATGCTCATCTACCCTCAATATTTATATTAAAATTTGGAGTTGAATTCCAAAAAAGAGAAGCTGGAACTATCCTAATCAAGTTGAGTGGCTGGGGTGGTATGCCATATTTTGTTACATAATGCTATTTCTGGAATGTTTAAGAAAGTGATGATATTGGGGGAAAATGGTGTTTCTATGTTAATAACTCAGGAGTTGTCACCTGAACTTAGCGACCCGAAACATCTGGTCTAGGTAGTCAGCTAGGTTAGGGAAACATAGTCGATTTAATTGATCAACTCTTGTCTGTTGGGGGACACTGTTTGGGAGGCATTTTTCAAACTCTTGGGCTATCTTATCAGTTATATAGATACTTCCCCATACAATGCAATCTCTCAAAAGTCCTGCCAGCAGCTACTGACTTGACAAATGACCCCCTTGAGGAATGAGCAAGAACTACAGGAAGAAGAATCATTGGTAACTCTACTGAAATTGTAGTTTGTGACATATGGACATCTTCGGGGGAAAAAAAAAGTACATGGTGACGGAGAAAAGCACTTAAGGAAGGTCATTCCACTCAGCTGAAAGACCAGCAGATGGGGGAGGGGACTAAGCAAGGAAGTCTAAAGTAGAGCCACAGATCATAATCACCCAAGGCCAACAGCCCACAACCGCATTCACCAAAGCTTGTCATCCTGATCTGTATGACACACTAGTTCTCGTTATAAACAAAACACAGACCATGTGTTTTATGTCCTTATCGGTATAATTCAATAAATTTAAACCAATTAGCCATAGAGAAATAAACTTAACCAGTCCTGCTTGCCTTAAAAAGAACACTAATGAACAACAGAAAAATTCTTAAAAGGTCAAAATACTGCCTCTGGTATGCTTTATAAACTGCTGTAACAGCTATGGACGGGGCTTCTCATCACTTAGTTTGAGGGCTCCCAGTTTGCAAACTGTTCTATGTCCAAAAAGTCTAATTTCTTTTTTTTTGGAGGGGGGGGCTTGAGACAGGGTTATTCTGTGTAGCCCTGACTGCCCTGGAACTCACTTTGTAGACCAGGCTGGCATTGAACTCAGAGGTCTATCTTCCTCTGCCTCCCTACCTCTGGGATTAAAATGCCACCAAGCCCAGTTTAAAATCCAATTTTTAAAACCCTGATCTGGGCACTAGAAACACGGCTCAGCTTTGATCCCAGCACTCGGGAGGCAGAGGCAGGTGGATCTCTGTGAGTTCGAGGCCAGCCTGGTCTACAAGAGCAAGGTCCAGGACAGCCTCCAAAGCCACAGAGAAACCCTGCCTTGAAAAACAAACAAACAAAAAAAGAAAGAAAGAAAGATGGCTCAGTCAGTAAAGTGCTTGCCACACAAGCATGAAGACTTAAATTCAGTTCCCAGTGTTCACATTAACAGCCCCATCTGCTTGTAAGCCCAGTGCCCTGGGTCTTCAAAACATCCAGTGTTAAAAATGAGTATGGCGGCGCAGTAGTTATAATCCTAGCACTTGGGAGGCTGGAGACAAGCGGGCTACACTGAATGTCTGTCTGTTTAGAAACTTTTCCCCCCAATGTGGCTACTGCATATAGGATTGTCTGTGTTGTTAAATCCTAAAATCTTTGGGATGAGAAAGGCAATCCAGATTTGGTAGTGCATTTTTTGAGTACAAATTTGTTTTTTTTTTAATTCTCCTTAATTTTTTTAGAAAATTCTCAGAGAAGTTTTAAAAGCCTGGCTCATTTGAGCTTAACATCCTACAAAGCTTTCTTTCTTTCAACATCTAGTGATAGGAAATAATTTCCTATACCATCAAATGTTGTAATATGTACTTGTGTGTATGTCCGTTTGTCAGGGAATCTCTGCCAAGCTGGCCTCAAACTCATGACCCTCCACCTCAGTTTTATAAGTGCTGGGACTACAGTGGTGTGCTATCATATTTAGCTCAAAAACACACTTTAAAATTTAAGTTATTCATGCATGTTAATGCAAAGATGCTTTCTATATAACTATTTTATTATTAAACATTGGTCCTACCAGGGCAGCAGTAGCACACACCTTTAATCCCACCTCTTGGAAGGCAGGAGCAGGCAGATCTCCAAATTCAAGGCCAACCTGGTCTACATAGTGAGTTCCAGGACAGCCAGGGCTACTCTGGGAAACCCTGTCTCAAAAAAACAAAACAACAAAAAATTGGTCCTATATATAACTGTGATTTTTCTTTTCATTCTTATTATTGTTTGTATCTTTTCTCTTTTTTTCTTGTTTTTTTAAAATTTTGATGATTCTTTATTGAGTATTTTTTGAAGATGCATTCTGTGCAGAGAACCTGCAGTCTTTCTGTTGGAAGACTTTCAGTGCTGAAAATACCAAATACTTCATCACCTTAACTTTCAGATCAGGCCACTGGAAATGTGAGGCAGCAGGCCTAGCAAGGCACACAGATGCCAAGAATTCTTTGCCTGGTAAACCAGGAACACCAGTGAGATCGGTTGTCCCACAGCTAATGTTAAAGATGTCTTGTGATGTTGACACTGGAGACCACAGAGCAGGAAGGCCAGCCTAAGAGCTAAAACTAATGCTCAGGCAGTCTGGGGGAGAAAACAATCTTGGCTGGGTTTTCTTACATTAGAAATATTTTATTAGAGACAGATAATCCAAAAATCTACTAGGTTTAGAGAGAATAGTGTAGGTTTCTTTTAAAGCCCACAAAACAAGCAAACAAAACACAAAATTGGATTCAGTCTGTGGCTACTGAAGAAATACCTGTAGTTCCGGCGGTTGGGGGAAGGAGGCAGGAAGATCAGGAGTTTGAGACTCTGTCTCAGAAAACTGGAAAGAAAAATGACAAGGAAATCTGAGCCCCAGGATAGCGCCACCAGGTAGAGAAATGCAGTACAAAGAAGTCTCTAGAGGTGGTAAATGGGCATTGGGCCAACCCAGAGAGAAGACAGGGCTCTCGGACTGGCTCACCGCCAGAGCTGTCTTCACTCCTCCTGCCCAGTAGGACCCAGTGACTGCTGGGCGGCACCCAAGGATCTTTTCGTCTTGGTAACTCCTGAAACATCCCCCCTTTCTCAGATCAAGCCACTTTGTCCTGGCTGCCCTGGCCATCCACACCATTGTAGTATAGAGCGAGAGTCCTGACCACTCTCGTAAATTGTCTTTGTGATTATGGGTTGCAGAACTACAATAAGCAGAAGATTATTCTTGATGAAGGGGATGGCCCGTACGTGTACCATGGATGTAAAGCTAGGTGTAGTCTGTGGTGATCTTTTGTTTGTCTCCCTACCAACGGACACAATCCCCAAATAGGAAGCGGTTAGGAAAGGGTCTCTTGCTGCTTCACTGTAGAACCTGTTGCCTGTACTAAAAACAAAGCTTTTGACAAAGTAAACCTGAAGCTTGTACAGGCAACGAGTAATTAATAATCAGGCGGAGCTCAGAACTGGTAGAGCATCAGGGGGAGCAGTAAGCTCTCATAGGCTGAAAGCTTCAGGACAAAGAAGTTTCTGGATGGACTACAGCTGGGCCAATGCCTTTTATAGGACAGTCCCACTGGGAGGTCTCTAGACATTTAACCTAATCAGCTAGCTGACTGTGATTGGCTGAGGCTCAGTTTTAGAGGGTTTTCTTTCTTTTGTTGTTGTTTGTTTTAATTAAGATACAAGAAATGCCTCCAAATGTCTCTAAAGGCTCCAGGTACAGAGACAACCTCAGGCTAATCATCTTTCTCACTCTTTGATGCTAAGAGTAGCTGGGTGACAAAAACTTCAACGAGATGTAAGTAGAAATCAGCTGGGGACTTGAATAAAGTCACTTTGCTTTTGAAAGAAACTGAGTCTAGGATGCCCAGGCTAGTGCCAAAATCCTGGATTCAAGGGAACCTCCTGGAACTGAATTGTGGTAGTACAGGCCAATAATCTTGGCACTTTAAAGGTTGAGGCAAGGGGATCACCAATTTGAGGCCAACTTGGGCTATATCGCACAACCCTGTTTCCATGAACCACAATGATGACTCTATATGTTCGTGACTAACAATCAGGCGTGTACAAGAACACAGTGAGATATTCTTGGCTGCGCATCAGCTGGACAGATCAGGTCTGTCCGCAGGTAGTGTCAGCAGGGAAGGAGAGAAACAAGGGTTTTCAAAACAAAAAAAAAACTTTAGTCAGAAATTGATGCTGTCTTTGGGGAACAAGGTAAGTAAAGTATGGGCATAAAGGCTTCACTTTTAGATACAAACTCGAGCATTGCTATTCAAGTAGTGGCAGTCTGTGGTCCAAGACCCTTTATACAAGTACACAAAGAGACAAAGATATTCATTACAAGACTTATTGTAAAAGAAGAAACAAGAGTGAAAACAATGACCACTAATGGAAGGACAAAGAGCTAAGTGTCACCATGCTCATTAAATGTTGCATTCCCTTAAAATGGTCTGTGCAGTATACACCATTTATAGATACCTCTAGAACTTGCAAGATCATTCTTTACCTTGTTTATGGCTATTTGCATACATTAATTGTATACATAAAAGTGCATAGGGAATGATAAACATGAAATTTACCTGGGGAGGAGAAAAGCAGCAGAGGAGCTTCAAATCATCCTTTTTTCTTTTAGAAATGTAACTTTGAAACAAATAGGTAACGGTGGCAAGGGGTGGTAAGTGTTTGCCTTGGAAATCAGTAGCTGTGGTTTTGTGCTGGGAATATTCCAGTTTAAAAAAAAAAAGAAGAACAAGAAAGAAATTCCAGGCAGATACTAGAACAGGAACAAGCTACCTTCAAAAGAAAGGGAAACACAGAGGCTGTCAGACAGGAAAAAAGACACATTGGCCAGAAAAAATGGTCGGCACAGGCATCAAATGCCACAGCTTTAATGCTGTAAGCACTATAAACCACTGTCTGCCTTCCAGTTCATTAAGCCAGTCTCTTTCTGCATCTGATAGATCAGAGAAAAGAATAGAGGCCTTTGATGCTACACTTTATTCAAGCCCCAGAGTACTTGAAGCATGAACATGCCCAGAGGGAAGCTCTTAGACGCAATTCTCGAGTCAACAAATAACAGCGTTTAATCTCACACTTACTTCATGGCGAGCATGTGCGGGGCTGTGTTAAGAGTTTTGTATGGATTATTTCATTCCACCTTCACAACAGTCCCACGAGCTAGACAGCATTCTTTTTTCTTTAAACTAATTTTTATTTAGATTAAAACGATCTCATTTTACAGACGAATCCTAGTTCCCTCTCCCTCCGGTCCTCTCATCCGTCCCCCGCACCCCACCCCATCCACTCCTCAGAGAGGGCGACGCCTCCCATGGGGGGGTCATCAAAGTCTAGACAGCATTCTTACTCTTATTTTACAAAGGAGAAAACCAAGGCTGATGGCAGGCAGGTAAACAGTGGAGCTGTGATGCACTTGTCTAGTCTAAATCACCTTCCAATGTGCCCAGTACCGTTTGGGGCTAAGCGTCCAGGACCAGCTCCTGTTGTGGGGCTGGAGAGATGGCTCAGTGGTTGAGAACACTGGCTGCTCTTCCGGAGGACCCAGGTTCAGTTCTCAGCTCTCACACAGAAATGAAGAAAACTGTTCAGGACCTGAAGTGTAAATATCAATAAAGAAAACCCAAACTGTACATGAAAAATTTAGGAACTTAAACTGGAACCTCAGAGGCAAACTTCACTAACAGGATACAAGAGATGGAAAACAGAATCTTGGTTCCGGCATCGAAGACTCAATAAAAGAAATCAATAAATACCTCGATCAAAGAAAATATTAAATCTAAAAAAATTCTGGCACAAAACAAATAGGAAACCTGGGATATGATCAAGAAAAAAAACAATTCTAAGAATAATAGAAATAGAGGAAGGAAAAGAAAACCATCTCAAAGGCACAGAAAATGCCTATGATTTAACAAAATCATAGAAGAAAATTTCTCTAGCCTAAAGAAACAGATGCTTATCAAGGTACAAGAAGCATATAGAATACCAAATTGGACCAAAAAGGAAGACCCCTTGACACATAATAAAACACTAAATGTTCATAAATGGGAAAGAATATTAAAAGCTGCAAAGAGAAAAGACTAAGGAAAATGTAAAGACTTACTAGAATAACAGCTGACCTCTCAAGGGAGACTTTAAAAGCCAAGAGGGCCTGGACAGACTCTTAAAAAAAAAACCCACAGATGCCAGGCCTGACTAGTATACCCAGAGAAACTATCAATCACAATAAGTAGAAAAATCAAGACTTTTCATGATAAAGCCAAATTTAAGCAACATCTATCTACAAATACAGTCCTACAGAAGGTGCTAGAAGAAAAATATCTACCTAATGAGGTTAACACACCAAAGAAAACACAAGCAATAAATAATCCCAGACCAGAAAATCAAAAGAGGGGAAACACAAAACAGCAAAATAACAGGAATCAATAGACATTTCCCGCCGGGCGGTGGTGGCGCACACCTTTAATCCCAGCACTCGGGAGGCAGAGGCAGGCGGATCTCTGTGAGTTCGAGGCCGGGCTGGACTGACAGCCTCCAAAACAATACAGAGAAACCCTGTCTCGTAAAAACCAAAAAAAAAAAAAAAATAGACATTTCCCTTTGGTATCTCTCAGCATCAGTGGTCTCAGTTCTCTAATAAAAAGACACAGATTGAAAGAATGGATTAAAAAAACAGGTAAAATGATGAAAAAATATATTCCAAGCAAATGGACCTAAGAAGCGAGCGAGTGACATCTGACAAAAACAGACTTCAAACCAAAACTAATCAGAAGAGACAGGGAAGGACACTACACACTCATCACAGGAAAAAACTCACCAAGAGAATGCTGCAGTTCTTAACACCTCCGCACCAAGGGCACCAAGTTTGTAAGAGAAACACTGCTACAGCTGAAATCACGTATTGACCCACATACCCCGGTAGTGGGTGACTTCAGTCCCCCACTCTCACCAATAGAAAGGGCCTCCAGACAAAAACTGAATAGAGAGATGTTGGAGCTAAATGAAATCATAAACCAAATGGACCTAGCAGATACTTACAGAACATTTGGCTGAAACACAGAAGAATACACCTTCTTCTCATCACCCCATGGAACTTCTCCAGAATTGAGCACATACCCTGGTTGGTATAAAGCAAATCTCAGCAGATACAAGAAAACATCTGATCACAACAGATTAAGGCTGGATATCAACCACAGAAGCAACAGAAAACCTACAAACTCGTGGAAATTGAATGATTCACTATTGGATGAAAAATGAATCAAGGCAGCATTTAAGAAATAAATTATGAGACAAACATGGTGTGTACTCACTTGTAAATGGACATTAGCTGAAAAGTAAAGGATAACCATGCTACAATTCACAGACTGAGAGGAGCTAAGTAACACGGAGTGATCCAAATGGGGTGCTGGGATGGTACACTTGGGTCTTCCTGGGAAGGGGAAATAGAATAGACTTCATGGGTGGATTGGGGGAGTGAGGGAATGGGAAGAGGAGGGATCAGGTGGGAAAGACGGGGGGGGGGCGCACTGGAAGAGACATATTTCAGGGTGAGATAGAAACCTAGCACAATGGAAACTTCCAGGAGTCTGTAAGGGTGACTCCCGCTAAGACTCCTAGCAATAAGGGATGCGGAACCTGAACTGGCCATTTTCTGTAACCAGGCAAGACTTTCAGTGGAGGCCTGGAACACCAACCCAGCCACATAACCTTCAACCTAAAATTGTCCTGCCTACAAGATGTGCTGGGGTAAAGATGGCACAGAAATTGTGAGAATAGCCAGCCAATGACTGGTCCAGCCTGAGACCCATGCCATGAGAGGGAGTGTGCCCCTGACATTGCCTGGAAGGCCAGGACCCAGAGGCTGGAGAGTCCAGAGACCTAGGATAGAACCAAACATGACTGGCAAACAAACAAACAAAAAACAGTCAATGTAATGATGCCTAATGATATTCTGCAATACAGACAGATTGGTGCCTAGCTCGGTTGTCAGCAGAGAGACCCAGCAACTGATGGAAACAGATGCAGACCCACAGTCAGACAAGCAGACCTCAAAGAGTCCTGCAGAAGAGGGAGAGGAAGACTGTGGAAGCCAGAGGGGTCAAGGACACGAGAAAAACCACAGAATCAACTAACCTGGGCTCGTACGGGCTCACAGAGACGGAACCTACAACCAGGGAGCCCGCCAGGGACTGACCTAGACACTCTGCATGGATGTGACAGTTGTGTAGTTTGGTCTTCTTGTGGGGCTCCTAAGAGTGGGAGCAGGGACTGTCTCTGACTCTTGCTGGCCTTTGGAGTCCTATTCCTCATCCTGGGTCACTTTGCCCAGCCGTAATATGAGGGAAAGTGCCTAGTCTTTCATGGCAAATTGATATGTCATAATTGGTTGGTACCCATGGGAGGCTTGCCCTTTTCTAAGTAGAAATGGAGGAGGAATGGAGTTGGGGGGAGGGTATGAGGGAGGGGATGTAATAAAATAATAGTAGTAGTAACAGTAGAACATCATTAAGAAAAAAATTAAAGGCTTTATAGAAATGAAAGCACAGCATACCCAAACTTATGGGAGACAAGGAAAGCAGTTCTAAGAGGCAATTCAGAGCACTAAGTGCCTACATTAAAAAAAGGGGGGGATCTCATATAGTAGTTTAACAGCAGACCTGAAAACTCTAGAACAAAAATAAGAAATCATCCAAAAGGAGTAGACTGCAAGAAATAAACATGGGGCTGGAACAGAAACAAACAAAAAATCACCCTCCCTGGGGAGTGGATGGGGGATGAGATGGGGGAGGTAGGGGAGTATGGGAGGACAGGAGGGAGAGGGAACTGGAATTGCTGTATAAAATAAGATTGTTTTTAATTTAAATAAAAATTTATTTTAAAAAAGAAACAATGAAACACGAGGAGTTGATTCTTTGAAAAAATTAGTAAAATTGACAAATCCTTAGCCAACTTAACTAAAAGATGGAGGAAGATCCTAATAAGAAAATTAGAGACTAAAATGGAGAAATAAAAACAGACACCAAGGAAATCCAAAGAATCATAAAAACATACTTTAAAAACCTATACTCCACCAAATTGGAAAATCTAAAAGAAATGGATACTTTTCTCAATAGGTATCACTTACCAAAGTTAAATCAAGATCAGATAATCAATTTAAAGAGACTTATAATCCCTAGTGAAAGAGGGATTGTCTTCGAAAATCTCTCAGCACTGGAGACACAGAGGCAGGCAGATCTCTGTGAGTTCAAGACCAACTGGTCTACAAAGTAAGTTCCAGGACAGTCAGAGCCATTACACAGAGAAACTGCTTCAAAAAAATCAAAAAAAGTAAAAGCTTCCCAACAACTGGTGGTAGCACATGATTTTTAATCCTAGCACTCAGGAGGCAGAGACAGGTGGATCTCTTTAAATTCAAGTTCAAGGCCAGCCTGGTCTACAAAGTGAGTTCCAGGATAGTCCGATTACACAGAGAAAATCCTGTCTCAAAACAAAACAAACAAACAAAACAACCCCAACAACAAAATCCTCAAGTCAGATGGTTTCAGCACAGAATTCAACCAGACTTTCAAAGAAGAGTTAATGCCAATACTCCTCAAATTATTTTACAAACAGAAACAGAAGGGACAATGCCCAATTCATTTTATGAGGCCACAGTCACCATGATACACAAACCATACAAAGACCCAACTAAGAAAGAAAACTACAGAAAATTCTCAATAAAATACTTGCAAACCAAATCCAAGGACACATCAAAAAGATCATCCACCATGATCTAGTAGGTTTCATCCCAGAAATGCAGGGATGGTTCAACAAACATAAGCGTAATCCATTACATAAACAAACTGAAAGACAAAAAAACTACATGATCATCTCATTCGCTAAAGAAAGGCCTTTGATGAAACCCATCCTTTCACGATATAAGTCTTGGAGAGATTAGGGATACAAAGGACACACCTAAACATAATAAAGGCTGTTTACAGTAAGCCCATAGCCAACATCAACTTAAAGGGAGAAACACTCAGAGCAATTCCTCTAAAATCAAGAACAAGTCAAAGGCTGTCCACTCTCTCCATAACTATTCAAATTGTACTTGAGGTCTTAGCCAGAGCAATAAGACAACTGAAGGAGACCAAGGGGATGCAAACTGGGAAAGAAGAAGTCGAAGTATCGTTATTTGCAGATGACATGATAGTCTACATAAGTGACCCAAAAAATTCCCCCAGGAAACTCCTACATTTTTAGCAAGGTAGCTGGATATGAAATTAACTTTTAAAAAATTCAGTAGTCCTCCTATAAATAAGTGACAGACTGAGAAAGAAATCAGGGGAAAAACAATAGCCTCAAATAATATAAAATATCTTGAGGTAGCTACACCACTCTTGGGCATATATACCCAGAGGATCTTTCGTCTTACTATGGAGACACTTACTGTTCTATTCATAATAGCCAAGCATGTGAAAGACTTGTGTGATCTAATTGTCAAGTCATTGAAGAAAGAAATTAAAGAAGCTATTAGAAGATGGAAAGATCTCCCATGCTCATAAATCATTAGGTTAATATGGCAAAAATGGCCATCCTGTCAATGGCAATCTACAGATTCAATGCAATCCCCATTAGAATGCAAACGATTCTTCCACGGATCGTGAATGGATAATTCTCAGCTTCCTGTGCAATCACAAAAACCCAGGATAGTTTAAATAATCCCGAATAATAAAAGAACTACTGGAGGTATCAGTATTCCCAATCTCAAATTGTACTACAGAGCTATAGTAATAAAAACAGCATGGAACTGGCATGAAGCAGACACGTGAAACAAAGAATCAAACTGAAGATCCAGACATAAAACCACACACCTATGAACACCTAATTTTTTATAAAGGAGCCACAAATACACAATGAAAAAAAGAAGGTATCTTCAACAAGTGGTGCCAGTCTAACTGGATGTCTACCCATAGAAGGATGCAAACAGATCCGTATTTATCACCCTGCACGAAACTCAAGTCCAAGTAGGTCAAAAACCTCAACATTAAACCAGACACACTGAACCCAATAGAAGAAAGTGGGGAATAGCCTTGAACACATCAGCATAGGAGACAACTTCCTAAATGGAACACTGATCGCATTAGGACTAACAAATAAATACACACTATGATTGACAAATAATAAATGGAACCTCATGAAACTGAAAAGCTTCTGTAAGGCAAAGGACATCATCAACAGGACAAAATGACAATCTACAGAATGGGAAAAAGATTTTCACCAACAACATATCTGATAGAGGAATAACATCCAATATACACAAAAAAACAGATTTCAAGAAAACAACCCGATTAAAAATGGAAACATCAGCTGGCCGTTGGTATCACATGCCTTTAATCCCAGCACTCGGGAGGCAGAGGCAGGTGGATCTCTGTGAGTTCAAGGCCAGCCCACTCTACAGAGCAAGTTCCAGGACAACATCCAAAGCAATACAGAGAAACCCTGTCTCAAACCCCCCCCAAAAAGGAAACATCTAAACAGAGAGTTCTCAAAAGAGAGAAATAAAATATCTGAGACACACTTAAAGAAATGTTCAACATCCTTAGCCCTCAGGGAAATGAAAATCAAAACTACTCTGAGAGTCCATTTTACACCAGTGAGAATGGCTAAGATCAATAAAACAAATTACAGCACACACTGGTGAGGGTGTGGAGCAAGGGGAACACTCATCCATTGTTGGTTGGAGCATAAACTCTACAGTCAGCATGGAAATCAGTGTGCCAGTTCCCCAGGAAGATGGGAAAAAATCTACCTCAAGATCCAGCTACACCACTCTTGGGCATACACCCAGCATGCTTCATTCTGTCACGGAGACACTTGCTGCTCTATTCATAATAGCCCGAAACTGGAGACAACCTATATGTTCCTCATAAGAAGAATGGACAAAGAAAATGTGGTACATTTGCACAATGGAGTACTACTCAGCTGTTAAAAAATTTAAATCACGAACTTCACAGGAAAATGAATAGAACTGGAAAAAAAAAAAGAAATCATCCGGCTGGCAGTGGCGGTGCATACCTTTAATCCCAGCACTCGGGAGGCAGAGGCAGGAGGATATAGTGAGTTCAAGGCCTGTCTGGTCTACAGAGTGAGTTCCAGATTCCAGGACAGCCAGAGCTGTTACACAGAAAACCCTGTCTCAACAAACAAAAAGCCCCCAACAACGAAAAGAAAGTGTCTTAGGGTTTCTGTTGCTGTGAAGAGACTCCATGACCATGGAAACTTATAAAAGAAAACATTTGACTGGGGTGGCTCACTGAAAGTTCAGAGTTTCAGTACATTATCATCACGGAGGGACGCGGTGGAGTACAGGCAGACACAGTGCTGGAGAAGGAGCTGAAAGTCCGATGTCTTGCAGGCAACAGGAAGTGGTCTGAGACACTGGGAAGTATCTTGAGCATATATGAGACCTCAAAGCCCACCTCCACAGTGACACACTTCCTCTAACAAGACCACACCTACTTCAACGAGGCCTTCTAATGGTGCCACTCCCTTTGGGGGCCATTTTCTTTCAAACCACCACAGAGAAAGAGAGAGACAGAGACAGAGAGACAGAGAGAGACAGAGAGAGACAGAGAGACAGAGAGAGAAGATATCAAATATCATCCTGAGTGAGTTATCCCAGAAAGACAGATTTATGTGGATATTATCTGTTAAATCAATGATAACCAAGCTACAATCTGTAGAACCATGAAGGTTAGACATAAAGGACGTGGGGTACAGCTCTTGTTAGGACAGGGAAATTTAATTGATGGTTATGGATTGAAGGGAAAGCCGGAACAGGAAGATCAAGCGGGGAGGGGAAAATGGGAAAGACAGCTAAAACCGGGGGCCATTTGAGGAGTAGAATGGAAACCTGATATAATAGAAACTTCCTAAAATACATACATATATGACGATGATATAAATGAAATAGCCAAATAATGTGAGAAACAGAGCCCCAACTGGCCATCACTTGTCACCAAATAACAACTTTCAGTAGCAGGACTGGCTCACATCTAATTGATCTGTTGGCCAAGGGGGTCCAATAGGAATCTCCAAACAACAAAAGCCAGGACAACAGCAGGTTCTTCTCCACAAACTGACAGCAGGACCCCACTGCTGAAGACAAAGCCTATACATCTCACTGAGCAGGGAGAAGCCCAGTTGCATACATAGAGCCTTCGCCTCTACATGCTAGCATATTTGGTACAGGAAAGTATGTTGCACATATACCCACATAGGCACACACCCTTTGACCCACAATGACGTTCTGCCTGTAAGATATGTTAGGACAGTGATGACACAAAGCTTGTGGGGATAATTGACAATATCTAATTTGACTTAAGGTCCACTCCACAAGATGGAACCCAAACCCAACACTGTTTGAGTCACTAAAAACCTGAGACTATAAATAAAAAATTAAAACAAACAACAAAAACAAAAACCCTGAGACTAGATAGTCCAGGGACCTAGGGTAAAACCAAATACTACTGTTCTAAGAAAAAAAAAAACAATAAAATGACTCCTAATGACACTCTGCTATATGCATAGATCAGTGCCTTGCTCAGCCATCAGCAGGGAAATCTCCTCTTGCAGTAGATGGAAACAGACACAGAGACCCACGGCCAGACGTTATGCAGAATGAGAGACCTTGAAACAGTCAGCCCTAAATGGCATATGTTCATCAAGTCCCCCTTAGGGCTCCGTAACCGTGCAGAAGAGGAGTCAGAAAGAGTGTAAGAGCCAGAGGGTGTGAGGACAAGAAGCAGGGCCCTCTACATCAGCGTGTGCGAAGCTCCTAAGACGGAGACTCAGGCAGCGTGCACAGGGTCTGAGCCAGTCTATACCAGGCCCTGTGTGTATACACTGTGGCCTCCAATTTAGTGTTTTAGGGGGCTCCTGAATGTGTGGGAAAACAGGTATCTGTTTCTTGTGCCTTCTCTCTGGGCTCTTTTCCTTCTGTTTGTTGGTTTTGTCCAATTCTAGTGTGTTACGTTTTGTCTTATATTTTGTTTTGTTAAAAGAAATAACAGCAACAACAAAAAGACTCAGTGGTTTGAGACCAGTGTGTGTATCACATGTGTGGGAGTTACAGACTGAATATAACCGTGGTTGATATATATATATATATATGGTCTTGAACAATTGTGTGCAGGGAAAAATCTTATTGATACTGAATTTGACACCAAGTTTTTTGGACACCACGTTTTTTTGGACACCAAGTTTGGGCTTTTCCTTCCTGCTTTAGCTAGTTTATAAGAATGTCTCTGTGGCCAGGCGTTGGTGGCACATGCCTTTAATCCCAGCACTCAGGAGGCAGAGGCAGGCAGATCTCTGTGAGTTAGAGACCAGCCTGGTCTACAGAGCGAGTTCCAGGACAGCCTCCAAAACAATACAGAGAAACTCTGTCTCAAAAAACCAAAAAAAAATGTCTCTGAATGTCTCTGTGATGGCTAATATGACCAGTCTGACAGAATCTAGAATTACCTAGGAGACTAGCCTCTGTGCGTGCCTCTGGGAGTGCCTGTGAGAGATTGATTGTCTTGATCAGGTGAAGTGGGAAGACCAACCTTAACTATAGGTGCTGCCACTGAGTTGTGGTCCTGGACAGAATCAAAAGGAGAAAGTGGGCTGAGTGTGAACATTTATCCCTCTGTGCTTCCTGACTGTGGGCACAGTGTGCACAGCTGTCTCAAGACTCTTCACCACGATAGACACCATGACATCTGAGTTGTTCTTGTGAAGCGTTTTGTCACAACAATAAGACAAGTAACTAATACAGAACCACAGATTTGACCAAGTTGTCCCTGCAGTTGACTCAGGCCTTATCATTTCATGTGGAATGTAGTATTTTGAAAATATTTTAATGGGCTACAGCTGGGCTTTATGATTTTGTGAGTCTGACAAAACCTCTAACAAGGGCTGAAGAGATGACTCAGTGGTTAAGAGCACTGGCTGTCCCTCCAGAGGACCTTGGTTCAAATCCCAGCACCCACATGGCAGCTCATAACTACCTGTAACTCCATCCAGTTCCAAGGAATCTGACACCCTCACACCAATGCACATAAAATAAATTTGAATAAATTATTAAAAAAAAAAGAAAAGGCCCTCTAGCAAGCTTTTCTGGACCCATGGACAAGTCTTTGAGGGCTCAGACTGTTATCAAGAAGTGTCTTTCAAGGGTATACAATTCTGCCGGATGTTGCTGGCGAACGCCTTTAATCCCAGCACTCGGGAGGCAGAGGCAGGCGGATCTCTGTGAGTTTGAGACCAGCCTGGTCCACAGAGAGAGTTCCAGGACAGCCTCCAAAACAATACAGAGAAACCCTGTCTCTGGAAAAAAAAGGGGGGGGTATACAATTCTCGTTTTCAGGTGTTATGGGGTTATTCCAGAATGATCTACTTGGTGGTTTTCCCCCTGGAGGCTGACACAAGTACCGTAGTTAAGAGATTTAAATGAGCTCTCTTTCCATCATTTCTCTGAGGAGGCAGATCTCTCTGTCTCTCTCTTTCCTCTCTCTCTCTGTCTCTCTTTCTTTCTCTCTTCTCTGTCCCCTCTCTCTCTTCCCTTCCCTTATTCTCTTCACTTCCCCCAACAGATAAAAAAAAGATTCAAATGAAATGTGATCTCTCTATAGGTTTTCCTCAAAACTAAGAGGCGAATAGAAATGAAGAGCTACCTATCTGATGGTAAGATCTGAGACTATCCTGAAAATGACTTCAGCAGGAGTTTGTGGTCCTTGACCCATCCATCTATCCAGGAACACAGCCTGAGTGGTGCTGGCGAGTTCATCCCACAGTTGAATCTGAATTGCACTGGAATATGGAACACTGCTTCGATTCCAGCTGGGCCGTGCTCTAAGACAAATACAGCAAGCCCCAACAAGAGTGGGTTAAAGATGAGGGACCCGGATCCTCAGATGTTATCAGACCACAGGAATAAATTAGGGCATAGTAACCCAAAAGCAGGAATCCTAATAGCTTGAGTTTCTCCCAGTATGATAGATAGTCTGAACCTCAGCAGCTCATAAAATGCAGCCTGTAATTATGTCTGGGAGTTTCCAAAAGAGATGATTCCCAAGACCAGGCAGCCACATTGCCCAATCCCAGGGGGCAGGACTGTGTTGGGGATGGGTGTCAGTTCCAGAGCACAGCTGAGAGTCCCACTGTGTGGAAGGTGCCTACTGCACGGCGCCAACAGTTTCACTAGGATCTGCGAGTGTTCGGACAACTTCCCCGTTAGGATCCGCCATGCTCTTTCCGTTTCAGTCGGTCCTGGCCATCGTCTGCCTCCACCTACAGAGATACTGGTGCTGATGCTGTGGTACCCTCCTCGGTGAAAGATTCTGCTTCCTGGCGCTGGAGAGCACGTGTTTGCTCATTGTGGCGTGGAGGAAATGTCAGTCCCAATGTCCACGATACTCTGCTTCCCAGGTTCCTCAGGCCCATTGCTCACACCATCTCTGACCCAACAGTTCCGTCAGCATCTTCTCTGTTCACTCCTCATCTCCTGCCAGCGTCTCTTAATACTCTTCTCCTACCAGCTAGTCTGCGACAGTCTTCGGGTACTGATTCAATACCTAATACTCTATCATCTTCATGTGCTGTGCACAATCTTTATTTAACAAAAGACAGATAAGCATTATCTAATTATATAATCTAATATCTATAGCAATTTTACTAGTGACTTTAATTTTTTTTTTCCGAGACAGGGTTACTCTGTGGCTTTGGAGCCTGTACTGGAACTCGCTCTTATAGACCAGGCTGGTCTCAAACTCACAGAAATCCAACTGCCTCTGCCTCCCGAGTGCTGGGACTAAAGGCGTGTGCCACCACCACCCAGCTGTGGCTTTAATTTTTGAGGGAGAAAAAGATTTGGGTGTGTGCCTATCTCTAGGCACAAAATTTCATAACTTTGAATTTTTATTTTAGGGCTGGAGAGAGATGGCATGGTGGGTAAGAGCATTCACTGTGCAAGTGTGAGGTTCACGGTTCAAGTCTCCAGCACCCATGTAAAAGTCAGCCATGGCAGACATGACTGTAACCCCAGCATTGGGAGGTACTAACAAGTGAATCTGAAAAGTTTTCTGGATACTGAGACTACCAGAACTGGTAAGATTCAGGTTCAGTGAAAGACTCTACCTCAAGGAAATAAGGGGAGAGATATAGAGGAGGACACTGGGTATCCTCTTCTGATCTCACCTGTGTATGTAGGGATGTGCCACCCTCCCCACATACACACACACACATACACACACACACATACACACACACACACACCACATACTCACTCTTTGGTTTACTAAGTATATTTCATATTTCTAAAACTATTTCCTGCCTGGTGATGGTGGTACACACCTTTAGTCCCAGCACTTGGGAGGCAGAGGCAGGCAGATCTTTGTGAGTTCGAGGCCAGCCTGGTCTACAGAGCCAGTTCCAGGACAGCCTCCAAAGCTACACAGAGAAGCCCTGTCTCAAAAAAAAAAAAAAGAGAGAGAGAGAGAGAGAGAGAACGCAACACATCTTTATATCTTTAGACAAACATTCCACAGCGTAAACAAATGTGACACATCTTTAATTAATATTCCACAACAGTTCTCTTTGTGAGAGAACTGAAATCCAGACTCCTAATATGCTGCATTAAGATGTGAGACCTTTGAGGAGGTTCTAAGTCCAGGGTCCTCACACATGAAACTCTAGTGGCCGTGTGAAAAGGGGAACTCTGAGGACATCTACATTTCCTCTCTGACAGATGAGGAAATGACAGTCTGTAACCTCCATGAGGACCCTCATCAGAATTTCAGTATATGCATAGAGTTCTAGTGAGAAATACGCTTCCGTGGTTTATATGTCACCCAGCCTATGACGCTTTGCTGAAACAACCTAAGTAAAACTAAGACAGGTGCTTTGAGAAATGAAATAAGGGAAGCTTTGGGTCATAGGGAAAATTAGACTGCCAACGATGAAGACTGACTCCAAAAAACAATCCAAGAAAGAACCAGCCTTGAAGAGGAGAAGCAGGAATGTGTACAGTTATGAAATCCAAGGTAATGGAGATTTAGAGATGATGGAAACAGCCAACAATAATGCTAAATAACCCCCAAACCAAAAGAGTAACACTCTGTGAGCAGGAAAGAAGGCAGGGATGAACAAAGCATAACTTGTACTTTCGAGGGCTGGAAACTTGGCATTCACATATTTGGAGGGGCAGGGTCGGGGCGAGACTTCTGGCACTGGCTGTCCAGGAACTTGCTATGTAGGCCAGGGTAGCCTTGAACTTGCAAAGATCCACCTGCTCCTGCCTCCTATCACAAGGGCTGGCATTAAAGGCATGTGCCACCTTGCCCAGCAGCCATTCACATTGTAAAACCTCCTTGGAAATGTATCAATACTTTACATCAAAGACAAAAGCAAAACATACTTTTGAAAATTAGCATGAGAAACGGTAAAAACAGCAAAGGAAGGTCTGTTGCCTGTAAAACAGAGTACTATTAGAGATTTGCTAACAGGGAATATGTATAAGGCTCATCCACAGCAATAGTTAAAGGGTTAGAATAAACACAACCCAAGACTCTCATTACCAGTCAGATTACATAAGAACCTGGCAAAGAGTGTTGCAAAAAGTAGGTATTCCATCAATATTTTTTGATTTAAGAAATGAAGAAATGGAAATAGGATGTATCACAAAATATCCTGAGGAGACAGTAAGACAGCTTTTAACTGCAAATAGGTATAGTAAAAATGTGTGTGGTAATTTAACATACAAGAAAATTCTTATGTGATAAATGGACATACATACAGGATCTTATTAAAACCCGAGAAAGATCTAGCAAAGAATTTCCCTCATGGATTCTTATTACCCATAAACCATGATGCAAAACAATCTGTACCAAAGTATCAGAAAATACTTTGACTTCCAACCATGCATGTTCAAAAACAAAATCAGAAAAATCAATAGTGATGGATGCAGATTGATAAGAAATACGCTTTAGGCAGATAATTCAAGAAGGTAATTTAATGCAGTAATAGTAGAAACTCATCAAATTTTATCTCCTTAAGTGTGTATTTTTTGGGAAAAATTCTTTAGAGAAATTCCATGTGTACAAAGAACAGCATTACAAAGACTGTTATATCCTTCACCTAGTTCCCTGATGTCAACACTCCCACCCCTCTCTGGGTTTGGTTTTTCTTTTTTGTTTTGTTTTTTTTGTTTTGTTTTGTTTTGTTTTGAGACAAGGTTTCTCTGTATTGTTTTGGAGGCTGTCCTGGAACTCACTCTGTAGACCAGGCTGGTCTCGAACTCACAGAGATCCGCCTGCCTCTGCCTCCCGAGTGCTGGGATTAAAGGCATGCATCAACACCCGGCTCGGTTTGGTTTTTCTGAGACGAGGTGTATCTGTGTAGTCCTGACTGTTCTGGAACTTGCTCTGTAGGCTGGCCTTGAACTCACAGAGATCAATCTGCCTCCTGATTGCTGGGTTTAAAGGCATGCACCACCACCACCGCCACCTATAGTCTTCTTTTGTCTTTTTTTGTTTGTTTGTTTTTGTTTTTGTTTTACGAGACAGGGTTTGTCTGTATTGTTTTGGAGGCTGTCGGTCCAGCCCGACCTGGAACTCACTGAGATCCGCCTGCCTCTGCCTCCAGAGTGCTGGGATTAAAGGCATGTGCCACCACTGCCCGGCTTCTTTTGTCTTTTAACAAGAGTCACTTATCCTTGACTTTGCCCCAGCCCCCAGGTTGGATTTTTGGGGTATGTCATCTATTTTGCACAATACCCCACATTCTATATTTGTTTCCTGTGCTTACACTCACACTGACCCACTTTTAGCTAAAAAAAAAAATGATGCCACACATGAAAATTTACATAATGAAGAGTTCTAGTACTGTTGGTGATGCTAAGATTCCCACATAACACACACACACACACACACACACACACACACACACACACACCCCAGTGGTTAGTAGGTCTTACTTAGCTACTTTGCCACAGTAAAAACCTACACTCAGAAAACTATATCCAAATTAAGCCTGGAGGTACAAGTCTGTGATCTCAAAAGAGGGCAGGTTCAAGGCTAGCCTGGGCAGCCTAGCCAGAGCCTGCCTCAAAATGACAAGTGACAAAAGGACTTACAGCTCGTGTTCAGTAGTAGAACACTTGCCTATCATGCACAAGCCCTAAATTCAGTCCCCAACACTACTAATAATCATGAAGCAAAACCCTACACTTAAAAGCTAACTGAATTTAAAACCCTACATTCAAAAGACATTTGGATTAATAGTTCCCTCTGCACAATTATCAATTTAGTTTACAATGAGGTTCAATTAAGAAGATTTTACTTTTTCATGTATTTAGACAAGTCTTATTTCCACCCTATATATACTCTTCACTCTACTCTTTAAAAATTAGTTACAGCTATTCTGTATATGTGTGTAGGATATCTGAACGTCAGCACCAGAGGTGCCAAAATGTGCAGACAGAGGGCAGAGTACACATTTTGAGATCCACTTTCTCCCATTTTTGCAAGTGTTCTGAGTCTTGAACTTCAGGCAGCAGATTTGCCCAGCAAGTACTTTGCTTACTAAGCCATCTTGCTGGTTCTTCATTCTATTCTAAACCATTCATGCCTCCTAGGTATTATTATTCTTTCAAACACATATGCATGAAGGGATCAGACCCTCACCCTGCACCCTGCTTTGGCAGCCATGACAGGCTGCAGAAAAGACCCAGAAGATGTAGGCCTCTGACTCAGCAAAGTGTGCTGAGAGCTTCCTGGCCTTGCCTGACCTCCTAGTTACTAGGAGTTCAGATACCCTCCATGTGGCCAGGAACCAATCAGAAGTTAGCTGGTGGGCTCTGGATGTACTGCTCTGGATGTACTTTACGCTAACGGTGGCGTATAGAGCACAGCAACCGCCCTGGTAGGGCCTATAGGCCATAGCAACCAGTTGACCAATCAACACAGGACAGGTTGCCCAAGCCCAGAAGTGCATCAGTCCTGAGACTGTTGTGGACCCCTAGACACTCCCCTTGCTCTACCTAATAAATTCCCTGCCGCTTGGTCCCTTCGGGGCCTTTGGGTCCTTCTCGCTCCACCAACTGTGTCAGACAGACAGAGGAAGCGAGTTAATGCACTTAACTCATCAAATTATTAAAGACTCTTTGCTTTTGCATCAGAATGGGTCTCTTGGTGATTTGGGGGTTCAGAATTTGGGCACAACGTACAGATATAGTAGTCTCCCCTTATACATGAAGAATATGTTTCAAGACCCCCAATAGAAGCCTGAAACTGAAGATAGAGCCAAATTTTATATTTATTTTATTTTGTTTACAATACATAGATGACTGTGACAAATTCAACTAAGCATTTAGGCAAAATAAGAGATGGAAAACAATAACTAAAATAACAGAACAATTGTAACAGTGCACTGTTATCAATTTGACAGTCTTATTTTGGGGCTATTACTAAGTAAAACAAGGGCGAGTTGACCATAAATACTGAAGTACTTTGACAGTTGATCTGAAAACTGAGACAGCTACTCAGTGACTAGCAGACGGCGCATACTACATGGGTGAGCTGTGCAAAGGTAGAGTCTCAATCCAGGGAAGACAGAGAGATGCTGTAAAACACTGTAAGTCTACTCATCGGATGGACTTTAAAGCATGAATTATAGGACAGTGGTGCGTACCCGCAATCCCAGTGCTCAGAAGGTGATGGCTCCAAGCTTAGGGCTTGCCAGGTCTACAGAGTGAGTTACAAAGCAGCTAGAGACACGAAGGGAGACCCCTTCTCAATCTGTCTGCTCCTCAAAAAAGGAAAAGGCAAAACAAAACCCCAAGTCTTATGGATTATTTATTTCCGGATTTTCCTAATATTTAAGACCACAGATGACCACAAGTCATGAAACCACAGAAAGCAACTTTTCAGAAGATGGTTAAGAGTAGGCTATTCTAAGACTACAGTGCTCCTTTCCCCACTTTGTGAAGAGTTAACATTTCCTATTGCACCTTTTATAAAAGCAAACAAAACTTAGCACAGGGGACTAGAGAGACAAGATGGCTCAGAGGTTAAGAGCACTTACTGATCTTGCAAAAGACCCAGGTTCAATTCCCAGCAGCTACATTATGTGGGTCACAATTGCCTATAACTTCTATTCCAGGGGATCTGATGCCCTCTTCTTGCCTCCTCAGACACCTGCATATACACAGTGCCCACATAGATAAGCAGGCATACACACACACACATAAATAAAATCAAAGGCAGCACAAAGGTAAATTTACAAAGTGTTTTCCAGAACTCTGTGTGGCCACTTGAATAGAATGCCCCCCCCCCCCCGTAGGCTCTTATATTTGATGCTTCGTCACCAGGGAGGGACTGGAAGCTTTTGATAGGATTAGAAGGACTAGGAGGTGTGGCCTTGTTGGAGGAAGTGTGTCACTGGGGGAAGGGGTGGGCTTTGAGGCTTCAAAAGCCCATGTCAGGCCCAGACTCCCTCTCTCTTCCCTCTGCAGATCAGGATGTAGCTCTCAGTTACTTCTCAAACATCATGTCTGCCCTGCCTACTGCCATGGAGTAAGCCTCTGAAAGTATAGGCACACCATGTCTGCCCTGCCTACTGCCATGGAGTAAGCCTCTGAAAGTATAGGCACATCATGTCTGCCCTGCCTACTGCCATGGAGTAAGCCTCTGAAAGTATAGGCACACCATGTCTGCCCTGCCTACTGCCATGGAGTAAGCTTGCCTCTGAAAGTATAGGCACGCCCCTAATTAAATGCTTTCTCTTACAGCAGTTGCCATGGTCATGGTGTCTCTTCACAACAATAGAACTGGGGCTAAGACACTCTATCTCATTAACATAACCAAATGTAGTGTGAGCAAGACAAAGTTGTGATAAAATGCTAAGACACAAATATCTTTTGTTAAATATTAAGAACACAGTACCCTAATACAGTTCATGAATCGAGATGCAAGGTTTTCATGGGCAAAAGTTCCATTAGTCTGGTAAATGGGAGATGCCAGTTGAAGTTATTATCAACATCGCCATAATGAAAGGATTTGGGTTGAATCTGGAATTCCACAGAGTGAATTCCAAGTAAGTACTCCTCTGTAGGAAAGCTAGCCTGAGTCCCATCCTAGGACACTATTTCCATTCACATCCGTTCAGCTTCTAAGAGTTGCTGACCATTAGGTGACAAAGAGTGTGTTATAATAACAATGGCATCGTTTCATAAGGAAAACCAACTGTGATCAACTATGTATCAATGAACCGAGTTGAAACCCTATAGAAGCTTTTACAAGGCGGCTGCTTGACTTCTTTCCTTGGAGTTGAACATATTAATGTTGGACCAGATCTTGCTGACCGGCAGGATTACCCAGTGTCTAACAGAACAGGATTAAAGACAGAAGTCCTGGCTGGGGAGAAATACCTACGGGGGGGGGGGGGGGTGAGCCGCAGCAGAGCTCAACCTATTTAAGTCAGCAGCTGCAGCAGTAGCAGAGTTCACTCCAGCGCTTCCTACATCCCAGTTTCCAGAAGGGTGCAGGGAGGTTGAGACACACTTACAAGAATTGTTCACCAACGCACCCGTAAGAATTTAGAATGCAAGAGAGTATTGTTTTGATGTTCACACAGCATACTACAAGAAGGAAGGTGTTCTGCTTCTGCTTAGATCCAGTTCTGGCTTGGCTCATTATAAACTCCAGGAACACAGTGACAAGGGACTTGAACCTACTTTTGCGTGCGGTGAGGCCTCAGAACTTGTCGAGAGAAAGTAAGGGTCTAGTCACCAGATGACAGAGATACATCTTGGTAATGAATGGTATGAAACCTTTTGGGAACTAAGTGATGCAGGGAGCGCACAGTCAGTTCTACAGAGCAGCCAGCTCGTTATTCTAAGAAAGATCCATGGTAGGTAGTTTTAAAACAAGTCTAAGCCAGGCATGGTACGGTGGCACATGCCTTTAATTCCAGCAGATCTCTAAGAGTTTGAGGCCAGCCTGACTGACATAGCAAGATCCCAGACAGCCATTGCTCACATAGTGAGATCCTCTCAAAAAACAAAAAAACAAAAAGCAAACCAAAGACACTAACAAAAATGTTGCACACTTTCCAGAAGAGAAAGCATAAACGTTGGTGTTCAAAGTTCAGGAGTTTAGTGCCAGTATGTCAACATTTTGACTATATAATCTCATAATGGGTAAGCTTAAATTCCTCTTTATTTTAGTTAGGTTTTCACTTTATAATTCAAACTGACCATCCTCCTGCCTCAGCTTCCTCAGTGGTAGGGTTCCATACCATGTACTTGATTTTGTCTTGTTTTTCAATCTATAAAATGATAGTAATAATAATAATTCTAATCTAAGTTGGCCATCTAACAATAGAACAATATAAGTAAGCTATATCAAATAAACACAACAAAGAACTTAAGCTTGTTCATTATGTTACTATAGCATTGTGAAGGTCAAATACTACAGTCTTACCTTTTGCAAACTGTGAAACTACCCTCAAAATTCAGACAAAGCGAGACAAAGGTGGCTTATCTCTTTGCTCCCTGTCTGGGGCTTCAGCAGAGAAAGACTCAGTGCCTGGGGGTGTCTTCATGGTGGATGCTGGAATGCTCCGGAGGCATGTTTAACACATGGCTGACAGTTAAACTGCACTCCAGCTAAGTATCCACACCCAGTCATACTCTTAATGCACCCGGGGCTTCCTCTTAGTATGGCTACTTCAGGGGGGTCTGACTCACAAGGCCTCTAAGACTCAACTGCCTTTTCAGCAAGCAAGCTGAAAGCTGTTTCATAGTTTGAGGTCTAGGTCCCAAAGTCACACAGCATCACTTCTGTTGTGGGTTTTTTGTTTTTTGTTTTCGAAACAGGGTTTCTCCGTATTGTTTTGGAGGCTGTCCTGGCACTTGCTCTGTAGACCAGGCTGGCCTCAAACTCACAGAGATCCTCCTGCCTCTGTCTCCTTCAGCAAATCCTACTGGCGGGCGCCACCACAACCAGCTTGTTTTTTTAATATGAGGAAGTCACTGAGTTTGCTTCAAATTCAGAGAGAGAGCATATGGGTTCTACATTTTGATGGAAGTTGTGTCTTTTTTTTTTTAGTCTTTTGAGACAGGGGTTTCTCTGTGTAGCCCTGGCTGTCCTGGAGCTCACTCTGAGTTGGTTTCAAATTCAGAGACCCATCTGCCCTTGCCTCCCAAGAACTGGGATTAAAGGTACACGCCATCACCCCCAGATTCTTCTTTTTAACTGTGGGGCTTTTAAATGCTCCAAAGAAGTCCCAGATATCTAGATTTGAAGGCAAAGTGTTCTACTTTGCTTTCCATTGCTGTGATAAACACTATGACCAAAAGCAACTCGGGAGTTTTATTTGTAACTGTTTATAGGTTCTAGTCCCGAATCTAGGGAAACTGAGGCAGGAGGAAGTCAAGGAGGAACCTGGAGTAACACGGCACAGAGACCATGAAGAAGCGCTGCTTGGTGGTTTGCTCACCATAACTTACTCGGCTTGTCCAATTTTTTTGTCTATTTATTTTTTGCAGTTGAAGAACAGCTTTTATTGGTGACAAGGAAACATACAGCAGGCACACAGAAAAAAAAAAAAAAAGACCCTACACAAAGCCGACAGGGGACTTGGAAAACTGAAAAATCTTGTGTCTTCTTCAGGCCTGGGGTTCTTTAGGTCTCTGAAAGGTCTTGCTTCCCTAATTTAGGGCTGGTCAGTCTGAAGGAAGACTCAGTGGCTGATTGGCCCACAGCTGTTGTGTAAACCTAGCCTCGGTGTTGTTGAACCAGTCATTAGCAGGGGCCCCACCGGCAGGAGAAAAGCCCACAAGGCCTTTGTGTGAAGCTGCTATGCTTTAGTTTCATGTCAAGAGGGTGAGGAGGACTACCACCACCTGTAATGAGATCTGGCGGCCCTTTCTGTACTGCAGAGCATTATATACATAATCAAATAAATCTTTAAAAAATGAAAAAAATAAGTGTTATAATGATATATTTATTCTTAGGGAATAATTTAAAAAAATAAACTAGGGCAGTTAAGGATTAAAAACTAACAACCCAAAGTCTGACAGTTGTGATTCAGACAAAATCAAGGGGAAGGGTCCCTTGCCTGAGTTGCTGGCCCTATTTTAGTACTCTTAGTCATTATGTGTTCATGTTTTTGTTTTTTTAAAGGGTGCCTTAGACTAACACAGATTTGATAACATTGCCCTATGACCCTGCCCCCACTCCCTCAAGACAGGGTTTCTCTGTGTAACAGCCAAGGCTGTCCTGGAACTTGCTCCGTAGACCAGGCTGGCCTTGAACTCAGAGATCTGCCTAAAGGTGTGTGTGACCGACACTGTCACCACCCCCACCCCCAGGTTTTTTTTTTAATCTCTTGTACTCATATCTGTCAAACCATCTTCTGACTCAAATATAGCTCTCAAGGGGACTTCCCTGCTTGGAAGAGAATGCACCATAATGACCTTGGCAAACAGAATGGTTATTTGATTGGTGGTATTTTTTTCAACAGACCAGAACTTAATGTTGTGATTCACCAGGCCGCCACACATGCACCTCTTACCTTGAAACAGGAGCATCAGATCAGCTCCCAGGTTGACCATGGAGACCGGGTCAAACTCACAGGCATCCTGTTTCAGACGCTTTCTAATCTCAAACCATCCAGAATACAATAATGAGGCTGGCGGCGACTGGCCCCCTTACCTTTAATAGACATGCACACAGACAAGTCAACTCAAGCTTCCGTGCCCATGCTGGGTTACTTTGGCAATTAACTGTGCAGTATTGGTGACTTCTGTTCTTCACTCCTGTTTTCTCTTTCCCTTAACACACATTTTCTCTCCTTTATTCCCTGCTTTTTGGTTAAATGCGTTTTAAACAATAAATTGGATTTAATTTCATTCTGTAACTTGGGCATCTCAAAGATAATTTAACTCTTCCACTCTCCCCCCCATACAGCTTGCAGAGGAATCTTGGGCCACAGTCTACAAATATTTTGAGTGGTTTTCTTTGAAATAAAAAAGTTTTGATGCTTAGAGCGTGTACAATGTCGTGTGCTCTCCTCAGGCCCTAGCGAAAGGAGCCGTTGACGCTGAGTGAATGAAACCGGGTAACGAATACACTGACAACCAGGTGTGAGGTTTTCGTTCATGCTCACTTCAACCCATCAAGCCCTGTAAGGACAGGCTACGAATCCCGCACCGAGCATTTGCAGCTGCTCCAAGGACGTGTAGTTGTATGAAATTTAGTTAGGCTGACGTTTCAACCTTGGGGTGTTAAGGGTCATTTATTTATTTATTTACTTTGCTTTGTTTGTTTTGCTTTTTACGACACCCAGAGCTTCTTTGCAACGGCAGCACCGAGTAGTGTACAGGCTTCCTCTAGGATCCTAACTTACTTCTCTTCCAACACCCCCACCCCCGGCTCTTCTAGTAAAAACCCCACATGACAGCACAGCACAGGCTTGAGGACGGGGTGGGGGGAGAAGTAGGAAACCGGAGCCATGGAAACTGAGCGGCAGGGGAGGGGAGCGGAGGGGAGGGGAGGGGAGGGGGGTGGAAACCGTGGGAGCGCGAGGGCGGCTGGAGGAGGAGGAGGAGGAGGAGGAGGAGGAGGAGGAGGAGGAGGAGGAGAAGGAGGAGGAGGAGGAGGAGGAGGCGGCGGCGGCGGCGGCGGCGGGGACTCGGGGAGGGGATGTGCGGGGGGGGGAAGAGCGCTCTCTCCCCCCACCGGGTGACGTCACGCGCCGGTGACGTCACCGCCGTGACACGCGGGTGACGCCGTTGCCGCGGCGACTCCTCGTCGTCTCCGCCCCCTCCCTCCCTCCTCCCTGCCCCCCCTCCGTCCTCCTCCGTTCACCCCCTTCCCCCCGCCCTTGCTCCCTCCACTCTCCCCTCGGGCTCGGCTGCACCCCGGGGGCCGCCGGCGGGTTCCTGAGGTGGCCTCCGCCCCGGGCCGCTCCGCCCACGCCCACCCCCTCCCCGCCGCCCCCCTCCCCGCGCCTCCGCGCCCGCCTCCGCCGGCCCTGCTCCTCCCTCCACCCCCCCCCCCGCTCCCCGCCCCGCGGCTGCCGCTCGGCTTGCGCTTCGAAGATGGCGGCGCTGAGTGGCGGCGGCGGCGGCGGCGGCGGCGGTGGCAGCGGCGGTAGCGGCAGCGGCGGTAGCGGCGGCGGCGGTGGCGGCGGCGGCGGCGGCGGCGGCAGCGGCGGCGGCGGCGGCGGCTCCGAGCAGGGCCAGGCTCTGTTCAATGGAGACATGGAGCCCGAGGCCGGCGCTGGCGCCGCGGCCTCTTCGGCTGCGGACCCGGCCATTCCTGAGGAGGTGAGTGGCGGCGCCCTCCCCCGGGGCTCCCGCGGCGGGGGGCTCGGCTTCCCGGGTGGGGGCCACGCAGGCGGCGGCGGGGCGGCCGGCGGGGATGGGGCCGGAGACCCAGCGTCCCCCTCCTCCGCCGTCTGGTGGCTCCTCGCTGCGTAAACACACACGGCGGCCCCGGGGCTTCCCCGGCCCCCACCCAGAACCGGGACGGGGCAGCCGGGGGACGCCGGGGGCGAGGCAGACAGAGCGGGGGCCGCGCCTTTCCCTAGGGTCGGGAGAAAACCCCGGGCTGCTGGGGAAGGTCATCCATCCCCTGCCGGAGCTCCCCAGCCCGGCATCCCGGCGGGGACGGCGTCGAGGATGCAGCTGAGTGGCCCGGGCAGTGCCCCCCGGGTCCCCCGGCCCTGATGTGCGGGTACTCCCCGGGGGTGGGCATGACGGAGCGCATCCTCGCCAGCTTCCCTTTGCAGGCCCTGGTCCCTTTCCCACTTTTCTACTTGTTTCGGGGGTGGGGGAAGGGGATTTCTCCTGTCGACCCGATTTGCCCAGGGGATGATTTTGTGGTGTAGCCTTTACTTCTCCAGCCCCAAATGTGAATGCTTCCGAAGCTTTTTTATTTTTTCTTCCCCCAATCCCGGTCTCTGGTCCCCGAATGATAATGTTGGCCAGTGTTCCCATGCTGACCCCCTAACCTCCGTCCCATCCCCATCCGCCACCGCGCTCATCATTTCCCAGTTGTACCCGCTTGCTTCTAACCTTAGCTTCCTCCGAAGAGCGTCTTTTGCGCTTCTGTTGCCCTGGTCCTTTGAGGCCTTCTCCATTTACACCGCTCCCTCGCATCGTTACCTATTGTTATCTTCACAAATCCTTCTGGACACTTTGGAAGCTGCTCACCCCCCCATCCCTCCCCAGAGCCCCAAAGCTGTCAAGTTTCCATCAGGTTTCACTTGCCTCCCTGGCTCCCTCGCACTGCGGGCGATTTGGGTTACAACCTCTTCAGCGACATCCTTCGTGCTTTTCGTTTTTAGTGGGTTTCATTGATCTGTGTCGGTCCTGCTTTTTGTCCCATTTTTTTCTTTTTTGCCTCTTTCGTGTTTACCTGTATTTAGTATTTGCTTCTCTTAACCCGTCCCTGCGCCATTCAACTTACTACATTGTCAAACTGGTGAATTTATTCTTTTCTCCTATATGTGAAACTTACTACATTTACTATTTGAGCGTTGTATCCCATAAACAATACCATATTTTACACAACAGTTGATTAGTGTGACTTAATTTTGTTTCCCAATTCTCCTACTGTCCCCTTTCTTATCTCTGCAATATTCTTTTTCCTGATTCATTGTATTTACTTGGGAAATCCATCCTCTACTCTTGATATATCATTAGCAGTGTGTTCACAATAATGTCTTCCACCCTTTTATGCCGTCTCTGCCCAAAATGTGTTCAGTACCAATCGTTTGAGTTAGCCTAAATTTCCCTCTCTCCCTCCCTCCCTCTCTCCCTCCCTTCCTTTCTCCCTCCCTCCACTCTCTGCCTCTCTCCCTGGCTTTTTGAGACATGGTTTCTCTATGTAGACCTGGCTGTCCTGGAGCTTGCTCTGTAGATTAGGCTGGCCTCGAACTCAAAGAGGTCCATCTGCCCCCACCTCCTGAATGCTGGAATTAAAGGCATGTGCCACCACTACCTGGCTTTTTCTTGTTTCTTAATTTGAAATAACTCCAACTTCCAGCTTGAATTTGTACTCAGGTCAGTCTCCACTTGGTATCTTTATTTCCCCTAGCTTCTCAGAGTCCGAGGATAAAACTCTTCCTTTCTTCCGTTTCCTAGTTCAATCTGTTTCCCTTATCCCTAGTTACCATTCATTCTGTCTTGTTTCCTGGCTTTTGGTACTTAGCTTGCTGAAGCTTCCTCTCGTCTTCCCCACACCTCCACATTCCTTCTTATTTATAAACAACTTTGTTCCGTTGACATGGAAATTTATTTTTAGGATACATTGTTTTTAATTCTCTAAATGCTAGGGGTCACATCTGCTGTCTATTTTCTCCAGGAATCGGATATGCCTTTGTCTTACAAGGCACAGGTGCCTCTGGCCTTCACTTTACCGGGCAGTGCATGTCTAGTTTTCTTGATTGTAAAGCTGTTTGAGACTATGATAGAAGTGTGAGTACACTAATGGATAGGAGTTACACAGTCACTCTCTGCTATAGCACTAATGTGAGAACTTTGTTGCAGAGTTTACATCTCTGTATGGAAGACTTACTTGAGGGAGCTAGTCTTATCTTGCCCCCTACCCCCTTTCTTCCTGAAGGAGTGTTAGGGCTACAACTTTCTATTTGGCACTTTCTGGACATTTCTCCTATACCAGTGCTTGAGAATATGTAGGCTAGATGAAGCTAAATTAAATCACCAATAACTAACTGACAGCATGGTCATATTTCCTGAAACTGTATTTTTAATTTACTTAGTTAAAAGACAGATGTTTCCTATTGCCCCCCTCCCAGGGTTTAATGTTTGGTGATGAATAGTTGTCTTGTGTAAAAGATGATAAATATATTTGGTTGGGAAAGATTATGATAAAAAGTGGACCTCTATTGGACTACAGATACAAATATGATATGTAACAAAATAGATTATTCCAGGAAATAGTATTATGCAGCCCAGGCTTTTCAGGAGCTCAGCATGTGGCTGAGGCGGTATAGAACTCATGGTCCTTCTGCCTCTGCCTCTTAAGTGCTGGGATTATAGGTGTGTACCCTGTACCCAGCAAGAGACAGTTTTAAAGTTGACATTGGCAGGAAACTGAAACATCTTGTGGCCTTCTAATTGAACTGCCTTCTTTATGTGAACTTAAAGGGATATCGTTAATAAGTACATGTAAAGATGAAAAATTGTACAGCGTATAATGACATATGTTATTCTAAATTTTTATCTTACCTGGGTTTTAAAAAAGTTTGTCAGAAATTTTAGCTGCACCAAAAGCTAATTACAAAGGGAAAGCCTGTCCATTATTTAAAAAAAAGTAAAATTTTTTTGTATAATTGCTATAAACATTTGCATGTATTATACTAGTCTTTTAAATACTTGTATAATATATTTATATATAAATTTGTAACTTTTAAAACATAATAGTTCAGCAAAACTTATGTGTCCCTAGGTAAAGTATGATTTAGCTGATAACTTTGTTGAACATTAAGTTATTTTTTAAAGAAATTTGCTGTTATCATACATCTTCAACATGGAATGTAGACAGTGGTATGTAAAATTATGTTGGAGAATGAACAGATTTCATGGCCTGCATTTGCATTACTTTATAGGTGTTCAAAATAAAATGTTCCGATAAGTGACAAGAGCTTACTAAGTGTATGTATAATTTTGCTGTTAAGCATTTACTTCTGACCATTTATATTTCCTTGGTGATTCTTTTTTCCTGAGACCATATGGCATGACATGGTACATGATATAATATTACCAGATGGCTAATAATAAATGCATTTATTATTTAAATGTGTGGTATTTACTACCTGTTCCTTCCATGTTGTTTCTGGAGCAAGGGTTTCTTAAAACTGTAATGCAGTTAGAATAGGATTATTTTCTGCTTTCAGGGTCTCTTAGCCAGTCCTGGCTGAGCTGTGTAATTATAGCAATGCGTGGGCTAGGGAATATCCCAAGATGGGATCTCCTTTATAATGAGGTCCACTGTATTAAAATACATCTTTGGGAACCCTGCCAAGCTAAGTTGCATCATACCTTTGAGAAGTGGTATTCTCACTAAGGTGTGACGGTGGACACAAAGTTTTAGCTGTTGTTATTAATACTTGTTTGAATATATGCAAAGATTTTGTTTGGAGGGGAAGCTAAAAAGTAGCTGTTTGTCTCCAGTATTTCTATGTTCCCTTTCTGAACCCTTTCCTTTTTCCTGACTTAATACTTTCCTTTAGGCATCCATTCACCCTTTTATTAAAAAAAAATCTTTGTATCAGTTGCTTTTATATGCTGGCAACCTATTGTAAGTCCACCAAAAGGAATGTTGGACTGGGTGCTTGAATTATGGAATGTCTTAAACATAATTGCAGATTTGACTTAATTGTGTGTGGAGGCCAGAAAAATTGTGGCAGTGCTACAGACTAGAGCTATCAGACTTGCCTTGTTTTTCTCTCCCCCGTTTACTGATGGGATGACTAGGTCTAATAGCAGCTGGAAGGCCATGTTCTGTGCGTGGCAGGAAAAACGTCAGTGTTGCCCTTGCTCTGCTTTGGTGTTTGGTTCTGGTGTTTACCTGCCAGTCACGCAGTGGGGCAACTGCTGCTGCTTCTTTTCCCCTTGGTCTCCAATCATAAAATTGCTTTCTCCCTCAGAGCTGCATGAGTGCATTTTGTTTCCTTGACAACTTAATAATTTAAGTGAGTACTTAGTGAACCTCTTGTCACAATCCCTTTCTTTGAAAAAATCTTATTTGCTTCTGTTCTTGGATTCCTATGTCAAATTCCTATTAAGATAAGCCTTTTTGTCAGCAGCTCTGACTAGATTTTGCCTTCCTCAGAGGTTAAATTGTTTGCAGTCCTTTATTCTTTCCCCTTGCCTAGTTCATATCTGTTGATTCTTCTGTAAAGCCCTAATTGTAAATTATTATAGAACTTCTGTGTTCAAAATAAGTGGGCCTTTTTGGGATCTTTTCTGGTTTTTGAGGTCATGCTGTGCTTTGTCTTAGTGTTAGAGATAACTTCATGTTAGTATAGCAAGGCATTCATTCTCATTGGTTTACATATTGCTTCTTTGAATATTACATGGATGCATTGACATGTTCTGGAAGGCAGTTTTTATTTTTTAGTGTTTACTAACCTAATTTACTATCATACTTAATGAGCCATGATAGTTAGGAGCTTATACCTAACTTTAAGGAGTTAATACCTAACCTTAAGCAGTTATTTCTTTATCCCCTCTACAGTTATTTTTGCTTTCTATGGTCTTTCAAAACCAAAACCAAAAATATTATTGTTAGTTCAAATACCAAGACTGTTGAGTGCCTAATGTCAAGAAATTGATACACAATAATTTTAACATTTCTTCCTGTACCCTGAGAGTGCCCTTATACAAAATGTAAAAATTGTTCTGAACTCAGTTAGCTTTATTTCTACTGGAAGCTCAGTAATATCAACTAAAACCTTATTTTCATTCTTACTATGCAGCTATAGTTACTGACAACCCTTTTGGGGAAAATGTACCATAAGATGATGGTTTTCTGTACTCCAGAGCTATACTAGCTAACCAGCAAGCCCCTGGGGTCCTGTTGTCTCTGCCTTCCAGCACTGGCAGGGGTTGGGAATGCAAACCAAAGTCCTCATGCTCGACAGCAAGAATTTTGCTTTTTGAATCATCTCCCCAGGTTACGTTAAGGAGTTCTTGGTAGTACAGCTTCTGATAGTGTATAAAGAGGATTTAATATCCATTTTAAAATATCCTATTTTTTTATGAATGCCAAATAGTTGTCTTTGTAACTTTTTCGATGGTGGTGGTGTTAAAAACACTATTGTACTGGGTGGTGGTGGTGTACACCTTCAATTCCAGCACTCAGTAGGCAGAGGCAGGCCAGTCTCTGTGAGTTTGAGGCCATCCTGGTCTACACAGCAAGTTCCAGGAGAGCCGGGGCTATAATAGTGACCCTGTTTCAAACAAAATAAGCAAAAGTACTATTTTAAGTAGTTCCAGATAAACTAATGAATTGTTGTTGACTTGTGTTTCTTACTGCAGGGTGGGGGTGAGGTGGAGGTGAACCTAGCTTGTGCGTGCCCTGTACTCAGTTAGTAGTGAAGTGTACCCACAGCCTCGTTCCCTCATCATAGTGCTCTACTTCCAGAGACCGGCAGAGAGGGGGCAGCTACAGTTCAAAGAATTCAGTCCTAATTCTAAAGCTGTGCATTTCTCTTAGTGTTTACATGATTGCCTGTATTTCATCCATAGATTCTTTCTACACATGGCTTCTCATGTTAGCAGAAATTTACACAACTGGAATAAGTTTCATTATATTAATATGTGAAAGCTTTTCGCTAGCATCTCCTGGTCCTTCCCCCACACCTCCTTCTGTTGAGCACGGAACTTCTGTTAGCCCAAACGTCTTAAGTGGCATAGAGGACTGGTAGGAAAATAAAATGGGGTGATGAATATGTAAAAAAACTGCCACAAAATCATAGTACTATTATTTTTTTCTCCTGATTTGCAAGACAAAAGGTAAGTATATTTAAGACTTTTCTTGCAGAAGTCTTTGTTGTATATTTGTTTTAAAAGAAATCCAGTGACAGACTTAACCTAGGTTCTAGCTGTGAAATTTTGACAGTCTGTATGATTGACCTAAACGGAACATTGAGTACATTCTGTTAATGTTGTCTAGAAATGACCTTTGAATCAAGAAGCATGAAGTAGCGCCTTGTTGACCTCCTGGACGAACCATTCAGGGAAAGATGGTTATGCGGTAGTTCGAGAAGCGTGCCATGGCTTTATGGGGAAGCTGATAGGCACGACTTTACTTTAGCGTTTTAAAACTATGGTCACTATGAGCTTTGCTGGCACCAACTACATTGCTGGCTTTTGCATTGAGTTATTTCATAGAATAATAGGTATTCATATACTCAGCAAATACTTGAGTGCCTATAACAGTTTATGTGCATAGCAATTTACGAGTTTAGGAACATATTTCAAACAAAAATCTACTGTTTTGTGGTTTGTGTTTTGATAAGAGAGGTACATGTTGGGAGCTGAGGGAGAACAAATAAACCCTAAGAAGACAGAAAGGAATTCGTAGGTTGGCGATGGTAACACACATCTTTGATAATCCTAGAAGCAAGGATCATGAATTCAAGACTCTCCTTGGCAACTTTAGGCAGTTTCAGATCAGCTGGCACTATACAAGACCTCCTGTCAAAAACAAAATGAAACAAAACAAAAACCCACTCGAAAAACTAATTATTTCTCAAAGAAGCTTTAGATCTGCTTTATGTGTGTGGGTGTTTTGTCTACATGTGTACATATGCACCATGTGTATGTCTGGTGCTGACTAGCATGGGTCAGGAGGCAGTGTTGGATGCTGTGGGGCTAGAATTAAGGGTGGTTCTGAGCCATTATGTGGGTTTTCTGCAAGAGCAACCAGAGTTCTTAATGAGCTCTTTAAAAAAATTTTTTGGATGGAGTCTTAGTATGTAATTAAGGCTATCTTAGAACAAGTGTTTTGTAACCCAAGCTGACCTTGAGTTTAAGATCATCCTGCCTCAGCCTCTTGGGTGCAGGGGCTCGTCACACCGTCATGTCTGGCTTCAAAAAGGAAATGATATAGTATGTTTGAAGATAATAAGTACTGTGGAAAATCTCAAGGAAAGCAGAGTAGGGTTGGGGGAGGTAGGCTGAAATTTAAAACAGGGAGAACAAGGTAGGCCTCCGTTTTAGAAGGTGGCTTTTGAACAGAGAATACAGAATGAGAATGCATTCCTTGTAGAGCTAACAAACTTCTGTGAGGAATGCACCTTGCTTGTTTAAGAAGTAGCAAGAGGCCAGAGTTGCTGGAGTAACTCAAAAGAATTGAAAGTCAGTAGGAGATGAAATTCCAGAGGGTTTGGGGCATGGCCAAAGGCCATTGTAAAGGACTTTAACATTTTAAAGGAAAAGAAAGCCCTGTTAAGGATTTCAGTAGCTAGAGCTGAATGACCTGATCTCACAGGCTTGTGTGTGTTTATGTGTTCATGCGTGTATGTACATGTGTATGTGTGTGTACATGCTCATGTATGCATGTGGAGGCTAGAGGTTGATGCCAGCTGTCTTCCTTAATTTCTGAGACAAGGTCTCTTAGTGAACTTGGAACGTACTCATTTGTTAGACTGTCTAGCTGGCAAGTTTCAGGGATCTTCCTGTCTGTGTCTGTTTTCCTAGGAGCCTGCCATCATGCCCGGCCTTTTACATAGATGCTGGCAATCGGAACTTGGGTTTTCATGCTTGCGTGGTATCTCCCCAGTCCTTCTCCCATCGTAATGGGAACACTTTGGCTATCGTGCAGAGAATAGGTTCTCAGGAGAGCCGTGGAGAAGTACTACAGTCATCAGAGTGGGAGCAGAGGAGCAGAGAAGGGGTCAGAGTTTTGGATGGTGTGAAGTCTCCCCCTGCCCCACCAGCAGGCCTTGTACTGGAGAGCCACATCCTAAGCCCTGGACTTGTTGACAACTGAGGGTGAAGTGCTGAAGATAGAGAGGAGACCCAGGTCAGCTTCATTGTAGGGATGGTAAGTTAGAGGCGGATAGCTAATGCTGTCTAGTATTTTGAATAAGTAATTGGATTTATGACTCTAGAGAATGAAATGAGGCCCTGGGGCAAAATACCATTTATGATAGCCATATTTTATTTTCCTTGTCAGACACAGAAAGGTAACATTTTTTCTTTGTAGTTAGGCAGGTGTGACTGTAGGGTTGAGTTCCAGCTAGTAGAATATGGACACAAATGATGTGTACCAGTGCTAGATCTGGCACATACAAATATTCTCCATTCTGTTTTGTATTTCTGGCTGGCTGGAACTGAAATGATAGCTGTGATACTTTCATTCTAATCCATGTTATAAATGATTGTTCATCACCCTAAGTTCCTGAAAGAATGTGGAATATAGAATACTAATAACCTGTTGAACTACCTACTACAATTCGAAAACTAAGAAGTAGATGGTATTGCACCTGAGTCCATATATCTTTTGGGTATTACAGAAGTTGTGACATAAACAGAGGACCATACTGTACTCTGGTACTATGCTTTTGAACCCTCCATCATTCAGAATTGTCAATAACCCCTTTTACCTTATAAATCACCCAGTCTTGAGTATTTTGTTATAGCACAAGATAGATTAAAAGATCAAAGAATTAATCTTACAAAGAGGACAAGAGAACTAGATTGTGACAAGTGAGGAAAATAGAATCGAGAAATTATTTTTAATTAATTTTCAGAGGTTTTTGAGAGAGGTTTTTGAGAGGATAGTTATATAGTTCAAATTGATCTCAGATTCTCTGTCTCCTTCCTTACCCTACTAGGTGTTGGAATTGTAGGCATATGTTCTCATACCAGCCTCAAGCAAAAAAAAAAAAAAAAGAAAGAAAAGAAAAGAAAAAAGAAAAAAATTTAAACAATTGATGAGATTCGTAGGGTCATATGACGCTAGAATTGGAACATTGGAGCAAAACACCTATGATTTCAGGAAAGAAGAATTGATGAAGCAGTGTTTCAGTAGAGGCAAGAGGAAAGCAGGTTTAGTGTGTAAGTAGGAAGGATGACTCTCAGTAAGATTCTTTATGATAAAGGAACGCTGCAGAGCTTGTGAAAGTAAATGCTGCTGTGCACTGAGTGTAGCAACTGAAATCTGTGCGTGGTCTGTTTTTGTTGTTTCCGTTTTTTCCTTCTAGTGTAGTAAAAAAAAAAGTGTCATCCCAGTGTGGGATTACAGTGTTTCAGGAGAGAATTGAGTGTGTTAAAATTCAGCACCATACAGGAGAGAATAGATGGAGGACAAGCAGTAAAATTGATGGGCATTGTTATCTTGTGAGAAGTGGGACAGCATTGTGTGTTTCCTAACTTTTGGTATCACATCTGCTCAGTTGAATGTAACTTGACAAGGCAGTTTAAACACTTGGTATGAGTCACTCTCATTTTGACTCAAATAATTATTGGGAACTAGAACATGAATTTATTACTGCATGAAGTATCTATAACTCTTCTGCCATGGATTTAAACTAAATGTCGAGAGATCTAAGTGATTTTTTTTCTTTTTAAGAAAATTCCTATGCCAGGTGGGGTGGTAAACACCTTTAATCTCAGCACTCCGGAGGCAGAGGCAAGTGGATTTCTTTGAGTTCCAGGCCAACTTGGTCTACAGAGTGAGTTCCAGGACAATTAGGACTACATAGAGAGACCATGTCTTTAAAAACAAGCAGCTGGGTGGTGGTTTCACATGCCTTTAATCCCAGCACTCTGGAGGAAGTGGCACCCTGTGTAACATGAGCTCTAATTGGCCTTAATAAAAACCTGGAGTCAGACATTGGGGGGGAAAGCGGAAAGATGAGAGAAGCAGAGCAGCCAGTCACTAGAGCTCTTACCTCTGTGAAATCCTCAGACTGAAAAGAGACAGAGAGTTCCTGTCTCCTCCCACCTATATTCCTCTGTCCACCCAGCCATCTACCTCCTGTCTGTCTGTACAGACCTCCAGACCTCTCTGGTTAGCTAGTGGCTAGCTCCGCCCTCTGATCTTCAGGCAAACTTTGTTAGGCAAGCTTTATTTGTTAGAGTACAAACAAGATATCACTGCGTTCCTCCTTTTTTGTCTAAAAATAAAAATAGTTATAACTAATATGAGAAAAACTACATATAATAAGTATTATAGCTATACATAATATATGCAGGCAATAAATACATCAACAATGAATGACTAGTCCACTAACAATTGACAAAATCAGAGAAAATACTCCATATCTGTCCTATCTTGGTGAGTCCAAAAGATTGTAGCCAATTCACTTTCTGTTCTGACTTGCATTACCAAAACTATCTTTTTATTTCTCAACCTTATACACTTTACATTTCTGTAGTGGATTTCTTTTCTGAATCTGGTAACAAGGAAAACTGTAACTATAAAGTCTTCAACTCCATCAGAGACCTGAGAAGGACATAGTATTACTTGAGTAAGCAGGAAGTACAAACAAGTGACTCCCAAAAATTGTGAGACAGAAACAGGTGACTGCCTGGACAGTCCCAAGGTTCCTCTGCCATGTTGGGGCATCCATCTTTGGTCTACAGGCCTAGCATATCTGACAGACTTTTTTTGTGAAGGAAGATTATTTTTTGAAGGACTGTCCTGCCTTTTCTTGGCAAGGTTGGGCCGTCACTCTCCTCTGTGTCCTGCTTATCCAATTTGGACAGCATACCTTTGGGTTACTTCCTGTTAGTAGTGGAGTTTGGTTATATAAAGAACAAGTAGGACATTTCATTATAATTTCCTTGACTCGTTGCCTAGTGATAGAAAAATCTTTCTTTCAAACCTCTGCTATTGACATGATGTTTTTAATGAAATTCTGAGCCTCCAGCACATTTCCTATCAACAGTTGATCAATTTCATCATCACCTTGCACTAGAGAGCCTGGAAGACCTGTATAGGATCAGATGTGTGTTTTATATATATGGGATGATTCCTATTTCTGATTATTTCTTGTAACTGAATAAATAATAAAGTCAGTTCTGGCTGGGTAGTAGTGGCGCACACCTTTAATCCCAGCACACAGGTGGCAGCAGCAGGCGGATCTCTGTGAGTTCCAGAGCAGGCTTCACAGCTACACAGAGAAACCCTATCTTGAAAACTAAAAACAAAACAAAAAACAATAATATAAAGTCAATTCTGTATCATCTGGTATAAATTTAGCAGCTTCAATATGCAAAACTCTTTCTTATTGTGAATCAGTAACTATGTTGAGAGGTTCAATAAAAATGCATTAGTGCAGGGCTGGAGAGATGGCTCAGTGGTTAAGAGCATCAGCTGCTCTTCCAGAGGTCCTGAGTTCAATTCCCAGCAACCACATGGTGGCTTATAACCATCTATAATAGGATCTGATACCCTCTTCTGGCATGCAGATACATAGAATAAATAAAACTTAAAAAAATTCATTAATGTCACAAGAATAACATATAATTCTAACTTTTGGACAGAATCATAAGGGCTTTGAGCCATTTTACTTACATTTTCTGATTGATAACCTGTCTTTCCTGATTTATTTGCATCAGTATAGAATGTATTGGCTCTAGATTATGGTGTTTCTCGTACAATATGAGGAAGGATCCGGTTAGTTCTCTTTATAAATTGAATTCTCTTGTTTTGGGGATATTTGTTGTTAATCTCTCCTAAAAGATTACTGCAAGCTTTTTTAGAGGGTTCACTTTCTCCCCATACTTTGTCAATTTCATCATTAGTAAAGGGTACTACAATTTCTGCAGCGTCTATTCCTGCTAATTGATAAGGTTTCAATTTTCCTTTTAGAATCAACTCAGAGAACTTTTCCACATAAATTTTTAATTTTTTTAAAGATTTATTTATTTATTTAATATATTCTGCCTGCATTTATGTCTGCAGGCCCAAAGAGGGCACCAGGTCTCATTATAGATGGTTGTGAGCCACCATGTGGTTGCTGGGAATTGAACTCAGGACCTTTGGAAGAACAGTCAGTGCTCTTAACCTCTGAGCCATCTCTCCAGCCCCAAATTTTTAATTTTTTACACTGTGTGTGTGGTAAAAAGATTCATTCTAAGATAATATCTCCCCTCTGCATTAATATTCCTGCAGGAGAATGCTTAAATGGTAGAATAACAAAAATGCAATTGAGCTTTGGATCCAGCTGATCTACGTGTGCATCCTGTAATCTCTTTCCCAGCAAAGCTAATTCTCAGCTTCAGATAATTCTCTTGGGCTCTTTAAGTCCTTGTCACTAATTACTCAGTTCATTTTCTTTTTTTTTTTACTCCAATAGTGGGCCTTAGATAGGAAATGTCTCCTAGCAATCTTTGAAAGTCATTAAGAGTTAGCAATCGATTCCTCCTGATTTGCGCCTTTTGGGGTCTAATTTTCTATAGACTATTTTATATCAATCTTCAGATGTTCTTTCTAAAGAATCTACATTTCAGTCAACAAGAAAAATATCATCCATATAATGGTAAACAATAGGTTGAGGAAATTGCTTAAGTATTATTTCCAGTAGCTGACTTACAAAATATTAGTACAGGGTGAGGCTATTTAACATTCCTTGTGGAGAACCTTCCATTGATACCTCTTAACAGGCTGAGAATTATTGTAAGTAGGCACCATGAAGACAAATTTTTCTGTCTTTTTCTTGTAAAGGTATAGTGAATAAACAGTTTTTTAAAATCAGTAACCAGAAGAGGCCATCCTTTAGGTAATAGAGAAGACAAAGGAATTCCAGACTGTAGAGAACTCATTGGCCAGATCACATTATCAACAGCTCATAGATCTGTTACCATTCTCCATTTTCCAGATTTATTTTTAATAACAAATTCAGAAGAATTCCAGGGGCTGGTTGATTCTTCAGTATGCTGAGCATTTAGCTGTTCCTGTAACTGCAGTTTCTGTGTTGTTAAAATCTATTGCTTAACCTATACAGGTTTGTCTGTCAAACATTTTAAAGGTAGGGCTGTTGGTTCCTTTGAAAGATCAGAGGCTGTTGTGCCCTGTTCTTGTACAACCTGTTCTTTATAATACCTTCTAATATTTTCCCCGGAAATGTATGTTAATTTATAGTTTGTTTCTGTGATTAGAGGAATGTTAATCTGAGCATTCCATTGTTGTAACAAATCACGTCTGCATAAGTTCATTGCTGTGTTAGCCACATATGTATTTAATTTTCTCTCTGTCCTTCTGGCCCTATGCATTGGACCTGTCTCGTGCTCTGTTTTTTCCTGAGATAAAGTTCCAAACCCTAAAGGCTGAACATTTACTTCCTGAAGATGCCAATTTGGATGCCAGATTCTGGTGTAGTTATTGTGACATCTGCACTTGTATGTACAAGGCCTTCAATGACGTCATTTATTCATATTTTAATTTTGGTCTTTATTTATAGAAGTTTGCAAAAATATTTGCTTTATGGTTTCTCCTGAATTTCTTATTCGCTTTTCTATCAACCAGAACAGTATGGTTTCTTATAATAGACATTTGGTTCTTTAATTGCTCTGGGAAGGGGTTTTGTCCACGGTTACAGGAAATGACTGAACCAAATTTGCCATGGGGGCCTGTAAGAGACCCCTCTAGGAATTTCCTGATGCCAAAGGGTTACCTTTACTGTCCTTTATTGACCTACATTCATTTGTCCAGTGTTTGCCTTTGCCACACTTTCTGTATAAACCAGAATGGAGGGGCATTCTGTTTGAATGATGCTTAGAAAAAACATTGTTTCTAGGAACACCCTGCCTCCAGTCCCTTTTTAAGTGACCTTGTTTGTCACAATTGAAACACTTGACATTTTGATTTTTATTGAAACCTCTGGAAATCACCTATCCATGCAATATCATGGCCATGAGATTCAATATTGATTGTATCTCAGATCCATTCCTCCAAGAGTGCTGACCGTGCCTTTAACAGCCCAATTACCCTTTTGCATTGTGCATTAGCATTTTCAAAATTTGTCTAGCTTCTGCATTTGGTATCAGTCTATTTACTGTTGAAGTCAATCTTTGTAAGAACTCTGAAAGTGTCCTTTTGGGCCCTGTATAACTTCAGTAAATGAGTCAGTTTTTCTTTCCTACTTGTCCAGTTCTGTCCCAAGCACTCAAAGCTGCTGTGTGTCGTAAATCCAGGGCATGGACATCACATAGAGATTGACTTTGTACATCAGCACAGTCTCTCTCTCCAAGAAGTTGATCTTGGGAGATTTCCATACCTTTAGGCTCTCTTTGTTGTTCAGTGGTCTTAGCCTCATTTTTCCACTAGGTCCACCATTGTAACTGAGGACCAGGCTCCAAAACTGTTGTAACCAAGTGTCTCCAGTCTTTAGGGATCATTCTAATAAAGTTGACCAAGAGTTTAACATCTGCTTCACATAAGTGAATGCATGGCATATGAGACCCTCGAGTCCTTGAATCTCCTTAAATTTAACATTTCCACAGGAGTCCATTTACCCTTTGCACAGCCTTTGGGCTGTCTGTCATTTGGCAGTTGTAGGAATCCTGTAAGGTGACTGCATAAATTACAGTTGGTTGTTTGAAAACCTTAGGCTGTTCCTCTCTAACCTTATAATGCAACATTGAAATTGGTTCTCCATTAAATTCCTCTGTCTGGGTCTGAATATCTCTATGATCTGTTTTATTAAATTTTTCTAAAACTTGTATCTTAGCACTCATATTAACCAAGTTTTTTTAGTGACAAAACAAAAATGATAAAACTGATGTTTATAATTGACGTTACATAAGTGCCATCTAGATTAGTTGTCCTTTAATTTTTCCATTTTCAGACCATCCATCATATTATCATACAGAGACATAAATCCCTCCATTGTAATAGTGTTTCTCATTTTTTTTTTTTTTTTGGTTTTACGAGACAGGGTTTCTTTGTTTTGGAGGCTGTCGGTCCAGCCTGGCCTCGAACTCACAGAGATCCGCCTGCCTCTGCCTCCCGAGTGCTGGGATTAAAGGCGTGCGCCACCAACGCCCGGCGTGTTTCTCATTTTTTTAGTGTGAGGAAAAAACTTTTTTAAAGCTAATTGCCCCCTTTAAAAATTCCCAATTGTCTCACCAAATTTGCTGACGAAGATTGTGGGAGTTGAGGCTGCATAGAACATCTGATCAGAGAACACATGTTGAACAGCCTGGCTGAGGACAGATGGAGCGGATTGCATGAGAGAGAGAGAGAGAGAGAGAGAGAGGGAGAGGGAGAGGGAGAGAGGGAGAGAGGAGAGAGAGAGAGACAGACAGACAGAGACAGAGAGAGAGCTCACAGGCTGTCTGAAAAATGCACAAGGGATTGGGATTATGTGGAAGAAGCTTGTGTGGTGGGAGCTACCTAAATACCTAAAGGCAGAACCAGCTGATGTAGGTCAGGTAGTCAGGTAGCATTTGGAGCCCAGGTGCCTCTGGAGATTGGGGCCTGTGGAGTTTGTTGCAGAGAGACTGCAACAACAACAATCTCACTTGCTTAGTGGCTGGGGAAAAAGAGAGCAGAATGTAACCAGCTGGGAGGTGACTCCTCGTGCAGCTCCAGTCTATGCCGATGGCTGCAAAGCCACAGGCAAGTGGCTTTTTCATGAATTCACGCCTTAAAGTTGGGCAGCAATCAGTAGAACATGAGACACTTAATCTCAGGGTCGTGGGTTTGAGCCCCGTGTTGGGCAACAGTATGTAACATGAGTTCTAATTAGTCTTAGTAATAAAAACCTGGAGTCAGATATTAGGGGATTAAAGCTGAAAGATGAGAGAAGCAGAGCAGCCAGCTACTAGAGCTCTTACCTCTGTGAAATCCTCAGACTGAAAAGAGAGCCAGTTCTGGTCTCTTCCTGTCTATATTCCTCTCTGTATTCCTCTCTCCAGTAGCCATCTTACTTCCTGTCTGTCTGTACAGATCTCTCTGGTTAGCTAGTGGCTAGCTCCGTCCTCTGATCTTCAGACAAGCTTTATTTGTTAGAGTATAAACAAAACATCACCACAACCTTTATTTTGTTTTTGTAAAATGGCATCTCTTATTGTTGTAGTTTGATTTTTGCACTGTACAGTAAAATAGTTCCCACTTAGTACATTTTTAACATTTCAAATTTTACTTGTTTTTATTTATACTTTTCTTATTGCCTGAAATCCAAATCCCTCCCCACCTTTTGCCCTTCAAACCTCCTATGCTTCACTGACCTACCATTTGTTGTGGGAAGTATCCTTAATCCCACCCCCTTGTTTATTCCTGGTTTTACGAGACAGGTTTTCTCTGTAACTTTGGAGACTGTCCTGGAACTCGCTCTGTAGACCAGGCTGGCCTCAAACTCACAGAGATCCACCTGTGTCTGCCTCCTGAGTGCTGGGATTAAAGGTGTGCGCCACGAACGCCCAGCTGATCCCTTTCTTTCTAAGGCCCAATTAGGTGCGTTTGTTTTGTGCTAGCTAGCATCCTGTATCATTTTACTCCCAGTATTGCTGCTATGGGTTTCCTGTAGTCCAGCACTGTCATTCACAGTCAGAGTTTATGATGCTGGAAGTGTCCTGTGTTCATTCAGTTTGCATGGCAGCAGTGTGACACTACATCCATTTAATCTTCAGATTAAACTGTCTGTGTAACCAATAACTGTTCAGTCAGTGCTGCACTATTTCATTTCAGTTTTATTTTTTAAACTCTGTGTGTGTGTGTGTGTGTGTGTGTGTGTGTGTGTGTGTGTGTGTGTGTGTGTGTGTGTGTGGTCTGTGTGTATGCCACAGTGTGGCTGAAGAGGTCAGATGACAACTTTATGAAGTTTATTCTTATATCTTCATGTGGATCCCAGAGCAGGGGTTTAACTCAGCTAGCCTTGTACACCAAATATTTAACTGCTGAGTGATCTCAGTGCTTTTAATTCAAATAGTTACCACTCATCTGGGATGTGGTAGTTTTTTTTTTCTCCAAAGTTCTGTCTTTAACCATAATTTTCCAGTTTGTTTTAAGAATTATCTGGAGCTACCCAGCACTAAGGTTTTTCTCCTGTAATTGTTGGGGCTTTTGTTCTTTTAGGGCTGAAAACTTGGTATTGTAAGGAGTCCAGTAAGTGTTCTTTTCCATTCTAAGCCTGTAATCTTAGCAACATAAGAATTAGGCAGGGGAATTTTAAGTTTCCTATTAGTCAAGGCTGTATACAGAGTAAGTTCCAAATCCATACTGGGTTATCCAATAATTCCCTATCTCAAAGCACAAAAAAGTTATTGAGTTAGTAGAATAGCTTAGTCGTTTGAGGACTTGAGGACCTGAATTTGATCCCTAGAACCCAATTTAAACATATACATGCATGCCTCCCACCCCACACCTTTCAGAGGACCCAAGTTCACTTACCAGCAGTCCAAGCAGATTACAACCACTAGCTTCATGGGATTTGATACACTTTTCTCAATTTCAAGGGTATCTTCATTCATGTGCATACACACTCAGACATATATACATTTTTTTTTTCGAGACAGGGTTTCTCTATGGCTTTGGAGGTTGTCCTGGAACTCGCTCTGTAGACCAGGCTGGCCTCAAATTTACAGAGATCCTCCTGCCTCTGCCTCCCAAGTACTGGGATTAAAGGCATGAGCCACCAACGCCCAACATCATATATACATAATTAAAAACAAAATCTTCAGTCCCAATGCACGCCTTTAATGGGCTGTGTTTGGTTAGTTGTTTCAGACCTGGCCTCATGTAGCCCAAGCTGTTCTCTAACTTGCTATGCAGCTATATAACTTATATGCAAACATGTGCTATCACTTGGTAGGTGTGTTATTTTAAAAGAAAAGAGAAACAGATGGAAATGCTTGAAGATCTGAAAAGATAGCAAGGAACTACTTAACCAAATTCTAGGAAAATGTAAGAACCCCCCAAAGTAAGTAGATGGAGCAACTTTTGTCTTCAGGACAGTGTGCTGATTAGTTTTTGTCAACTTGACACACGCAAGGATCATCTGAGAAAAAGGAACCTCAACTGAGAAGATGCTCCCTTCAGATTGGCTCACAGGGTAAACTGCAGGACATTTTCTTTAATGTTTGATGGGGAGACTCAGCCCACTAAGGGTGGTACAGCCCCTACCAGATGTCCTGGAGTATATAAGCCAGGACAAGCCAGAGGAACAAGCCAGTAAGCAGCGTTTCTCTGTGTCAGCACTTTAGTTCCTGCCTTGAGTTCTTACCTCGGCTTCCCCAGATGATGGACTATAATGTGTAAGCAAAACAAATCCTTTCCTCTCCACGTTGCTGTTGCAGTAGAAACCAAACTTGCATATGCACTATGCATATTTTAGCTTTGGGGTCAGTGGACTTCATTGAAGAATGCAAAAGTCAACACCTGAGGTTCATATTATGTGGAAATCAAAAGCAGTTTCTTTTAGATAGGACACTAAGGATTCCATCGTTAGGTTGTCTTTGAAGCAGTAAGTCCCACATCTCAGAAAGGGAGACTATAGGGATGATTGACTGGAACAGAGGAAGAAAAAGGAAAGCTTAAAAGACAAATCAAATTTGTGACCTCAGTTTTTTTCCTTCATACTGACTTTTAGATCAGTTTTTGTTGTTTTATTTTAGTTTTGTGTGTATATTAAAGGCACGCACCACCGTGCCCAGCTGTCCCTCACATCAGTTTTAAAAAGAAATACCTAGTAACTAAGCATGAATTCAAATGCCAGGGAATAAGAATGAATACCTCAAACAGATCCATACTAATCTAAGTATGGCAATTGCCACATAAATGTAAAACAATTGCAGATTTATTTTAAAAATGAAGATAAACAGGGAAGAAGAGACTATAAAATGACTTACTAGATTTAGAAAAATAGAAATTCTGGAAATGAAAACTACTGCATATATAAAATACATAAAAATTAACTGGGCGATGGTGGTCACAACTTTAATCCCAGTAGTCATGGAGGCAGAAGCAGGTGGATCCCTCTGAGTTTGAGCCCCGCCTAGTCTACAGAGCTGAGTTCTAGAATAGCCAGGGCTACACAGAGAAACCCTGTCTCATAGAAAAAAACAAAACAAAAACCATGCTGTCTCAGGAAAAACAAAACAAAAAACAAAACCAACGAAACAAACAAAAACATAAAAAGCTTAACAGATTATTCTTAGTTGAAGAAAGACTTTGTTGCCTAGGAGGTAAAGTTGAAATATATCAGATACAACCTACAGTCAAAAAGATTGAAAATATTGAAGAGAACATGGGAGACAAGAAGAGGAAGGGCTTGTACATATTTAATCAGTGCTCTGGAGTAAAATATTGTAAAGTTAATATTTGAAGAGAAGTTTGTAAATGAAATTTTCCTAGATACAATTTCTTATTACATCAGACAGATTTAAGAAGCACACTGAGAGCCGGGCGGTGGTGGCGCTCACCTTTAATCCCAGCACTCGGGAGGCAGAGTCAGGCCAATCTCTGTTAGTTCGAGGCCAGTCTGGTCTACAGAGCGAGTGTCAGTACAGCCTCCAAAGCTACATAGAGAAACCCTGTCTCGAAAAAACCAAAAAAAAAAAAAAAAAAAAAGTACACTGAATTTTTAACACTGTAAGAAAAACCAGGTCCATACCTAGCCAGATCATAGATAGTAATGGAAAAGAAAGTTGTCCTTAAGAGAAGCAGCCCTGGCACTTTCCACCAGCCTGAAAGTGGAAGAAAAGAACGGATTCTTCACTTGTCCTCTAACTTACACACGCATGCCACGGCAGCTCGTGTCTCCTTCACACACAATAAGTAAACATCACAGCAAAAAATTATTTACTTATTTATTTATTTTGGGTTTTTCAAAACAGGCTTTCTCTGTAGCTCTGGCTGCCCTGGATCTCACCCTGTATGTAGATCAGGCTGCCTTCGAACTCACAGAGATCCACCTGCCTCTTCGTCCACAGCACTGGGACTAAAAATCATGTGCCAACACCACTTGGCAAAAAAAATTTAAAAAGAAACACCTATGGACAAGCAATTGCCAGTTTAGAATTGGCACACTCTAGAGGCTCAAATAAAAATGTCGTTCAGCAAAATTTCAGCCTTTTGGAAAGGAATTATGAGTACACAGTTAAAATCCAGGGTGCTAGGTGGGGAAGAAGGGTGGCTGAGACAAACGGGACTCCTTAAAGTGCCAGCAACCCTGATGGAGCTGCACAGAGGAATCCCTGTCCTAAGGCCTTCGCTTGCCAGAGGGATACCACGTTACCAGTGTGACTACTTACAGTCAAAGTTGCACTGTACACTGAGGAGCTTGTCCTTTTGTAGAATAAGAAAAATGTTACATTAAAAAAACAAACAAAACATAAGCATTGGCAAGGTGGGGATGGAGAGGGGACTCAAAAGGTTAAAGTGCCCTGCTCCGAGGCCATGAGTTCAATTTATAGCAACCACATGGTGGCTCACAACCACCTATAGTGAGATCTGCTGCCCTCTTCTGGTGTGAAGGCGTACATGCAGGCAGACCACTGTACATAATAAATACATATTAAAAAAAGAAAGTGGAAAGGTGTCGAAGCACTTATCTGGCATAGGTGAGGTCCTGGGTTCAGCCCTGGCATCAGAAAAGATGGGGGAGCAAAGAGATGGTTCTAGGAGATGAAGATCAGAAGAGCCTAGAGGAGAGGTATAGAGAGTCTGCTAAATGGAAGACCAGAAGTGAAACTAGTCTCAGGTTTTCCCATAGCATCAGTCTCAAGTGAAATATCTTTAATAGTAGGACAGTTTCCTTACTGTTGACAAAGATACCTCCAGATGTGGACACAGATGTGCTCTCTTTACGCGTCAAGTGCTGACATCCTAATGTAGTCTTGTGGATACCACAGCAGTCTTCTCTGATCTCACATTTCTGTCCTCATCATGTAACAGGTTAGGCACACATGCACATCTTTAGATACTCTTTGACACTGCTTGCTTGTAGTTTGCCTTCATATGCATATGTACTCAGGTCACCCCAACTAAAAATACTTCTGCTTGATTTTGCTCCCGCCTTTTTGTTTTGTTTTAAACCCTGAGAATGGAACTGAAGATGCCCCGCATGCGGGCCAGAGCCTCTGGTGCTGCTTCTTATTTCCCTCTCTGATTACTTTCTACCTGCACTTACCAAGCCTTACTTCTTGACAGTCTCTTCATTTCTAACCACTTTGTTCTCCTAACCATCAGGCTACCTGTGCAGTGTGGTGTCAGCCTGCATTTTCATCTGAGTGTTTCACTGACATCACAAAGTCACAAGTCAGTCCTAAACCGGATTAGTTATCTTTGCTTTTAAATTGAATTTCCTTTGTCCTGGCGAACTCTTTGCTTACTAGGATTTATGCTGGCTCCTTCCACAGTAGTGTCTCTGTTTTGTGTTCCTGATTTCCCTATATAGTAAGCACCCAAATCCTTTTGACTTACCATCTGCCATGATGTTCCTATTTTATTCCTCTAGATTACTCTTGGTTAAGCCCTGATTATTTCTCTCTAGCACCCTTTTATTTTTGTCCTGCTCTTAGCTTACTTCTGTTTTTGATTCATTATGTCTACTTTCTGGTCATTCTGGAGCTATTAAAGCTTAAGATAATTAGTAACATAGTAACACCCTGTTGTTACAAATTAAATAAAATTTATTCCCCTCTACTCCCAAAACCTTCTTGATCTAATAATCATAGTTCTGTCTCTTTTTGTTCTTCCTGTGTGTTATTCTGGGACAAACCTATAATAGCTTTAGGGTTCTGAACATCCTAAGCTCTCCTGTGACATATATTTTGTCAATTTTGAGTTTCCTGAAAGGCTGAAATCTTTCCTTTTTCTCCTGTCTGTGTAGTCTGTTCTTCTCTGTTCATGAAGCTTGCCCATTCCTTTTGGATGTGCTGGTAGAGTAGAAAGAATTGTTTGTGATTGCACATAGTTGAATTTATGTGAGCATTTTAACATGTAACATGTTGATATTGCTTCTTTAGAGGTTTGCATTCTTACTGGTATTATGAGATTGTGACTACCTATAGTTAGTAAGGGCTGTCAATACACTGCTCATACCAAGAACACAATGTACACTATTTTTAGACTTTTATAAAGTATTGTATCAAAAGAATGGGTGATCTATGCCTAAGTACTTAGCCTAGTGTACTCATCCACAGTGGGTACTCTATAAATGGCATTTCTTTTGTACTGTATATAATTATTGGTTACATGTGTTCATTCCTCTAAAGGACAAAAATTACATATTGAGACCCTTATACTGGGTTATATACTAGATTCTGAATTATACCAGTGAATGGTAATCTTTATTCTCATTTTAGTGATAGAAGTAGATAAGTAAACCAAGAATTATGAACAGGTGTACTCAGATGAAAGTGTACCCTAGATACAGGAGAATTAGAGCATGAGTGCATAATACAGTTGTGTAAGGGCATGGAAGATAGAAATATTTCTTAGGAAAAGACATAGTCTTACTTATCTATTTGTTACATTTCTAAAGCCTATTTTAAATCATTGTAGACATACAGAAAGCTGCAGAAATAATAGTACACAGATTCCTGTGTACCCTTTCATTACCTCCTGAAACAATGACATCCATGTGTTTTATAATACAAACCCAGGGAATTGATAATTGTACAATATAGCCAATTAGGTTATCGACCTCTTCAGGTTTCACTGTTTTCTGTGTTGCTTTCATATCACTGCAACAAAATACCTGACAGAACAAATTAATGGAAGGAAGCTTTCTCAGTTGCAGCCCATGCGAGGACGGGAAGCCATGGTGGAATACAGTGTGGCAGTGGGAGCTGGTAGCAACCGCTAGCTCACATGTGTCGGGACGCAGAGAGCGCGTGTAGGCTGCTGTGACCTTCAGAGGCACTCGCACTGACCCACTTCTGCCATCAGACGCTACTTCCTGAAGGCTCAACAAGTGACTTGAGCCTACAGGGACTTTTCAGAATAAAGTCAGAGCAGACATCTTCTTTTTTTAATTTTATTTTTTTGGTTTTACGAGACAGGGTTTCTCTGTATTGTTTTGGAGGCTATCGGTCCAGCCCGGCCTCGAATTCACAGAGATCCGCCTGCCTCTGTCTCCCGAGTGCTGGGATTAAAGGCGTGTGCCACCACCGCCCGGCCAGAGCAGACATCTTACATAAGTGTAGTGCAATATTAAAATACAAAGTAACAGCTGATAAGACTATAGATCTTGTCAGTTCTCACTTTTTACATGCACATAAGTGCTGTGCGCATGTTTCTTTTTTTAATTTATTTGTTTGGGGCAGGGCGCTTGTGCCACAGTACCCACGGGAGTGTGGGAAGCCAGGGGACTACATGAGGGAATTGCTTCTCTCCTTCCACCATGCAGCTCCCAAGAATCAGACTCAAGGGTTCAGGCTTAGCAGCAAATGCCTTTACCCATCCTGATGAAGAGACTCCTCATGCTCTTTTCTTAGGGCTGCGCCTTCTTCCACCATCTTCCTTCTGCCTCTGACACCACTAATCTAAGGGAGACTCAGAAAGGGACTTAAGTGTTTAAGGTGTGCTTATATGGTCTTTGTAAGGAAGAGTAGTAAGATAATGTTTAGAGAATAGTATTGTTGGCACCAGAGTCCTACAGTATGTAGGACATACTAAAAAGTTGTGTATTTCAGAACACCAGTAGTGCTGAGGAACTCTGGGCCACTCATAGCTGACAAGAAACTGGCTTAGGTATAATTACTATCCAGGTCAGGCATGGTGGAGTGCACCTGGGAAGGGGAGGCAGGCAGAGCTGGAGCCCAGCCTGAGCTGTCTCAAAAGACAAGACAGAGAGAGAGAGAAACCATTATTGTATGTGCTTCTGTTTACATGTGGTCCCTGCATAAGACCGCTGTTAATCACTGCCTAGCATCCACCCAACTTTAAAGCAGGGGAGTGGTCAGGTGTGCTTTAGGTTTCTTTCTGCCTGGATGAAGGATAGCATGGAATGGAACTGTCTAAAGAGATGGGGAAATGATACCTTTGTAAGAAGTTTAGAAAGAGAAATGACATTAAGCAGTGACCAGGAAGCGATTGTCTCAATTACAAAAGAGATCTAGATTTGGGATAAAGAGTGCTTGAGACATGGCCCAGTGCTGTAAAGTGCTGGTTGCTCTTTGCAGCTCCCAGCAACCGCATCGCGTAGATGGCTTATATGGCCTGTACTTCCAGCTCTTGGACTTCTGCTACCATAGCGCTGGTACACGTCTCCATACATACATGAAGACACACATAACAAATAAAAATAGTGAAGTCCTTAAAAATGTAGTTGCATGGCTGTTTTTCCTGCTTGTATGTGTGTAACACTTGTTTGCTTGGTGTCCAAAGAAGGCAGAAAAGGAGGTTGGATCCCTGGAATTGGAATTACAGGTGATTGTTAGCTGTCATGTAGATGCTGGACTCAAACCTGCATTTTTTGAAAGAGCAGCTGATTCTCTTAACTGCTGAGCAAACTCTCAAAATAATTTTTAAAAAATTTAAGAGTTTTGGGAGCCAGACATGGTGGCACATGCCTTTAATCCCAGCACTCAGAGACAGAGACAGGTGGATCCAATGAGTTTGAGGCCAGCCTGGTCTACACAGCAAGCTCCAGGGCAACCAAGGCAACTAGTAAGACCTTGTCTCAAAAAAACAAAGACCGGCTTCTCTCCCAGAGGTCCCAGCACATCAGAGCAGCTCACAACTGTCTCTAACTCCAGTTCCAGGAGCTGCTACACCCTCACACAGACATACATGCAGGCTAAACATCAATGCACATAAAACAAAAATAAGTTTAAAAAACAACAAAAGACAGAAAATAAGAACAATAACAAAAAGGGGGGTGGAAAGTTGAATCTAGTTATTTGAGCTATATTTGGTTTTTTGACATTTTAAATTTTATGAATTTTGCCGGGCTGTGGGGGTGCATGCCTTTAATCCCAGCACTCGGGAGGCAGAGGCAGGCAGACCTCTGTGAATTTGAGGCCAGCCTGGTCTACAGAGCGAGTTCCTAGACAGCCTCCAAAACAATACAGAGAAACTCTGTCTCAAAAAAAAATTATGAAATTTGGCTGTTTTCAGTAATATAGCACATATTGTTTTTATATTAATTTGCATTGCTGGAAAAATAAAGAATATTTAATAAATGTCCAAAATATTTTGATCTAGGAAACTTTGGGAATTGCATTGAATCTAAAGATTGCTTTTGGTAGACTGACCACATTTACAGTATTAATCCTACCAATCCATGAGCATGGGAGATCTTTCTGTCTTCTGATTGCTTCAATTTCCTTCTTCAGTGTCAAGTTTTATTATACAAATCTTTCACTTCTTTGAATTTCCTTATTGTCTGTTGTATTAATTTGTTATTAATTTGGATCTGTTCTCTCTCTCTCTCTCTCTCTCTCTCTCTCTCTCTCTCTCTCTCTCTCTCTCTCTCTCTCTCTCTCTCTCTCCCCCCCTCTATTTGCTAATTTGGCTAGAGGGTGAGTGCTCTGATTGGGCAAAAACTATATCCCAGAGCGCTGTATTCCCATCACTAAGGAAATTAAAAAGTTAATTTTGGATGCTGATTAAATGACTGTGTACTACAAAAAGCTTGTCCTTTCAATTTTACTTTTCCTTTCATTATACAAATTTGTATAGATATTAACACTTCATTAATACTTCTCTGAGCTATTAAGAGGATTTTTTTCCCAGAAATTCCCAACCTACCATGATAAATGTTGCACTGTCTCAGCAAGTTCTTATTAACTAAGCCTTTGCTTGAAGTTGGGGAAGGGAGATTAAGTCAGAGTTTCACTGTGAAATTGCCCAAGTGTATGTATCAGCTGTTTGCTTCAGTTAGCGTTAACTCCAGCTACTGAACACCTGCCAAGTCTGGAGGAGATAAGTGGTCATCAAGCCCTGGTATTTTCCTTTGAGTTGACGTTTGGCTACATTTTAACTTCTTTACATTGTTATTGACCTAATTATGCTTTCCATCTTTGCTGAGATGACTTTGGCAATTTCATTCATTCATTCATTCATTCTGCATGCCTGCAAACCAGACGAGGGCATCAGATCTCATTATAGACAGGTGTGAGCTGCCACGTGGGTGCTGGGATTTGAACCCGGGTCCTCTGGAAGAGCAGCCAGTGCTCTTAACCACTGAGCCATCCCTCCAGTCCGGCAAGTTAACATTTTTATAAAACTGTCTGTGAGGTGTATTTGAATTTGTTGTGTTAAAATATGTTCCCTGCCTGAAGATTACTCTTTAGCTAGGCTGCAGTTATTATACCTGGACTGCATTTTAATGGTTATTGAAACTTTCTTTCTTGCTTGTTTTTGTTTTTTCCAGACAGGGTTTCTCTGTGTAGCATTGGCTGTCCTGGATCTTGCTTTGTAGACCAGGCTGGCCTTGAACTCAGAGCTCTACCTACCTCTTCCTCCTGAGTACTGGGAATTAATTAAAGGCACGTGCCACCACCTCCTGTCTCATGATCAGTTTTTAAAATATCGGTCCTTAGCTTTTTCTCTGCTACATGTTATCTGTCTTTTGCTCCCCCATCTTGATATTAAGATGAAAACTTTGTAACAAAACCATTTTAAAGTATCAGTTCAGTAGTATTTAACACAGTGACAGTGTTGTGCGCAAGCACATCCTTCTCATTCCAGATATCTTCATTATTCTAAAATAAAAAGCTTCAACCTATTAAAGTTACTTTGCTCTCCTCTGCTCCTCATCTTTAACAACCACCAATTTGCTTTCTGTTAAGTTCATATCTACGAAACTGTATGCTTGTATTTGTTCTCCTCTTAATTTTAATGACAGTAGTAACAGCAATGAAAAACATTCTCATTGTGGTTTTGGTTTGCATTCTAGAATGATGTGTTTGTTGACCATTTTGTTTATCTTCTGAGAAAATTCTATTAAAAAATCTCCTTGTTTAACTGGGTTGTATTTTTGTTGTTCAGTTGTGAGAGTAATTTATATATTCTGGTTTATGTGGCACATTTTCAAGTTTCTTCAGGGAGATTTGAGACCATTTTTCACTTGTCTTAATCAGGGTTTTGATTGCCATGAAGAGATACCATGACTTTGGCAACTTTTTCCCCCATTAAGATCTATTTATTTATTTATTTATTTATTTATTAATTCATTAGTTTATTTATTTTACATTTTTTATTAATTTATGTTTTACATTCCAATCCCAGTTTCTCCTCCCTCCTCTCCTCCCCCCCTTCCATCTGCTCCTTGGAGAGGGTAAGACCTCCCCTAGGAAGTCTAAATCTCTCCCATCATTTCATTGAGTCAGAACCAAGGCACCTTCCTACCATACATCGTTGTGTCTAGGCTGAGCAAGCTATCTCTCCATATAGAATGGACTCCACTAAGTCAGTTTGTACATTAGAGTTAGATCTTGGACCCACTGCCAGTGGCCTCATGTTTTGTCCCAGCCACAATATTATCACCTATATTATTAAGGGAGTCTAGTTTGGTCTTAGCCAGGTTCCCCATTTGTCAGACCAGAGTCAGTGATATCTCACTAGCTTAAGTCAGCTGAGAAATTGCCATACTGATTTCCACAGTGACTGTACAAGTTTGCACTCCCACCAGCAATGGAGGAGTGTTTTCCTTACCCGACATCCTCTCCAGCATAAGCTGTCATAGGTGTTTTTGATCTTAGCCATTCTGATCGGTGTGATGGAATCTCAGGATGGTTTTGATTTGCATTTCCCTGATGACCAAGGATGTTGAGCATTTCCTTAAGTGTCTTTCCACCATTTGAGGTTGTTCTATTGAGAATTCTCTGTTTAGATCCGTAAGCCCATTTTTTAATTGTGGTGGCTTGCTTACAATTCAGAGGGTTAGTCCGTTATCAGAAAGGAAGCAGAGCAGCATGCAGGCTGTTGGAGTGCTAGAGAAGGAGCTGAGCATTCTTACATCTTGTCCCACAGGCAACAGGAAGTAACTTGAGACACTGGGCATGACCTGAGCATATATGAGACCTCAAAGCCTGCCTCCACAGTGACCTTCCTCCAACAAGATCATACCTATGCTAACAAAACCACAACTCCTAATAGTGCTACTCCCTTTGGGGGCCATCTTCTTTCAAACCATCACACCCCTCCAATATGATTTTATAAATTTAATGGCTTAAAGATCATTGTAAGAGCTTTCTGTCTGCTTGCAGTCTTCAAACTCTGTTCTTTCAGCCACATGATTTTTGTTTTTTAATTCTTGTGCTCTTTCTAGAACAGTAGTTCTCGACCTTTTGGAGGTCAAGTATCAGAATCTTGCATATTAGATACTTACATTAGGATTCATAACAGTAGCAAAATTATAGTTATGAAGTAACAACAAAATAATATGGCTGGGGGGGACTGGTTACCACAACATGAGGAACTGTATTAAAGGGTCTCAGCATTAAGAAGGTTGAAAACCACTGCTCTAGAGGTTAATGAAGGTTAAAATTAATCTGTGTTGGTGGTTGAGCATGCTTGATTGATACCTTTAATACCAGTGATTTAGAAACAGGAGCGTGAAGATCATGAGTTTTGGGCCAATCTGCGCTACATAGTAAATTCTAGGCCAGTATGGGCTATATAGAGTAAGATGCTATCTCCCTCACCTCCCAACATTGGCATTGAAGACTGTTGTGGGTGTTTGAATGAGCTTATTTCTTGTGGGAGAAGTAGATGTTGATTCTGTGGTTTTGGAGTAAGAGATCTAAGCAGTCTGCATTTTAGGGAATGTACGAGACCCCTCTGAATCTCTGTTTGTATGTATGTGATAAAGTCCAATGTTACTATCGCTTTCAGGCTATACTCTCCAGGGAGAAATATTTGATGCATTTACCTTTTCTCTACAGATCTTGAGTAGATACAAATATTTTGTGGCAAAAACTAAGGGGTTCTTGAAATTGTGATATGTATCAACAGCAAATTATTAAGAGGTTTTGTTGTTGTTGTTTTTGCTTTTGTGTTTTTTAGGAAAGAAAAGGCAGTTAATTTTGATTTACAGAGTCACTTGTTAGGAAAAGAAAAAAAGGAGACACTTAAAAAAAAGTTGAACACCATTAATGTGACTAGGGAATGATTTAAATTGACAGTGAATCACAGATTCTCTTGGTGAGTCTCTCTTGCTTTAGCTGTATTCAGGGAAAAAGACTGGCAGGGGAGCACTTAGCACACACAGCAGAGCTGCTCTCCCTACCTACAAAAAGCTAAGAGCACTTAGCACACACAGCAGAGCTGCTCTCCCTACTTAGCACACACAGCAGAGCTGCTCTCCCTACCTACAAAAAGCTTTAAAGTATCTTAAAAGTCGGTTTCTATTTTGTTCAATATAATTTCTGATGGGAGATGCCATTCTGTAAACCTGTCTCTTATTGGTTGTTGAATAAAGCACTGTTGACCTAGGAAAGCAAGATAGGTGGGACTAGGAGTCAAGGAGGATTCTGGGAAAGAGAAACACAGAGCGTCATGATGTAGTCGCCATAGGGATAAGAAGTCTGGATCCTTTCTCCAGTAAGAGAAATGCTTAGATTGACAATTATGAGGTAAATACTTAAGTCAGAGCTAGCCAGTAAGAAACAAGCAAGGCCAACAGCTTCATAATTAATATAGCCTCCTGTGTGTTCATTTGGGACTGATGCGGCTCTGGAACCAGGCTGGCGGGAAGGCTTTACTCAACAATTTCAATGTTTAATTTTATTATATCCTACTCATTTTAATTTTTGAGACAGGTCTCTTCCACGGGTTGCTTAAAGTCAGCCATAAATTCCTGGGCTCAAACTATCTTCCCACCTTAACTGGGACTGTAGGCATGAACCACCAAGTCTGTCTTGTTTCTACTTTTAAATTTCTTTTAAAAATAAATCATTAAAAAGCATGCACATTTTACGTCTAAAAAGTTACTAGCGCTGGGCGGTGGTGGTGCACACCTTTAATCCCAGCACTCGGGAGGCAGAGGCAGGCGAATCTCTGTGAGTTCGAGGCCAGGCTGGACCGACAGCCTCCAAAACAATACAGGAAACCCTGTCTCGAAAAACCAAAAAAAAAAAAAAAAAAAAAAAAGTTACTAGCTTCTGTTTTTTTTTAAATATTGTGTGTGTGTGTGTGTGTGTGTGTGTGTGTGTGTGTGTGTGTGTGTGTGTGTGTGTGTGTGTGTACATGTGTGGAAGTTTGGAGTACCACTTTGTGGGACTCAGGTTTCTCCTGTCTCCTTGTTTTGGGGTAAGCTTTGTTTGTCTGCGACCCTGCCTATGCAAGCTTGTAGCCATTTCTCCTCCCTTGACTGTACCCTGCTATAGAAGTGCTAGGAAGAGGCAGGGGCCTTTTCTGACATGGATTCTGGGGTCAGACTCATCTTGTCAGGCTTGCACAGCAAGTGTTCACTGGAACCTGCTCCACACCATCTCACCAGCCTTAGCTTCGTTAGTGTTTAGTCTAAGAAAGTTACCTTAGGATTTTTAATACAATTAGATTTTAAACACATTGCAGCACAATCTAAGTTTTTCTGTCAGTGTCATAATTTTCCTCTGTGGCAGGTTTGTGCACTTCTTGTGAAGGGACGCCATTCAAACACTCAGCATCTGTATACTCTTCCTTCTTTCCTGCCTTCCTTCCTTCCTTTTTTTTTTTTTTTGTTTTTGTTTTGTTTTTAGAGACAGAATTTCTCTGTGTAACTGTAGTCCTGGCTGTCCTAGAACTCACTCTGTAGACCAGGCTGACCTCAAAACTCAACAGAGATCAGCCTGCCTCTGCCTCCTGAGTGCTGGGATTAAAGGCGTGCGCCACCACCACCCAGCCTGTATTTTCTCCTATACTTTCTTGGCAAGAAAAGCCTTTGGTTATCTCTCCTGTAACCTTCACTTTAAGGTTCACCACTGATCTCTATTGTCAAATTGGTGGATTTGCATGCAGTGTCTTGTTCCTTCATTTTCTCTATTTTTCTCTTCTTTTTTTTTTGTCACATCTGTTTAAATGACATGAATTGGGTATGCCATGCTTCAGTGAGAGTTACCATCTCCTAAGGTTTTAATTTCTTTTATTTATACTTAATAATTTGATTAGCCATACTTAAAATTTATTTCAAGACTGAATTATATTTTACTCTTTATGGAGGTATTTTAAAGTTGCAATTAATCTCAACATTTATAATGCCTGTAGTGCATGTTACAATTGAATACCAACAGCAGCAGTGTCCTTTCTTGTGTTGTATTGTTTTTATGGGGGTTTTGGTGTTGGGCTTTCAAGTCTGGATCTTGCTACAGAGCCTAGCCTGGTCTTAAACTGGTGATCTTCGTGCCTTGATTTCCTGAATTCTGGGACTGCAGGCATATGCTGCCAAGTCTTTAAACTCTACATGCATACACAATCAGGTGTGATGACACATAATCTTTAACTCCATCACTCAGAAGGCAGAGGTAGGCAGATCTCTTGGGTTCTGGGACAGCCAGGGCTACACAGAGTAACCCTCCCTTAAAAATACAAAAATAAGTTGGATGGTTGGATGGATGGATGGGTGGATGGGTGGGTGGGTGGGTGGATGGATACCCAAAAAAATTGTAAAAAAAAAAAAAAAAAAAGAGGGTTCTGAAAAATCACCCATTTAAAGTATACAGTTCCGGACTTGGGAGATGGCTCAGTGTGTTAAGCACTTGCTGGCGCAACATTAGTTTCAGTCCCCAGAATCCACATAAAGTCAAATTCAATAGCACAAATCTGTAATCCCAATATGCAAGATGGCAGGTAGAGACAGGCGACTGCCCAGAAGCTCACAGCTCAGTGTGTGCAGTGGTAAACCAGAAGAGACCCTGCTTCAGGCAAGTGGACACCTTAGGTTGTCCTCTGACCTCCACACATGTGCTGTGGCCCAACCATACACACTACGCATACGTACATACATCGTATATGCACATGAAAAGAAGAGTACAAGTCAGAGGCTTTTAATATGTTAACAACACTGAAAACAGCCAGTGTTACCAACCAACTGGCCAATGTCACTTTGTTCTGCTCCCATAGACTTTATGGACTCAAAAGAAGTTCCTAAGGTGCTGGTCTTTACCAGGTTTTGTTTCCCTCAATGTTTGATGGCAGCAAACAATGGCAGTAAACAGGTAGTAGCTCTTAGTGTCTCGGATCTAGTACAGGCATTACAAGTTAGATCTCTTTTGTAGACCTAGGAAAGTTGGGACGTCTTGGTCCAGAGTATCTGAGACTCTTGACTGTAAAGATGTATAGATCTCTGGAACGTTTCTGGTGACTGTGGTCTCTGGTTCTCTTCTTTGGCTGCTTACAGTCATGTGTCTTTCTTTAGCTCCCTCTGCCGTCCGTCGCCCCTTGCCTTTCTTCTTGCCCTAGGCATTCTTACAGTGTTGAGGGTTTCAGTTGTAGCATCTGGCTGACTGTCTTCCCAGTCTCACAGCTTGACCTGTTGTCACCACTGCTGTCCACTGCCTCCACCTTGCTCCTCCTCTTTTGTTTCCCAGCTCAGCCCCCACAACTAAAAGCCAGGGGGAAAGCCTGGAGAGGCTTTTGGCTTTTCATTGGACCTAATGTGGCCTCCCCAGAGCCAGAGAGGCAGCCCACTGAGTGAGCTAGCCAGTGTAGCTTATGTAGCTTCCAAAAGGGGCATTCAGACCATCACAACTTTCCTTTTACCACAGTCAAAGCCATCAAGAATTGTTTAAACTAGTAACGCCCTTGTATTATAACAGCAATTGTAAAACAGCCACTGAGGCGTGTGTTTGAATCCAGTTACACTCTTGTGTCTTTAGAACCAGTTACAGCTAGATGAAAATGATTTCTGGGATGTGTCTTGTTCACCAAAGCTTATAATAACAAAAAGGGCTAGTGCAGACCATGCCACAGGCCCAAGCTAATTAAGGCGCCCCTTGAGGAGTCCGGGCAATCAGTTGTGATCATTTTGAGGGTCCCCCCCCAAAAATGTCCATGGAGTATTCTAGGTGCCTGGTACTAGCAAAAGGATAATCCTGCTAGTTATTTATTTGACTGAAATTTTTTCACTCAAGGCACCCAGGACAGGAAAAAAAAGTCACATTGCCCCATTCCCTAAGGGAACATCAGGAACGCTTAAGGTGGGAGCATAAACGGCATAATGCTAGCAGCTATAGCTCACAGTGCTTCCTGTCTGCTAGGTGCCCCAGGGAAGGATGGCCTCTCTTGTTCACCGTCCCCAAAACTACCTCTAAAATGTTTTCATCTCCCGAAACTCTTGGCCATCCTTCCTTAATCCCCCTATTTCTTCCACTCCTGGTCGAGTAACTCATCTATTAATCTATTTCTTCCCCTGTACACTTTCCTATTTTAGGGACATTTTAAAATCCTATAGTGGATAGTCTTTACTGTGATTTACTGTGACCAGCTTTTTTACACTTAGTACAGCACTTTCAAGAGTACTTTATGTTAGAGTACATGTTTATCTCCTGTTCTTGACTTAAATTTTATTTGAATGGATGTACTACATTGTACACATGAGTTGTTTTCACTGGGGATCTGAGTTCAGGTCCTCATGCTTGCAGAGTAAGTACTCTACCAACTGAACCACTTCCTCAGCCTCCCTGCTTTTGTTAAGATAGGGTCTCATGTAGCCGAGGCTGTTATTAAATTCCTAATGCTCCTGCCTATATCTCCAAATGTTGGGATTATAGGTGTATATAACAATGTCCATCTTGTTTCACATTTTGACTATTAGGAATATTGCTGTTAGGATCATTCATGTGTACTTTTTATGTGTTCTGTTGCATATTTCTGTACAGTGTATTTTCTATTAATAAACCGTCCTAAAGCCTAGTGCTTAATCATTATTTTCCATTGTGAAAGCATGCTATTGTGGACTACACCAATGTTGGCTGGGTTCAAATCATGGATCTGTCCAGTTGGTGGTTCTAGATAGTTAGCTATTCTAGAATAGCTTTTAAAGCAGCACAACATGATGCTAATAGGCTAGCCAAGGCATGTTCTTAAAGCTGAGCAGATCAGAGGCATCGGAGCAAGCAAAGTTCACTTGTGCAAGACAGCAAGACGGAGTTCATGTTTACATTTCAGACCTCTGTGGTCATGTTTACTAATCCATGCTGCAAGATGTCTCAAGAATAACCAAGCCACTTAAAGAAGCCCAGAGTCAGAGTAGAAAGAAGAGGTACAAAGTGACAGACTAACGGGTGTGCCTATTAGAAAGCCATTAATCGGGGGCATTAATGCATGCAATCAGCTGTCCCACACAAGCATGCTTTTGCACACACACGCACACGCTCTGTTTTACTGGCTGTCTCTTCCATGTGTGTGTCCTGAGAGTGCCCCTCCCCCTCAGTTCTCCAGGGTAATAGTCACCCATGTGTACCCTGGTCTGAAGCTCACCTGTTGTGTTGTTTTTGTTTGTTTGCTTTTTTAATCACAGTCTGACATATGCTGTCTGGTTAATGCTTGACTTTATGCAGCGAGAATGTATATTTCATGAGGTTAAGGACTAAGACCAAGGCACTTATTGAATTGTTGGGAGGAGTTGTTAGTAGTTGAATGAACTAATAGAGACAAGTATATAATCAGTGTCTGGTACAAGGTAAGCTCTGTATAAAGTTGATATAATATGTATGGTACAATATTCTTAGCACCTACTTGTTATTAGAGTGTACAGAGCAAGTCAAATAGATAACTGGAGAGATTTTAATATTAGAAAAGATAAAAAGCCATATATGGTAAATGAACCAGATACTGCTTTTTTAAAATTTTATTTTATGTATATGAGTAATTTGCCTGCATGTATGTACATGCATTATGTATGTGCCTGTGGGTGGTTGGTAACCACCATTGGGTGCTGGGAACTGACCCTGGGTCCTCTGTAAGAAGAGCAAGTACTCTTAACCACTGAGTCATCTTTCCAGCCCCAAGGCACTATTTTTCTGTTGAATATAATAGCATATTTATAAACTATTCACATACTATGAAGTGCTCCCTCTGAAATATTATTTCAGAATTTATCAAAAATACATAAACCCCTAAGCATTTTTACTCTACATCTCTCAAGCCTCTTTTCTCATCTCCCATTTGTTGGATTGTTGAGTCTCAAAGTTACCATTCTTTGTCCTGTTACTTTGTTCATTGTGACTTTTATGATTTATTGGGTTTTCAGTGTCTTTTGAGCATTGCTTCTAGTACTTGTGAGTAAAAGACTAAGTTGGTTATAGTAAAACTCTTCGCAGCTCTGTAAGTGTAAGCCTCTTTTCTAAATGAGAGTCTTCTTGTGGACTCTGCCAGTTGAGTGCTGTGTATTCATTGACTAACATTCTTCTAGGTTGCCAGGATTATAGCAGTCATGATTAGAGTCACCCTCCTTATAAGTGTAAGGATGTCCTTAGTATCTTTTTATTTATTTATTTTTATTTAAATTAGAAACAACCTTGCTTCACATGTCATTCCCAGCTGCCTCTCTCTCCCTCCCCCACCAGTCCCCCACCAATTCCCCCAACCCTCCACCCCATCCCCTCTCTGCTCCCCAGGGAGGGTGAGGCCCTCCATGGGGGATCTCCAAAGTCTGTCATATCATCCAGGGCAGGGCCTCGGCCCTCCCCCATGTGTCCAGGCTGAGAGAGCATCCATCCCTCCATGTGAAATGGGCTCCCAAAATCCATTTGTATGCCAGGGATAAATACTGGTCTACTACCCGAGACCCCATAGATTTCCAAGGCCTCCACACTCCTCTGGGGGGGTCTGGATCAGTCCCATGCTGGCCTCTCAGTCATCAGTCTGGGGTCCATGAGCTCCCCTTGTTCAGGTCAGCTGTTTCTGTGGGTTTCACCAGCCCAGTCTTGACCCCTTTGCTCATCACTCCTCCCTCTCTGCGACTGGTTTCCAGGAGTTCAGTTCAGTGTTTATCTGTGGGTGTCTGCCTCTGCTTCTGTCTGTCACTGGATGAAGGCTCTAGGATGGCATATAAGGTAGTCATCAATCTCATTATCAGGGCGGGACATTTAAGGTAGTCTCTCCACTATTGTTTAGATTGCCAGTTGGTGTCATCCTTGTAGATCTCTGGAAATCTCACTAGTGTCAGCTCTCTCCTCAAACCTATAATGGCTCCCTCTATTATGGTGTCTCTCATCCTGCTCTCCTCTATTCTTCCTCTGGGTATCTGTGTTTTAAACCTTACATTTATTTATTGTGTGCAGTGGCTATGGGGAGGGCACAGTCGTGCTATGATGAGTGTGGGGAGGTCAGAGGGCACAGTTGTGCTATGATGAGTGTGTGGGGAGGGCACAGTCGTGCTGTGATGAGTGTGTGAGGAGGGCACAGTCGTGCTATGGTGAGTGTGTGGAGGTCAAAGGGCGTTTGCAGGACTTGGTTTCCTCCTCCCAGCATAAGAGTGCCGGGGATTGAACTCAGGCTCCAGGCTTGGTGGAAAGTGCTCTCATCTACTGAACCATGTAAAAAAGAGTTTGTTTATTACCTGTGTGTGTAAATGACACATGTGTGTAATGCAGGTGTGCATGTGCTGTGGTGCTTCTTCATGGAGGTCAGAGGACAACTCCCAGAATTGGTTTCTCTTCTTGTGTTGTATGACCCAGAGATTAAGGGTCTGGAGGTCCCTGTGGTGTCACAGTCCAAGCGAGGCAAGAAGGAAATTAAGTTCAGCGTAACTGAGTTAGCCAGTGTTGGCTCAAACACCTATATTCTTTCATAAAAGTAATATAAAAATCCAGTCACGTTCACACTGATGATTAACCATCACACTAACAAACCCTGAAAAGCTTTTGCTTTCTGGTGGAGAGCCCCAAATTTGGGGAAAGATGAAAATAGATTTTCCTGATTTATTCTGTTTGTATATGTACATACATATGTATGGAATTTTCTGTGTAGGTTCCATAGTATAGAAAATGTGGTCTTTGTATTTCTGAGTGTGGCTTATTTCACCTAATATCGTAGTTGCTAGTTTTGATTGTTCATTCTGACTACACGGGTATTATTTGAATCTCTTATAGGTGGGGATATAGTACTAGTATAGGAAAAAGGCTAAGATAGTTATTAATAATCATAAAACTCCTAAATTCTCTAAAACCTGGACAGTTTACTAATAGTTACTACATTCTATTTCTACACTAAAATATTTCTAATTAGTGTGCTAAGCGATCTTTATTTAAAGTCCTTTATTTTATTTTCTTTAGGTGTGGAATATCAAGCAAATGATTAAATTGACACAGGAACATATAGAGGCCCTATTGGACAAATTTGGTGGGGAGCATAATCCACCATCAATATACTTGGAGGTAAGTTTTTAGTATCTCTTTATAGTAATTTTGAGGGAAAATTCATAAAAATGTTTTATAGTAGTTCTTTGATTATTTTAAAGAGTATAATTAGAAACATATTGGAATAATTAGCTTTGTCTTTTTTTGTTTGTTTCTTAGTCTTGTTTTCTTTCACTTGTTATAATCTATATTGGTTAGATCTATGTGGAAAATGTGAAAACTGAGAGGAATCCCCTATAAACTTAAATATTGCTAGAATTTAAAACAAGAAAAGAAAAAGAATCATTAAAAAGAGAAAGCACACTGTTTTGCTGGTCAGCAAAATGAGTTACCATATTGGGAAGTGGGGTGGTTTGTAAAAATATCTTTTCCAGAATAAGTCCCCCATAATTGGTTTCTTTTTTCAAGACAGGGTTTCTCTGTGGCTTCAGAGGCTGTCCTGGAACTACCTCTGTAGACCAGGCTGGTCTTGAACTCACAGAGATCCATCTGCCCCTGCCTCCCAAGCGCTGAGATTAAAGGCGTGCACCACCACAGCCCGGCTTCATAGTTGGTTTCTGCTTTCTATTAGATACAATTTATCTAATGGTCCAACATTATTCAGTCTTACTGCTTAATGATGACTTGGGACTTGTCAGCCTTCAGTAAGGCTATAAATCTGTAGTTACCATTGTTCATAGTTTGTGAGACAGTAGGTACTATACAATATCAGATAAGCCTTGTCCTTAGTTTCCTTCAATTCAGTCATTTTCCTCAGCAAGCAAGCTATTGTGGAATCTAGGCTGTCAGGTTCTACAACCAACACTGCTCACCACACTTCCACACTGTGTTTCTCCATAAGCTTGCTCAGTTATAATCACGCACAAAGGTAACCCTAAATTATAAAAGACCAGAGCCAGGCATGGTGGCACATGCCTTTTAGGCTAGCATTTAGAAGGTAGAGGCAGATGGATCACTGTGAGTTTGAGGCTAACCTAGGCTATATAGTGAGTTCCAGGATAGCAAAGGCTACACTGTGAGACTCTCCAACAACAACAACAAAATACCAAAAAGATAGGGTTAACATTTGGCTTCAAAAACTAGAGATTTTAAAGCGTGGTTTGAATAACTTCTGGCTAAGTTTCTAATTTAGCAATCTAATTACTTTTTGAAGGACAAATGAAGTCTTCATTATTTTGGGAGAAATTTGTGTTTATAAAACAAGTGTTGGAACTTTGGAAACACTGTAAACTTCTTCATTTGACTCTTTCCAGATCACACTGCTACTCATGGTTTCAATGCCAGAGCTACAATTCCTGTCTCCAGATACTTTAGTTACTTTCACTTGTATAGTATAGGGGGCCAAGCAAAGAAGTCAGAAGGAAGTATATAGCCTTCGTGAAACTCATTGTTTTTCTTTATCAAACTTAAAAGCATAAGTAGCACTATTTCTCCCTGTTTACTGGAAACTTTCCCACATTTGAGACAGTGACCATGTCTATTTACAGTCATGATGAATTGCTTTAGCCATACAATACTCAGACAGTTGAATATTTGAAAACTGATTAGTAAAAAGCAGAAGCATTTATGCTTGTTCTCATTCTGTGCCCTGTACTATGTTAAGTTATTTTATTAATACTTACAATTACTTTTAGCAAGACCCTGCATAGGTATTTTATTCCCTTTTACAGATGAAACCAAGAGATTAAGTAACTTAATCTCAGGTGATAGCTATTGATAAGGGGAAGCAGGCAGATATCTAACTTATAAATCTATGATACTGATCACGGCCTTATTCTGCTGTTTTGCTATGCTGTTGTGTCTGTCCTTACTCCATCACTAGGCAGCTTTTATTCAGGCTGAACATTACTAATTTCCTCATCCATTCTTTGTGATATAATTGTGAACCTTTTATTAGATGTATTTAATTTGATCGATTTCTTTTTAGAAACAAACTTGAATTGTGTATTCAAGATATATGTACCATCAGAATAAAATTTAATGGATTATATTATTAGTATATGACAAAGAAGTAGATTCTTGTTCTTTTTTGGTTTTTTGAGACAGAGTATTTCTGTATTGCTGTGGCACCTGTCCTGGAACTTGCTTTGTAGACCAGGCTGGCCTTGAACTCACAGAGATTCGCCTGCCTCTGCCTCCTGAGTGCTGGGATTAAAGGCGTATGCCACCAAAGCCCAGCTAGATTCTTGTTCTTGTGGACTAATACTACCAAATATAGCTACATTGAGTATTTATGAAATGTTTTAGGAAAAATAAGAATAGTATTACATGTAATAATTTAAAAATTGAGTTTATCATTACAAAACAGCATAGTTCCTGACATAAATTAAGTGTTCTACAAATAGGGATATTCAGTGAATACCTGTTAATGTTTGTACTCTTTGTACCAAAAAAAAAGTGTAAGAGCCAAAAATCTGTGTTTTCAAGTAGCTTATGCTTCGGGGGGGGGGGTGTAGACAAGGATCATAGAAAGGGTTAGGATATTGTGCTTCAGTGGGGGGGGGGTGTACACAAGGATCATAGAAAGGTGTTAGAATATTGCACTTACTCCACTCGACACACCATGGAGAAGACTGACAGGAGATGACAGAATCTTACCTGTGGAAACCTGACACCCAACCAAATACTGAGATGGGAAGGCCTTTAGTCAAAAGTCAGTTCTGCTGATAACCTACTGAGGTACAGCACTCTTCAGGGTTTCAGTTTCACTCTGTAAGAGTCCTTAGAGCTTTATGGTTGGCTGGTTGGTTGGTTTTAGAATACAACATACATTGAATTTACTACTTTAAAAATATACTTTCATGATGTTAGCAGATTCATCTTATTTTGTAACCATCACCACAGTCCATCTCCAGAAGCTTTCATCATCTAAGACTGATCTTTTTTATTTTACATATGAACTACCTAGTCTGCATTTTCTTCTCCCCATAGTCTGTAGTTAACAACTATTTTACTCCAGTGTCTGTGAATTTGATTGCTATAATGGAATCATATAGCATTTGTCTTTTTGTGACTAGCTTATCTTAGCATGTTTTCAAGGATTATACTTTATACATGTTGCAACATGGATAGTACATGTGTAAAAATTTCCTTCCTTGCCAGGGGGAATACTTGTAGCATAATGCTTGCCTGATTTGTGGATGCTTGGATTACTTTCACCTTTCCTCATGATGAAAAGTGCTGCGATGAACATGGGTGAAAGATAATTGAATTCTTGCATCAATTCTTAAAGTAAACTTTACAGGTATATTTATTTACTGAGCACACACCAGCCACAGTACGTGTCTGGAGGTCAGTAAATAACTCAGGATGTCAGGCTTGGTGACTTTAAAGTCTCTTATTTGAAGCTAATGGTGACCTGATCATTTATAATGTAGGTTTGTCTTGTGTATAACTAACCAATGATTACAGCTGAGCCAGAATTTATAGAAAAAGGCAGAGAAGACATGGTGAGCAGTATGGATTGTTGAACCTGAGCAAATCAGGGTGTTAGGCTTGGCTGGCCCTCATGTCTTTGAGTTTATACCCAGAAGTAGAATTGCAGGATTATTATTAAGTGATTCTATTTAATTATTTAAAGCAGCTCTCTTCTGTCTGTAACGTTCCTCGCTGTCCTGGAACTCGCTCTGTAGACCAGGCTGGTCTCAAACTCACAGAGATCCGCCTGCCTCTGCCTCCCATGTACTGGGATTAAAGGCGTGTATCACCACTGTCCGGTTCTCTCACAGTTTTATATTGTACCTACACCACTCACATTCTTACCATCAGTAAATGCACCAGGATTCTCCCTTCTCAACTTTCTCCCCTACACTGAATATTTTCTATTTTGGCTTTGATAATTACCATTCTAACAAATATAAAGTGGTATTCTGTTGTGGCTTTGCTTTGCATTTCCCTAATGATTATGGTGTTCAGATGAGATCTTCTTACAGCTTATTGGTTATTTGGACATCTTCTTTGGAGAAATGTCTATGTTAAACCCTTTGTCTAATTAAATTAGATTGTTTGGGTTTTAGTTACTGAGTTGCAATTCTTTTTAAAAATTAATTAATTAATCTATTCATTCATTCATTCATTCATTCATTCATTCATTCATTCATTCATGTGTGTGGACCAGAGGACAGTTTTCAAAACTTGTTCTCTCCTTCCAACTGTCCTAGGGGTCAAACTTAGATTGCCAGGCTTGCAGCAATACCATTACTCACTGAACCATCTTGCCAGTCCTTTTTTGTTGTTGTTGTTTTTTGGTTTTTACAAGACAGGGTTTCTCTGTATTGTTTTGGAGGCTGTCGGTCCAGCCTGGCCTCGAACTCACAGAGATGCGCCTGCCTCTGCCTCCCGAGTGCTGGGATTAAAGGCATGCACCAGCACCAGTCCTCTTTTTATGTTCTTTGTTATGCCTACGAGTAGGGGTGGCATTCTCATTCAAACCACGGCATTCAGTCCCTGGCCAAATGACCATATTATAATGCAACATTTACTGGATCCAACTGCAAGTCCAAAGTCTCTCCCGAAACTCTAGGTCATCTCTTAATTGTAACCCCCTGTAAAGTCAAAAGTCAAATGACATACTTGCAATGTATAATGGCACAGGATTTATATTACCACTCCACAAGGTAGAATGGAAGGCTGGTGAGAAAAACAGGACCAAAGCAAAACCAGCTCCAGCTATATAAAATTCTGATATCTGGGACTTGAGTTTCAAAGGACTTACATGACTCAGCCCCACCAGATTTGGTGGGTCAACTCAAAACCCTGGATGTGGGTCTGGATGGTAACTGATTTGGTCAGACTGGGGTGCTGGGACTGCTCCCGTCATGTGAAGGGTGGAGCCAACTCTTCTACACCAGTGTCAGCAAGGCCAGCTCTCCTGCGCTGATGGAACCATCTCTTCTGAGTATCGGGCGGCTCTTCTCCTACAGTGGCCAGTGAGGGGCAGGCAGGGCCAACTTTCCCAAGGCCAGCGAAGGGCAGTACCCAGTCAGCATGGCCCTCAGATTTCAACACACAGGTTCATATGGCCCTCTGTGGTAACAGAGATCAACACAGACCCCAGCTGCAACAGGGCCACAGACCTAGACATAGGCTTTGGTAGCAGCTCAGGCCCAAGTGACAGAACAGGCCACCCAGATCAGTATGGCCCTGACAGCAGCATGTACCTCAGACACTAACATGGTCTCAGGTGGCTGACCAGACCCTGGGTATTCACACAGCCCTCACTGGTAACATGGATATCAACTCAGACCCTGGCTGGTATAGGGCCACAGACCCAGACATGGCCCTTGGCAGCAGCTTGGGCCACTCAGATTGGTATGACCACGGGTGGCGGCCCAGACCTTGGGCATTTATGTAACCTTTGGTGACAGCGCAGGCCACATACACCAACCTAGAGCACAGCTGAAGTAGGACCCAGATGTCACCATGACTTTAGGTGGTAGCCCAGACCCCAGCATGTGCATGGTCTTCAATAGTATCAGAAGCTATGGGTGTCAACACAGACCCTAGCTTCAGTAGAGCCATGGACCAGACATGGCCCATGGCTGCAACTCAGGCCCAGATGTCACCATGACCCCAGGTGCTGCACAAGTCACTCAGATCAGCCTGGCCCTGGTGGCAGCATGGGCTCTCGGGCATCAGCATGGACTCAAGTGGCTGTCCAGATCCTGGTCATATGCTCGGTCTTTAGTGGTAACTGAAGTCATGGGCATCAACACAGACGCTGGCTGCAGGGTCACAAACCTAGAACATGGCCTTTGGCATCAGTTCAGACCCAGGTGTCATCATTGCTCTAAGTGATAGCACACGCTACTCAGCTTGGTGTGGTCCTAGCAGTGGCAAAGCCCTTGAACACCAACATTGCCATAGGTGGTGACCCAGACCCCAAGCATTCATGTGACTTTTGGTGGCAATATGGGCCATACTCATCAACACAGAGCCCACCTGCAATATGACCATGGACCCAGACATGGCCCTTAGCAGCAGCCTGACCCTGGATGTCACCATGGCCCTGGGTAGCAGAGCCGGCCACCCAGATCAATATGACATAGCTTCAGCATTGTTCTCAGGCACCAACATGGTCTCAAGTGGCAGGCCAGACCCCAGGCATTCGCCAGCCCTTGGTGGTAACAAGAGTAACAGACATCAACTCAGAACCTGGCTACAGTAGGGCCACGGACCCAGACATGACTCTTAGTGGCAGCTCAGGCCAAGATGGCACCAGGTGGCAGAGCAGGCCACTCAGATCAGAATGGCCCCTTTGTTGCTGGTTTTTCTTTCCTGCCAGATTGGTCCCACAGCCACATCAGCCCCAAATAAGCACATGGGCTCTATATTAGTTATAAAACTGTTGGTTGGTGACTAGGGCTTCTTATTAGTTAGCTCTGTATTAATTATTAACCCATTTCTATGGATCCATATATTTCCACATGGTCTTATCTTATCAGAGAACACTTAGTGCATCCTTTCTTCCCAGTCCTTACATGGCAACTGTTCTGGTGGGCTCCCTCTGCCCACCTTTCCCAGAATTCTCTTTGTCTCCTCACTCCGCCTATCTTCCTGCCTTACTGTGTGTCATTTGGGGTTGATGTGGCTCTGGGACCAGGCTGGTGAAGAATGCTCGTACACTTCTGTACACTGGTCTCTCTTCCTATTTCTTCCATCCTTGTAAGCGACTTTCTAAGCCCTGCCTCCTTCCACATTGACATCTCGTAGCAGGAATATGCAAATAAAAATACTTCCATCTCTTCCTTTACAGCCCAGTAATCTTTTTAAAGTTTTTAGTTAGTGTGTTGTGTTATGATGTGCTCATGTGTGTGGAGATTAGAAGACAACTTTCAGGAGTTGGTTCTCTCCTTCCATTGTGGGATCTAGGGGTCAAATTCTAGTCTTGAGGCTCAGATAGTGCTTTTGTCTGCTGAGCCATCTGCTAGTCTGGTGGACTCCTTGAGAAATGGAAAGTGCCACATTAAAATCTTTGATTCTCCCTGGTTTCTTAAACGTTTGTTGAACTACATCTACTTTGGATGGTAGAGAACAATAGTAGACTATGGGCTAAGGGAATTCCACTGTCTGAAAGAACTGTGAGCATTTCTATTCCAATTAGTCATGTCTTTACTTTCAGTATCATTCTATTCTTAGAATTTGGTATTTTATATGTAAGATCGTTTGACTTTATAGCCTTTGTCAAATGGAATATTTATTAGACCATACTGTTAGTGGCCCAGAGTTTCCTGTGCAGAGTATCAAATCAGTTCTTATTTGTTAAACAGCATTTGATGGGAAAGGAGATAATTAGGAATCTATAATGAGAAAGGGTTCTTTAAAAAGTAAACTATTTTAGCTGATAACTATAGCTATTTCAGAAAGAAGATAGTAGCTACGAGTCATCTAAGTCCCAGCAAGGTTTGATGACACTGAGATCAGTGTGATCTGACACTCTGGTACTTTGTAACTCATATTGGAATTTTAACATAACTCTAATAACCGTTTCCTTTGCATTCTGTGTCTGTGCATATGTGTGCACTCATGCATGCATGCTCACATACATGCACATATATTGTCACTTCATATTCAGAGTCATACAAATGGAATCATCCATTTTAAAAAAGTATAGCAATTGTTTGTTGCCAAAGTCTATGAAACTTGATATGCCTACAACTTTTCTGGAAAATAGAATTTTATAGAAGAAGAGACACCTATCCTTGATGCAATGTAATACTTTATACTATATTGTCTTGTACTAAACTTGTGATTTGGATAATAAATTACTCTTTGACCAGAAAATTGGGAAATACTGTTTTTTAAATTAATGTTTAAGGAGCATGTAGATACAACATCTGTAGGCCAAGTTTACCAATATAGTAAACTAGTGTCCTATAATGTTTTTTCCATTGAAAAGGGAGAGTGTTTGTAGTACTTGCAGTATTTACTTTGTAATTTGTAACTTAAAGCCCTGTTTTAGATTATAAAGAAGTTATAATCAAAGACTGAAGTCATATATCCTTTGTATGTCAGAGCAAACTCTATGTCCTATGTGAGTCTCCTTTATTTTATAGGCCTATGAAGAGTACACCAGCAAGCTAGATGCCCTCCAGCAAAGAGAGCAACAGCTACTGGAGTCCCTGGGGAATGGAACTGATCTTTCTGTTTCTAGCTCAGCGTCAATGGACACCGTTACGTCCTCCTCCTCCTCTAGCCTTTCAGTGCTGCCTTCATCTCTTTCAGTTTTTCAGACTCCCACAGACGCTTCCCGAAACAACCCCAAGTCACCACAAAGACCCATCGTTAGAGTCTTCCTGCCCAACAAGCAGAGGACAGTGGTGAGTCGGTGTCTACTGTAACCTCTTTGCTGTTTCTTTGTGTTGAACATTAGCTCTGCGTGTTCAGACCCCCGCAAATGGAACCACCCATTTCCAACAAGGATAGAAAAGGCATGAGGGTTTTGTGTCAACGTCTATAGAGTTTCCCTTTTTTGCTTTTTGTTTATTCGTTTGTTCTGAGAAAGGTTTTCTCTGAGTATCAGCCTTGGCTGTCCTAGAACTTACTTTGTAGACCACGCTGGCCTCAAACTCACAGAGATCCATCTGCCTCTGCCACCCGAGTGCTGGGATTGAAGGCGTGCGCTACTACCCCCAGCCAGAGTTCTCTTTAAATTTTATTTAACTATTTGTTATTTTTTTAGACATGGTTTCACTATGTAGCTTTGGCTGGTCCAAAACACACTATTCTGCATAGCTGGCCTCCACTTAACAGAGATCTGCCTGCCCTTGCCTCTCAGGTGCAGGAAACAAATTGTGTTCTCTTACCCTTTTTCCTTTTTTGTCATATATAGATTAATTAAAATTGCTGTTCCCATACTTCCTGAGTAATAATACCTTTGTGTTGATGCATTCTTAAAGGGGGAGCATGATGTAAAATTATTTGTAAATGGAAATTCTATCTCTGAAGCATCCTGTTATAAAAACTTTATGGACACCCATCCCATCTTCAGTTTTAGTTGCCTGTACTTCTGAGGAGAAAGTGGAAAACACTGAGGCTGGAGATGGCTCCCTAGTTACGAACACTGGGTGCTCTTGCGTAGAACCCTGCTTCTATTCCAATGCCCATGTGGCAGCTCACAGCCATTGCAACTAGTTCCTGGGTACCCCGTGCTCTCTGCTGGCCTTTGTAGGCACTGTGTGCATGTGACACACAGACACACAAATGTCTCTTAAAAACAAGATGAAAAGAGTTTAGGGTATTGGTTGCACAATGGCAAGAATATTAACCTCACTGAGCAGTTAACATTTAAAAATAATTAAGATAGATTTTGTTGTGTGTATACTTTAATGCATTTTAAAAGGAACATTATGGTAATTATATGCAAAGTTTAAGTACCCATCCCTAGAATGTAACCTAGCCAATTTACTCTGTTGTGTTTATCCAAGCATGAAAAATAAGGATTTGTAAGTAAGTGTTGCTTTGATGTTCTGTTTTTTGTAACTCCAAATTCCAACTGTCCATCAATAGATAAACTGTTAAACTGGTCCTTGGTGAATATACCTGTAATCCCACCTCTTGGGATGAAGAACCAGGTAGATCAGTATAACTTCAAGGGTGGCTATACCCTTGTCTCAAAAGTAAATTTAAGAAGCTAAAAACCAAACAAATAGGGGAATTTTAAAAGAAATTGTGATATTGTACAAACAACATCATTTTAATAGGAAGAAAAGTTACTTTTACTGATATTCCCGGCATTCACCATAGATGAATCTCAAGAAAAGTGTGCTGTAGAAAAGAAGGCAGACAAAAATGGACATATACTTTGTAATTCCATTTATAAGAACTTCTGAAACATACCCTTGACCATATAATCCCAGCACAAAATAATTAGAATATTAAGTACTGTATTTAAACATACTTGTAAGTTCTTTTTTTATTATTTTTTTAATTTAAATTAGAAACAACCTTGCTTCACATGTCAATCCCAGCTCCCTCTCTCTCCCCTCCTCCCCATCCCCCATCAACTTCCCCCAACCCCCCACCCAATCCCCACTCCACTCTCCAGGGAGGGTGAGGCCCTTCATAGGGGATCTCCAAAGTCTGTAATATCATCCCAGGCAGAGCCTAGGCAGAGCATCCCTCCATGTGGAATGGGCTCCCAAAGTCGATTTGTATGCCAGGGATAAATACTGACCTAGTACCTGAGGCCCCAAGGATTGCCGAGGCCTCCTCAGTGACACCCACATTTAAGGGGTCTGGATCAGTCCTATACTGGCCTCTCAGCCATCAGTCTGAGGTCCATGAGACAACTGTTTCTGTGGGTTTAACCTGTCGGTCTTGACCCCTTAGCTCATCACTCCTCCCTCTCTGCAACTGGTTTCCAGGAATTCAGTTCATTGTTTAGCTGTGGGTGTCTGCCTCTGCTTCCATCAACAACTGGATGAAGGCTCTAAGATGACATACAAGGTAGTCATCAGTCACATTATCGAGGAAGGGCATTTAAGGTAGCCTCTCCTCTATTACTTAGATTCTTAGTTGGGGTCATCTCTCCCGATGCTCCCAGTTCACTCAGGAGATCCTGTCCCATTCCCCTTCTCTGGGGTACCATGCATATCTCTCCTAGGGTCCTCACTGTTTCCCAGACTCTCTGGCAGGGGGATTGTAGGCTGGCACTCCCCTGCTTCATGCCTAAAGTCCATATATGAGTGAGTGCATACCATGTTTGTCTTTTGGTGACTGGTTTACCTCATTCAAGATGGTTTCTTCTAGTGCCATCCATTTGCCTGCAAATTTCAAGATTCCATTGTTTTTTTCCCCCTGCTGAGTAGTACTCCATTGTGTAGCTATACCACATTTTCTCTATCCACCCTTCAGTTGAGGGGCATGTAGGTTGCCTTCAGGTTCTTGCTATTGCAAATAATGCTGCTATGAACATAGTGCAGCAGATGTCCTTGTTGTATGAATGTGCATCTTTTGGGTATATGTCTAAGAGTGGAATTGCTGGATCTTGTGGTAGACTGATTTCCATTTTCCTGAGGAATCTCCATAATGATTTCTAAAGTGACTGTTCAAGCTGGTACCCCCACCAGCAGTGAAGGAGTGTTCCCCTTCCTCCACATCCTCTCCAGCATAAATTGTCATTGGTGTTTTTGGTTTTAGCCATTCTGATAGGATTAAGCTTGTATCTCAGAGTTGTTTTGATTTGCATTTACCTAATGGCTAAGGATGTTGAGCACTTTCTTTAGTGTCTCTCAGCCATTTTAGACTCCTCTATTGAGAATTCTCTATTTAGTTCTGTAGCCCACTTTTTAATTGTATCCTTTGGTGTTTTGGAGACTTACTTCTTGAGAACTTTGTAAATGTTGGAAATCAGCCCTCTGTCAGATATGGGGTTTGTGAATATCTTTTCCCAATCTGTGGGATGTCTTTTTGTCTTGCTTACTGTGCCTTTTGCCTTACAGAAGCTTCTCCATTTCAGGAGGTCCCACTTATTAATTGTTGATCTCGCTGTCTGTGCTACTGGTGTTATGTTCAGGAAGCTGTCTCCTGTACCAATTTGTTCAAGGGTACCACCCTCTGTCTCTTCTAAGAGGTTCAGTGTGGCTGGGTTTATGTTGAGATCTTTGATCCATTTGGACTTAGGTTTAGTGCATGGAGATAGACATGGATCTATCCGCATTCTTCTACATGCCAGCATCCAGGTATGCCAGCACCATTTGTTGAAGATACTTTATTTTTTCCATTGAATCTTTTTAGCTTCTATGTTAAAAGTCAAGTGTTCATAGGTGTGTGGGTTAATATCAGGGTGTTCAATTTGACTCCGGTGGTCTACCTGTCTTTTTGTGCCAATACCAAGCTGTTTTCAGGACTATAGCTCTATAATAGAGCTTGAAGTCAGGGATGGTGATGCCTCCAGATGTTGATTTAGTGTACAGGGTTGTTTTGGCTGTCCTGGGTCTTTTGTTCCTTCAAGGTCTGTGAAGAACTGTACCGCTGTTTTGATGGTGAATGCATTGAATCTGTAGATTGCTTTTAGCAAGATCACCATTTTTGCTATGGTGATCCTACCTATCCAAGAGCATGGGAGATCTTTCCATTTTCTGGTGTCTTCTTTAATTTCTTTCTTTAAAGACTCAAAGTTCTTGCTATACAGGTCTTTCACTTGTTTGGTTAGTGTTATCCCAAGACATTTTATGTTGTTTGTGGTTACTGTAAAAGGTGATGTTTCTCTGATTTCTTTCTCAGCCCATTTACCATCTGCATATAATAGGGCTACTGATTTTTTTTGAGTTTACCTTGTATCCTGCCAAGTTGCTGAAGGTGTTTATCAGCTCTAGGAGTTCCCTGGTAGAGTTTTTGGGGTCACTTATGTAAACTATCATATCATCTGTAAATAGTGAAAATTTGACTTCTTCCTTTCCAGTTTGTGTCCCCTTGATCTCCTTTTGTTATCTTATTGCTCTAGCTAGAACTTCAAGTACAATATTAAAGAGATATGGAAAGAGTGGACAGCCTTGTCTTGTTCCTGATTTTAGAGGAATTGCGTTGAGTTTCTCTCCATTTAGTTTGATGTTGACTGTTGGTTTACTGTATATTGCTTTTATTATCTTCAGGTATGATCCTGTTATCCCAGATCTCTCCAGGGCTTTTATTATGAAGGGGGTTGGATTATGTCAAAAGCTTTTTCAGCATCAAGTGAGATGATCATGTGTTTTTTCTTTTGCAGTTTGTTTATATGGTGGATTATGTTGATATGTTGAACCATCCCTGCATCCCTGGGATGAAGCCTACTTTCTATTCTTTCTTTCTTTAATGTGGGGGTCTCAGAATGATTTTCCTTTATATCCTATGCTGATCTTGAACTTGAAGTCTTTCTACCTCTGCTCCCCTCAAGTGCTATGATTACAGGGATATCCCAACATGCCCAGCCTAGTGTCATTCTTTTTTGCTTGCTTGTTTGTTTGCTTAAGACAGGGTTTCCCTGTAACCACCCTGGATGCTCTGGAACTCATTTTGTAGACCGGGCTGACTGTGAACTCAGAGAGATCTGCCTTACTGCCTCCTGAGTGTTAATTAGAATTATAGGCATGTGCCAGGCAGTGGTAGTGGTGGAGCACACCTTTAATCCCAGCACACTTGGGAAGCAGAGACAGGCAGATGATATGATCTCTGTAAGTTTGAGGTTAGCCTGTTCTACAGAGTTAGTTCTAAGACAGGCTCCAAAACTACGACAAACAAAAACAAGCAAACAAACAAAACAAAAGAATAGTTGTAAACCACCATACCTAGCAGAAAAATTTGTTACCTCTTTATTGCTATGATAAAGACCATGACCAACTTCAGAAGGAAAGAGTTTATGTGGTTTACATTTCCATGTGACAGTTGAAAGAGTTCAGGGCAGGAACTGGAGGCAGGAATCTGAGTAGCAACTGAAGCAGAGGCCATGGAGAAACACTGTTTACTTGCTTGCTCCCCATGGCTTCTCAGCCTGCTTTCTTACCCCATCCAGGACCACAGCCCAATGTACCACCAGCCCCGTACGCTAGGCCCTCCCACAGCAAGCATTAATCAAGAAAATGCTGTCGTGTCGAGGCATTGTCTCAGTTAAGATTTTCTCTCCCAGCATGTCCATTTCAAATTGTCAAGAAACCAACCAGCACACTGGATCTCAGTTTTTTTAACTCAAAAACAATCCTCTTGCCAGATGACATACTTTAAAGTAGCTTATTCTGATCTTTGTAACCACTTTTTAAAAAATCTATAAATATCTGTTTTACAGGCAAATCCTACAAAACATTTAAACAATTGTAGAATACCAGTCACAAACTTTATATCCTCAATCACATGAGAGTCTATCTCAAGAAGAGAAAACAATAGGTTGTTTGTAGGTTTTCTATTTTTAGATATTTGGAAAATTCTAAATACTTAGGAAAATATTAAGAACCATATATTAAATAGCTCCTAGTCAGATACAATGAATAAATTGTTAATATTTGCTCCATATACTTTTCTTATCAATCACATTCTCCTGTTGAACATCCTAAAAATAGCCGGTATGATAAATGTGGCACACCTTCAGTCACATTTTATTACATATGTATCCATGTTAGTATTTTGTTTTTTAATTGATAAAGTAGGATAGTGCCATATGTATGAAATGTCCAGGATTTTATTCAAAATTTGGATTTCAAGGTTGCGTTTATATCTGTTAACTAAACACAAATTTTATTCATTCCATTGAATTGTTATCAGCCATTGCATTGTTGCTTATCCTTCCTCTGGTAAATATATGGTGGTGGTATTATTACTACTATTATTATTGCAAACAGTGTTAATATGTAAGTACCTTTATGTAGAACTAAGAACAATACCAGGGGACAGAGAATGCACATGTAGTTTAAAGGTTCTTTTTTATTAATTTGTATATGTGAGTCTGCAAGAGTTCATTGCACCATGTGTATTCAAGAGGCCAAGGAGGAGAAAAGGCGTTTGATCTCCTGAAACTGGAGTTACAGGTTGTAGTGGGCCACCACAAAAATTCTGGGAACAGAAACCAGGTCCCATGGAAGAGCAACAAGTCCTCTTAACTGCTGAACTATTTCTCCAGCTCCTAAAATTACTAACTTAATTTTAGCACATTTTTAGCTATGCAAACACAACTTACCTTTTTTTTTTATTTACTTAATGACTAGAATACTGCCTAATATTTAGTATATGTTCTGTACTTGCTTACTAAAAAGCATATCTTTGGATTTATCACACCTTGAGATTAGGGACCACAAATGCCTATGTAGTTGGTATGAATCCCAGTTGTATTGTAAGAACTGTTTGTGAAACAGAGAAAGATAAGGCAAAATTGTTCTGAGTTTAGCCATTTGCATGGTGGGATAACAATAATAAAAACTTACATTGATAGCAGTAGAAATAAGGAGACTAAGAAGCAGGTTAATAACAAAAGGATTTATTATTCAGTAGAATAAATGGTACAGCCCCAGGAAATATCCTCCCTCTAAATTTTTGGCCACAGTGAAACAAAAACCTGAGTGTACTTTTTTTGTAGGCAGAAAGAATAATAATTGGTTTCTCAAAAGTTCTAAGCTTTCCTAACAATGAAAAGGCTTCTTTTGTCCTTGGGTAAGTTTTTTAACTGATTGACCTGTTTTGATTTGATTAAGACCAAAGTTTAGTAGTAAAAGATCCCACCTTTATGAATCCATCCTGTTGGTGCTGGGTCTTTACAAGTTAAATTCAATTTGCCCAGGAAGCACTTTAATTCTAACATTGTCTTTACTCTATGAAGTGTTTTGGGGTATAGAGAGAGGTTGTCTTCTTACTTTAATATGTTGTAAGTATAGCATATCACAGTTTCCTTAAAAAACAATATGATTGGTCTAACAGAACCGAAAAAGATTCAACATCAAGATAATTATCATACAATCAGTAAGCTTTGTCTTTTTTGTTTTGTTTTGTTTTTTGTTTTTCAAGGCAGAGTTTCTCTGTGACTTTGGAGACTGTTTTGGTACTAGATCTTGGAGACCAGGCTGGTCTCGAACTCACAGAGATCCACCTGCCTCTGCCTCCCAAGCACTGGGATTAAAGGTGTGCCCCACCCATGCCTGGCAGTGCAAAACATTTTTGATGTCCAACCAAATTTTAAGGTGACTCCTTGAAGTTTTGAAAATAACTTTGTACTGTGGAAGAGTTTAAACATGTGTGAAAGTAATGAATCCTTACTCAATGATTATTTCCATTTTTTATGATAAAGTTTGAATCTAACTTTTTGTTTAGGTGTGAATTTTCCTATGGCAAGCAGATATTCAGATGCGTGTGTACATTGTTATTAACTCACTAACGCAAACTCCAGGCTGACATCCCTATGGCTGAGGCCTGAAGTAAGTTTCCCCAACACACACATATAAGAGGTTTTATGTCCCACCAGCCTGCTCCCAAAAAATGACATGGAGACTTCCTATTATGAAAGTTTGGCCTATAGCTTAAGCTTGCCCCCAAATAGCTTTTATAACTTAAACTAACCCATTTATAGTAATCTACATTCTGTCACGTGGCATTTCCTCTTTCCCATATCGCACCTCCTGTTTCCTCTCGTCTCCTGTGCACCTAGATTTGCCTCCTCTTCCTTTTTCCTCCCTGGAAATCCTGCCTATACCTCCTGCTAGCTATATTGCCTGGTCAGCTTCTTATTACACCAATCACAGCAAATACATCTTCACACAGTGTACAAATATCCCACCACACACACACACAAACACACACGGCCAGACACTTTACAGCCTTCACTGGGCTTAGGCTCTAAACAGCACTTTAGTATTTTGCTGGGAAACCATCTAAAATGAAAAACACAAAAGTTTAGAAAATGTAGCAGTAAATAGACTGAATAGCACACAGATTTATGTTATGAAAATAGAAAGGTGAAGGAAAACTGCCACTTCCTTTAGCTTTAACTAGAAGAGTACATAAGCTGGGGGACAGGTTTTTTAGTGATCTTCATGTATCCATAAAAGCAATAAAGGTTTTTACAGTTTCTAGTGGGTAGACAAATGCACACTTACATCCTCCACAAATGAGGATTGCTTCTGTAAGTCTAGCTACTTCCTGAATACTTAAACTGATGAGGGCCCATGCCCTCATGACAAACTTAAAATAGGGCCTTACTCTGTTAGCCTAGCTGGCTTGGAACGTGCAGACATAGACCCTCCTGCTTTGCCTCCCAAGCGCTTGTGTTAAAAGTGTTAATTTCATAAGAGATTAGTAGCTGACTAACACATGTACATCATCTCTTGCCAGAAAAGATTTATTGATAGCTTCAACAGTAATATAGATTCTAGAGAAGGGCAAGTGCCCAGATAGAGACACTAGAGAACTAAACATCAAATGTCAGATCGAGGTCTGCCGGTCTCTGTGTGTGCCTGCCTGCCTCCCTCACACCCCTTGTCTGTCTCTGGGTGGGTGGGTAGGTGATGGAGGTGTGTATGTGTGTGCCTGTAGTGCATGAGCCTGTAGAGGCCACAGATCAATGGGAGGTATCTTTATCACTGTTCATCTTGTTTTCTGAGACTGGGTCTCTCTGTGAACCTAGAACTTACTCTTTCTGCTAGATGGGCTGGCCAGTGACACCCCTTCCCCCAGGGTCTACACTGGCGTTACTGGCGTTAAAGATGTACACTGCCATACTCAGCTTTTTAGTGGGTGCTGAGGACCCAGACTCAGGTCATCATGCTTGAGCAGCAAAAACACTACCCACTGAGGGACCTCTCCAGCCTCCCCATGTATCCTAAGACATATTTTATTCTGCTTTATTTAGAGTGGTGAGGTAGCTCTTAATGATCATTAATGTAACTGAAGACGTACACAGTTTTCACATTTGGTGTAAGCTGATTTTACAGCTATATATGGTAGCATACACCTGTGCTTACAACAGTTGGAGGCTGACATAGGAAGATCTAGAGCTACAGACTAGCCTTATCTATCTCAAAAAAACAACAAAAATTTTTATTTTACTTTGAGTGTTGACCTCTAAGTGTTGTATATACTATAGAAAATACTATTGCATTATCTTTGTGTGTGTGTGTGTGTGTACAATTTTAATAAAATACTTACTAGCCTTGCCCCGCTTTGTTTTTGAGACAAGCTCTGTTTTGTCCTGACTGCCCTGGAGCTCACTATGTAGACCAGGCTGTTCTTGAGCTCACAGAAATTCTGTTGCCTCTGCCTCCCAAGTGCTGGGATTAAAGTCATAAACTACCATGCCCAGCCTTAATTTTTCTGTAAGTCGGTAAAATAATAGTTACTTGATATCCTTTGACTAATAAGTAAATTATAGGCAATACCGTATCTGACTCAAGGAATCCATAGGATATTTTAAAGGTGTTATATAGATGAATGACCGAGTTTTAAGAAAATTATTTGAAAGAAATCCTCCTTCCCTTTTACCTCTCATGCACATTTATGTCACAGGTACCCGCAAGATGTGGTGTTACAGTCCGAGACAGTCTAAAGAAAGCGCTGATGATGAGAGGTCTTATCCCAGAATGCTGTGCTGTTTACAGAATTCAAGATGGGTATGGTTTGCATGTGTTGTGTGGTTTTCTTTGAGAAGAAATGAGACATAAAGCTTCGAGTTTCTTTTACAGTCTTTATCCAAATTTAGGGAATTGAAAATGAACCTCAGGGACTGGAGAGGTGGCTCAGTGAGAGCACTGGCCATTCTTCCAGAGGACCTGGGTTCAAATTCCAGCACCCACACGGCAGCTCACAGCCATCTGTAACTGGTTCCAAGTGATCTAAACCCTCTCTATGGTCTCCTCAGACATGCATGAGGTGCACAGACTTATATGCAGACAAAACACCCGTACACAGTAGGAAACAAGGAAGGGAGGGAATATTTTTTTACTAAAAGATTTAGAACATCAACTTAAAAAAATTGTGTTAATAATACTCAAAGAAATCTTGACTTGGTAATGTATGTGGTTATACTATGTATTCCTGTGACAAATCCCTTTATTAGAGCTTATAATTTGTGAGCCATTAGATAGAACAGTGGTTCTCCACCTGTGGTGGGTCACAACTCCTCTGGAGGATTGAATGACCCTTTCACAGGGCTTGCCTAAGACCATCTGAAAACACAGATGTTTACATTGTGATCCAGAACAGTAACAAAATGACAGTTGTGAAGCAGCAGCAACAATAGTTTTATGGTTGGGGGTCACCACAACATGAGGAAGTGTCACCTCATTAGGAAGGTTGAGAACCACTACTTTACAATGTGATTAGATAGTGTGGTTTTGCACAGTCTTCCTTTTTAAATACAAGTTCCACAAAAAATCTACCAAAATTAACATTTTGTATTGAAGCGGTTTTCATAAAGTAATACTGTTCCAAGATGTTTATGTTTTGAATCTACATTTTGAGGCATGTTGTTCCTTGAATGCTCTCTTTCTCTGAATTAGTAGATAAGACAACACCTTTGTCTTTTGGGGGGGCTTGTTTGGTTTGTTGTTTTGGTTTTTGTTTTCAGAAACAGACTTTCTCTGTGTAACCTTAGCTGTTCTTGGCTGCCTTAGAACTCGCTCTGTAGCAGGCTGGCTACAAACTCACAGAGATCCACCTGTCTCTGCCTCCTTATCACTGGGATTGAAGGTGTGTGCCACCACTGCCTGGCTTTGTTCTTGTTTTGTTTTGTTGTTCTTGTTTTTTGTTTGTTTGTTGCACCGCGCATTGGTGGCGCACGCCTTTAATCCCAGCGCTGGGGAGGCAGAGGCAGGCAAATCTCTGAGTTCGAGGTCAGCCTGGTCTACAGAGTAAGTTCCAGAACAGCCTCCAAAACAAAGAAACTGTGTCTCGAGGGAAAAAAACAAAACAAAAAAACAGGAACAATCTGGTTTTGGCAATTGTAGGCTTTTCTAGAACTTAAGAAAAGAGTGAGTATATTTACCCTTCTCTTTGTCTAAGAGTAATACACTTATTAGTACTAAACTTAAAAATTAATACCTGAATTTTTAATGATGGGAAACCAAAGAGACAAACCTCCTTAATATTACCTCCGTAACCATGCTCATATCTTCAGCATGATGCTTATAAATATTTTGGGGGTATAATAATCAAGAAAGGGCTGGAGAGATTGCTCAGAGGTTAAGAGCACTGTGCTCTTCCAAAGATCCTAAGTTCTGTTCCTACCAACCACACGGTGGCTCACAACCATCTGTAGTGGGATCTGATGCCCTCTTCTGACATAAAGTCGTACATGCAGATAAGAGCATTCACATCCATTGGATGGATGGGTGGATGGATAGATCTTTTTTCTTTTTAAGTCAAGAACGGTTTTGCCTGTGTTTTCAGAGAGAAGAAGCCCATTGGCTGGGACACGGACATCTCCTGGCTCACTGGGGAGGAGCTGCACGTGGAAGTGCTGGAGAACGTCCCGCTCACGACTCACAACTTTGTATGTGCCTTTAGTTCTCATGTCGGGGCCACTGAATTCTGACGCTTTTAATTGGGGGTGTGGAAAAGAGACTGATAATTTACCTAATTCTGTTCTTTAAACTCTTGTGTTTAAAGAGTTCTATTTTAGTGTTTTTTCTTTGTAACTTAATAAACCTGTAACATGTCACTTAAAAGAACAAAAATTAGAGGCTGGAGAGATGGATCAGTGGCTAAGAGCCCTGGCTTCTTTCAGAGGACACGGGTTCAACTGTCTGAACCACGTGCATCTCACAACTGCCTATAATTCCAGTTCTAGGGGATCTGAAACACGCAAAACACCAATATACATAAAATAAAAAAGAAGTGATTAAAAAAGAAGAAAAATTGGTACATTGTAAAAATCTATCTAGTAAAGGGAAATTTTCCTAGAAGTCAGCATTTGTATAGATGAGTAGGTAATTGTATATTGTATGGTTTTTTGTTTTGTTTTGTTTTGTTTTTGTATACACAAATGCATGGTGGTCAGCCCAAAGTTTATGTCTTTTTCTCTTATTACTGCCCATTCTTCTCTCTCTCTCAAGGGAAAACTGGGGTCATGCTATGTGATAGTCCTCGTTTTTAATTTTCTCATCAGTAGGACTGTGAGTGTTAATCTATTTTAGTACTAGCATTAGTCTTGTAATGATTGTCTAGTAGCCTATAAAAATAGAAATCTGGTGCTTTCCCTCGATTAATGCAAATATAGATTTTTTTATATTTATAAAATACTATGTGCCAAGTTAGACTGCCAAATCTCAGCACACATATGTTTGAAGAATAAGGTAATGGATGGTAAAGTATTATAGTTGGGTACTGAACTCTCCTTGAAATTTTTCCATGTGTTGTTTGCATTTGGAAAAATCCTAGCTTAATCTTATCAGCATGCAACAGTCTCCTAATCACCACCACCATTACCATACATCTTTAGATATGCTTAGATTCTAGAAAGAGCCTAAGCAATAGCCTAGAAGACATAGTAGGTCTTTTTAGTAGTGCCTTTATTCACAAACGTATCTTTATAGACATGATTTGCTTAAAATTCACACTCAAATGCATACCCATTATTTTTTTACCCCTTCAGATGTTCTGTTCCTATTCTCTATTTCCCTCCCCCCCCAATGTGTATATTTGTATGTATGTATGCATGTATGTGTATATAAAACCAACCAGATATACATAGTTTGGATATGTATAAACAGCAGGAAGAAAACACGAGGTAGGCAAATGAAGGATATTCAGGAATTCATGACCAACAAACTGCTAACAAGTAAGGATTTGAATGGCTGACTACAAGGTCAGGTGTTTTTTGTTTTTTGTTTTGTTTTTTTTTTGCATATTTCTATGTGTGCTTTATTTTCTGAAATAACGATAGCAGTACTAAAGATTCTTAGTTTGGCAGTTATTTGATATATGAATAAATATCAAAGGAGGAGTTTGACTTGTGCATAGTTACAGCAAGTAGAAAAGGAGGAAAGCTGGAGACAAACATGGTTTTCCACGTGCTTTCTCAGGTGTGGGAAACTACAGGAAGCAGCCCTTGCTGTGTAAAGGCTCTTGAAAGGCCAGAGTGGATTGTGTGCCAGTGCACAGTTATGACTAACTGCTCATTCAATAAGTATTTTTGAAAATCGAGCCTTGAGCTGAGCATGGTGGCACACAGTTTTAATCCTAGCACTGGGAGGCAGAGACGGCAGATCACTGGGAACTCAGGGACAGCCTGGTCTGCATAGTAAGGCCCTGTCTCAAAAATGTTTCAGAGCAGGTGTGGTTTTTTTCCATACCTGGAATCCTGGTACTTGGCAGGCAGAAGCAAGAGGCTGGTTGAAAGTTCAACACCAACTTCTGTCACAAAAACCATTTAAACAGAAGGAGAGAAGTAATTTGGTGTTAAAATCAAATGTATCATGAAATTTATCATTTATATGTGATAAAGTATGTAAGATTCTAAGTTATGTTTGAAGAAAGTACTATTATAGATTCACGTATATACTGGATCATGATACAAAATATATTTATTACTTATTGATTATGGTTTTAAAAAGAAAACTGAGATGATTGAAAATACATAGCAAAGAATGATGTCATCCTTGCTATCAACATTCTGAAATAGCCAATGTTAAGAGATTTTCTGTTACATATTTTTCTTTTACTTACTGCACCACATACACATTTCATATAATTTCTCCCTTTGCCAAGAAAGAATCACTTTAGTATAGTGCAGTTTCTTTGAACCCTGTTGTGCGTTAAAAGCCACTGATAATTTTTTCAGGAGTTTTAACATTTATTCTGAAAGCATAAACTAAAAATAAGTTCATATGAGACATTCTTCCAGAGGTTATTGTAAGACTATGATAAGTTTGAGGGGGAAGTTTCCTTTCCTATTGCTGAAATTTCAGAGCTAAACTTTAAATTAAAGGTTGCTGAATTCAACAGTAGCATCTCCCTGTTACAGACAATTCAGTTCATAATTATTGGTCAGATAAAACAATCACCATTACACCTTAGTGAAACTGCAGTGTAGACCGGGTGGTGGCCGCGCACGCCTTTAATCCCAGCACTCGGGAGGCAGAGGCAGGCGGATCTCTGTGAGTTCGAGGCCAGCCTGGTCTATAGAATGAGTTCCAGGACAGGCTCCAAAGCTACAGAGAAACCCTGTCTCAAAAAATACAACAACAACAAAAAAGATGAGGAAAAAGAAAGAGCAGCTGCAGTGTAGGTTTCATGAAGCCACTGATAGTTTTTAATAGTTTCTGTTTGAATCTCTTGGGTAGTTGTTTTTAAATCACTATCTTTTAGCCATGATTTCTTGCTTCATCAACTTTAGACATCATATGCTGTTGCTAGTTCTATTAGGATTAGCTCGGTTGCAGCATTATAACCCTCTCCTTCTGTCTTGTTCTGTTTGAGAGCTATGCAAGTCTGTCTTTGTTTCTTGTCCACTAACAACTATTTTTCTTGCCTTCTTTCTTTATGTAGTAATTAAATGATACCTTTGTTTTTTCTTCCTCTTTTTTATGCTGTCAAGCTTGAACTCAGTTATTCTTTTTAATTCAGTTTTTAAAAATTTTGTTGAGAATTTCATACGTGAGTCCCTTTAAATGTTTCTTGTTGACCTCTTGGAATTGGATAACATATCAGGGTGCTCAGCTCTTTTATTTGTTGTATCATCTTGATTTCTGAGTTTTTAAGTTGGGTATTAGGATGAAAAAGTATTTTGAATCCCCTGGCTTTTAATAATATATTTTGGTATGTGACTTTTTATGATGCAAATATATTTAAAAATTGTTATTTTAAGTTAATAGAGTGAATGTATTGATTTTAAGTGGATTCTTGCAAGTATTTGAAACCCTTTATGATTTTTCACTTTGCAGGTACGGAAAACTTTTTTCACCTTAGCATTTTGTGACTTTTGTCGAAAGCTGCTTTTCCAGGGTTTCCGCTGTCAAACATGTGGTTATAAGTTTCACCAGCGTTGTAGTACAGAGGTTCCACTGATGTGTGTTAATTATGACCAACTTGAGTAAGTAATCCACAAAGAACCTCTTTGCTGCTACTTTGTAGTTAAATTCTCATAATGTGAAATAGCATACCTTGAAAGTCAGTGAGTGATGTTCTGCCAGTACATTTGTTACAGAGAGCTTAAAGTCTGACCAGAGAGGAACAGATAATGCAGGTGGCTCTTCTCTCTCAGATGAAGGAACACTGGCTCTGCTGCACATAAAGCTTGCATTTCGTGCTCTGTTAAGTAACAGCTACTCGTCCTTAGAAACCACTTTTGTTTAGTTTGGGGGTGGATATAGAATAGTGTTTTAATCAAGTTGTCGATTGTATTTTTGAACAGCAAGTCTGATTCTGTGATCTGTTTTATCATTAGACTGTTTTATCATTAGACTGATGTTCTTCCTGCACTCTTCAGCTCTCCCAAGTCTGCTCCACCTTTAGCCCTTTTCCTTTCAGATTTAAATTAGAAACAAGCTTGTTTTACATGTCAATCCCAGTTCCCTCTCCCTCCTCTCCTCCCTGCCCCCTAGGGACTCCCTATCCCATCCACTCTCTGCTCCCCAGGGAGGGTGAGGCCTTCCATGGGGGATCCTCAAAAGTCTGTCATTTGGGACAGGTCCTAGGCCCTTTCCCATGTGTCTAGGCTGAGAGAGCATCCCTCTATGTGGAGTGGGCTCCCAAAGCCCATTCGTGTATTTAGTCTTTCCCCCCTTTTTTTTAAAGGAATATTTATATACAATTTATTTCTTTTTAAAACTCTTCTTTATTCTATAGTATGTCTAATATATTAAATGTAGTCTATTGTGATCTTTTCCTGTAATTCTTTTTGTTGCTGCTGAAAGGGAATTTGACTTTTAAGTTAAATTATGATATATCCAACTTAGCAGCTACTCAGGAGGCAGAGGGCAGCTGGATCTCTGTAAGTTCAAGGCCAGCTTGGTCTATACATTGACCAAGGGAAACACAATGAGTCTGTCTCAGAAAAAACAAAAAGGGTAACTAATCACTAGATATTTTTCTTTTAGTTTTTAAACCTTAAAGCATAGTTTTTTCCCCTGTAGTATATAGAAATTCGCTGAAAAGAACAATTTGTTTTAGATCTGAGCTTGTTCTTGAAAGTACAATGTAATTTTTTAGACAAAAACATACTCAATTGAATTTTAACAGTTGTTTGCTAATGTAAAACTTGATCTTGTATTTTTCCATTACCTCTGTGTTATTGTGTATTGAAGCTTCTGGGTTTTGCACAAGTTAGGTTTGTTTTGTTTTGTTTTGTTTTTGCCTCACAGTTTGCTGTTTGTCTCCAAGTTCTTTGAGCATCACCCAGTAACACAGGAGGATGCCTCCTTACCAGAGACTGCCCTTACATCTGGATCTCCTTCTGCACCCCCCTCAGACTCTATCGGGTATGACTTGATTCCTGCTGTTTAATGGCATGCTGTTTGAACTGCCTGCCTTCCTTTGGATCCTTTGGGTAATTACAAGCCTTTCCAACACTGGAACTGTTAAATTATGGATACTTTCCCCCAATAATATGTTTTATCCCAGCATTCAAGCATTTATATGCATTTGGTACAGAATGGGATTAAAAGCCTGGTAATCTCAGCACCCATGAGGCAGAAGCAGGCAGACCTCTGTGAATTGGAGGCTGACCTGGTCTGCACAGTAAGTTATCTTGAAAAACCAAAAACAGACACAAACAACCAATCAGTCAATCAATGATATTAAAGCTGGTGTAGACTATATATTAAGATCAGTTGTGAAAAAAATCAACACAAAATTTTTACACTCTGTCTTTTATTTACCATTTTATCAGGTAATGTTGTAACTTCTGCTTAAAAAACTAATAAACAAGTTGATGACAATTTTTTAAAAGTACAAATAATGATAAAGTATATTAAACTTTGATTAAATATTTTGTATTTATAGAATGCAAGAAGATATAATGTACTCAAGAATGCTTAATGGAGATGAGATTTGAAAAATTGCTCAAAACTAAATGAACTTAGGGTATGAAAGTTGGTATTAGGGCCCAGAGAAGAAAGCAGATTTCAGAGCTAGTCAAAAAGCTTATCTAAATTTAGAAGTAGCATGTGTGAGGCCTGGTGTGGTGCACGCTTCTAGAATCCCAGCACTTAATAGGCTAAAGCAAAACGTTGGTGAGTGTGAGTCCAACCTTTGCTACATAGTGAGACCAAAGAACTGGAAGAGAAAAAATGCCGTGTGTGACCAGGTCATAGAGAATCTTGACATTCAGGCTAGTATTTACTCGAGATATGATGACATAAGAGAATAAAGGTTTTTCGAACAAGTCACCAATGTGATAAAAATTACTTTAAAGGAAAAATTCGCTTAGCAGTGAAATATAGATAAACAGGGAAAAATAGGGTGAACACCTAAACTTCAAGGGAGGCAATATGCAGAAAGGACGAAAGGAGAGCAGTAATAGTGCCATCCGTTTAATAGGAAAAGCAAGATTTACTTTAAAAGTATCCCCAAGGCATTATATTCATAGTAGGAAATAGACAGTTATTTAAGTTGGCTCTTAAGTATTTTTTACATGGTCTGTTACTTTTTCCCCATTATATCTAAGGCACACCTCCATGTGTGCACCATGGCACATGCACACCTGCAAACATACACACTAAGTTTTAATTATAAAACCATTTATTTTAGCTATAATCTTTTTATATCACTAGCAAATGCAACCACTCTGTAGTTTTGTCAGATTTTAACAGCTATCTCGGTTGGCTCTATTTGTATGTTTTGTAGACAATCGAATCAAAGTATTGTTGTTTGGCTATGGCAATTTCTCCTGACAGAGTCTGTAGACCTGTGATGTTTTCCTAATGGCAGGTCCCAGTTCTGTGAACAGAATTGTAGAACATAATGTAATTAGCTTGGACTCTCTGAAGGGTCATATGGTAAAAATACAGTTTGTCTCCAAGTAAAGGAATGCTGTTTTAAAACTAAGAAATCAGGGCTGGAGAGATGGCTCAGTGGTTAAGAGCATTGACTGCTCTTCTGGAGGACCTAGGTTCAATTCCCAGCACCCTCATGGCAGCTCACAACTGTCTGTCATCGCAGTTCCAGGGAACCAACAGCCATGGCAGAATACCAGTGCTCATAAAATAAAATAAATAAGTTAAAATTAAGAAAGCATTTGCCCCTGCCACATGTATTATTTTCTTAACTAGAATGAAATGGATTCTTGTCTTAAAAAATGTACAAACTGTGCTAGGTGGTGGTGGTGCATGCCTTTAATCCCAGCACTTGGGACACAGAGGCATGTGGATCTCTGAATTCAAGGCCAGCCTAGTCTACAAAAAGAGTTCCAGAGAAACCCAGTCTTGAAAAAAACAGAGACAAATGTGCAAACGTGTCTACAAGTTAATTTCCTAATGCTTTTATGTCAGTGTGTAAAATTACATTTGTAAAGATAGTAGCCAATTAGTCAGGGTCCTCTAAGGGAACAGAACTTATAAAATGAACTTAGAGAGAGAGAGAGTATGTAGATATATACGTTTCTAGATTTTATATATATTGATCTATTAGAATTTCTTATAGGCTGTAGTCCAGCTTAGTCCAACAGTGACTGTCTACTAATGGAAGGTCCAACAGTCAAGTGGTTGTTCAGACTGGCTGTCTCAACCGTCTTCAGTATGTCTCAGAACCCTGAAGAAGTAGGTTCTAACGCCAGTGAAGGAATGTGTTTGCCAGTCAGAGGGAGAGCAGGCAGGCCAAGAGAGCAAGCTTCCTTCTTCCGTGTCCTTTATGTAGGCTGCCAGCAGATGGTGTGGCCCAGACGGAGGGTGGATCATCCCACCTCGAATGATTTAATTAAGAAAACAATCCTGCACACGCGTGCTCTGATACTTTAGTTAATTCCAGACGTAGTCAAGTTAATAATAAAGAATAGCCATCATGTCAGTTATGTTCAGTATCACAATATTACATTTGTTACTAGTCCTGACACCAGTTATAACGATCCTGAAACAAGTATGGGTATAACAAGAAATTTTGAAAAATGAATACATTGCCAGTTTAGAATACAAAGTAAGAGATAGGGCTGGAGAGATGGCTCAGAGGGTAAGAGCACTGACTGCTCTTCTAGAGGTCCTGAGTTCAATTCCCAGCAACCATATGGTGGCTCACTACCATTTATAATGAGATCTGGTGCTCTCTTCTGGCCTGCGGGCCTACATGTAGACAGAACACTGTATACATAATAAATCTTTTTTAAAAAAAGAGAGAATTACTTCTTTTTTGTATATCAGTGAACAGAAAGTCACTTTGCTTCAAAAAAATTTTTTTAGTCAAGCCTAAAACTGAAATCTAAACTAAAAGTAATTTTCTAAAGAGTGTTAGAATTAAAAGCCTGTTTGTTTGTTTGTTTATTTATGGGGGGGTTCGAGACAGGGTTTCTTTGTATTGTTTGGAGGCTGTTCTGGAACATTATTTGATTTTGGGGGGGTTAGGCATTGAATCAAGACTTTGTGTAAATATTTGGATATATTGGAGTATGATAATGAAGTATTTTTCATAATTATCATATACTTGCCTTCAAGGCTAGACAAGTTACCTTTTGAACCAAGGCACACCTTCACCCTCCAGATGGTATTAATATATCACATTGATTTCATGTCACAGGCCTTCTGTTTTACCAGATTAAATGCAGGGTTTTGTTTCTCCTTATTTCTGGATCACTGTCTTTTATATACAGTGCTGCTTCCCTAAAGTAAGTTTTATCCTTATGATCATGTGCTCCCGAGTCTGATGACATGCTTGTGATCATATGCTCCACATTCTGATGACATGCTTTGTTCAGAGGCCTTTTGTCACTCTTGGGCTCTGTTCCCCAAAGTCTTATTATATCTTTTCCTACTACTTTTTCCTTTATTTTGTTTTAAAGAATTATTTATTATGTATATAGTGTTCTGCCTGCATGTATGCCTGCAGGCTAGAAGAGGGCACCAGACCTCATTATAGATGGTTGTGAGCCACCATGTGATTGCTGGAAATAGAACTCAGGACCTCTGAAAGAATAGCCAGTGCTCTTAACCTCTAAGCCATCTCTCTAGCCCACTTTCCCTTTAGAATTTCTATTATGTTTATTTAATATGTGTGTATTCATGTGCGTACCAAGGCACATGTGTGGAAGTCAGAAGACAGCTTTGGGGAAATAGGTCTCCAGGGTCAGTCCCACGATTAGGGTTAGTAGCAAACACCTTTTATCCCCTGAGTGAGCTCACTGGCTTCTGCTTTTATATTTTCTTACCATTCTTTTCTAGTTTCCCTTATTGACTGTCATTTTGTTATCTCAAGATTGTCTTTCTAATCTAATAACGATTTACTAAAGCTGGTTAGTTTTTATAATATGGGGTAAATGGTGACCAGTGTGTGAAAAGAGCTTGGTCCATGTTGGACCATCCATGGTTCAGTTGAAATTTAGTCAGAGCCTCACTACATCCTCTGCAAGTAGTAATCACTTCCCTACTCCTGAGAATCTTTTCTTTATACGTATTCTCAGTGTGTGCATCATGCTAGGCTCGTTTAGGGAGGGAGGGGGAGAGAGAGAGAGAGACAGAGAGAGACAGAGAGAGACAGAGAGAGACAGAGAGAGAGAGAGGAGAGAGAGAGAGAGACAGAGACAGAGAGACAGAGAGACAGAGAGAGAGAGAGAGAGAGAGAGAGAGAGAGAGAGAGAGAGAGAGAGAGAGAGAGAGAGAGAGAGAGAGAATAAAAAGACCCTGTCTCAAAAAATAAGGTGGAAAGGGCACCAGTCTCTGGTTTCCCTGTGCACCCCCAAACCACACACCCCAAGTTTTCTGTTTTAATGTTTGCTTCAGAGCTTCTTATTATATGATACTTCTGTCTCTGGTGTTTATAATTAGACATTAAAAAACATTTTGAGTATGTAGGGTAATTGGCACAATATTATCTTCCAAAGTTCTGGAAATTATCTTTAAATATTGTAGAAATTTTGTTCAACCCTGGCATTAAGCAGCAGTTATCTCTCTGGGGTCCTGAGATATACAGGTGTATTCTCAAAACTACTTGTAATTTCCTATGCACTTCCTTAAATTTTTCATTCGAGTCATTTCAGGTTATGAGAAATAGTATTTAAGAAACAGCATATTTTATTCAGCTAGTCTCTGCCTGGAGCATTTTATTTCTGAATATAGTTTTCAAGGATAAGGGCTGCCTCTGCTGGTTAACCACCAGTAATTTCTAGCCATTTATAGACTCCTGGAGTTTTCTGGATCAGAATCATTGTTCTTCTATTGATGATAGTCCCTGGAAGGTCTGCTTTTGAGCAAAGGTAGTACTAGTTGTAGTTAATGTTTTCTAAACACACTTTCTGTGGAGCTATTACTACTGGAATTTTGAGTCTTCAGAGATTATCATATTAAATAGAAAACTCTTGTAACTTTCATTTTAAGTATTATTATCTATACAATTGCTCCAAATCTTATTTTCCAATGACTTGATTTTTCCAGGCCCCAAATCCTCACCACTCCATCTCCTTCAAAATCCATTCCAATTCCACAGCCCTTCCGACCAGCAGATGAAGATCATCGAAATCAGTTTGGACAGCGAGACCGGTCCTCCTCAGCTCCCAATGTTCATATAAACACAATTGAACCTGTCAATATTGATGTAAGTACTAGCGTTGCTAGAACTAAACAATTGGAGTGTGCTTCTTTGTTTTTCTGGTATATTTTTAATACAGATTGGAAGTAGAAGCCACCTTTCATTATCATGTAAGTGCTAAGTTCATAGGAATTATAGATCCAGAAGCCCTGTCATCCTTCTGTGACAGTGTTAAGAACTTCACTACTGCCAAGTTACAGTTACTCTCATGAATATAAGAATTAATAGAAGCCTTTCAGTGAATTTATGAAGTCCTCCCTAAGATTTTTGTGCAATTACTATTGTGTTATAGAAATGACATTAAGAATTTATATTTGTTCTGTCATGAGTTTGGCATTATAACCAACAAGTGATTCTGTGTTCATATTTTCTTTCTTTCTTTTTTTTATTTTTTCGAGACAGGGTTTCTCTGTGTGGCTTTGGAGGTTGTCCTGGAACTCACTCTGTAGACCAGGCTGGCCTCGAACTCCCAGAGATCCTCCTGCCTCTGCCTCCCGAGTGCTGGGATTAAAGGTGTGCGCCACCAACACCCAGCATGTGATTCTATGTTCATATTTTCAATCATGTAGTTGGAACTAACTTAAATTTTATTAACTGAAAGAAATACTTTATTATAACTTTTAATTTAATTATCAAGATGAATCTCTAGTAAAGGATTCTAAAATCAGACTTTCTTCCTACTTTTTATTATGGTTTTCCCACTGTATTTTGGAGAGTAAGTTCATTTAAGTGGCTTTTTCCTAGTGCCAGTTTTAACTAAGGCCATCCAGTCTCTATGGAGACCTAAATACACACAGGAAGTGAGAAGTGAGAGAGGGAGTTAGAGAAAAGGGAGCTTGGGAAACAAGGAGTCAAAGCGTATTTGTAGGTTAGGCATGTTCTTGGTGTGTTCAAGGTTGTAATCTACATATGTATTCAAAAACAAACATTTTTCTATGCTATACTTCCTTTTTTTCTGGTGGTGATTGTCCTGGTTTCTTGGGCTTAGCCATTTGAAGAATTGCTTTATGTCTTCTTTCATCCTTTTCATAACTGCCATAATATAACACATTGTCCTCTGTATGTGTGTCTCAAACTGTTCTGACTTATTGATACCACCATTTGATTCCATAATCCTTCATTTGAACAATTTACTGCATTTATTCCTACCATTAATTTTTCTTCATCCATTTCCATCCTGATGCTCTCACCAGGATGGGTTTTGTTTTGTTCTGTCACTTATTATCAGAGAAAAAAGACTTGTCTTTGACTCTGGGCCCAGCAATTGGAGATTTAGGATGAATTAACACACCATTTTGCCCTCTATGATATCATAGTTTAGTGCATGAATCAGGCATGCAAATAATCACACACAAAATAAATATAATGCTAGTTCACAAAAGGGGTATGATGAACTAACTCTACCTGGCTGGATATAGGAATATTTAGCAGTGAATGGATCACCTTGAAGTTATACTGTAGAAGGTAAATGACTAGGGATTTATTAAGTACACTATGTAGGGAATTATTTTTTTAAAAGTATCTGTTAAGGAAATGTATATGCAATGTTGTAGAGTTGCCTTTACTTGGAGGAATTAATAGTTGATATCATAGGCGTTCAGGGCTCAGGATAGGGCTGAGAAATGGTGGAAGGCGGAAGCAGGAAGTGTCCACACTGACTGATTTCATATGTTACCCTAAAGCAGTGGCAGGAGTTCTGAAACACTGAGACTGCAGCTCACGGCGCAGGTCTTGAGCCTGCTTCCTACCTCTTTGTCTTGAGTACTAGATTTGTAAGTATGATGGTATGCTGCATCTGACCCAACACACTTTGAGTGTGGTAAAGCATCTCAATATTCCAGAAAGCTCTTCAGTAGTAGCCTAACATATGTAAGGGCAGAACTGCTGTGTTCTGGGCAAATAGGATAGATGTTTAAACTCTTGTAGCGTTAGTGGCAAGACAGAGCAAATAAGGAGTTGAGGGAGTAGAGACTATGATGGTGTAGGGTTTTTAGAAGTCATGGAAATGGCTGAGTACTTACTGCGTGTCAGGTAGTATGCAAAGTGCTTTAAATAGATTTTCTTGATCAAACCTCATGAGAAACATCTTATCTTATTCTGAAGGATATTCAGTTTATAAGAGTCTATGAAACCAACCCATGATCACATAACTAATAAATGACTGAAATGGACTTAAGTCATTTAACCCTGGCTCTCTTTTCTCTTAATTTATTTACTATCTGTCAGTAGAAGACAAAGGTTAAAGAGAAGCAGAAGGTAACGGTTCGCTTTCTGGCATAAAGACACTTGACTATAAACCAGCACAGGGTTTATAAAAACCTATAAAAAATTACAGTTTTGTATTTTATCCAGAGTGACTTTAGTATATCTGTGGGAATAGTATGACCTTAAATGGAGATATAACTTAAAGAAAATCACTGTGTGTGTTTCAATCAGAGTATAAATTATGTTACTCAAAAATAACTTAAATTGGAAAGAGTAAAAAACTACCCTGAAGAAAGAAGCAAAAGAAAGCATTTTATTGGGTTTTATTGGGGGCTGGCTCGCAGTTTCAGAGGTTTGGTCCATTGTCATCATTGTGGGGAGTATGGTGGCGTGCCGGCAGGTTCTGGAGCAGTAGTTGGGACTTTATATTTGATCTGTGGGCAGAGATAGACGTCCAGACAGAGTCTGGCATTGACTTTAGAAACCTCCCAGTGACATACTTCCTCCCACAAGGCCACACCTACTCCAGCCTAATCCCTTCCAACAGTTACAGTCCCTGGTGACCAAGCGTTCACACCTATGAGACAGTTATAGTCCCTGGTGACCAAGCGTTCACACCTATGAGCCTGTGGGAACCATACTTACTCAAACAGTGACAGTACATTAAAAGGAATTTAAATGTCAGCCAGACATTGTGGTACCCAGCTGTAGTCTTGGCACTGGGAGGTAAAGACAAGATGATCAGGAATTGGAGGTTTATGATACCCTGGAGAGGGAAGGAGAGAGGAAAATGAGTGACTTTAGACATTATGGCAGGTGCTACTATGCAAATGGTCATATAGACAACACAGATACTGCCAGAAGTTCTTGGGTGGTTTGTTTCTCCTGTGATGCTGAGTCAGCGGGATGTGAGACAAGGGACTAGAAGAGATCAGGGGAGACCATTGAAATATTAGTTGTAGAATACTAGAATATCCTATTTAACTTGGATCAAGTAGATCAACCAGGAGCTTTTAAGAACACGTGAGGTTGAAAAGTGTGAGTTTAGGTTGGGACTGTAGTCATTTCTGAGAGTGGAGAAATCTGCGTTTGGCCATGGGTGCAGGGAGTCCCAGAGCTCATGTAGTGAGCAGGAAATACCTCTCTCAGCCGTGGTCCTTCTGTCTAGAAAGCCCTTTGCTTTTCCGCGTGCCAGGCTCCCTCAGTCCCACACAGATCTCTTCAGCGGCCTCACCAGCGCCAAAACCCTAGTGCTGCTTCTTTTGCCAGTTCTCATAGATCCAGGTGCTGGAAGCCCAGCATCGTCTTAATCTTAAGGTGTACCAAAAAGTCTTGCCAATACCGCCACTTAAATGGTAGTGAATTAGCAACAGACGGATCTCTCTCTTAACCTGGTGCTTATTTTCCATGTGTTTGCATCTCACAGTGAGTTTGTAAACTCTCAGAACCACCAAAAGATAGTGAAGCCACTAAGATGTCTAGGTCTTAGTTTGAAATTATGAGTATTTATTACTTTTTCTGTAGACACTGTTAAAGGTTCTATGTAATACATTAAACATTGTAGTAATACACTAGTAAAGAATTTACTCATTATTTTACACAGTAAGCCTGTTTGCAAGTGGTGCCTATTTGGAACTAACCTTTGTAGAGACATTTGGGGCCATTCAATCCCTCACATGGAATTAAACTGAGTCAATTAACCCAGGTTCTGCAGACTGGGATCCAAATCTCATTGCATGTGGAATCCCTGCTGCTGACATTGTGCTGGAAGCTGAATTTTAGATGATGCAGACCAAGTTCAACGAAACCCTTGTTTGAGCTGTTTTCATTCCCCTTCCTTTTCAATGCGCATCCACATTTTTATGATCATATTCAATGTGCTTTGATTTTGTATTTTATTACATGTAAACATGTTTCATAATTGTTTTGGTAACTGCGTATTACTCATTAAATTGATACACCATGACCATAATATGTCAAAATGCCTATCAGGAAAATAATTATTTCTGATTTTTGGTGTGATGGATAATGCTGCACTAAACATCTTTGTGCATATCATTTTTTCTTCTGAATTATTTCCTTAGGAAAAATTCCCAGAAGTGGAATTACAGGATCAAAGGGTATGAACATTTTTATGGCTCTTAATATGTGCCAGTAGAATTTTCTTTAAGGATTGATGAAGCCACTGAGTGGCCTGATATGGATTGATCAGGACTAATAATCCTTTCATGTAGGGCTAGGCTGGCAAGTGCTTCAAACTTTAGTGTTTATCGTATACACCAGCTAATTTCATAGCCTTTGTTTTGTGAAATAATTATAAGACAGGGTTTGTTTTCAATTAACCCTTCTGCTAATGCATAGTGGAAATTCATTTGTTGTTATTTTTACTGTGTTCTTTGAATAAATGTATTTTACTGTTTGTTTGTAGGATTTGATTAGAGACCAAGGGTTTCGTGGTGATGGAGGTAAGTAGTGATTTTAGGTTTTTTGTGTTTGTTTGTTTTTTTAAAGGCAAAAATGCAATTGCTTTGCTGCTTGTCTCCTTTATAGTTGCTTTTTTCATGAAACAGACACAGAGAAAAATGTGTAGAGAAAACCAAATGGGTTTTTGTTTTTTATAGTAGTTATTATCATTTACTGCTGTCAGAATTTAAAATTATTCATAACACGTAGAGAAAATGAGAAGACATAAAAGAAAGTCTTAAATGTACCATCCATAATTTTAAAATACACTTCCAAAGAGAGAGCCGTAATTATTTTATCTACTTTTTAATTTCTGCTGCCTCCAAATCTGGAGTTGCTAAATTTCTTTTGGCTTCCACTAAATGCTCCACTAGAGGTGCTTAGAATCAGGTTAAATCATTCTAAATCACTCTTTGGAGTTGCTTGCTGCATCTCCTCAGTTTTGCAAACTTCATCAAGCATTTCTCATCAACTTTCTAGAACTATTTGAAATGTACATGTATTTCATGGAATGACCCATAATGGACAATTTCGGTTATCCTCTTACTGGTATAGTAAAGAAAATATGCACATGAGAAGTTGCATTAAGATTTCTTACGTTATTGCCATCTAGCCTCCCAAGTGTGATAGCGTACGCATCTGATCCTAGCTGAGGCAGGAGGAGCTAGCCTAAGTCTACATAGCAAGACTCTCTCAAAAACAAAGCAAGGAAACTCTGTAATAATGTAGCCTGTATATTTTCTAAGAGATGGCATTTGAGACTGTCTTGAAGTTTCTTGCAAGAGGTCTTCTGTGTTTACTGACTTGTCAGCTGACTTGTGTCTTACAAAAAAGACCGTATTAGCTGCACACCATGCCTAGAGCTGGTTCTCACTGTGACCTTCTGTATCTTCAGAATAGGTCCAAACCTAGACTCAGTACTTTATACTGAATAAATACTGTAATAAGCCATATATCGTTGTGGTTCTGTACTCCTGTGAGGATATTACATAACAAGCATGAATTATGTACTTAATATTAACTGTATCACATAGGTTTTCAAGAGTTTTTGTTGTTTGTTATTCCATGAGCCTGCCAATTAATGTCGCTGCCAGTTTGACTTTCATATGTCTTAATAGCTGTGGCTGCTGATAATTTTGCCCAATACATCCAGCATTTAAATGTTTCCATCATGTTAGCATCACAGTTAACTTAGTAAACAGCCTGCTTAGGACCTAAAATCACGTGCCATTTCTTATCCTTGTTATGAGTCACTTTTAAAAAAATTCATTGGGGTTTTTATGAAAGTATAAGCAGATTTTTGAAAAGACGTCCAGGATTACTTTGTGAAGCAGGCTTCAGTTCGCCTAATTTATTCCCCATGACTTCTTTCATTTCTTCTGTGTGTCTGTCTTCCGTGTTTGCCTGCCCCTCTCTTTCTCTTCTAACAGCCCCCTTGAGCCAGCTGATGCGCTGTCTTCGGAAATACCAATCCCGGACTCCCAGCCCCCTCCTACATTCTGTCCCCAGTGAAATAGTGTTTGATTTTGAGCCTGGCCCAGTGTTGAGAGGTAGTTGGGCTCTTCTTTCTTGTTTTCACCCAAGCAAACTAAGTGTAAACTACAGATTCTGTTTGTGCCTCACCCTCACAGCGTGTGTTTGTAAGTGTGAGAGTTTTAAGTACTGAATTTCTGCTTGGCCTGGCTGGAATGCTCTGAATGTGCTTCTCACACACACTCACTACTGCTAGCTTTCTGTATGCTGTCCATTATACATTTTTAAAAGCAAGAAAATTCTGAGTTGGGATTTCCATCTTGCTTATTGTTGTCTTATTTCTGTTTGATCTTGATAATTTCTTAAGTTCTGGGTAGCGTGGGCAGGATTCTTTTTACTTTAGTCCATTAGATGATTAAGTAATACTAATATTTTTTAAGAAAATAAAAAATGTAAGTGGAAACCCCTATGAAAAGGTTTTTATGCTGGGCATATTGGCTATCTGTAACCTTAGCACTTGAGAAGCAGGGGCAGGAGGAAAAACCTCTGCTGGTTTGAGGCCGAAGAGATTTTTATGACACTTTTGACAGTTTTTTTTTTTAAAGATTTTGTAATATAACTAATTTTCTGTTCTTTATTTTTCCCCTTATTTATGATATATTTTGACTAATCCATGAACATAAATTCAGAAAAATTGAATCTACATATGTTAAATTATGCTCTCATGTGAGGGAAGTTAGTAATATAATTGTAGTCTCCTATTTTACCTGTCACATTTTAATTTATTGTTAACTTGTAAATTTAAGATAAAATTTAGGTACCTTATTTTAAATACTTTTACAAGTATATTTACTGTCTCAATATGCTTAGTGACCTATACCTAATATAATGATGGTGCTTTAGAGTTTCCCATTAACGTAACCATCCCATAGATGCAGTAGAGGTCATTCAGTACTCAGTGATGTTATGAAACTAAGCAATACAATAAATAAGAACTGTGCATGAGGCATGGCAAGTGTTACTGCTTTGTAATATTGCAAATTATCAGGGATTTCTATAAAATGTGCTCTAGTTAAAAGAAATTCCAGACACCATTTTCTCTTAGAAAATTGCATATGCATTCCTGGAATTTTCATATAGTGCTATAATATGATGTAATGATTGTAAAACATCTATTCAGATTTAGCCTTTATATATTGTCATTGGCATCCTTACTGTTTGAAAGAGCATGACTCTTTTTTACCCTTGAGAGTAATATATTTTTGCTACTGTGTATGGAAATCTCCATGGAAATCTCAGGCCTATTCACTATGTACTCTGTGGAGTCGTTGCTCTAAACTACTCTGTCCCATGTACAATGTGTGCTTTTACTAACCGAGCCTACTTGTAAACTTCACATGCCTTATAAACTATTGCTATGTGGCTGAAATGCAACTGGAATGCCATAGCATTTATCTGCTCACCTTTATAATATCAAGTTTTTCGGGAAGTCTTGAAAGCCTGTTGAGCAGGGCTGGAGAGATGGCTCAGCAGTTAAGAGCACTGGCTGCTCTTCCAGAGGATCAGGGTTCAATTCCCAGCAACCACATGGAAGCTCACCACTGTCTGTAACTCCAGCTCCAGGAATTCCAACACCTCCACACATGCAGATAAAACACCAGCGCACATAAAAACCAACATAAATAAATAATTTTTTAAAAGAAGAAAGAAAGCCAGGCTCTGGAGAAATGTCTCAGAGGTTAAGAGCACTGACTGTTCTTCTAGAGGATCCAGGTTTGATTCCCAGCACCCTGATAGCAGCTCACAACCAAAAGGGATCTAATGCTCTCTTCTGTCCTCCACAGGCACCAAGCAGACAAATGGTACACAGACAGTCAAAGCATCTACACACAAACAAAAACAATAATATAGTAACTTAAAGAAGAAAGCCTGCTTAGCTTTGTTTATGTTAACTTCGCAATAAAGGCAACCATCTATATTTAATAGAAAAAATTCCAAGGATGGCTGACACTACCCACAATCTCTTAAATAATAGAGCTACAGTTTAAGATCATATGTAAATTTAGGGCTAATTTGTAAGAAATATTTTAACAGTAAGTCCATTAAAATATTTCAATTTTGAAGTTTACATGTTTTTGAAATATCGAGGCTATTGAAATATACAAAATAGTTTATTTTGTAGAGTTTTGCATTGTTTTTGTTTTGTTAGTTTTCTCTTTGTTTTTTGAAATAGGGTCTCTCTATATTATGTGGCCCTGACAATCCAGGAACTTATTCTATAGACCAGGCTGGCCTCCAGTTCACAGAGATCCACCTGCCTCTGCCTCCCGAGTGCTAGGATTAAAGTTGTGTGGTACCATGCCAGTGCATTGGTTTTTTATCAAAGGCACAGGAACTTGGTAGTAAATTTTAGAAATTGTGCCTTGGTTTAGAGATTGTGTTTTTCTAGACTTGTTCATTAGTATCTATCATAACAGTCATTAAATTGGCCAGAAAACAAAAATAAATTTCAGTACCAGTCACAAACCGTGCCTCTTTTGGCCTGCGCTTTGTGAAAGGCTGGTGTTTAAATGTGCATTGCATTTACAGTGTAGATCTCCCACTCTCTGCCCCTGTTAGGTGAACATGCTTGCTCCTCCTTCATGCTTCCTCCTGCTCAATGGGCATAATTCCCCTTCCTCTAATGCAGGGTCCACTCCAGGGTTGTCTGCCACCCCACCTGCCTCATTACCTGGCTCACTCACTAACGTGAAAGCCTTACAGAAATCCCCAGGACCCCAGCGGGAAAGGAAATCATCCTCCTCCTCAGAAGATAGAAATCGAATGGTAAGGATGTGTGATGAATTTTTCCTATAACCATAGCCAAATACAATTGCCATCTAGATATAACAGGACTGTGTGATGCAAATTTGAGTGAATGGTTTTCTTTGCATGAAACATAGTCACACAAAACTGGTCTTTTGCTCCTGTTTGTAATCAAAGTTTTAAGAGGTCATTTTGAAAGGAAAATAATGATGTTCTATTTCTAAAATAAGGAGGACGAGTATAAACAAGGACTCAGAAAGCATGATTAAGTTTATATGTTCTAAGTATCTACCAAATGTCATTCTTCCATATTAGAAAATTAATTTTCCGCTATTTTTACCTTACCAAAGGAATTGATATGTTGATTTCTTTTTATCTTTTTTTTTTCTGTTTTGATGATCAAGTCAGTTAAGATATGTAAGGAAGTCTAGCGCCAACAGTTAACCATAACATGTAAAGTTTTAGAGATTTGAAGCCAAACCTAACCACAGATATATAGTTGTTATCTTACCTCTGTAGTCCTCCAGATACTTAAAATGCCATTTTGTTTTGATTTTAAGAATAACAATGTGGACAGAAGTTTCATTCTGTCCAGTCCCTCAGCTGTTTAGTCACAAATAAACACAAAGAGGTTTATATTAATTATAAACTGTTTGGCTAATAGTTCAGGCTTCTTATTGGCTAGCTCTCTCTTAATTATTATCCCATAACTATTAATCTGTGTGTCTCCACATGACCTTATCTTACCGGAGAATGTCCTTATTTTACTGGAGAATGCCTGGGTGTCCTATCTTTCTGGTACTTTCATGGAGTCTCTCTGGCAACTCACTCTCTCCCAGAAGTCTCCTCGTCTGGTAGCCCTGACTGTCTATTGGCCAAAACAGCTTTGTTTAACCAATAAGAGAAACATATTTACAGCATTCAGAAGGACATCCCCCATCATAACAATACGTATTTCTACATATAACAAATTATTTTTATTTTAAATTTTTTAATTAGTACTTTATTATTTTGTGTATGTGGGTGTTTGACTGAATATACATTCAGTATAACCTGTATATGTCCAGTGCTAAAGGGAGCCAGAAGAGTGCAATGGATCCCCTGGACCTGGAGTTATGGGCGGTTGTGAACTGCCATATGGGTGCTGGGACTCGAACCCAGGCCTCTGGAAAAATAGTTGCTGCTCCTAACTTCTGAATCATTCTCCAGCACCAGTTATTCTGTTAAGTAGTTTCCCATCCTAATACTGACCCATCTTAAATTTAATTTTGTGTTTTGAGTCATGATTGTAACTTTTGCTTCCTCAACATGGTGGCATTTTGTTATTTTCTTTCCTTGCTCTCTTCTAACTTCCTGTCAGGCAGCAATGTATTTAGCATGAAACGTAAGGATTTTCTCTTTTGTTTGCCTTGGCTTGACTTTTACTGTATTTTTTGAGAAAACACTTGGTAGACGAGATTCAAGTGATGATTGGGAGATTCCTGATGGACAGATTACAGTGGGACAAAGAATTGGATCTGGATCATTTGGAACTGTCTACAAGGGAAAGTGGCATGGTATGTATGTAATATGGTACCATTGGCACAAGTAGGATATGTTTAAAATCTTTTGTTTTAAAAATTCAAGCCAAGCCAGGCGTTGGTGGCACACGCCTTTAATCCCAGCACTCGGGAGGCAGAGGCAGGCGGATCTCTGTGAGTTCGAGGCCAGGCTGGACCGACAGCCTCCAAAACAATACAGAGAAACCCTGTCTTGTAAAACCAAAAAAAAAAAAAAATTTCAAGCCAAAGCTGGACATGATGGCTCATGCCATTAATCCCAGCTCTCATGAGGCAAAGGCAGACCAGCCTGGTCTACAGAGCTAGTTTCAGGACAGCCAGGGCTACACAGAGAAGCCTGTCTTGAAGAGTGGAGAGGAAGGGAGGACAAGCATCATGACACACACTTGTATTCCCAGCACTTAGGATGAGGAAGCATGAGCATTAGGAGCTTAAGCATCCTTAGCTATGTAGAAAGTTCAAGGCCAACTTGAGCACTACAAGAGACTGTCTCAAGAACAAATACAAAGTCAAAATTATTCACTGTTGTCATTATTAAACTGTTTTCGTCAAATGCAGAAGTCCTCAAAGGTTCCTAACAAAAATGATGGAATGTAAAAACTGGCTTCACAGTAGTGAAGGTGCTGTCAGTATTTTACAGTAAAGATTCATAAAGATGAAGATCATTGAGCTATATAGTCCTAAAGGAAGTTTGTTTTCCTTTTGAAAGCATTCCTTTTGAGCCGGACATCCTTAGTCTACAGAGGCGAGTTCCAAGACAGCCTCCAAAACAGTACAGAGAAACCCTGTCTCAAAAAACCAAAAAAAGAAAATAGACTTGAGCACTCAGTAGTAGAAGGTTTGATTAGCATATTGATGCATCCATGTATTGTTATGTGAGTCAAAATAGCTATAGGGGTAATGGAAAGGTGTCTAATATATTATTTGAAGCCACATATGTAATACCTTCATGAGCACTGAAGAGATGGCTAATGATTAAGAGCACTGTCTGCTCTTCCAGAGATCCTGAGTTCAATTCCCAGCAGCCACATGATGGCTCACAACCATCCATAATGCAATCTAGTGCCCTCTTCTGGCCTGCTGGTATACATGCAGACAGAACACTGTATATATACATAATAAATAATTTTTTAAAAGACCCATAAAAATATCAATAGTATAAAAATGCTATATGAATTCTCTCATAAGGTTATCATTTGATATTCATTCATTAAGTATTAGTACTGCATATATAGATAAACATAGGATATATACATACATGACAAGGGTTGTTTCTGAGTGGCATAATTATGGGAAGTTTTTATTTATGTTTCCTGAAACATATAGGTATTCAGCAGTATTAGGTGGTATAACTGAGAATAAATACTATATTACTTTGATAGTTAAGAAAAGGATACAAGCCGGGCATTGGTGGCGCACGCCTTTAATTCCAGCACTCGGGAGGCAGAGGCAGGTGGATCTCTATGAATTCGAGGCCGGGCTGGTCTACAAGAGCTAGTTCCAGGACAGCCTCCAAAGCCACAGAGAAACCCTGTCTCGAAAAACCAAAAGAAAAGAATACAGTGTGTGTGTGGGGGGGGGTCAGATAATTAAAACATATCAAACCAAGTAAATAAATTTGTGATTAATAAGCATAACATTTCCAGCCTTCTAGAAGATCTCCTCATGCCCTCCTCACTCACTCTCCCTGAAAAGATAACATCCCGACTTAAGTAGAATATAATGTGTTATCCTTTTTGTTTGCAGTATTGTGAGACCCATCAATGTTGTTGGATGTTTGTGTGTCATTCATCCTCTCTGTAGTATTCCGTTATGTGACTGTAATGTGATTTCTTCCATCTGCTGTATAAGAAGCGTTTGGGTAGTTTCCAATTTGGTGCTATTTTGAATGATGCTGCAGTGTATATTTTTAGTATATGCCTTTTGAAGAGCATATGTGTATATTTTTACTGGCTATATGCCTAGGAGAGAATTATAGAACTACACCATATGTATACTTCCAGTTTTATAGATACTCCCATCAGTGCTGCCAATAGATTGTACCAATTTACACATCTACTAGCAGTGTGTAAGAGTTGAATTTCAGCCTGACCTTGGTGGTATACGCCTTTAATCTCAGCAGGAGATAGACGCATGTTGTTCTCTGAGTTAGAGAGCCTGGTCTACGGAGAAGAGTTCCAGGACAGCCAAGGCTACACAGAAAAACCCTGTCTCAAAAATAACCTCCCCCCCAAAATAGTTAAACTATGATTATAATTTTAATAATTTTCCAGTCAACAGTATAAGTAAGTCATAACTTTGGAGGAACATTTTACAAGTTTTTATTTTAAACTGAGTTCCATTGGACTTGTCACGTCCATAGTTTCAGCATACTCACTTAGTAAATAACACCTCATTTAATTACAAAATTTCTGAGTACTTAAATTGGCAAAACTCAATTCCCAGGAGAAAAAAAACGTTGACTATTTTAGTTTATGTTTTGAAATAGTAGTATAGAAGTAGCATTGTTAGTTGCTTTGTGTAGGGTTGGAGGATGTGTGTGTCCCATTGTCCATGATTTTAAAAAAAGGCTGCCAGTAGTGGCATACACCTTTAGTCCCATCACTTAGGAGGCAGAAGCAGGTAGATCTCCGTGAGTTCAAGGCCAACCTGTCTACAGCGCAAGTTCCAGGACATCCAGAGTTGTTATACAAAGAAATCCTGTCTCCAAAAAACATTTTTTTTAAAAGTAAAGTACAGTTTATTACTAGGTAGTTAAATATAATTTATTTTACTCTGACAATTAGCAAAAACATCCATGAATATTTCGTATTTATTTGAACATTGATGAAACATGCTTTTAATCCCAATGGAAAGCAGAGGCAGGCAGATCTTTGTAAGTTAGAGGCCAGCATGGTCTACAGAGTGAGTTCCAGGACAGCCAGAGAAACCAGGGGGAAAAAGTCATATTTTATAATTTGAAAATTTGGAATAACAATTTTCTTTCAGGTGATGTGGCAGTAAAAATGTTGAATGTGACAGCACCCACACCTCAGCAGTTACAGGCCTTCAAAAATGAAGTGGGAGTGCTCAGGTGAGCTCGTAGATCCCTGCTTTCCAGTGCATTTACTTCAAGTAGAGAAACAATGCGCTACTTACATTGTTTTCCTGATATGCAGTACCATTTAGAACTGTGTGTAAAAGACATATTCCTAGACTGAATTAATAGAAGTAAGTATCTGATCGTGTATAGTAATAGTCCCTTTTACTCTAAAAATTCTAAATGTCTCAAAACACATTTAAAATTGTATTAGTCCTGGGCTCTAGGACTTGAGGAATATTGACAAATGAGAGTAAATTCGTGATGAGAAGACTTAATAGGGAAGATTCTGGAGTTATAACTTTATGTGAGGGGAATGTTCAACAAAACTGAGATTTCAATACAGAGAAGGCTGTTATATTCAAGAGGGTACATAGTTACTCTGTCTGACATTGCAGGGAGCAGAACAAGGAGGTTAGTTATGGAGATTAGAGGAAAATGATTTTGCCTTCACCTAAGAAAACTTCCTACTATGTTTAGAACCACTTAAACAAAAACAGCCTCTACTTCCTCACACAATACATTTAAATATATTTCTGAATACAGTTGTAGGTTAGACGAGATAACTACAGATTAACCTCATTTTGTTCCTGGTACTTTTTATTGAGAACATATTATTGGTAGACTGACTTGGCTCCCTTTAAGGAATTATTACTCATTGTCACATTTCTTTTTTACAGGAAAACGCGGCATGTGAATATCCTGCTTTTCATGGGCTATTCAACAAAGCCACAGCTGGCTATTGTTACCCAGTGGTGTGAGGGCTCCAGCCTGTATCACCATCTCCACATTATTGAGACCAAATTTGAGATGATCAAACTTATAGATATTGCACGGCAGACTGCACAGGGCATGGAGTAAGTTGAATTCGGTTAACTCTTCATATATGACTTTTATAAATGACCTAAGGATACTTTAAAGGCATTAATAATACCTTTTATGGGTTGCATTTTAAGTTTCGATGTAAGGATACTAATAGCTAGCACTAGCTTATTAAAACAGTATTTCTCTAGTTCAGCCTTTATACAAGGAGTGAAGTGTTTGATAAGAGCTTTATAATTGCAAGTGATGATTAGCACTCCATGATTTATGTGAACAGTGGAGGTACAGAAAAGCAGGACCCCCCAAAAAAACAAAGCAAAACATTACCACTAAAAAAAGTCATTACTAGTTAATGGAAAATATGTGACTATTATAATCTGTGCTTTCAAACCATTTTCTCTTACATGCCTGTATTTTCTGCTGCAAAATAACCAGTTATTAAAGTTTTAAATATCTATATTCTGATCCTAGTTGAGAACATCAATTTGAAACATGTATGTCTACTGAGTTTTGCTTTGTAATTCAAAAGATACAGGTTAAAATTAACTGGGGTGGGTGTACTGGCACAGTCCTTTAATCCCAGCACTCAGGAGGCAGAGGCAGGTGGATTTCTGTGAGTTCAAGATCAGCCTGGCTTACAGAGTGAGTTTCAAGACATCCAAGTTTACATAAAAAAGACCCTGTCTCAAAACAACAACAAAAAAGAATTGGCTCAAGAAAAATTTTGCATAAAACCCTTCCAGTGGAATTAAGCAGTTGAAAGATAGAATTTAGGGCTGCAGCTGTAATTTAGTAGTAGAGCACTTAAACAGCATACACAAACCCTAGTGTCAATCCCCAGCGTGAAACAAAAGAGAACAGAGAAGTTTTAAAGGTACTTCACTGAGACCAGGCTTGATTCATGCCTTTAATCCCAGCATTCAAGAAGCAGAGGCAGGGGGGTCTCTCTGAGTTCCAGAACTAACTAGAGAGACTCTGTCTCAAAAAAAACAAACAAAAAAGTACTTAGCTGAAAACAATAAGATATAAGTTTGAAAGCTCTATAAATAGTTTAAAGTATATCTTAGTATACAAATTACTTCTGTGTGTATGTATTGGTATGTCATTTAATATTTAAAATGTTATTAAGTAGATATTTTAATTTCCTTTTATTGGTAAGGAAACAGACTTTTAAGTAACTTGTATAAGTAAACCTGTTAGGCCACATGTTTAGCAAAGTTATTTTAACTTAAGATTTCAGACTAGTTTTCCCCATAATCACTTAGGCTACCTTTACATTAATAAAATTGGAAGAAAGGGGTAAAAGTGAATATGTCTTAAACACCTATAACTCTCCCTCAAGGTCAGCTACAGGAAATAAGTATGAAGTCAGATACCCAAACCATATCTATAACTATATCTATAACTCTCCCCTCAAGGTCAGCTACAGGAAATAAGTATGAAGTCAGATACCCAAACCATATCTATAACTATATCTATAACTCTCCCCTCAAGGTCAGCTACAGGAAATAAGTATGAAGTCAGATACCCAAACCATATCTATAACTATATCTATAACTCTCCCCTCAAGGTCAGTTACAGGAAATAAGTATGAAGTCAGATACCCAAACCATATCTATAACTATATCTATAACTCTCCCCTCAAGGTCAGCTACAGGAAATAAGTATGAAGTCAGATACCCAAACCATATCTATAACTATATCTATAACTCTCCCCTCAAGGTCAGTTACAGGAAATAAGTATGAAGTCAGATACCCAAACCATATCTATAACTATATCTATAACTCTCCCCTCAAGGTCAGTTACAGGAAATAAGTATGAAGTCAGATACCCAAATCATATCTATAACTATATCTATAACTCTCCCCTCAAGGTCAGCTACAGGAAATAAGTATGAAGTCAGATACCCAAACCATATCTGGTTTCTCAAGTTTTCACCTTCCCTCATTCAAAGCTAGGCAATAACTTTACAAGTCTGTGTTCAGCCAGAATGCTTTATTACTCATAGTGAATCAGGAACCGTTCTATTGTGTGAAGAGACACCATGACCAGGACTCTTACAGAAGAAAGTATTTAGCTGGGGCCTTCTTACAGTTTCAGAGGCTAGGTCCTAATATTGAATAACGTCCTTAACTTGTCTACTCACAAAACAATCTCAGCCTTTTAATAAAGCAAGAAATTTAATCTACTCAAATCTAAAAGTGTGTAGTTAAAAACTTAAACAAAACCCCCCGGCAGAAACTGTCAAGAAAGAAAAGCAGAGCTCATTCAATTTCTGCCCACTGCTCTCTGCCACTTCTGCAGTGGGTTGAAGAACGCACACCACCCCCACCTCAGCATCTCTTTATTCGTTCCTTCTTTGGAATATTTGTACCACAAATACCTTTACTTCTGTTCTCTGTTATTTTTACATACGTTTGTTTGTTTGTTTTTCAAGACAAGGTTTCCCTGTGCCTCTGGAGGCTGTCCTAGAACTCGCTCTTGTAGACCAGGCTGGTCTCAAACTCAGAGATCCGCCTGCCTCTGTCTCCCGAGTGCTGGGGCTAAAGGCGTGCGCCACCAATGCCTGGCTTTACATACCCTTTTAAGAGAGATTGTTTCTGTGACTGATGTATATAACCGTGTCCCCAACCCACCTTACCACTGTATCCTAATTCTACAGACTTTTTAAAATTCTGTTGTCTCCACTATATACAAACTGGGCAAGAGCAGGGGCTTTGTTTTGCTTATTGATTTATAGCTGATGCCTAGACGGGGTCCTAGCCTGTGATGGATATTCAATACTTATAAGTAAAATGAAAAAAAGGAAGGAAGGCAGCAGACAGACAGACATGCATGCATGATTACACAAAACTGTATATTACCCATTAGTTTGCTGTCCAGAAAGAAGATTCAAATTCTGTTCATATCAAAACTCAGAAATGTTTAAAAAGTGAATGAGAGAGAGAATGACAGAAAAGAGTTTGTGATAAAGACTAGTATTTATAATTATTTTGAGAAGATAGGCAGTTTAGTGCCAGGGTTAGTTTAAAAAGTGAGAGTAGGGAAGAAGCCATGAAACTGAGTAACTCCAAAGAATTATCGAGGAATTGCGGATGCTACCCCATCACCTTACAGTCTGGATTCTCAGTGTACTTGCGACCAATCTTACTTTTAAAGATAGCCTGCTGGAGCAGGCATGTACATCTCTCCATTGGACTTGTCCTGCGTTTTAGTAGCTGAGAAAGCACTATTAAGTTTTAAGCCCTCTAACAGAGTTTACTTTTGTTTGGTTTTGGTTTTTAAGACAGTGTTTTTCTGTGTAGCCCTGAGTGTTCTGGAACTCACTTTGTAGACCAGGCTGGCCTCTGCCTGCCTCTGCCTCCCAAGTGCTGGATTTAAAGGTGTGCACCACCACTGCCTGCCCAGAGTTTACTTTTTAATACCAGTTTAAAGTTAATGAAAAAAATAAAACACAATACCTTTTCTGTTTTTTTTCCCCCCTTCCAATTGAGATGTTAATTTGCATCTGCTTAAATGTACCAATATATTGTTGTTTCTAAAGTCTTTGACAGATTAAAACTCTTGCTAAAATGACTAGGTTTTGGGTTAAAGTGACAGATTTTTTTTCTCTATCTTTTCAACCCCATTAAAATGACAATGAAGAAATATTTTATAGAGGCTTAAACTGGTAAGACTGACTGAGAGAAGACAGTAGGAACAGTTTTGAAACGTGGAGATCGAGTGAGAACTCATAGTGGGTAGCAAAACTAAATCAGTGAGAACCGAAGGAAGCCATCGTGTGTACCGCACACGCACAGACTGGCTTCAGAAGCTGAAAGCCATCGTATGTACCGCACACGCACAGACTGGCTTCAGAAGCTGGCTCTTCCTGCACTGGGGAAGCTGTTCTGTTCACCCTCTCCTAACCAGTGCCACTGAGCGACTGGCACAAAGTCTGGAAATGCGTGCCTCAGGATGGGGCATTCTGCTATGTCTAGGACTTGGACATCTTTTCAAGACAGTGGGGTTGGGTGACTGCGTATTACCAAGTGATGCTCAGTGTGCTGCCCATTGCACTCAGTTTTTTGAGGGGAGGGGGACAGTTAGGGATTAGCCCTAGAGTAAGTATCCTGCCACTGAGATACAGCCCAGCCTGTTCTCTTTTTGATTCCCAGATGTTAGCAGCCAAGCCTGACTGGTCCCGCAAGTCTACGAGTATTCTCTAGGGAATCTTACCAGACCAGGAGGACTCACAATAAACCAGACCATGTACTGGTCCCGCACTTAGTCTAAATAAGATAAAATATCTCTCAGTCATCAGATATTAGAGGAGAAGCCTGATAGAAACGAAAGATCAGAGCATCCCGGGGTGGGGGGCACAGGCAGAGACAGAGCCAGTGAAAGCAGAGGGCACCACTTGCACCAAGAGAAAATGTGTCTGTTTCCTTGGGGAGATTAAAAAGTTAAAAGATTTTTTCATTAAACAAGATGCTTTCTAAAAAGAGTTTGTAGCCAGGCGTGGTGGCACGTGACCCCAACACTCGGGAGACAGGCAGGAGGATCATCTAGTCTACAGAGCATGTTCTGGGCCAGTCAAAGCAGTATTCTGCCTAAATATCATTACCATTGAATATCAGTATGTTTAAATGTTGATACTTGTAGCATATCGGAAATTGTACCCTTTTCAATTATTTTAACCTTTACATGCTAATTTAAAATTCACAAGCAGTCATATGGTTTGTTAGAATTCATTCGCGTTGTCTTCAGCAAAAGAAGTTTAAAATTACTAGGCAGTGGTGCTGCATAGCTTTAATCCCTGCACTTGGGAGACAGAGACAGAGGATCTCTGTGAGTTCGAAACCAGTCTGATCTATAGTGTGAGTTCCAGTACAGCCAGGACTATACAATGAAACCTTGTCTTGAAGAAAAATAAAATAAAAAAAGAAGGAAGAAGACATTTCAAACTATTATACAATTTTGCTGATTGCAATGGCATACACAACCTGTAGCCACTAGCACTTAGGAGCTAGAATCAGGAAGCTCAGAGTCTAAGCTTGTTTTATGTGAGAACTTGCCTCAAAATAACAACATGTCGCTTGGTTTAGTATTCATTTGTCTGTGTTATATTGCATAGATGAAAAAAGAGACACTAAGATCATTTTTATAAAAACTGATTTGCATAAATTGTTATAAGTAATTCAAACAATACCAGTTTGTATAAGTAAATATGCCCCCTATTCTGTCATCGACCACTAAAATATATATCATATTTGGGGTTTTGTTTTTGCTTTTTTGAAATAGAGTTTTACTATGTAGCCCTCACTGGTCTGGAACTCAGTGTGTAGCTGGTTCAAACTTACAGGTTCCTCCTTCTTCTGCTCCACTAGTGCAAGGATTAAAGGCATACAAACCTGGCCCATATTTGAATTTTTTTTAAAGTGGCACGTGTATGCGTGCGTGCATGCGTGTGGGTGTATGAATTAGGAGATACTCACCATTTCACTTGTGGTTGTCTCCAGCAAGGAAGGGAGTTTGTATAAACTCTAAAAACTTCGAAAGCAAACATGTAAAAATCTTAATGGGATTTTTTTTAGGGTTGGAATATGAGTGATTTTTACACTATCTTTTTATTGTTGTTTGTCTTAATTTCAAACAAAACTTACCACAAAGTAATAGAAAATCATTTGAAACAATATAAACACAAATACATGCCAATAACCTACCATCCAGAGATAACTGCTTTTGATGGTTTAATATGTATTTTGTACCCTTCATAGTTGTGTGTGTTAATAGTATGCACAGTGGTTTTGTTACTATTTTACAACTATAGAACCAGGATTTGCCTTCCTTTTTACTCTTTGCACATCACTACTGACTAATAATAAATTTTATAATCCGATTCCAGCTCTGCTGCATGTTATTTGCTCACTGTGTATTAACATTTGTATGCACTTAGAATGTGTGGGACATTTTTATATGTGCTTTCTCACTTGCTCTTCAGGAACCAGGGAGCCAGTGCAGATAGAAAGATCATATGACTTACCCCAGGCACTTGGCCCAGTGCAGCCTTGGAGCTGTGTTCTGTGTTACTTCTCCACATTGAACGCCCCTTTCACCAGCCTCGGCCTTAATGCCATCAGTATTCCTGCAGCCCACGGTTCATTTCCTCGTCCTCTTTCCTCTGTCCTCAGACCCCAAGCCCCTTCCTAAGAGCATCACCTAACGATCTTGCTTGCCATTTCATTAAGAAACTGTGTTGAGCAGGGAGTGGTGGCACACACTTACATTCCCATCCTGGGCCACAGAATGAGACCCTGCCTTTTAAAAAGACAGAGTTCCTTATAGGCTTCCACGCTGCTATATGCAGTGGCTAAATTCTTGGTCTTCTGTTTATTTGATCTGTCATAAACAGGGTGCAGTTAATCCAGTTCTTTGTGGGGAATGTTCTTTGTTCTCTGCTTAATCGTATTCTTAATCTCGTTAGAGTAGTCTGATACCATCTGTGTGGGATCCCTTAGAAATGCTGAATTTTAGACACTACCTCAGATCTTCTGAATTGAATCTACATTTTAACATGATCTACAAATGATTCACAAGCATATAAGGTCGAAGAAATTGACATTAAAGCATATTTTTCTGATTGTCTTGTTAGTAGTTGCTTCTCATCTCCCCCTCTGAGATCTCATTCCGTTTTACCGAGTGGGGGAAAAACTCACTTTAAAATCAGTTCTGTGTCTCTCCAGCTTGTCTCAAATGTTATATAGTGATCCTTGAGTCCTCTCCTTTTTTCATACCACTGACACTCTGTCCATCAACTCTCATTGTGGCTGGTTTGTTGCAGTGTTTCAAGACAGGGTTTCTCTGTGTGGTCCTGGCTGTCCTGGAACTCACCACACCCAGCGCTCAGTGTGTACATCTTTAAAGTATATCCAAAGCCGTATAACTCCTTTTACTTGTTTAACTTATCTTCCTATTCAAGCTCCCATTCTATTACCCATCTCCCAGCTTACACTTGAGTACCGCAGTTTAGTTTGCACACAGTAGTTTATTTGACCCTGTTAAACTAGACTGAATTGTTAATGCTCCTTAGTGTCCATGTGCCACTCCCAGTGAAAACCGGCGTTCTGTGCAGGGAGAGTAAGGCTTCTACAAGTAGGCCTTTCCTGCGCACCTGCCACACCTGCTCTCCGTTCCCCTCCCCCAGCTCTTCTGCTACTTCTCAGATCTCTGCTTTCTTCCAGTTGACTCCAGTGTCACACTCTGCCTTCTTGCTGCGCTTTGTCTATGGAAGTCCTGTGCCTGCCCTAGGGCTCTCACCTTTTTTCCTTGTCCGTGGTATAGTCTCTTCCCTTAATATATACCGTCTTACCTCCTGAGAGTCTTTACTCAAAATATCCTATGAAAAGAGGTCCTTTTTAGCCTAAAAGTAACCCCCCCCCCCGCAGCTCAGCATTCCCTGTCCTCTGCCCAGGCTCCCCCACATACAGTTAACTGTAAGAGGTACACTGTATGCTTTACTGATTTATCTTGTATTTTCCATCTTCTGCACTACAGTGATAAATACCTTGTTTTATTCCAAGGCTAAACAAGAATAGTTGTTGGTTAGTGCATAGTGGGTTTTCATTAAACATATAGAGTAATTCTTAAGAATACATTAAAATAAGCATTATCGTCTCCATGTTACAAATTAGTATTTGAAAACTGTTGTAGCTGAGTGATGTTGATGCACGTCTTTAATCCCAGCACTTGGAAGTCAGAGGGAGGTGGATGTCTGTGAGTTCAAGGCTAGCCTGGTCTACAGAGTGAGTTCCAGGAGTGCTCCTAAGGAAATTAGCACAGATTGAACCCAAATCTGAGTGTTCAGAACCTTTCCTTCTCCAGTGTCTCCTTGGTGATTTCACTTCTGCTCGTTAGTTTTTCTCTCTGTGTGGATAGAATTACTGTCCCTCCGCCTACCTCACAAAGAAGCATAAAGGTTATGCAACCAGATTATATAAAGAAATGTTCTGAAAATGTCGAAGTATTTTGTGTATATAAAAGGCGGTGCTAACTCTGCATTTTCTTATAAGCATGTTTCTCAAAGTATTTCACATGTATAAAAGGCGGTGCTAACTCTGCATTTTCCTATAAGCGTGTTTCACTTCAGATGACTTGTGTTTGAGGTCACACTTGAGGCTTCTTTCTTTTTCCCTGTATACATAGCCAACTGTCCAGCAGCATTTGTTGGAAAGACCAGCCCCTCCTGCCTTCAGTCCCCTTGTTTTTGTAAATAAGTATTGGGCCTCTGGTTTTATGTTTCAGCTTGTGAGTGTTTGATAAGGATCATAAAAATGAAAGAATATTGTGCCTTCTGCTTTCCCACCAATAATATGAAATTCTATATTTATTTACATACCCATCTGTTCAGACCACTGTTGTTCTTAGGAGAAGTGGTTATTATATTATATTATATACAATATTGGTGTATTAGAAGACCCAGTGTCACTAAGTTCTTAATTCGTCCCAAGTTGATCTCTAGCTGTAACATGTTGCTAGTCACAATAGGAACAGACATAATTTCACAAATTGACAGACTAATCTGACCATTTATATGTAAATACGGTGTCTAAAGATTTACAGTCCAGATACTTGAAGCCAGTTGTGGCACTACACACTTAAAATCACAGTCCTTCAGAGGAGAAGTCAGGGTCAGTAGTTCAAGGCCAGCCTGGACTACCTGATTCCCTATTTTAAGAAGGAATTTTAAAAGATGGGGGAGAGAAAAACAGAAGATTGGGGGGGGGGGGATGAAAAATGAGAAAGAAGAAAATAGACAATTTGGGGGGGATAACAAAATTGAACTTCAGTTAGAGATTTCAAATATTACTGTAAGACTGTAGTAATCAAGACTGTGGTATTTGTATAAGTATACATATGTAGATCATTGTAGAAGAGTAGGAACTTAGATATAGATGCAATATACATATTTTCTTCATTTGATTTTTTTATCTCTTTTCTCTTTGAGTCTTTATTAATGTATTTTTTCATTCCAACCCCTCTCTCCTCTCCTCCCGATCCCTCCACTTCCCCTCCACTCCACCTCCCTAGGGGTAAGGCCTTCCCTAGGAAGTCTAAGTCTGTCCCATCATCTCCTTGAGGCAGGGCCAAGGTAACTCCCCATCCCCCACCCCCTGTGTCTAGACTGAGCAGGGTATCTCTCTATATAGAATTGGCTCCACTAAATCAGTTTGTGCATTAGAGTTAGATCTTGGACCCACTGCCAGTGGCCTCATATATTGTCCCAGTCACACCACTGTCACCTGTATTAAGGGAGTCTAGTTCAGTCTTATGCTGGTTCCCCATTTGTCAGACCAGAGTCAGTGATCTCTCACTAGCTTGGGTCAGCTGATTCTGTGGGTTTCCCCTCATGGTCTTGACTTTTTTTTAAAGATTTATTTATTTATTACATATACAGTGTATATGCCAGGAGAGGACACCAGATTGAATTGTAGATGATTGTGAGCCACCATGTGGTTGCTGGGAATTGAACTCAGGACCCCTGGAAGAGCAGTCAGTGCTCCTAACCTCTGAGCCACCTCTCCAGCCCGGTCTTGACTCTTTTGTTCATATAATTGCTCCTCCCTCACTTGGATTGTACTTCAGGATATTAACCCAATGGTTAGTTGTGGATTTCTGCATCTGCTTTCATCTGTTTCTGGAAGAGAGTTCTGCCTTCTCTGGGGTTGTGGATTGTAGGCTGGGTATCTTTTGCTTTATGTCTGGTATCCACTTATGAGTGAGTACATACTATACTATATTTGTCTTTCTGGTTTTGGGTTACCTCACTCAGCATGATTTTTCCTAGTTCTCTCCATTTGCAAATCATAGTTCATCTAATTTTTTAAAAATAAGTTGTTGGTGCAATTCATGAAGACAGTTCTTCAACATATGTTGCTATAACCAGTAGGCATTCATATAGAAAACTGAGCCATTAACTATTAGATGGAACAAAACAAACATTTATTTGAAGTGTATTAAAAACAAAATCTAATATTTCAAGTAACAATAGAGAAAATCCTTGTAGTATAAAGATAAGCAGTGATTTCTTAGAACACAAAAGGTAAAGAAATGGCTTGAAGTACATCAAAGTCTAAAATTAGTTTTCCTCCAGAGACACTGTTATAAAAATAAAAATATGTCTGGGGATATATAACTCATTGGTAGGGCAGTGCTTAGCCTATGTGAAACCCTCTCTGCAGTCCCTAGTATGGTGGGAAAAGCTAGATGAACAAAAGAAAATGAAGACAAGTTACGGTCTTGAAGAACATAATTTAAAATATATCTGATAAAAAGTCTTCCAGGTACAGAAAGAGCTGTTAAATTCAGTAATAAAGCAGAGAGGCTGGAGAGATGGTTCAACAGTTAAGAGAACTGGCTGTTCTTCCAGAGGACCAGGGTTAATTATAAGCACCAACAACCAGCTGTTAACTCCAATCCAGGGTATCTGAAACCCTCTTCTGGCTTCCTCAGACACTAGGCATACATGTGGTACACAGACATACATGCAGGCAAAACACCTATACACAAAGTAATAATAGCAACATACCACTCAGTGAGCCAGAGAAACTGGATGTGGTGGCATCTTTTGTAATCCCTGACCTTCATAGGCCAGGGAACGAGGATCAAGAATTCAAGGTTCGTCTGTAGTAAGATCCGGTCTTAGGAAAGGGTTGGAGGATGTAGGGATGTTTTGTGAATGACTAATAAGTACATGCAGACGTTTAACAGCTAGACATCAGGAAAAGGCACATTCAGACTGTAAAGTGTGCCGGGGCTCATCCCCACCAGAATGCCCCTTTCCAGAACCTGCAGGGTAAAGATCAGCTGGACCCTATGCAACACTTTTTGGTAGATTTGTATACTCCATGACTATGTAGCAGAATGAGGAGAAGAGGTAGATGGTTTTCTCCTTTCACCATGTAGATCCTGAAGAAGGAATTCAAGCTGCCAGGCTCAGCAGCAGGCCTCTTTACCCACTGAGCCATCTTCCTATGAAAAATCTTTTGAGTGTGTTCTTAGTTTTGAATTACACAATTAAAGTTGGTACATTATGTTTTACATATCAATAACTCAGGAAATCCTCAATGTGTGTGAGTGTTATGCATGTATGTATTTCTGTGTACCGTGTTGGTACCTCATGCCTGCAGAAGCTAAAAGGGGGCATCAGAGCTCCTGGAACTGGAATTAGAGATAATGTGAGCCACTATGAGTCTGGGAGTTTAACTCAGGTTCTCTAGAAGTGTACATAGTGCTCTGTAACTGCTGAGCTGCCTCTCCAGCCCCCTCATTAAATTCCTTAAAAGTGAAAGGAACTATTTAAATATTAAATCAAAATAAAAATAGAATTTAGGCCACTATAAAGTACAACTAAAAAATATACAAACCGCCCATTAGAGATGTAAATTATTTTTAAAATGGTGAATTATTGCTAACTACAGGAGAGCTTACAGAATATCATTCTTCAGTCTCACTCTCTTTCTACACTGACATGAGGGAAACAAGACTAACCTACATTATGTCACCACCGTAACGTCTGTCAGTTCAGACAGCTGCCAAACTCTCCACAGAGAGCTAGGGTGTCAGAGGAGAGAGTCTCAGTTTCCCACTTGAAGTCTGATGAATATTTGTGGAATTATACACAATTAGAGAAAAGAGGGCTTGAAATACAGGTATCTTAGATTGCCAGGTCTGGAGTTTTAAAAATATTCAGAAAATACAAGAAATTAAAAAACTTAGATGAAGCCAGGCGGTGGTGGTGCACACCTTTAATCCCAGCACTCGGGAGACAGAAGCAGGTGGATCTCTGTGAGTTCGAGGCCAGCCTGGTCTACAGAGCAAGTTCCAGGACAGCCTCCAAAACAATACAGAGAAACCCTGTCTCGAAAAAAAAAAAAAAAAAAAAAAAAAACTTAGATGAATCACTAGGGACTTTCCCAGATAGACTAATTGATTAAACTGGTTTGTGAGCCAAGTGATTGTAATATTTTAATTTCTGGAAAGTATTTGATTGGTGTCTTTCATGGTATTCTTAAATGAAACACAAGCAGCTAATTGGTGTTAAAACTGGATGAATGATTGTGTCCCTAAAGATAACAAGCTAGAAGGATTTCTGACTTCATTCCTATGAAAACTCTAGGCCTTTTTATGTTTTATTTTTAGTATTTTGCATGTGTAGGTGTTTTGTCTTCATGTATATATGTAAGGCAGTACGTGTGTACAGTGCCCGCAGAGGCCAGAAGAGGGGTGGGTCCTCTGGAACTGGAGCCACAGATGCTTATGAGCCTCCATGTGGGTGCCAGGCACCAAATCTAGGTCCCCTGGAGGATCAGCCGGTGCTTGTAACTGCTGGGCTCTGTCTTGAGCTGCTGCGATGAGCCTTCTTAAAAGTAACTGATATCCAAGCCTGGCAACCCATGCCTGTATTTTCAGCACTAAGAATATTGAGACTGGAGAATCACCACAGGTTTGACACCAACCTGAACTACATACAAAGTTCTTAGCCAGCCTGGGCTACTGGAGGAGACCTATCAAAAAATAAAAATAAAGGAGCTGGCATAAGAAGTTATTAGAATTCTTATGGTTAAAGCTTTACTTTTATCACCTAGCATGATAGTGTACATCTGTAACCCCAGCCCTCAGGACATGAGGCAGTAGAATCGTGTTAAGTTCAAGGGCAGCTTAGGAAGTAAAATCATGTTTCAGAATATCAATAAAAATTCTTTAGTGGAATTTGTTTGGTTTGGGTTTTGGGAATAGGATGTGTTTTGGATGTTTTTGTTGTTGCTGTTTGTTTTGAAACTTTTCATGCTGTACCTAGATTGGCCTTGAAGTTGCAGTGATCTTACTGCCTCAGCCTTTCAAGTGCTAGGATTACAGACCTGAACCACCATGTCAACTGAAAGTTAAATCTAATAAGATAAAATTTTAGACCATGTCTCAAAACAAAATCCTATCTAGCTACAAAGAAGAGAATATATAAATATGGGATCAAGGAAGTATTTTATAGAAGCAATTCAAGAAATTTTTGTTTGTTTGTTTTTCGAGACAGGATTTCTCTGTATTGTTTTGGAGGCTGTGCTGGAACTCACTCTGTAGACCAGGCTGGCCTCGAACTCACAGAGATCTGTCTGCCTCTGCCTTCCAAGTGCTGGGATTAAAGGCGTACACCACCAATGCTCGGCTAAGAAAAATTATTGTAGGGTTGTAATTAATACAGTCTTATAGGGTTCCTAGAATTAATAGGCTCTTGATTATAAATTTTATGCCTGCCACAAGGGAGATAAAGATGAGAATCTCAGCCTAGTTTGTGTTGGTCAGATCAAGTTTGGCACATCATCTTAGGCTCTTCAAAGAATGTTGAAAGGGTAAATCTTGTGTAAGATTTTGAAAGATGCAGAACAAAGACAGATTTTACCAAGTGCTTTTACAGCTGTATGAATAGACTCTGTAAACACACACTTTCTCCAAGGAAGGAGACTGACAAGAAAATGTTGTCAAGAGAGAGTAGTATTTATTTAATTGATAGCATGTTTGCTTTTTCCTAGTGCTGCGTGCACGTGTGTGCACACACACACAGAGCTGTAATGCTCTCCTAACATTAAAAAAGTAGAAAGGAGATGTCACCAAGATTGTTTAGTGGATAAAGGCACTTGCCACCAATCTGACCACTTGAGTTCAATGCTTGGTACCAACATAGTGGAAGAAGAGAACTGACTCCCTTAAGCTGACCTCTGAACTCCATACACACAGTGTTGGGCACATATACATATTATAGTTTAATGTTTTTAGAAGATAGGAAGGAAGGAAATCCATGTTAGTTATCTTAACATAGTTAAATAATGGATGCACTTCTGCATCATGTCTGAGTATAGTTTATTTAGTGTTGCTCCCTTCCTTACTCCCAGGCAACTATGTACTTACTGACATCTTCCATTATGATTAGTCCAAGCTTAGTAAACTATGTTTATTAATAATTTATATAGAGGCCGGGCGTTGGTGGCGCACGCCTTTAATCCCAGCACTCGGGAGGCAGAGGCAGGCGGATCTCTGTGAGTTCGAGACCAGCCTGGACTACCAAGCGAGTTCCAGGACAGCCTCCAAAGCCACAGAGAAACCCTGTCTCGGAAAACCAAAAAAAAAATAATAATAATAATAACAATTTATATAGAACTGCTTAGTGCAGTAATTACTTTGAAGTATTGTATGGTGTAGGTTTGGGGTATGATACTCACCCCATTTTTCTAGCAGGGCAAAGAGTTCCTTTTCCTTCCAGCCTTCCATTATACAGACCTGTTCTACTTTTTTTGTAACTTTGGTTACACTAGATAAAACTACACTAGAAAACACTAGATAAAAATTAGGGAAGCAGTTTGCACTTTAAAGAATTAAACAATCAACTTGAAGCAGCTGTTATAACTTTGGACACTGCTAGGTTTACCCTGTCTAGCTTTTAGTAACCAGTATGTCACTAGTTAACAATCAGATGTATCTTGATCAAAACTACCGAGTTCCTGACCCTAAAATGTTCTCTCTTCAACCCTCAGTTAAATTTTATGTACTTTTTTCTTGCTGTGTTTCTTTCAGTCAGATTTCTGGAAGTGATTAGTGCTATCCATCAACAATACCTTTTCCTTTCCTTCTCTTCTTCACGTCTCCATGTTTTTGTATGGACCTCTCATTTATTATTGGGGTGGTTGGCCTATGACCCCCTCCTCAGCCTCTCTCTGACAGGATACTGATGCAGACCAAGTCTCGTGCAAATGCTGTGAAGATAATCAGCCAAGTCATGCCCTGAGATGAGTGTCCACACCAGTCTGCTCCGTTCTCCAGACCTCCGGTTCTCTTTGCCCTTTCTTCCTTGGTGGAGAGGATAGAGATACCCTGTTTGTGGCTGAACACCAACAGTCACTCTCAGCACAGTGACCAGTTATGAGTCTGCAGTTAGTCACCACTGATCACTACATTCTGAGCAAAGCAAACATCGACTTTTCTCTCTGGCCATAAGCAATTACTTAGAAAGCAATTTAATGAACATATCGTGTCCATTTAGAAAAACCACAGCAGTAGCTTTCAGACTAGAAGGCCAATATTTTTGCTAGGCATGGTGGCTTGAGTCTATAATTCCAGCCCTTGGGAAGTGGAGGCAATATTGCTATGAGTTTAAAGTCAACTTGAGCTGAAGAGAAAGACCCTGCCTCAAAAGGAGGAATGTGTTAGCTTCCAGATGTTTTTGGAAATTCACTGTGAACCAGCACTCTCGTTGCTCCGTCTCCTTTTTCTCCTCCTTTGAGATCTTGCCATCCTACAGAAAGCTCTTTCCTGGGATGACTTTGTCGTCACCTGTTCTTATCTTTCTGTGGCTTTGCAAATGTTACAAAGCAGAGTTAGCAAGGCCACAGTTAAGAGTACTTTGTTCCTCCTCCAGAGGACGCAAGTTGAGTTCCCAAACCCACATTGGGCAGCTCATAACTCCCTACTGTAACTGTAGTCCCAGGGAATCCAGGACCCTCTTTAGGCCTTCACAGGCACCTGCATGGGTGTGGCTGGCAGGGAGACATACATACATATACATAAATAAGAAAATAAGCCTTTAAAAGTTTTTAAAGCAGATGAGACCCATAATTGACCTCTTCTTTTCTCTTGCTATAAAAATAGTGATAATGACATAGCAGAAGCCCAGAGTCCTGACAAGATCATTTTCAATTGTAGAGAATGTTGTGAAGGAGATAGCATGAAGTGAGGGAGTAATGATAAGTCTATTTTTAATAGTACTCATGTATGACTTTGATTTTAAGTTAGGACTTAATGTGGTCACTGTTAGATTTCAGAAGTCCTTTATATCTATTTTCTCCAGTAATAAGACATAATTTGCACCTATTGTGCATGTATTCAATGCTTCACACCTGCCAGGCCCTGTTCTATGCTTTGGAAATAAATAAAAATAAAACCTAAAGCTAAAGTCGTTTTTAAGGATAATTTAGGGTAACTGAGGATAGGTGACTTACAGACTATAAAATAATATGCTGGTGGGTGTGGTGGCACACACCTTTAATCCCAGCACTTAGGAGGCACAAGCAGGCCAATCTCTGTGAGTTCAAGGCCAGCCTGGTCTATGTAGTAAGTTCCAGGACTACATATCCAGAGCTACATAGCGAGAACCTTGTCTCTAAAAGACAATAATAATAACAACAATAATATCATACCTCCTTTAACATTAGTTGTCTTCACTAAACTTTCATAGGCTAGTGGAATTTCATGAAAAAACAAAGCAAAACAAAGATCAAGCTATTGCGTTGATTACTACATAATTGAACAATGAAAGATCACTTTCCATCGGATCCTTTGTTAAAAATAATAATGTTCATCTTAGTATGAATAGGTGGAAAATAGGAAGGAAGCTGATTTGGGTACAGATACAGGAGGGAAACATTAAAAGAGATGGGATTAAATACCAAGGTGTATTTCAAGGGACATAGATAAATAGGCTTGACTGAGTGAAAGGTTTGTATTTGTAACTAGTAAAAGATATGCAGAGTCCTCATGCAACAGGATTTGGGCTGTATATAATAGTGGTATATTTCTATAATCCTAAATTTACAATCAGTTATTATGTAAAGAGGTTATCACAATATACCAATTTCAATTGTACCATTACTCTTAAGCCTTTACACCCCTAAATATGTTCTGTAGATTCTGAGGCCAGAGTCCTACTCACAGTCTTACTCAGGTTAAAATGATGTTTTGTTTTTCAGTTACTTACACGCCAAGTCAATCATCCACAGAGACCTCAAGAGTAATAGTATCCTTCCTGAAACTGGTCTGCGAAGTCTGAAAGCATCCCGACTTTTTCTTCTGCGTTTTGTCTTCATGTTATGTAAAAACAGTTTCATGCTAAGTGTAATATGCTATAAAGAAAATGAATCGATTTGCATGAGAGTAAAATAGGGCAGGATTCAAGCTGATGGCATTTCTGTATGACTGGACACTGTAGGACATCTTCATTATAATAGGACTTTTTGTCTTGCTTGCTTACATTTTATGTGCCCTATAAAGTGGATATTTTGTGGTTACTGTCTTAATTCATCTAATCTTGCTGAGTAGTAACTGAGATATGAAACTGAAGGTTCAAAATTATGTAACAGTGACATGAGGAAAACAATTTTTCTTTTTTTCTCTGAGTCTAGACAGATCCCTTCTGATACCATCCGTATTCTAACAAAGAACCTGTATAACTTTCCCAGCAGTGTTAAAGGATATCTGGGCCAACTTAAATTAGAAAGTTTCCAGATCTCCCGTAGGCTTAGAAAAGCACCTTAACCTTGTGCTCACATATTTCGAGCCTGAGAAATCTCAAAAGCAGGTCATAAAAGCTAAAGACAACTAATTCTTGTTTAAAGCATGTTTGATGACTTTAGGGAGAATTATGAATTACTATATTTTAAAAAGAAAATCTTACTACAGAGTTACAGAAACTTGCTCGTTACCTGAAATCTTCAAAACACTCTCTCTAGTAGGAAAATGAGATCTATTTTTTTCCTTTACTTACTACACCTCAGATATATTTCTTCATGAAGACCTCACGGTAAAAATAGGTGATTTTGGTCTAGCCACAGTGAAATCTCGATGGAGTGGGTCCCATCAGTTTGAACAGTTGTCTGGATCTATTTTGTGGATGGTAAGAATTGAGGCTATTTCTAAATTGATCACGTTTTTTAATCTTGAACTTGTGACTAGTTACTAGAAGGTCACTGAAGATCTTAACTACAGTATTTTTATAGTTCCCATTATTCACAAAAATCAATATAGTAAGTCAGGCAGAAGCACTCAGGAGGCAGAGGCAGGTGGATATCCGTGAGTTTGAGACCAGCCTGGTCTACATAGTTCCAGGACAGACAAAGCTACATAATGGGACTTTGTCTCCCAAAAAATAAAATAAAATAAAATAAAACCATATTCTTATTTTTATATAGTCTTTAACCTTTTTTCTTGTCTTAAAAAAAGTATTTCTAAACTAGTTGTAGTATATTCTAAACAAAATTCATATATGTTTAATGTTATTGAAAATTGTTTAAAATACTTTGTCTGGTTTGGTGGTGCACACCTTTAGTCCCAATGCTCAGGAGGTAGAGGCAGGTGGATCTCTGTGAGTTCAAGGCTGGCAAGAGTTAGGTGAGACCCTGTCTAAAAATAAAAAAAGAAAACAACTTTATGTTCAAATGATCAGTGTGCCCTGCTTTTTTTGCGGGGGGGGGGGGTGCTGCAGTTTAAAGCACGTCTTAAGAGACCTATTCTTAACAGAAAGGCTGCTTCACACTTTTATTTGAGCCTAAATTGGAAATAGACCTTCTTTGCACTAGAAAGAACTTTATAATTATGGGACAGTTGGAAGAGGAAAGACAAAAGAAAAAGACAAGGGGATATTTTTAGTCAGCTTTGTGCTGTCTGCACGGGTCTGTCTGCTTGTTTCTGCTTTGTAGAGAAGAGGCTGTAGAAGCTGGGAACGCAGCTACTGCCGCAGGCTGTGACTCATCTCAGGGAACCCTGCTGTTGACCCACAGTGGTTCCATGTGACCTTTCAGAAGGTCCCTAAGTTCTTTCTTTTGTGAAACCAGTTTTCCTCCTGTCCTTCAATCACAATGACACACTGCAGCTGGCTGAATGTACAAGCACACAATAGATTCCAGCTAGCTGCTGTTAAGCCAGACTCTAGAAAGAGTTGTAACTCTATTGTCACTAAACTTTGATTTTGAAAATGTAGTTAGTTTTCATTAATAATCAGTTGAGTTTTAATATCTTAAATATTCACAGAGGTATGCTCTGTAGGACCTTTGTAATATTTTTTTAATATTTATTATGTATATAGTGTTCTGCCTGCATGTATGCCTGCAGGCCAGAAGAGGGCGCCAGATCTCATTACAGATGGTTGTGAGCCACCATGTGGTTGCTGGGAATCGAACTCAGGACCTCTGAAAGAACAGCCAAAGCTGTTAACTACTGAGCCATCTCTCCAACCCGACCTTTGATAATATTTGAATAAAAACATTCCTGAGTCCAAAGAGTTTTGAAACATCAGCTCGTGGAATACAGGTGTTCTAAATATCTTTGTGTAGATTTATTCTAAGAGTAAATTAATCTGCCCTAATACTTTTGGGTCACCTTCTTAGAAACAAAAATCAGGAGGACTTTCAAAGCCATATTTGCCTAAATTCCCAGAACAACATGTAGCAGTCTTGAAGAAGCAGATTCTCCAAAGTAGTAGAGATGAGCCCAGGGTTACATTGAGTTGTGTTCTTGGATCAGTAATGAAGTTACAAGTAGAAAAGTGCAAACTGTGCTCTGGCCAGTAACTTCAGTTTCCTAACCAGCCTTGAGTCTCTTCATCTGAAATGTTAGATCAGACCCTTTCTTAGATTCCATATTACAGTTAGCTAAGTTTATTTGTAAAAGTCTTTGATATGTGCCTAACTTTTAGTTTATTAGAAGAGACTATTTGATGGTTGGGTCCTGGCTTTCAGGCTCCTTTAAGGCACCGAGGAGAAGGGGGGGGAGCATTTTTGCTTCTGAAATTATACGAGCAAAAATTTAAAACAGATCACTCACATGCTTCAACAATGCATGTATTTTAACAAGAGTCGTCCTAGGTCCAGTCTCTAGGTTTGTTCTTTATCATAAGCCTTAGTTTATATATTTATATAAGATGTTTCTATTTAATTTTTGTTGATAACCTGGATCAATGAGTGTATCTTTTATTCTACCATGCTGAATTTTAAGAGAGCAAGAATAGCCAACAATGCACTTCATTGTTGAATAAATCTTTCCAGTTGGTACCTGCCTTCAGAAGAAAAAAAACTATATATATATATATATATATATATATATATATATATATATATATATGGAACTTGTTCAGTCCTTAAGAGCTTTGGCTATTCTTTCAGAGGACTTGGGTTTAATTCCTAGCACCCACATAGCAACTCACAACTCTCTGTAAACTCCAATTCCAGGGCATCTGGTTTGTTTCATACTAAAATAGCAGCTGTCAACAAAATGTATGGCAACAACAAATAGAGAAAACATTCTCCTCCAGCGCTGTCCTTTGACTCTCTTCAGGTTTTCCCGCAGATCTTCGTTAGTGTTTCTTAACATTTGGTGGACAGCAGACTCATGTGGAAGCTTAGTTAGTAAAGCAAGGGTCCCACGTGGAGGCTGTGATGCTCTATATTGGGCTCGAGTGTAGTCAGCACTGAGCAGGCTCCACAGGTAGTTCTAACTTGCTGCTATAGTTGAGTGCTGTTATTCTTCAGGAGACTTGCCTTGCCAAGACCAGTAACTTTGTCCTCCAGCTATTTTTGCAAAATTTCATTAATACTATTTACCACTTCAATTCCTTTCTAACAACACCGCATAAAAGATGCAAAATGAAAGAAGAAACCCACTATTTCTTCACCTATGATTGTGTTTCATATAATAAGAAACTGAGTCATACAGTCGAATGATTAAATTATGTTAAAATTTAGTAAATATGAGCTGGTCTTTATTTGCCCGAGAAGCAACAACTAAAAATTTCTTTGTACAATTTTCTAAAAAGTCAACCTGTTGTGTGTTACTCCTGTTAGTAAAGCTTTTTTGCTTTGGTTTCTTGAGACAGGGTTTCTCTGTGTAACAGTCCTGGAATTCACTCTGTAGACCAGGCTGGCCTTGAACTCACAGAGATCCTCCTGCCTCTGCCTCCCAAGTGCCAGGGTTAAAGGCATGCACCACCACTAGCATTTTTTACACCACACATTTATGATGTAACTTGGAAGGACACTAGTTGCTTGTGCCTACTCCTAAGCTTTTTATACGTGCAAATCTAGTATTTCTTTGCTAATCAAAAGTAGGAAGTGGAGACTAACTCTGATAGGATAGTCTTGAGAAATGGTCAGATGGCAGCAATGGTGTTTATTCATAAAGAGGATTGCTGTTAAAATTATAAAATTTTAGTAACACCTCAAGGAAATTCGGCTCTGAAACCACCTTTCAGAAATTATAAAGCAAGGTTTTTCTCCATTGTTCTTAGTTGGTTTTGTTTCTTTGACCATTCATAGGAGAATGACATAGTAGATGATTTCTTTAAATAAGGTGTTGCTCTAGTTATTATCATAGTTTGTATTTCAGTCTTTATTCAGCAACTTAAGGATAAATGAGAATTTTTCTTCCTTATCTAACAGGCACCAGAAGTAATCAGAATGCAAGATAAAAACCCATATAGCTTTCAGTCAGATGTGTATGCATTTGGGATTGTTCTGTACGAACTAATGACTGGCCAGCTACCCTATTCAAACATCAACAACAGGGATCAGGTAAATATGTATCATCTCTGGGGGTTATTTTAGTATTTCTCTTAAGGCTCTTGGTCTTTGTAATCAGCTTTAGGAAATGTTTGTGTGCTTTTGACAGTTTTGAGGCTTTTGCTTGGAATGTTGCTCATAAATGTTACAATGGAGTGAAATCTCCAATTTTGTGACTAGAAATTATAGTGGGACAATAGAGATAATGCCTGCTTCTTGGTTATAGTAGAGCTAAAAGAATGAACTCAGGAGCCTGTTGTGGTAGTTTATGCTTTTAATCCCAGCACTCAGGTGCCAGAGGCGGGTGGGTCTCTCTGTGAGTTTGAAGTCAGGCTGGTCTAGAGTTCCAAGCCAGCCCTGACTTTTAAAAAAAGGAAAAAGGAACTTTGCTGTGATCACCGGTAAACTTTTATCCTTTGATTGTATCACAGTTTGTACTGTCAGAGCAAGGGCTCGGCTATGAACATACTTGTATCCAGTTCTTCGAGAGTTAAGATGTTGTTTACAACATAAAAACAAAGCACGAGGGACTGGGGAGCTGGCGCATTGGAGCTGTCTGCTGTATGAGCAGGACGGGCTGGGTTCAGACGCTCACACACTTAAAAAGCTCGCTGTGGCATGTCTGTCACCTCAGTGCTGGAGTGGAACCCAAAGCCCAGTTCTCAGCCAGTTTAGTGGAAGCGTGAGTTGATGTGCACTCTGTGGAGGAGAGATTGAGGAAGACACCCTGATTCCCACTTCCGGCTTCAGCATTTATCCAGTCCGCCCACGTGCATACACGTGTGTGCTCAGTCACACACACCCACAGCAAAGGGGTATGAAATGGGGCACATCATGTCGTGCCTTGTCTGTAATGAAAATTCCATTAGAAGGGTAAATTTGTACTTCTTCTTTTCCTAAGTTCTCATTCCCTGTTCGTTCCTAGCAAGTGACGCCCGCCAGTATCACGTCACAAAGCTTTGCTCCTCCGTTCTCACAGTACCTCCCTTAGGCTTGCCTTTCTTTGTTCTGTCCCTTCCCCACTCCCTCCTCACATTTCAACAGAGTAGTATTCTGTAGGCCTGGCAGGGTTTGAGGTCTTGGCCTTCCCAACTTCACCTCCAGAGTGTGCCACCAACTCCAGTTTACCAACTCCCAAAACGTGAATGAATTGTCATTACTAAAATTCCCTTGAATGCTTCAACGTTTTTAAAAATTGTGTGCGGATGTTTATGAGAGAGGAAAGTAATGGCAATTAAACCGGTCATTAGAAGATAGTTACCCATAGAAGCAATGATTAGCAGTATTTATGCTGCATGCTGTGATTTGCCCCATAGTTACATAAAAGACTGCTTTCAAATGGGGATCCTAAGGGCTAAAGAGATGGTTCCATAGTTAAGAGAGTATTGCTCTTGCAGAGAACCTGAGTTCAGTTCCCAGAACCCACAGTATGTGGCTAACAACCCACTCAAGAGGATATGACACCCTTTTCTGGCCTTCATGGGCAACTGCGCACACATGCTCGTACCCCACACAGATACACACCCGTACATTTAATTTAAAATAAACATTTTCACGTTTTAAATGGAGAGTCCAGGGCAGATTGGGGTGCAGTGGGGTAGTCAGCTAGGGTAATGGTGTGAAAAGGATGTATTCTAATGATAAAAAGATACTTAACTTTTTGAGAACCACCTATTGGTTTTCCCAAAAAAACTATACTACTTTGGGTTCCTGGACGCCATATGAGGTTCTAGATTGTCCCATCAGTTACCACTTGTGTTTTTGCTTTTATGGGGTTTTTTTGTTTGTAGACATATTAGTAATTGTAGCTTTAGTTTCTCATTTCCACAGAGACTACTGGTTGAGTGGCCTTTTATGTTTTGTTGTTACTTGTATATAAATCACTTTGTGTTTTTATATAAAGAAATATGTACTCAAATATTTGCTGATTTTAAATTGTTTTTCAAATGCAGTTTAACTATCATTAATATATTCTTGATTCAAGAGACATGATTTGCAAATGAAAAAAAAACGAAGTGTGTTCTAAGTTATCCTGTACTTATGTAATCATTTGTTAAGGGCTCACAAGTTCAGCAATTTCAGTCTGCTGTTCATGACTTTATTGATTCTGGACACGTAGTATATGGCATCAAGAACATGTTGAGGAGGAAGCTGCTCTCCTCAGCAGACAAGAATACTGAACCTCTGTATCTTTATCCAACAAGGATCTTGACTGAGAGATAGGTAGGTAGGTAGGTAGGTAGGTAGGTAGGTAGGTAGGTAGGTAGGTAGGTAGAGAATTGATTGAATTGTTTTGTTGATACATTTGTTTACTTTGTTGGTTGGATGTTACACAGGATACATGTAAAGATAAAAGGACAGTTTTCAGGAGTTGGTTCTTCTGCCACCATGTAAGTCACTAGGATCCAATCCGGGTCATCAGGCTTGGTGACAGGTGCCTTTGTCCACTAAGATAGTTTGCTAGTCTGAGGTTTGAGGTCTTCTTTTAAGGCCGTGGTCATTAGGAATTAGTGTTTGTGCAGGGTGAGAAACCTAAAGCATCCCAGAGTTCTGTATCATCTGCTTTTGGCATTTGGAGTGCTCTGTCTCCCATGAGAGTATAATAAATGAGAGTAAAGCAAAGGCTGTTGTCTCTGAGAGAAGTGAGTGACCAACAGGAGGCAAGACATGTGTCTCTTAGCTCTTCCTAGCAGGACAGTTGAGCTCTGAGTTTCCCAGTCCAAAGGAAATAGAACGTCCGCCCCCTCTTAGCCGCTTGATGCCCTGTGTGCCCTGCTGTCTTCACCTGCCCCGTAGGTGGACTGTCCTGTTGTGAAAGGATAACTTTGGTCACCCATCCTCAAGCAGGTAGCGCCATCCGTCCTTTTGAGTTCTGTCTCCTGGGCGCTCAGATTAGACCTGTTCTTGAGAATCTGTGAGTTGTCTTCTTTTCCATAGGATACGGGACAACTGCGTTCTTCCTGTGCAGAGAGATACCGTTTGTCGCACCTTCACCTTCTGTAGTTTAGGGTACATGTTTTGCAAGTGTATGATACAGTGGCAGGCCTTGGGCTCAAGACCTGTATCATCTTACTCCAAGGTTTTTGTTTTGTTTTTGTCAATTATGAAAATAGAGGATTGAGTTAAAGAACTTTAGTTCTAAAGGTCGTAGGGTCTGGGAAGATAGCTCAGTTAGTAAAGTGTTTACCAAGCAAGCATAAAAACCTGAATTCAGATCTCCAGCATGCATGCAAAAATTGCATGCTGACAGGTGGCTATAATCCTAGCTCTGGGAGACAGAGACAGAAGAATCCCTGAAAATCATGAGCCAGCAAGATCATGAACTCCAGGTTCAATGAGAGACCCTATCTCAAAAGTTAAGGTGGAAATCAGTTAAGGGAACACCCAACATCAGTCTCTCACCAGTGTGCATATGGGCATACAACACATGAACACACAGACTCAAAAATAAATCAAAGTCAGATTATGTACTGAGATAGGTCTTTTGACTCTCTAAGGGATAACCACCTCTGTGTTACTTTGTAGAAAAGTATGGTAGTAGGCTGTGTGTGTGTGTGTGTGTGTGTGTGTGTGTGTGTGTGTGTGTGTGTGTGTGTGTGTGTGAGAAAGAGAGAGAGAGAGAGAGAGAGAGAGAGAGAGAGAGAGAGAGAGAGAGAGAGAGAGAGAGAGAGAGAGATCACTTCACTTCATAGGGCTACACAGAGAAATCCTGTCTTAAAAAAAAAACAAATAAATTTAAGCCAGGCAGTTGTTACTCACACCTTTAATTCCAACATTCAGGAGGCAGAGGCAGGCAGATCTCTGAGTTCAAGGTCAGTCTGTTCTATGGAATGGGTTCCAGGACAGTCAGGGCTACACAGAGAAACCGTGTCTCAAAAAAACAGATAAAGAAATGGAGGCTGATTTTTTTTGTGTTTGGGTTTTTTTGTTTGTTTGTTTGTTTTTTATTTTGAGTATTTTGAGTGCATGCTTGGTGTCCAAGAAGGTGAGAAAAAGACATCAGATACCCTGGAGCTGGAGTTAGGGATGGATGTGAGTCACCATAGATGCTGGGAACCGAACTCAGGTCGTCTGCAAGAGCGATGGCTGCTTTTAACCTGTGAGCCACCTCTCCGCCATCTGTTTTGTGTTACCAGGCCTTCCTCTTCTGCAGGGCTTTCTCCATCACATTAAGATGAATACTGCACTCACTTAAGCTGCATGTACAGACCGTATACACCCTCATGGCTTTCTTTTTCTTGAAGCATGAATTCTTACACTTTAAGTATATTGCAGTTACTGTTGGTGCATAATAAATCACCCACAATATAGTGGTTTAAAACAAACTAGAGGGCTGGAGAGATGGATTAGAAGTCAAGAACATGGATCTCCTTCCAGAGGACCCAGCACCACACTGGGTTGTCCACAGCTGCTTGTAACTTCCGTCAGCTCAGGGCATCTGAAGCTCTCCAGCCTCTGTAGACACCCTTGTTTACTCGGCATGCACACACAGACACACATCTCCAGCCTCTGTAGACACCCTTGTTTACTCGGCATGCACACGCAGACACACATCTCCAGCCTCTGTAGACACCCTTGTTTACTCGGCATGCACACGCAGACACACATCTCCAGCCTCTGTAGACACCCTTGTTTACTCGGCATGCACACGCAGACACATATCTCCAGCCTCTGTAGACACCCTTGTTTACTCGGCATGCACACGCAGACACATATCTCCAGCCTCTGTAGACACCCTTGTTTACTCGGCATGCACACGCAGACACACAAATTTTAAAAAATAACGTCAGGCAAGGCCTTTAGTCCTAGCACTGGGGAGGCTGGAGCAGATAGCTCTTTGTGTGTTCAAGGGCAGACTGGTCTACATAGTCAGTCTTAGGTCAGCCGAGACGACACACTAAGACCCTGTCTAAAAGCAAACAAATAAGAGGTGTTGGAGATGGTGGTTTAGTGGTTAAGATCCCTAGCTGCTCTTCCAAATGACTCTGGTTCAATTTGCAGCATTCATGGCCACTCAGAGCCATCTGTGACGCCACTCCCAGGGAACCCTTCTCTGGACTCTGAGGGTACTGCACACATGTGACGTACAGATATCCATGTAGGTAAAAGGCTGACACATGTGAAAATGAAGATTAAAAAATTTTAATAAAGACTTGTAATTTGAGCTGATCTCAGAATATGTCTGTTTCATGTGGTATCAGCTGGAGTAAGTATTAAAAGTTTGTTTACCAAGTAACTCATTCATATACCTGCCAAGTTGATGCTGTCAGCCAGAAGCTCACTCAGGGCCAAGGATTAGGTGCCTCAGTTTTTCTCTTCGTTAGCCTTTCTGTGAGACTTCTCAGGCTGCATGGTCTCTGATGGTGTGGTAACTGGTTCTGTCAATGAAATCTCACCGTCAAGCCTTGTACTTCTTTTAGTCCTCCTGCTTCCCCCCAGAGTGCTAGGATTACCATTGTTCTCCACCACACTCATTTTACACAAGTTATTAATGTGACTAGTGTCTACTGCATGCAAAGCTCTGTGGTATATGACAGGATTCAGATATAGAGTAGAGGCAGTACAGGGGAATGATGCTGAAAACGGGCTTCATGCGTGTCCTCTGGTAGCACTGACACAGGACCAAGAGGCCAATGCCAGGAGTTCTGAGTTTGGGCTGAAATTAGTGTGTAACTGATAAATTTTGTCACATAACAGGTAAAAATTTGGGCTGGAGAGATGGCTCAGAGGTTAAGAGCACTGGTTGTTCTTCAGAGGACCTGAGTTCATTTCCTAGCAACCACGTGGTGGCTCACAACCATCTGTAATGAGATCTGGTGCCCTCTTGTGGCATGTAGGCATATAAACAGATGCTGTATATATAATAAATCAATAAATCTAAAAAAAATTTTTTAAAGGTAAAAATTTGCTGGGCGTTGGTGGCACACGCCTTTAATCCCAGCATTCGGGAGGCAGAGGCAGGGAGATCTTTGTGAGTTCAAGGCCAGCCTGGTCTACAGGGCCAGTGCCAGGATAGGCTCCAAAACTACACAGAGTAACCCTGTCTCGGGGGAAAAAAGCATAAAAAAAGGTACAAGTTTTTATTGAATGTGCGTAGTTTGGGCTTTTATTTGTTTCATTTTAGAGATCGACTCTGGCTGTGTAGCCCCGCCTGATTGCTCTCCTGATCCCCTTGCCTCTGCCCTCCAGTACAGGATGACAAGCATGCCACTCCTGCTTAACAGAAATATGTGTAGGGCTGGTGTGTGGAGGCCACGTGCAGTCTTGGATGTCATTCCTCAGGTGCTGTTCACCTTGTGTGTTGACACACGTGCAGTCTTGGATGTCATTCCTCAGGTGCTGTTCACCTTGTGTGTTGACACAGGATCTCTTGTTGGTGTGGAGCCAGGTCATTGGGCTAGACTGGCTGACCAGGGAGTCCCAGAGCCTGGACCTGTCTCTACCTCTACATCACAGGAAGTAAAAGTGCATCCTCCATGCCCAGCCTTTTTACAATATTTGTAAACCATCTGTTCTCGTTTGACACCAGTTTCGGTTCCCACTACTCCCCTCCTCATGCTCTCCCGCCCACCCCATCCACTCCCCAGAGAGGGTGAGGCTTCCCATGGGAGTCAGTACAGTCTGGCGCATCGCTCTGAGGCAGGACCAACACCCTCCAAAGAGAGTGGGCTCCAAAAGGGCAGCTGAAGCTCCTGGGATAACCCTGGTCCCACTGCCAGTGATGCCCAGCCTTTTTATGTGGCTGCCCAAGCACTTACTTTATCAACTGAGCTGTCTCCCCATCTTCTCTTCAGTTTGTGGGTATGTGGGTAAATAACTTTTTTGTTTTGGGGGGGTTGATAGAATGAGTTAGGGCTTAGTATTAATCTTCTCCTTGTTTTCTTTTCAGAGAGGTGAGTATTGAGAAGTATTACTCAAGTAATAAGTAGATAGGAAAGCTAGGTGTTTTGTTACAACAATATGCAGACTTTAGTGGTCCCCAATACCAGGGACTCAACTGCATATTCACTGGAGGCTATTATACTCACAGTTCTGACTTAGCACAATGAAAAGAAGATAAAATCAGCCAAAGGAATAAACATGTGGAGCAGAGTCCAAGGAGTTTCCCACGTGGAGCTTCCGGTTGTCTTCTCTTAGTGAAGTTATGTACAGTGCTAAATTCTCCTGGCAGGAATATGTGATAGTAACATGGAGTACCGCCAGCCAGGAAAGGTCCCTGACCCTTCTGATTAAGTTAGTCTCATAGATATAGTTGCCTGTTTATGGCTGACCTTAGTCTCTAGCTCCTCAAAAAGTCAGATTGATGCTACGTAACCCCAAACTCCTCTATACACTATATTGCTAATAGTCCAGGGGTGATTCCAAATACCACACGGAACATCCCAAGTGAGGGCTTAGTGATGGCTTCCCAGGAAACGAAGGAAAAGTTCCAGTCCTCTCTCTGGGTAGGAATATTCCTTTACAACACTCTGTTACTTGTACTCATTCCTATAATTTGTCTTTAAAATGTATTTTAATGGTCATCTGAAAATTCAGTTAACTTTGTTGAAAGTAAAGAATTAAAACCAAGAAACTTTGAAAGTAATTTTTTTTCATTACAGCCTAGTTAAATGTTTGTATTTGGAAATGTCTTTGATGTGCCATAATTTTTATAGCCTGTAATGATATGTACTGGAGTCTATATTAATAAAATGTAAAGGCCTTTTATAAAATAGAGGTTAGTTGCAACAAGGAAAATTCTTTACACATACACATTTGCCAGTGGTTCTCTGGCAAATCAGATTTAAGATTTATTTTGTTTCTGTGTATGCACATATATGTGAGTTCCTATAGGGGCCAGAAGAAGGCATTGAGTTCCCTGGAGCTAGAATCTCTGGTGTTTGTGAGACATAAGGTATGGGTGCTCGGGTCTGAATGTAGGTCCTCTGCAAGAGCAGAAGGTATTCTTAATCACTGAGCCATTTCTCCAGCCTAGATTTAAAAAATAATTAAAAGTATATATGTAACAGGCACAGCCTCTGTTTTCCAAGGATCACAGGTCTCATTAGAGAATACAGATACGACATATTCACAAATTTTAATAACTAGATAAAGTCTTAAGTACAGCTGTTGGTGGTGAGAGAGCATTATCATTTCTAGACGTGGAAATCTAGAAAAAAGAAAAGATATGAGGAAAGGCTAGCTCGGTTAGGTAGACCCTGGTTTATTCAGATCCCGGACTGGTGAAGAGTGCACAGGAAAGCACTCCAGGCAGAGATGGTGCTGAGCCTGCACACAAGTTTAAGGCAGACCTGCATCTGGATGGTCTTGCTGCCGCCTTCCTAACTGTATTACCTTGGCAAGTCTTTGCTGGCTGGCTTGGAGCATTGGATTCCTAATCTGTAACATGGGATCAATTCCTACACCTTGTAGAATTCTCTCAATACCAAAATTGGTAGGAGTCCAAGAATGTGAAGTTTTTCATCCTTTCAGGGTTTGCACACCTTTCCTACCTTTCCAGGACTAGCTAAGGAAGCATATTGAATCGCTCTCCTGTGTGGACGGCAGGCCAGGCTCTTCCCCCCACTTTGAAGGCCTCCTCTAAGAGCTTTCCAGGGTCTCAGTTGTCCCCTATTACCTGTTGCTGACTTATGTCACAGAGTCTACACTAAAATTAAAGCTTTACAATAGGTTGGTAAATGGAAATCATTATGACATCAAACAGGAAATAAGTATCATGTGTCCGTTTCTAAAATCCATCAGCCCTGTCTAGAATGGAGTTTTCCTACTTTCTTTCTAATCTGCCCCTCTCACAATCCTCTCTCTTGGACCCCCTCTTCCCTGAGACCCAATAATCTTAACTGAGCTCTACCCACCCTCAAAAGGACCAGAATTTTAAAGTTAAAAAAAATGAGAAAAACTAACTCTCTAGTGAAGACAAGTCTTTTTTACCTTGCAGGACAGAAGACTTAGCCTCAGCTGTCCTGACCTCCTATCTTTGGAGGATACTTGTGATGGTGGCATAGCTAAATGGCCCAAGACTTGCTACAACAAAAGCCCTTAACTGCAGTTGCCAAGTGGCTGCTATGAAGTGCTTAGCAGTTTTGTTCCCTGCTACACATGTATAAAAGACTTAGCAACCGTGGTGCCCAACATTAAATAGTATTCAGTAATCTTTGTAAAGGAAAAGTGATATCATCGTCTGCATGTGTTTGAACCTTTACCTTGTCAGTGAACTCCACTAGACATAAGTAACACAAGAACTGGGGGTATTAGAAGGACTTTGCCACAGGCCTGGGGTCATGAAACAAACAAGCTTGCATCTTGTTGGTATGGATTCCCAATAGTCTATGATGGGTTAGGAGACCAGATTCTAGCATCGTTTTTATCTTAGCTTATCAAAGTGCAGTGTACATATAGAGAGTACAAATGCCATAAGTATACAGGTGTTAAATTTGCATTGCTGATATATTTATTTATTAATAAGAGTGTATGATTTGCCTATTTCCCTTCAGATAATTTTTATGGTGGGACGAGGATATCTATCTCCAGATCTCAGTAAGGTACGGAGTAACTGTCCAAAAGCCATGAAGAGATTAATGGCAGAGTGCCTGAAAAAGAAAAGAGATGAGAGACCACTCTTTCCCCAAGTAAGAAAACCTTCATGCTAACCTTTATAAGCCCATTTTTAGCATGATGCAGGAGAGTGAGAGGTACAGTTTGGATTCTGAGTTGGTCCTCTGTGCACATCCAGGTGAGCAAACAGGCAGTGACTTCATGAAGGCTGAGCAGAGTTTGGGATCCCAATACAAGCTCTTTAGCAGGACTTTTAAGACTTATCTTACCTTATTTTATTTTGTGTATGGGTATTTTGCTTGCATGTATATGTGTGTACCTGGTGCCTTCTGAGGCTTGAAGAAAGTCAGATCCCCTAGAACTAGAGCTGTAACAGCTGTGAGCCATCGTGTGGGCTTTGAGAACTGAGCCATCTCTCCATCCCTAGTTCTCAAACATTTTGATCTTGGCATCCTTTCATATTTTAAAATAGTTAAAGACCATTAGAGGGCTTTCATTTGTAAAACTAACAATAATGAGTTCATAAACAATGAAAAGAAATGGACAAAAAGAGTGGTATTGATTTCAATTTTTTCCCAACTGTTTCTCTACTCATTGTGTTTCAGCATCATATGCTATGTTGGCTCTGACAACTTACTTATAGGAATTCTATGTGAAGCATTCATGTTTCTAATTTAAATAAAACATATATTGAGGAAAAATTCTATGTACACTTTGACCTGGGTTATTCTTGACGGTAAAATTATTCCAAGTTTTCTGTCCATACTAGATTTTTCTTATTTTTTAATTTTTTACTTAGGTATTTGTTATTTCAAGTTTGTATTATATATTGTTTTGTTATATATTAATATTATGTTATTAATTTTACTTATATTATATTCTTAATATAACTGTATACTATAATGGGTTCTTACTTTATGATACTCTAGGGTATCATGACCTGGTACTCATTATGTAGCCTGTGATGGCCTGAAAGTCAAAGACATCCACCTGCCTCTGCCTCAAGGAGTACTGGGATTAGAGGTATGGTGGTGTACACCACCACATGTAGCTTTGATTTTTTGTGTGTATGTGGGGGGGGGTTGTGAGTGTGTGTGTGCGTGCGAGGGTGACATTTGTGAGTGTGTGTGCAAGTGTGACATTTGTGAGTGTGTGAGGGTGACATTTGTGGACGTGCCCAAGGAAGAGAGAAGAAGTTATTGGACCCCCCAGAGCCAGAGTTTCAGCTTTGTAATTAGTTCTAAATTATTTTTACGTAACCATTTCAAGGATGGCAAATGATCTAAAATTCAAGCAAACACTGAGTGACTTTACTCATTCAGCTGTGTGTGTATATAAAACCTGTTACTAGCTGGACATTGGAGGCGCGCACCTTTAATCCCAGCACTTGGGAGGCTGGAGCAGGTGGATCTCTGAGTTCGAGGCCAGCCTGGTCTACAGAGCGAGCTCCAGGACAGTCTCCAAAGCCACAGGGAAACCCTGTCTTAAAAAGAAAAAAACCAAAGCCACAGAGAAACCCTGTCTTAAAAAGAAAAAACCAAAGCCACAGAGAGACCCTGTCTCAGAAAAGACAAAACTGTGCTAGCTTTTGACTTTTGTGTTTGTGGGAAAATACCTGTTTCTCTTTGTTCATTCATTATACTGAAAACAATGTAAAGTCTCGAATAAAATGTCATTATGAATATGAAGAGCTCTTAACCGTGTATACTGCCCAAACGTTTAATTCTGCTTTTTCTTGTTTCTTGTGTTTGCTCCGCCCTGCCCCGCCCCTTCTGTCTTACAGATTCTTGCCTCTATTGAGCTGCTGGCCCGCTCATTGCCAAAAATTCACCGCAGTGCATCAGAACCCTCCTTGAATCGGGCTGGTTTCCAAACGGAAGACTTTAGTCTGTATGCTTGTGCTTCTCCTAAGACACCCATCCAAGCAGGGGGATATGGTGCGTTTCCAGTCCACTGAGACAAACTAAATGAGTGAGACATTAAAGTAAGGTAGCAACAAAAACAAGTGAACAGTTTTCCTTATGTTTAAATTAACTAGGATACTCTGTTGTTTACAGGTGAGCCAAAGAATGCTTGTGTTTAAAAACCTAGGAATTGCTTTCCAAATCTTAAAAATCATCCTGAACGCTGGGCGTTGGTGGAGCACGCCTTTAATCCCAGCACTCGGGAGGCAGAGGCAGGCGGATCTCTGTGAGTTCGAGGCCATCCTGGTCTACAAAGCGAGTTCCAGGACAGCCTCCAAAACAATACAGAGAAACCCTGTCTCGAAAAACCAAAAAAAAAAAATCATCCTGAACATTGAATTTCCACATCAGTGCGGTAAAATACACAAACACTGATAAACATTTGCAGTGCCTCTCTCAGAGGCTTTACTGCCCAGTGTGAGTTTGTTTTGTTCTCTTAGTTATTCCTGCCATTAACTCTAGGTTTCTCTCTCAGTTTGCTCTGCCCCTTTTGTTATTGACTGTCACTGTCATAGGACGTCCAGAGGAAGACTTCCTCTTTGCGTTCACAGGCGGGAAGTGCACAGCCTCTGTCAGCTGTGCAAACCTGATAGCTTGTAGAACCAAATAATCTAGAGTTTTATTCTATCTCCCTATAGCTTTTTCTTTTTATTACAGTTTAGAAAGTATAGAAGTCCTTTATTTCTTTGAAGCAATAAATAATTTTTTAAATAAATTTTGGATATGAGTAGCCAAAAATGTCAGTCAGTAGCACATTTGACGTAGGTAATATGACTTAGCTTTGGATTTTCACTGGAGAATACAAATTGAGGTTCGTACATGTATAAAAATCAAAGGTTTTTGCAAATGCCCTGTCCTTTATTCTCACTCCCTTCCCCAAAAAAAACTTTACAAAATTCTTACATAGTTGCTTGCCAAACAGTCAAGTAATGGATATTTGAAGTTACTATGTTAGGTTATGCTCACCTCTTGATGTATGTTAACAGCAGACTCCTAGCGTTGTGTCTCATCATTTTCTTCCTTCAATATCCTTTGTCCAACAAGATCCCACTGAGATGAATGCCTGGTAGTCCTCTTCTTGCATTCCAGTGTGAAGTACGTCTAACGTTTGCCTTTTCATGTATACAAGACGATTATAATGTACCCATGAGGAGTATTATTGATTCTCTGGTGATCTGGAGAGAATCTAAAAATAAAAAAGTAGAATAAAAACCCTGCCGTCTTACTTCATAGTCACCTAGTGACCGAAGCCCATTGATAGTCAGTCACCCAGTTCAGACCTGTGATAATGCTTAAAGGCAACCCAAAGCAAAAAACTCGACAGACAGACCATATCTGCATACATGCTGTCCTCCTTTGAAAACAGTAAAGCAGACCGCTAGGAAAACTTCAATGATAATTGAGTATGTAAGTACCGCAGGTATTTTCCTTACTTACATTGTTACTGTTCCTAATAAGGAAACTGCCTATTATTGTGACTTGTCTTTTGTCCCTCATTTGGGTAAGTTGAGATGCCATCATAATTTTATATACAGATTCATGATCCCAAATATAAAAGAGAACATTTGTCATGTTACAAAAAAGAAGAAAAAAAAAAAAGCCAGTGCAATGAAATCAGGATCACAACAAGTTCAAGGCAGCCCCGTGCTACATAAAAGCTCTGCCTCAGAAAACCTAGGACTTGGATGTAACTCAGTGGTAGATGACTTTAGAGAGTGTGCAAGTGCTTGTATAGAGTGTATCACCAGCATGGAAAAGGGAGTTCAAACATGGTAATATATTAGAAACCATCAAAACTCAAGATTTCTAAACCTTCCAGTGACATAAAGATAAGGTTATTGGTAGATATTGTTGCACGTAGCTAACAAGGTTTCACAAAATTTACTTGGTCCATAGAATATGCCAACGTTTTGAGCATATGAAACATAGTATATCGAAGGGTTTGGGGGGCAGAGGTTGAGACAGGGTTTCTCTGTAGCTTTGGAGGCTGTCCTAGAACTAGCTTCTGGAGACCAGGCTGGTCTCGAACTCACAGAGATCTGACTGCCTCTGCCTCCTGAGTGGAATTATTTGTATTTCATTTACATTGATGTTTCGCCTGCATGTATGTCTGTGTGAGGGTGTTAGATCCCCTGGAACAGAGGTTATAGACAGCTGTGAGCTGCCATGTGGATGTTGGGAATTGAACCTGTGTCCTCTGAAAGAGAAGCCAGTGCTCTTAACCACTGAGCCATCGCTCCAGCCCTGAAGGATTTTTTTAATGGAGCTCTTTCTGTAATCTCCCAGCATACCTGTTTTACTCATGTGTTCCTCTCCTCATCCACTCTCCCCTCGGCACTACCATGCCCAGGACTCCACCGTCTTCGCTGGACTGGCTCTCACTCCATCCTTCCCTCCCTTCCTGTCTCCCTCTTCTTTCCTCCTTCTGTATTAGCAGCATTGGCATTCCTAAGCTCGCTCAAGCTGCTCAGAAACTCATGTCCTACCAGTAGACACCCAAGCATCCCCCATAGGTTACATAATAGTTGATTTCCTCTTCTGAAAGGGAAGAGAATTAAAACACGATAGGTAAGATATATAGGTAACGGAGATCTAGAGAAATAGGAAGCACTAGAATTAACTCAGTTTCCCTTTCTGTGTTTTTTTGTTAATGGTGCTATTTTGTTTGTTTTGCTAGGACTTCTAGTTTTCTCATAAAGGATTATACCCTCATGTTCCTTTCTAGGCCTTTTTTAAGTTATGTGATTTGGGGCAAGTTTCTGGACCACTCTGAACCCCAGCTTGTTCATCTATAAAACATATTCATGTGCAGCCCAGGCTGGCCTGAAACTTTAGATTTTCTTAACACTACCTACCAAGTACTGGGATTACAAGTGTGAACCACAGTGCCTAGTTTCTTTCTTTGGTCTTTAGGCTCACCAGTGCCTTGGTTAGTTTCTCATTCAAAAGAATCTTTGATAGAAAGAGTCTATGGTCCAGTTAGTTGTATTCAGAGTCAGAATGCAGAGCTTGATTAAAACTTGTCTAGAGAGCTGAGAGCAATGGTAGTCCTGGAATCCCAGCATGAGGAGGACGAGACAAGAGGATGGCAAGGTCAGGAGCACCTTGCTAATCTTGTCAACATGTAAATCTTAAGAGTCAGTCTGCCGGCCTCATTAGCAATAATTATGTAGAGCCAGGCAAGGTGGGCAGGTCTTGCGTGTGTGAGGACCGCCTGCCTGCACTATGGGTTTGAGGCTTGACCTGCAGCGTGACGCCCAGCTGTGAAACTCCATGCAGCTGCTTAGTTTCCTGGTACAGTTGAGCTGCTCTTCGCATGCCGAGCACGGTCACTTGTGTGTCTCGTGGATTCTAGTGACTTGAGGGTTAAACTGTGTTGCTGCAAAGTTTGTGATATATTTAATTAGTCCCCTTTCAGTGGAATTGAAATGAGGTTTTTCTGTGTGAGTTCTTTTGAGATAACTTTTAAAATCAGCTCTTGTCCTCCCTCTACAGGAGAATTTGCAGCCTTCAAGTAGCCACCCCGTCATGACAGCATCACTCTTTATTCTTAAGTCTGTGTTCATACAGTCTGTTAACATCCAAACACGGCTCTGTTCCTCTAATCTTCTTTAAAAGATACAAAATGTTCAGTGCATAAGCTCATGTGGAACAGAGTGGAATTTCCGATTCAACAAAAGAGGGAAGAATGTTTTAGGAACCAGAATTCTCTGCTGCCCGTGTTTCTTCTTCAACACAAATATCACCTGCATACAAGTCTGCCCATTCCCAGGAAGAAAGAGGAGAGACCCTGAAATCTGCCCTTTTGGTGGTCAGGCATGATGGAAAGAGTTTGCTGCTGCAGCTTGGGAAACTTGCTATGGAAAGTCTGCCGGTCAACCTTGCCCTTCTAACCAGATCAGTTTGTGGCTGGTCATCTGATGGGGCGATTTCAGTCACTGAGCATCGTTGCCTGTTCTGGGATCGTGTGGAGCGCTTTCCCTGTCACCGCCGTTACTCTCTGAGGGATGGAGGAATGCAGCATGTCCTTTGTGTAGTGCCTGTGCAGTCCAAACACACGCTGTCCCAGTGGAGCTCTGAGCTCTCGTGGGGGAGGCGACGAGGGGCGTGGGGCAGAAAGGGGTGCTGCATCTTCTCCCTCCCTCCAGCGCTCCCCTCGGGTTGCCTCGCTCCTGGCTCTGCCTAACCGCTCGGGCTGGACAGTGCTGCACACGTGGCCTCCTGTTCTCGTTGGGTCCAGCAATGGAGGTGAGGGCTGAGGGGCTGTCTCCTCCACGCTGTAGCAAATTCTCAGGAAAATGCCGTCCATATCTTCCTCTCAGCTCTTCCAGTCACCAAACACTTAAGTGGCTACATTGTCCAGGGCACAAAATGTCATGGGCAGCATCTAATTAAAAGCCTACAAAACTGCTTACTGACAGTTTTGAATGTGAGAAATTAGTGTAATTTAAATGTAAGGTACATGTTTTAATTTCTGAGTTTCTTCTATTTTTATTTTTTAAAAAAATAATTTTCAGGTTTAATTGGAATAAAAGAATACTTCCCACCAGAATATATATCCTGAAAATTATATTTTTGTTAATTGTAAGCAGCTTTTAAAGAATGATGATTATCCTTTTCTTTACCTAAAACTATGGGGAGTCTTAGCCTAGTGACAGTTACTTATACTTTTTAAATTAATGGTACTTGCTGGATCCACACTAACATCTTTGCTAACAATCCCATTGTTTCTTCCAACTTAATGCCTACACTACATCCCACATCCTCCTTCTAGTCTTTTATCTATAATATGCAACCTAAAATAAAAATGGTGGTGTCTCCATTAATTCTCCTCCTTCCTGTTTTCCCAAGCCTGGTCTTCAAAAGGTTGGGTAATTTAGTAGCTGAGTTCCCTAGATAGAAATAGAAATGTTGGACATTGGAGTTGCAGGAAGGTATGAGGCCTGTCATCAGTTGTTTTCATACAACCCTAAATCTCAACCTTTGCACAAATCAAAAGTATAACCTATTTACAACTTCCCTTGGCCTTTATTTAAGGGTAATAAAAAAATCACCATAGTAGCAAAGAAAGTGACTGAATGAGTTAGTAGCCAGTACCTCTCTTATCCAGGAATCTTGAATCTAGAAATGCAAATTAAAAGAGATGTACTTAGCAACTACACTATAGCCAAGAACTTGAAAAAAATACTATGAAATCTCAAATAAAATGGAACTTTTAGTATTTTTAGTTATTTTCTAATTTCAAATCATAACTGATCCCACTATATATTTAAGCCTACTCAAAACAGATGGTGTTTTTTGCTAAAATGTCTGTCATCAAAGGAAGGCCTGCTGAAAATGTTATGAGTTCCCAGTGTATTGGAAAGTCTTCTGAAGTTAGCAGTTAGCAGCAAAGCATTTTGAAGTCTTACATGAGTAGAACAATATCTTAAAAGTCATGGAAACTGACATGAAAATGACTCACTCAGCTATGAGAAGTAGCCTCTGCATGTGATGTGTCGCGTTTGGAAAGGCTTTGTGCTTTAAGTGCTTTTTGGCATGCCTTTGTTTGCTTCACTCCGGGTCAGCTTGAAAGAGCAGGGCTTTGGCCATTGATGCACATCTAGGCCCTGCGGAGGTGTTAGAGCCTCCTAGGCATGGCCTTGGTACAGGGCCACTCCTTGCTGGGAGAGGGGCCGGCAAGCTTAAGGAGGGAGCTTAGCATGTGAGTGGTCTAGACAGAACGCAATGGGACCCTTCTTCCTTTCATTTCAGTATAGGTTGCTGTCTTAGCCGGAAAGGGAAATAGAGTTGATATTAAATGAAGCTGTGCCCAGAAGCCAGGCTCAGGGTATTGAGAGATTTTTAATAGAGAATATAAAAAGTAGAAATATTTAAACCTTCCTTATTTTCTATCAAATATTTTTTTCTTCTTGTTTACAAACAACATGAAAACCGTTTCCTTTGTGGGTTTTTTTTTTCCTTATTTTTTTATGCTTAGACTGCAGGTAATCTTGTTGAGCTCCTAGAAAACGCAAGGAAGCCCTTGTTTGTGCAGAGCACTTTATGAGTAATTGTCCAGACAGAATGTGGCTGCTTCACTCGTCTTGTGAGACGGTAGCTGTCAGTTCATGCGTGGTTGCAGTGCCTCCTGAGATCTGTTCTCTTTAGGTTAAGAGTGAAGTCTTGAAAAGTTTGAGAGCAACTATATAGACTTGTTTTTAAATATGTAGTATTCCTGACAAACTTTCACCATTAAGCTACAGGACCCAAACTTTTGCCACTGAGGTATCATTAACCTCAAGGTGTAGTTTATAGAAGGAACTTGTGGACAGAGTGTCCCGTGTGATCCTTTGTACTTATATACATCTTCAACGAAGATTCTGTTTTAACTGTCAGACTCTGGTTCCTGAACAGCCCGTCTCTTAACTGTATGTGAGGTCTGGGAGGGCATAAGGAGGCATCCTAAAAGATGACCTGATATAAACGATATGCTACATTTATGCTGGTACGGAAGAAAGCATTATGTACAGATATAATTGAAGACTTCAGCACTGTCAACCAGAAACCCTGTAAATACTCCTCAGTCTTGGTGCAGTCCCCTTCTTTTGTCCTGTGATGTCTTGTACTTGTCAGGCACTGTCAGAGCTGCTGTTTGCCCCTCTTCAGACCTCACCTGTCCCTACGCATCTGCCTCCCGGCCTCTTGCAAACCTCAGCATCTAGCTTTAGTTGGAAACACAGTGCAGGGATCAGGTGACCTTTTCAAAAACTACCTCCTCAGAAAGAGGTAATGAATAGTTATTTATTTTAAAGTATGGAAAGTCAGGAGCTCTAGAACGTGAAGATGATATAAGATTTTAACTTCTATGTGTATGTGTAGTTGAGCACTCGTTTTGTCCTAAAGGGCATTATACATTTAAGCAGTGACACTGTTTAAACTTTTTCTTTAAAGGTGTAGCTCAGAGTATCTATTGTTGGAATTGGTGCCAGAGTCTGTTTAGTATACTTCCAGAACCTTACCCTTACGTCGCATGAAGTTAAATACTTATGGTACCACTTGGCTAACCATGACATGATTCCGCTTTTCAGCAGTAGGTTTGGCAGGCAGTATACCTTCATAGTGAGTTGCCACCGCTTGTCACATGCACAGATGCTCGTCTGAAGACTGCCCAGCCACGAGATAGAAGGATACCCTTTCTATAAGACTCTCTCTCTTCTTGGTCCAAGTTGACATTGCTAGTGCTATAATATCAGCACCTCAGCCAGCAAATGTCAACCAATAAGCTATTTTTAAAACCATAGCCAGAAATGAAAAGTTCACTGTGAGTAGAAACAGCAGGTAGCTTACAGGAGTGAAACAGCATAGGGAGGCTCTAGAAAAATACCTTGACAATTTGCCAAATGATCTTACTGTGCCTTCATGATGCAATAAAAAAGCTAACATTTTAGCAGAAATCAGTGATTTATGAAGAGAACAGCCAGTCTGGTTTAACTCAGTTGTGTTAATATTTTTTAGAGTGCAATTTAGATTGTGAAGATAAATGCACTAAAGAGTTTATAGCCAAAATCACATTTAAAAAAATGAAAAAAGGGTAAATTTTCAATGAACAAAATTATTTTTTTAAAGCACATAATCCCTAGTAGAGCCAGAAATATTTACCACATAGAGCAACTAGGTTGAAAATACAGTTCAGTGACATTTCTAGAGAAACTTTTTCTACTCCCATAGGCTCTTCAAAGCATGGAACTTTTATACACAATGTTTGACATTTTAAGATGCTGCTGTAGTTAGTTTTGAAGTAGTATATGCTGGGCAGCATTCATGTACTAACTTAGTGAGAACAACACATCTTAGATGGTTTCCAGAGATTGCTGCCAACCTAGACACTGAGTGTTAGAGCTTGAAGTGTAAACTTGCCTCCCAAGACCTGTTTGCAAAGCAAGTTGGCTAGTGCTGCTGACTGCTCTGGTGCATGGTGGAGGACAGGGCTGTCTCTGCAGGTGTCTTTTGAAATGGGACGTTGAGTAGTAAGAGACTTGGCCAGTGCATGAAAACTGGACACTCCATGCTGTGGCTCTTGCATCCTCTTTCCTAGCTGTCCCCAAGAAATGCAATGTTTTTCCTAGTGTGTCCTTCAGCTGTTTCACTCAGATTCCAAGGTGAATTTTTACGATGTCAGAAGAGACTGAAATGGTCAGTGTATCTGTGGTCCACACTGGTAGCTCTGGTAGAGTTAAAGATGCTGGCCAGATGTTGTTATATCAGTATACCCAACAATAACTTTAATGATTTCAGAGAACTTAGTTCTACTTCCATTTGGACAGGGACATTTAAGTTGAAATTCAGAAATTGTTGTCATTTGGAAGGAAATGTTAACAGTTCCTATGAGGTATTTTTGAGGTAGAATCTGAAGTCCAGGTTTTTTTCCTTTTCCCTGGGGTTTGCAGAGAGGGTCTTGTATACACTAGGCAAGGCTTCTACCACTGAGCCACATTTCCTAGTATGTAAGATGTCAAGTTATATCAATCAATCTCTCTGTGTCTGTCTCTGTCTCTCTGATTCCTAGTCACCTCCTTAGTAAAGCGCTAAGGGTGAATCCTTTATTTCAGTCCCCACAACTCCCAACTGTCCCTTTATTCGTTACTCAGTGTCACAAACTGTTGACTTTTATTGACTTTTCTAACTGCAGTGACATAAGCAGTTGTGCATGAGGACAACAGCTAGTGTATTGTTTTTTGTGGTGCATTTTTTGTAAAGAATTCTGTAGATTGAAGTGCTCTTTGAAAACAGAACTGAAATATGTTTATTCTTGCTAGTATCAAAAAATGTTTTGTGCAAATCATTTGCTTTTCCTGGCAGGCTGAGTACATTATCCAGCACCCACGATTGCCGGTTCGTATCTACAGTGTACACAGGGGAGACGGGAAACTTGGGGAGGGTGTGTTTACAGAGCTAGAATGGGGAGTATGAATGAGTTACTTGGTCTTATTTATTTTTGCCTTGAAAATCACTGTTTTGAGACTTTGAACCCATGTGTGTTTGGCTGGGCTGTGAGTTACATAGGAAGAAACTGCAGACTAGCATCAGCAAACAAAGCTCACAGACTAGGCACAAATGGAAGAAAATGGACCAAAATAAGGCAGGATGACACTTAAATCTGGGGAACTAAAGCTGGGAGATGAGCTCTTCACCTGAAATATAGTGTAAGAGTGCAGTAAGTGTGTTTCTTATTCTAAGCTGTGAACTTTCGGAAATCATTCCTTTCTAATACACTTAATACTGTGTGTTCCACTGCTGACTGAAACCAGCTTTGTGAACATACGCCTTTTTGTCTGTGGCTAACCTTGGTGTCTTATTTATCGTCATGTTGTATTAGTTCACATACCAGGTATGTGTGTGCTGTACTCTTCCTCCCTTTAGCGACAACACTCTGGATCATTTCCTTTGGTCACTCCACAATAAGCGTTGGTCTGGCTTCCACGTCACCTTATTTGAAGGACTGTGTCCCAGGAGAATTGATGGTGTCCCATCCTTGGGTGTGCTTCTGATCCTTTGCTTCTACAGCCTCTCCTAAGGTAGTCATACAACTAACTGATCAGGGGATGGACTTCATTCGCCATGTCTCTTGGAGTCTATGAAACAGACCACTTTGGCTTTAGACCAGGAAAAGGAGACAACCCTAGCATCTGCCAAGCCTCACCCTAAACAGTCATATTAGTCTGAGGACAAGTCTCCAGTAAGGGAGAGGCGAGGGAAATGCTTCATGTTTGAACTGCGGTGAGTCCCGGCTCCTGTTTCACCACCCAGACCTATGGCAACTCATGCACATTCCTCTTGTCTGTAACTGCCAAAGGTTTGAGTTTATTGTCACTTCAGTTCCACTCAAGCATCGAAAGGGTTCTCTGGAGTCTGGGGTGTGCCCAGTGAAAAGGCGGGGAGTTTTTCATTATCCACAGACCTCTCTATACCTGCTTTGCAAAAATTATAATGGAGTAACTATTTTTAAAGCTTATTTTTCAATTCATAAGAAAAAGACATTTATTTTCAATCAAATGGATGATGTCTCCCTCTTACCCCTTACTCCTCAATGTTTGCTTGAATTTGTTTTCTTCTCTAGACCTACTTCCTGTTACTTTACTTCCTGTTACTTCAGTTCTGTCCTGCTCAGGCCCCTCATTTGTACTTTGGAGTTTTCTCATGTAAATTTGTACAATGGAAAATATTGTTCAGTTTCGATAGAAAGCATGGAGAATCAAATAAAAAGATAGCTGAAAATCAAATTGAGGAAATTTATTTGTGTAAAGTTATTTAAAAACTCTGTATTATAAAAAAAGGCCAAAAAAAGTGCTATGTAATTGATGTGAATATGCGAATACTGCTATAATAAAGATTGACTGCATGGAGAAATCTTAAGATTATTTTTCTAGCACTGACATCTAATAATAGTTGTCACTGGCTATTGACAGTCCAGGCTAAAATACACAAGTATTTTCAAAATATTGATCCTTCTGATGAGTAGAAGTTAAAGTTGACCAGATTCCTGCATGGTCTAGCCAATTTGTAATAAGTCTTTTTATCAAGTTTTGGGGATGACCCTCAATATTTGACAATGTTGTGTGATCTTCTGCATCTCTGGCTTAAAGTGACTGTTCTCTGTGTAACTACCTACTTGAAAGTATAATTTAAGATTTTAGGTGGGTGGTGGTGGCACACTCCTTTGATATCATCACTTGGGAGGTAGAGGCAGGCAGAACTCTTGAGTTCAAGGACAGCCAGGGCTACACAGAGAAACCCTGTCTCAGAAAAAAATAAATAAATAAGCAAATTGATGTGTAGAAATCATCTCAGAAACGTTCGGGAAAAAAAAACCTGTGACACAACTTGCAGTCATCCACTTAGTATAGTGACAGATTCTGTTCACAAACACATCTAGCACTGAACTCGGTTTCACTTTATGCATCTAATTTCAGAATCCCCTTTATTTTGAAAAACTCCTGAAATACCTTCAGACAAAATATATCAAACTACCATACGAGTTCCAGGAAAAAGATGGCGACTTTAAAGCTTCACACCAGAAACGTGCCAGGAGGGTGCAAGCTTTAAGGGGTGTTTCTGACCTTTCACCTAAGTACCTCTCTAGCCCAAAGATACTGCCAGGGCTTAGCACTCTCTGAACTGTAATGTTCTCAGCTGAAGAAAGAAAACAGTTATTCTGTATTTACAAGTTTGTTTTTTCTTTTTTTCTTTTTTGTTTTTTACGAGACAGACAAGTTTGTTTTCTATATAACCATTCCTTATTACAAGTTATTGCGGCTTTACTTCTCGATGTATCATACATAGGAGTTTTCCATGAGATCTGTCCCCAGATTATGGATGTTTTACTTATGTTTCAAAGCTCTCCCATGCCCAGCTCTTCTGAAAGGGCTGTAGTTATTATGTCTTACTGTCCCCCAAACTCACAAAATTAGTAGAGTGTCATTTAAAGAAAGAGCCCTTATCCCACAAAACTCTGAAGGACATGCCTCACCAGGTCTATGCAGCCAGAACCCAAGGTCAGTACACAATGGTGTTCTAGTGAGGCCATCAGTACGGAAACCTAAATGGAAATGTGTGTTTACTTCCCACACTGAACTCCCAGTTACAGGAGGATGCTACCACACTTGCTGCACTGGAGACAGCAGAAAGCCAGGCTACTGAGGTGGTCAGCACAGCAGCGTGGACTACTGACATTTCCTGGACAGAACACACTTGTATCCTGTCGATGGCAAGATGGCAGAGGAGCCAGATTGTTCTAGAACCCAAAATGACACCTGTAGCAGTGGTAGCACACTCTAATCGCAGCACGCAGGAAGCAAAGGCAGGTAGGTCTCTGTTGTACGGAGAAACCGTCTCAAAACAAAAAACCAAATGGCACCTGTGGCTCATGTAACATGCATTTAACAGGTGTTCTTATATCATGCCTCATGGCTTTATTAGATGTCTACTTGTCTTACTAGACTCCCTAGGAAGCTAGTAAAATTACCACGAGTCATTCCTCACCTGTTTACAAAGTCCTAGGTATCTACCAGGCTTCACCCTAAAGCTTAATTTGGAGTGTACTTTCAGCACTCACGTCAGTGAGAGAGCCTCTAAACTTGCTTGGGTGTCTTTTGTCCTTTGGTTTTGTCTTTTTGAGTTGATTTTGTAGAGGAGTGTTAGTGGTGCACGCCTTTAACCCCAGCACTCGGGAGGCAGAGGCAGGCAGATCTCTGTGAGTTCGAGGCCAGCCTGGTTTACAGAGCGAGTTCCAGGACAGCCTCCAAAACAATACAGAGAAACCCTGTCTCGAAAAACAAAAAAAAATTTTTTGGAGAGGAGTGGGACCACATCTGTGGTATGTGGGGCTTTCTTATGAAAATCAGACCAGGGTTCCAGAGTGGCCATAAACCTAGCTTAGAGGAAATGTTCTAAAAACAATCACAGTTAAGTGCTCCTGCTTACAGCAGCGGTTTCTCAACCTGGGGGTCAAACGACCCTTTCACAGAGGTTACCTAGACCATTGGAAAACAGACATTTACATCACATTCATAACAACAGCAAAATAACTTACAAAGTAGCAACAAAAATAATGTCAAGGGTCTTAGCGTTAGGAAGGTTGAGAACTACTGTTCTAGAAACTACTTCATGCTAGGCATACTCTAAGCTACTTCACAGAGAAATGAAGGCACAAGATTAAAATAAGTACTTTGCCCACACAGAGCAAGTAAATGGTAGACTTAGGATCAGATGTGGTCAACTTGACTCCAGAGCTTGGGGTGCTTTATCTCTCAAACTGCTCATGACCCGAGTGGGTGATACAGCCAGCTTGAGATGTCTCCACTGGCCATGTTCTTCTGTTTCGATTTTCAAGACAAGAGTTTCTCTGTGTAGCCCTGGCTGTCCTGGGGCTGGAACTCACTCTGACACAAACCAGCAGCCATTAACATCCATCCCACCCTCCCCATAATTGTTTATAGTCACATTAGACTGTTTCCAACAGAGCTTGGTCTTCTAGACCCTGATAAGTCATCTTCCTAAACACACTTTTGGCTGGGCGGTGGGGGTGCACGCCTTTAATCCCAGCACTTAGGAGGCAGAGGCAGGCGGATCTCTGGTTTGAGGCCAGCTTGGTCTAGAGACCAAGTTCCAGGACAGCCAGAGCTATTACACTGAGAAACCCTACTTCAGAAAACAAAAATAAAATTAAAAAAATGACACTTCGCATAGGTCCTACATATTCAGGGTATAGATAAAATGCCTTATCATATCGTTCAATGGACTTCTTTCACAGCTCTGAGCAAATCTCTCACATGAGTACTGACTTAGCACCCATCATTCCTTCTTAAAGTCCTCTATAAACATGGTCCTTTTGTCTATGATTTTGATAGCTCTCACTCTGTATCCAGGCTGTCTCCAACTTAAGTCTTCCGGCCTTACTCTCCTCAATGCTAGAATTACAAGTGTGTAGTCCCCCAAGCCACACCTCTCATCAATCTTGGCACTGTACTCCCAAGGCCAAGGTGGTCAGTTAAGTCCACTAGCTATGTTACACCAGACTTTTCTCTGGATGGAGGAAAATTCTACCTTCCTCATTCTACTGAAATACCACAAAAAGTGGAATACCCTGGAACAAAGTTTTGGAAAAGTAGAAAAATTTTATCTTTATCCCAGTCCTAAGAAATTCCTAGGAGATCTGGACACAATGGACTCTGCTGACCCCTAACCTCTGGGACGACAATGAAGCTGTAACAGCTGCATGGCCACATCACCTGTCAACAAACATACAACTAAGGCGTGGCCAAGGAGGAGACTTGTAAGTTATGCATACGCTGGAGTCAGACATAACCTAGCACTCACCAGCATATGATGCTAAACAAGAAACTCTTATTCTTTCATAGCTACATCACAGGGGACTAAAGAGGGTTAGCTGAAGGGACACAAACCACTTAGCCCAGCAAGCAGAGAGTAGAATAAAGGACAGATGTCACCAGAAACATGAGTTACTCATTCTTGGCAAACTATTTTAATTTGTAACGTTAAATATGAAGTCTGCAATTTCTTGAACTTCTCACCTTGCTCCTGTAGAGAAAGAAAAGTAGGTAAATTTTAAGGACTATTACATATATTGATCCAAATCCATAATCTTATTTATCCAATTAGTCTAGTTTTTTTTTTTTGAGCTCTGACTGAACAGCCTTTCTAGTCTAGTCATTAAAGTGTTAATTCAATCTTCCCACTTGAACAATGAGAGTAGGGCATGGTTTTACAGCTACATACCATAAACTCTAACTAACCCTGTATTCATGGAACAGAACAGGACTGGTTTCTTTTGGGGTTTTGCTTTTGTTTTTTTTTGTTTCTGTTTTAGAGGCAGGGTTTCCCTGTATAGCCCTGAACCTTGTAGACCAGGCTGGCCTTGAACTCAGAGATTCACTGCCTCTGCCTGGAAGCTTGCACCACCACTGCCATACTGCTTGTTTTTGAGGCAGGGTCTTACCTAGCTCAAGCTAGCCCCAACTTACTCTATAGTGTTATCCAATCCCTATCTGACCCACCTCCCAAATGCTGGAGTCCCGGGAACAGATCAGGAAGCCTGGGTTCTGTTTCACTGCACTTTATTTTGCGCTGGCAATGGAACCCAGGGTCTTTATTCAATGGGTGGACAGCACCCCAAACTGTTACCTAACTTTAAAAGACTTCGTTTTTATGATATGATGGACAGAAGACAATGAAGGGGGTGCAGGCCAGCAAGTGGGAAAATGCTTGGGCGGAGATTAGACAGGGCCCAGTGGCTGTTAGGACATGCTTGTTAACACAAAACAAGTCAGTTTAAAAACAAGACTTTAGGGCATACCTACCTGCACAGAGTGAGTTTATCCTTTTTCAGTCCTCATCATCAGGAGGGATCCCCAGTTCTTCATCTGTCCACTGTGAAGGGTCTGGATATGAAAAGTGGCCCTGGTGACAACCAGTCAGGAGCAAACAGAGTTTACATTAATAACTGCAGCTAATAAGTTCTGAAATAGCCCTGGAAGAGGAAACAGTGCAGTGACTACTATAACCAGCACCTGCCATACATGAGCGCTGAGTCCCCCTTAGCCGTCCAATGCCTTATACCACCTCACCCCACTCGGCACACACACGGCTTCAACGTTTTAGAGGTGGCAGCCTAAGCCATGGTGTTTAGGAGGGTCAGGAAGAAGGGAAGGCCACAGATTTCATATGCATCCTCATCTCAGCAAAATCCCACAGCCCTGGTTAAAACACAAAAACGTCTCGAAACCCTTCTCCTACTGTGAGACTTAGGAGCCTCAAGTGGAGGCAATCTGGAGACCTATCTAGCTGCAATATCATCTGCTACCTCCAGCCTAATACTCCTGATGACCGAATGACAGTAAAAGAGATGCTGCCAGCAGGAAACGTGCAGTCCAAGCAGCTATGTGCTCTGAGAAGTTCTGAGAGACAGACAGGGCATCCTACAGCTCTCAAGCTATAAAAACGTGCGTTTGTGTTTACACTCCCTCATGCAATTAGCCTACATGCCACAGCATACCTGGGCAGTCAGAGAACCGTTAACTTAGGGTCACCTGACAGTTCTCCTTCTGACACATGGGTTTCATGTGATAGAAGCTGAGACATACTACCAGCTAAAACTAGTTTTGTTACTGAAGGTGTCCTGGATCTATAAATTTCAATGTCCATCTTTTTCTTTTTCTTTTTTTTTTTTTCTTTTTTTAGTGCTGGGGATTAGACCCTAGGGGACTCATTCTTGTTAGGCACATGTTCTTCCAACCTCAAGATTTCAATGTCCAGCCCTTGTGTCAGAGGCAGGCGGATCTCTGTGAGCTCTAGGCCAACCTGGCCTACAGAGTGAGTTCCAGGACAGCTCCAAAGCTACACAGAGAAACCCTGCCTGGGGGCTTGGGGGGGAGAGGGAGGGAGCCACCAGTAACTCCCATTCCCAAGACTTCAATCTAGTGCTTCCAAATCTGGTTGCTCTGTGCTCTGGAAAGACTAGAGGATGTTCGGCTTTTAAAAGAACTTAATGTGGGGTGTGGTGGTGCCTGCCTAGTCTTTCAAGGCAGAGATAGGAGGACTGGAAGTTAAGAGCCAGTCCTACACGTAAGGAAAGTCTGACAACAGTTTGGCCTATATGATACCTGCCGCAAACAAGAATAAAGTGTGAAATTTAACCTACAAGTGAAGATAAATGTTAACTCACAAAAGAATTACTTCTAGATCCCTGAAATGTACATCATCACATAAACAGGTCTAAAAGTGACAAGTGTCACTAGGTGACAGGACAATACGGTGAAAAGGGATACACCTGACAGGAAAAGACTGCCACATGCAAGCTAAGCCAGCCATACCATCTCCCTCCCCGGCTCTAGAACCATTCTCCCGAACTTACCAGCACAGCGTCTGAGTCATGCCAAAAGCGCCAAAGAATCCAGAACCACATGAGTGAGCTTAAGAACTCGCCCTGGATCACCTGATTTCGGGTAAGCTGGGGAAACTCCCTGTACTTGGGGGGAATATGCACACCACCGCCAGCACTAGGAGAAAAAGCAATGCGGAAAACGGCTTCTGAGTGTCCAGAGCAGAAAGTCATCCACGCGTGCAGGTGCATCTTTAAACTGAAGCTAGGGCACACGCCTTTAATCCCAGCGCTGGGGAGGCAGAGGCAGGAGGATCTCTGAGTTCCAGGCCAGCCTGGTCTACAGAGCGAGTTTCAGGACAGGCTCCAAAGCAATACAGAGAAACCCTGTCTCAAAAAACCAAAAAAAAAAAAAAACCTGAAGCCACACATCTCATCTACACCGGGGCCAGACTGACCAGCTCCTGCCTCCTTCCCACACTGCCTTTTCACTTAGCTTTAAACGCGGGAAGCAGGAACACTGGCTGAACAGGCAACTGAGCAGGCAGTCACCGTGACACACCACAAACAGTGAGATTATGGGATGCCAGCCCAAAAGGTTTGTATGAAGGACTGGGAACGTGAAGTAGTAGCAGGTCACTAGCTAACCCTATCCCCCAAAGAAGATGAGAATTACGTTTGCTCCGCTTCAGAGACAATGTGCACCCTAGGCCCTAGTGCCATGTTTATCCAAAGGTGATCACACAGAAGCCAAGCACCGCAGCACAGGCCTGTAACCCCGCACGAGGAGACTAGAGGCGGAAGATCAGCTCAACATCATCTACACACAGAGGGTAAGGTGGGCCTGGGCTACATGAGCCCTTGTCTCAAGAGAAAAAAAAAAGACAAACTATCATATGAGAAAGTGAACCCGAGAAAGTCCTTTTTAAACTCTAATGACTCGAACAAAGCCAAAAAGCTGCAGCGGTAACCCTGGATAAAATCAACAGGATGTGGGGAACTCAGGCACTTCTTGGCAAACTGTGGCACATAATCCATTAAGGGCAATACTTTTTGTTTTGTTTGTTTACCGAGACAGTGTTTCTCTGTGTAGCACTACTGTCCTGGAACTTGCTCTGTAGACCAGGAGGTCCTCAAACGCAAGAGATCTGTCTGTCTCTGCCTCCAGAGTGCTTTTCGGGTATTACTAACCAAGCACAAATGCCTGGGAAGCAGTTACTGAAGCTGACATTCACCGGAAGTCCATGCACATAGCTAAGAGACTCAGCCTCCCACCCAAGACAAGTAGTACAGTCATTAGACCTCTGAGTCAAGCTGTGGCCCCCTAATAAAACGTGAAAAAGTAATAAACCAACGGGAAAGAAATTGAAACTTGTCACCAGAGGCCAAACCTCAGAACCTGTAGTGGGTTTGAACCCAAACTCTACCTGGGTTGGACCTTTGTAGCCCAAAAATCCAAGCCACAGGGACCTATCCCTGTGGTAGCGCGCTTCCCTAATTGGAGGTGAGGGAAACCCAAGCTAAGTATTTAGAGTGAGCTTGAACTGGAGGTATCCTCAAGAGGATAGAATTAAGACCTCAAAAGAACTCTCGACAGATTAAACCTGCAGGGATATAAGAGCTCAGCCAAAAAAACAGTTCAATACAACAAAATAAGACTTTCGAGTTTTACAAATCTGCGGTGGAGAGAAGGCAGAATGAGTAAGAAACAGCATACAATATGGGGTTTAAAGTGCTAAAATTAAAACCGGGCGTCAGAGCGCACGCGCAATTTAATCCCAGCACTCGGGAGGCGGAGGCAGGCAGAATTTTTATGGCCTAAATATAACAAGTTCCGGGCCAGGTGAGGCTACATAGTGAGAGTGTCTCAAATAAACTGCTAGATTTTTGAAAATGCAAAAGCGCACCTAATGGCAAAAACACTGGCAAAAAAAAAACCTGCCAGCTTCCTGCCTTAAGGTCTCCCGTGGCTGCCCAGGACGGTTAGTGAAAACCCAAGGCACTCCCTGTCCGCCCCTCACTAGTCTGAGAGCCGGTCTCCATGCGATGCTGACCTCCACTGCCCCGCGCGGCACGGGAAGTCTCAGTCTCGGGGAGCTGTGCGTGGCCGGGCTATTTATTATCACGCCTCTCTCTGCCATTCCCCCGCCATCCCAGCACCTCCTCCCCATCCGTCACGCCGAAGCCACCGGCTCGGTTCTCGCAGACTACAAGACCCAGCATTCCCCGCGGGAGTGGGAGCGGCGCAGCGCGCAGTGCGCAGGCAGCTGCCCGGGCGTCTGCCTCAAGGTGACGGCGTCGGGACAGCCGCCCTAGCCGCTCGAGCCCTCGCCCCGCGCCCGACACTCACTGGCGGACTCCACCGTCTCCAGCCGCCCGCGCGCGGCAACCCCGGAGCAGGCGGCCGCCCACGCGACCGAAAGGGGCCAGCCGGGCCAGCGCAGACATCCTAGCGGCGGAACGGACGCCGGTCTCCGCCTCCACCACCCTTGAGGCGTCACTTACCCAATCCCCGCCCCGTGACGTCACGGCGCCGGCCGCCTCTACCTGGGCCGACGGTGCGCCACGAGGGACATGCTCAGTCCTGGTTCCACTTGGCGGAGCTTGGATGCTCCCGGCGGACGGGCGATCGAAGGAAAGGAGCTCGGGCTGTCCCGTGACGCAGTCCGGCAAGGTGCCCCTGGTTGACCTTGCTGCTGCTGCTGCTGCTGCTCCCTGCTCTGGCTCGTGGGCCCAGTGTAAATGGCGTTAATGGCCTAAGTCCTTTCGGGACCGTGCTGTGTTTCTTTTTTTTTTTTTTTTTTTTTTTTTACATATACAGTGTTCTGCCTACATGCCAGAAGAGGACACCAGATTGAATTGTAGATGGTTGTGAGCCACCATGTGGTTGTTGGGAATTGAACTCAGGATCCCCGGAAGAGCAGTCAGTGCTCTTAGCCTCTGAGCCATCTCTCCAGCCCCCCGTGCTGTGTTTCTTGACATCGTGGTTTCAGTATTTGTTCGGAAACCTGATGCCTAACCGGCAGCCAGGGTGTTAAATCGCAGTGTGTAGCCCTGCGTGTTCCGAGTAAGGCCCACGAATAGGGGGTGAAGGCCCCTGACTCCTTGATCCTTAAGCCAGCACGGGACTCTCAGTTTTGTCTCCTGTTGTTGTTATTGCAATAAGCAAGCAGAAAGAACGAGGACATGAGAGGGAGGTCACTGAAGACCGGCGACCACCAAGATGGCAGCAGCCCTGAGAACTGGCTTATATTGTAATAATGCACTCGCCGAGGAAGCCGCAGCACAAATAGGAGCTCGTTTCCGAGCTATGTGTAGATACACGCGCAGGTGCGCTTACTCTTCAACCTTTTGGAGGGAGGGAAACATGAATATTCAAGCTCATCCCCTTAAAACAAGACATACATTCCTGTTCTCTCACTTTAGATTTCCTTCAAGAAGCAAAGGCTCCGCCGGGCGTTGATGGCGCGCGCCTTTAATCCCAGCACTCGGGAGGCAGAGGCAGGTGAATCTCTGTGAGTTTGAGGCCAGCCTGGTCTACAGAGCGAGTTCCAGGACAGCCTCCAAAGCAATACAGAGAGACTCTGTCTCGAAAAGACAAAAAAAAAAAAAAAAAAGAAGCGAAGGCTCCACTTGCTATTAACAAAATAATCCTCCTCCCTCGGCCTGCTTTCATGTCAGCTTCGCCTCTGTCCAACCCTCCGATTTACTCCTAACACCCCCAAGTTGTTGAGGTTGTGAGAACGGTTTTCTATAAAAGATGGCTAGCACACAAAGGGCCAATATGCCAAAAACCTCCACCTTGTGAGACGTTTAGTCATCTGGAAAGCCTCCGTTTACACAAAGGCCTTTCATTCTGGGAACTTGATATCAGCTACTGACCCCCTTTGCCCTTGCTTTGCAGCTATTAGGAATTTTCCGACCATGACAGACTGGGGTTGACCTCTCGCCACTGGGATGAGGCACAGCCTTCACCTGTGTTAGAGTAATAGGTGCACTTCCTGCCCTAGACTGTCTGCAAGGCCGGTTTAGATCATGGCACACTTTTTACAAAAAGATACCACCTTGCAGGGTTACTTTCCATATGTGCTAGTGGGCTGTTTTGGGGTTTGTTTGTTTGTTTGTTTTGTGGGGCATTTGTTTTGTTTTTGGTGATACTGAGAATATTGTTTCCAGCAAGGTTTCCCTTGGTACGTTATAGTTTGGGTTTGTTTTCAGAACATGCAGTTTTAAGTTGTAACCCTAGCCTGCCAAGCTCACCCTTTGGAGAATCCCTATGGTGTTCTGTCCATATTCAAGAGTCAAGTATGGGGCACACCTTTAATCCCAGCACTCAGGAGGCAGAGGCAGGCGGATCTCTGTGAATTCGAGGCCAGTTTGGTCTACAAAGCTACACAGAGAAACCCTGACTTCAAAAATCAAAAAGAAAAAAGAGTCTGGTATGGGATAGATATTATCAAGGATAGACCTGAATTTAGTGACATGACAGCATCACATGTGACTAATAACTTGCCTTCTGTGCCAACATATGGGACTCTTTGCCCCTGTATGTAACAGGAAACCTGTCCTAGGAGTTAAATCCTAACAAAACTCATAACTGCAAGACCCTGAATGAACCTGACTTCTTCCCACCAAGCCTCCAAATATGGGATGGAAAGCAGGCAAGACCTACTCTGTTTTGGTTTGGTTTGGTTTGGTTTTTACGAGACAAGGTTTCTCTGTATTGTTTTGGATGCTGTCGGTCCAGCCTGGCCTGGAACTCACAGAGATCCACCTGCCTCTGCCTCCCGAGTGCTGGGATTAAAGGCGTGCGCCACCACCGCCCAGCCAGACCTACTCTGAGAACATTAAAAGTGATGGTAAAAATTTAGCACTTCATTGTGTGTGTGTGTGTGTGTGTGTGTGTGTTGTTATGTGTGGGGTACACGTGCACCGTGGCATGCATGTAGGAGTCAGAGGACAACTTTCAGGAGTTCTCACTCACCCTGTGGGATCCAAGCTTACATTATTTCTCCTCTCTCTCTCTCTCTCTCTCTCTCTCTCTCTCTCTCTCTCTCTCTCTCTCTCTCTCTCTCTCTCTCTCTCTCTCTCTCTCTCTCTCTCTGTGTGTGTGTGTGTGTGTGTGTGTGTGTGTGTGTGTATTGTTGTTGTTGCTGCTGTTATGTGTATGAGTAAGAATGTGCCATGGTGCACACATAGAGGGAATCTGCAGGAATCGGTTCTCCTTTGTCATGTAGGTCCCAGAGACTGAGCTAAGGCCAGTAGGCTTGACAATACACACTTTTGCTCTCAGAGCCAGCTAAGCTACCTCACTGGCTTTACTAAGTATAAATAGTCTTTCTCTGGCTTTAAAGAACTTAGAACGTCTGATGGACCTCAGATAACATCAGGGGTGATCAGTGCCTTCCTTAGTTTTAGTTCTGTGCATAAACGATCCAAGCCATGTAAACTGCTATGAGGTTTAGCCTGTAGGAGGTGACAAGCTATGTTCAGACGACCCGGGGAGCTGGAGAGATGGCTTAGTGCTTAAGAGCATGTTCTGCTCTCCCTGGGCATCACATGGCTCACAACCTCAGGTCACTCCAGCTCCAAGGGATGATGCCCACTTCTGACCTCCGTGGAAACACAGAAACCAGTCAGGAAGCTGACTGGCTGGGATGGTCCCCACAGGGAAGAAACAGAGACCCCTCTCTGGATGAGCTCCCCAAAGCTGAGGTTTTGAAGAAAATAACACCTCCATGTTCTAAATCTGCCTCCTTCCCACCACCAATTCTTGGCTCCCAAACACTGGCTTTTGAGTGGTAAATTGTGTCTGCTAAAGGAAGACAGCCTTGGGTTGAACCATGAACCTGCAGGATTCTCTCTATGGATGATAGTTGACTTTCTAGTTTATAGACAATGGCCTGCAGGATTCTCTCTATGGATGATAGTTGACTTTCTAGTTTATAGACAATGGCCTGCAGGATCCTCTCTATGGATGATAGTTGACTTTCTAGTTTACCGACAATGGCCTGCAGGATTCTCTCTATGGATGATAGTTGACTTTCTAGTTTACTGACAATGGCCTGGTTTTCTCTGGGCTACTGTCTACCACTCCTTCTAACAACGTGTACAAACCATTAAGAGATAGAGTCCACAACATGTACAAACCATTAAGAGATAGAGTCCATGAATGGAAAGGGCAGAAGGCAGTCATTTCTGGAAAGTTCACTTCCCAAACGGCATAGCTGTCTAGTTCTAGGCAAGAACACAGAGCCAGCAAGCACAGCTTACACTTCTAGAAGGCCACAGAGGGCCCGTGGGATGCTCTCTGTGGAAATGGGCTGACCATGCAAGCTTGGTGACCTGGGCTTGGTCCTCCTCAGAACACGGGAAGAAAAGAAAGATCAATTCCTGACATTATCCTCTGACCTCCACACTCACAGACACACAGTCTCCTATGGGGGTGAGGGTTCCTGAGGATTGAACCTAGAACCACGTACATGGTACATAAGCCTCAACCATTGAGCTATACCACCAGCCTCGCTATTTTTTGTTCTGTTTTGGTTTGTTGGTTTGGTTTTTTGTTTTGTTTTGTTTTGTTTTTGGAGGGGGTTGCTTTTGGTTTGGAGTTTTTTGTTGTTGTTTGGGTTTTGGTTTTGGTTATTTTCAAGACAGGGTTTCTCTGTGTAGTCTTGGATGCCCTGAAACTCACTCTGTAGACCAGACTGGCCTCAGAGAGACCTGCCTGATGTGTGGCAGGTCCTTTTGTATGCTGTAAATATGTGTTGCTTTTATTGGTTGATGAATAAAGGTGTCTTGGCCAATGGAAAGGCAGGATTTAGCTAGGCAGGAATTCCGAATGGAGGCAGGGAAAAGAAAGGCAAAGGAGAGACGCCATGTAGCAGCTGCGGAGTCAAGAGGTCAGGGCATCACCAGTAAGTGAAGGCCATGTGGAGATACACAGATTAATAGAAATGGGTTAACAATGAAGAGAGAGCTAACCAGTAAGAAGCCTAAGCCATTGGCTAAACCATTGTAACTGATACTAAGTCTCAGAGTGGTTATTTCATTGATGGGCCGTGGGACCCAGTGGGTGGAGAGAAAACCAGTCCAGTGTGACCTAGATAGATGGAGAAAATCTCCTTTTACAAGCCTGCCCCTGCCTCCCAAGCACTGGGATTAAAGATGGGTGCCACCACTGCCCACCTCACTATTTTGTTTTAACTTGGGAAAATAAGTTATGGAAGAAATTGGAAAATGTTAAAAATTGTCAAGAACTTGAACACCAGTAAAATTTGCCCAAATTGCAAATTGTGTCTTCATAAGTTTCCTGCTATTGGCATATAAAATTTAAAAATGAGTTGTGTGGAAGGTGTATGTGATTATGTGTGATTATTTTTTCCAAATGTATACATCATTTTCTTTCTTTTTTTTGGTGGGGGGAATGAGACAGGGTTTCTTTGTACAGTCCAGGCTGTCCTGAACTCACTCTCGAGACCAGGCCGGCCTCAAACTCAGAGATCTATCTGTCTGTCTCTGCCTCCCAAGTGCTAGGATTAAAGGCATGGACCACCACCTGTAGATGTGGTCTACAGGATTTTGTGTCATTTTCTAACCTATGTCAAAGGTGGGACCCACCAGCAAGAACCACCTAGCCAAAGAGAGTAGAGTTAAGAAAAACAGACCAGCAGGATAGGTGGGGTAAAGATGCTTGAGGCCAGCTTGATCTTAGTTCAAGAAATCCTAGAAATACAGCTCTGATCTGAGCACACACACACAGATGCTATGGCACGTGAGCTGTCCCCCATCCCCCACAGTCCTCCCTCTTACACAACTAAGTGTGATGTTAAAATGAAAGAAAAAGGAGCTGGAGAGACAGCTCAGTGGTTGGGAGCACTTTGCTTCTCTTCCAAAAGTGCCAAGTTCAGTTCCCAAAACCCATGCCCACAACTGCCTAAAACTACAGAGGGCCATTCAGTGCCCTCTGCTGGCCTCTACACACACACACACACACACACACACACACACACCACACACACATACACACATACATACACACACCACACCACACACATACATACACACCACACACACACACCACACACCACACACACACACACCACATACCACACACTTACATACACACCACACACACACCACACCACACACACACACACCACACTTTTTTTTAAAGGGGGAGGAAAACAGAAAAACAAAATAAGTCAATGTATTTTGTCTTCTTCTGCAGGGTGTTTTTCCTGAAATGGCTTCTCTGGCACCAGCTTCAGCCTCCCTCGCTTTATACCCTAACCCAAAGTTTTTTCAACAGGTCCTGCAGGTCACCGGGTAATTACTGGTGCTTCTGCCACACATGCCAATTTTAGATGTCTCCGCTGCCAAAGGGCAGACGCCGGGGCCTGCCTTCACTGTGTGTCCCCCGCCACAGTCACAGGGACCCCCCTCCTCTGAGAAGAAAGGGCTTTGCTGCCTCCAGGACGTCCAGCGTGGGGTCCAGCGAGCGGCCGAGCCCCTCCAGCACCATGATGGCGAACACAATGGAGGCAAAGTTGCTCTCAAGCTTCACCTGGAACACAAGACAGCAGTTCTCCTCAGACCTGGGGATTCAGCTGAGCATCCTCACAACCGCGTCGCCGACCCGTATGCCTCCCGTGTGCTGCGGTCAGGAGGGTGCACTGGGGCTTCTGGTGGCACCTTGCCTGAGCACTATTAACACAAGCCAGGGAGCGGAAGGGAAGGATTATCTGCTGGACCCTCTCTGTCTATGAAGACATTTTTCGTCATGTAAGGATCACAGCACCTCCACTGCCTACATGGACTGGCAGACCCACAGACTTTGTTCTCGAGGGCCCACGAGCCCGCTGGGCCTGCTTCACAAGATTAGAAACCCATACTCAACGTGTAGGAGAAGCTGGGGGAAAGCGGGTCCACCCAGTCCTCTGCCCTGTGCCCGCCCCGCCTCTTCCCAAGACTTCTCTCTAGTGACATCTCACCTTGTGGATCATCAGTAGCTTAAAAACACTGGAGAGGAGGCTGGAAACGTGAAGCTGGAAAACAAAAGAACCCAGTAGAACCCCGAAAGCATCTCTTCCCCTTCAGGGTCCTGTCCTTCCCACTTCCCCACCCCCCCTTCTCACGCTCAGAAGTGTGCACACACTAACAGGGGACTACTCAACAACAACAAAAGGACTCGGTACCAACACAGGGCTCACTCCCACACACTTCACAAACGCCTACAGAAGAAGCCTCAGAACCACGCCCAATCCATCCTTCTCCCCATCCCTTGCGACACTCAGAAAGTCACCAAGTAAACAGACGAGGCGTAGCTCAATAGCAGAGACAGAGGCCTGCCTGGTGTGGACACCAGTTCTGGCCTGTGTGTGTGCATGCGGTTAGTGTAAGCACCGTTTCCAGCATGTGTGTGTGTACATGCGGTTAGTGTGGGCACAGTTCCGGCATGTGTGTGTGTGTGCATGCAGTTAGCGTGAGCACAGTTCCAGCATGTGTGTGTGCATGCGGTTAGTGTGGGCACAGTTCCGGCATGTGTGTGTGTACATGCGGTTAGTGTGGGCACAGTTCCGGCATGTGTGTGTGTGTGCATGCGGTTAGTGTGAGCGCAGTTCCGGCATGTGTGTGTGTGTGCATGCGGTTAGCGTGAGCACAGTTCCGGCATGTGTGTGTGCATGCGGTTAGTGTGGGCACAGTTCTGGCATGTGTGTGTGTACATGCGGTTAGTGTGGGCACAGTTCCGGCATGTGTGTGTGTGTGCATGCGGTTAGTGTGAGCGCAGTTCCGGCATGTGTGTGTGTGTGCATGCGGTTAGCGTGAGCACAGTTCCGGCATGTGTGTGTGCATGCGGTTAGTGTGGGCACAGTTCTGGCATGTGTGTGTGTGTGCATGCGGTTAGTGTGGGCACAGTTCTGGCATGTGTGTGTGTGCATGCGGTTAGTGTGGGCACAGTTCTGGCATGTGTGTGTGCATGCGGTTAGTGTGGGCACAGTTCTGGCATGTGTGTGTGTGTGTGTGTGTGCATGCGGTTAGCGTGGGCACAGTTCCGGCATGTGTGTGTACATGCAGTTAGTGTGGGCACAGTTCTGGCATGTGTGTGCATGCGGTTAGCGTGAGCACAGTTCCGGCATGTGTGTGTGCATGCGGTTAGTGTGGGCACAGTTCTGGCATGTGTGTGTGCATGCGGTTAGTGTGGGCACAGGTCCAGCATGTGTGTGTGTGTGTGTACATGCGGTTAGTGTGAGCTCAGTTCCGGCATGTGTGTGCATGCGGTTAGTGTGAGCATAGTTCCGGCATGTGTGTGTGTACATGCGGTTAGTGTGAACACAGTTCCGGCATGTGTGTGTGTGTGCGGTTAGTGTGAGCACAGTTCCAGCATGTGTGCATGTGCTTAGCGTGAGCACAGTTCCGGCATGTGTGCCTGCGGTTAGTGACCGTCTGCACTAACCCAGTCGGCATCGCTGGTGGCCGCTCTGCACGGCCAGTCCTGCTAACGCAGGCCATCAGCTTGACAAGGCAGGTGACTTAACAGGGTGGGCGTGCACCATGACTCTGGGTCAGGCCAAGCAAGGGACACAGGTACACGGCACATCTCTGGCTTGCTGCCTCCCCCTGCGTGTTCCGGTGTCTCCATAACAGCCAGTCCCTGGATCAAGCAGGGTGCTGCCAGCAACGGGCCTGCGATTTCAGCCCCTTGAGCTTCTTGGAAGGTGTGAGAACAAGTTTTTGGGTTTTTTTTTTTTTTTTAATACCAGACTTAACAACTCTACCTCCTGCCGGGAGGTGGCGCACACCTTTAATCCCAGCGCTCGGGAGGCAGAGGCAGGCGGATCTCTGAGTTCCAGGCTAGCCTGGTCTACAGAGCGAGTTCCAGGACAGCCAGGACTACATACAAAAAAATCCGTCTCAACACCACCCCCAAAACGCCTGCTCTTTGCAAGCTTCCCACACAGAGGCCGCTCAGTTAGTTACGCAAGGCTCTGCCGGTGCCCGCGATGCCCGCCTACCTTTTCCAGGGTGAGGGTGTTCTTCCTGGCTTGGGTCACCAACGTAGCCATCTCAGCCTTGAACCTTTCCACATCCGTGCACTCGTTGGCCCGGGCATGATGCAGGATGAGCTCAGCCACTTTGTGGCCCTGGGAGTTATACAAAAAAAGTGGCTTGGTGAACAATCTCGGCTCTCAGTTTTTTTTTGTTGTTGTTGTTTTGTTTTGTTTTGTTTTTTTCGAGACAGGGTTTCTCTGTATTGTTTTGGAGGCTGTCCTGGAACTCCCTCTTGTAGACCAGGCTGGCCTCGAACTCACAGAGATCCGCCTGCCTCTGCCTCCCGAGTGCTGGGATTAAAGGCGTGCGCCATCAACACCCGGCTGTGTCTCAGTTCTACTTGGTTTTTCTACCACCCAGTTTTGTGTCCCCAATCTTTTCAGCAGCTACTATCCACGAGGCCCGCCAGCTAGCCAAAGATGTGAAGACTTCTGCTAGCCAGCAGCCCTGCCCTACTAGCCCAGTCAAGACAATGATGCAAGCAGCCTCTTTCTCCCTGCTGGGCCACACGGGGTGCTTCCAGTCAGGAAAAGGCGGGAGTCCTGATGCTTAAGTACCTCACAGACCAGTAAGCTAGGCTGGAGGGGCTGAGCTGTCCTGGTTCCCAGGACGAAGCCTTCTCCCTGATCCACAAGCCCACTCCAACCAAAGTACCCACAGTCTCCCAGGACATCCAGTCCTTCCCTGGTGTCACCGCCCACAGTGACCTCTGTCCCACACACCAATCTGCACGGAGGAAGACGGCCCCGCCCACACTGCATCCCAGCGTTTAGCGTTTAAGCAGGAGGCACCTTGCAATGGCTTCAGGCTTTAGTTGGCCCTTTGCAGCGAAGAACGCAGATGGAAGACAGCCACTGCTTGATCAAAAAGCTAGCACAGCCAGTGAGGCGGCTCAGTGGCTAAGGGGCGCTTGCCACACAAGCCTGAGGACCCGGGTTCAGTCCCTGGAAAGCAGGGCTGGAGGACAGAGCTGCCCAAAGTCCTGAGAGTGTCCTCTGCCCATCCCCCCACGCACACCGTGTCTCATGCTCACCTCCATCACACACACACACACATACACACACACACACACACACACATACACGCACCACACACAAAAATAATTGATTTTTTTTTAAAGCTAGCTTCTTGTCACCACCGTGCCAACAAATTTGCTGACAGAATAAGAGGCTACGCAGGCGAGCAGAGTGCCTTCCCTGCTGAGGGTGCCGACCTTAAGCCGCTGAGCCTGAGACCCAGCACACTGTCAGCGCCCACGCAGGCTCCACCCGCACCCACAGCACCCCGGCAACCCACCTCGGCCTTTCCCCGAAGCCTCAAGGGCCAACCCCAGTGAGTGAGCCTCACCTGCCCCAGCGCTACAGCCAGGAACACTGCCCGGAAATTCCTCAGGTCTGAAGCCTGCAACTCTGCCACAATGCCAGCATCCAACAGCACCAGGCGCAGCGGGCACAGGGCAGGCACCACGGAGGCCACCAGTGCGTCACTGACGTTCACCTGCTGCTGCTGCTGCTGCTGCTCAATCTCCAGGCCTGGGGACGATCCGTCAGCACCTTGGACCAGGATGTTCCCAGGGTGAAGGTCTCCGTGCACAAAGTTATCCACGAATATCTGGAAGAGAGCTGCACCGGTCAGGTCTGTGCCAACTCCCACACCAGCACCCCTGGGTACCTGCAGGAAGTCTTAGGGGGCAGCAGGCTGCCAGTGACAAGCCAAGGGGTGGGCACCCCTCAAAGCCCTTGCCGCTAGATGCTCTCAAACAAGAATTTGGCCAAGCCAAAGGTTTGGTTTGGTTTCCGTCTGGTTTGGGTCTTAATTTTTTTTTTTTCGAGACAGGGTTTCTCTGTATTGCTTTGGAGGCTGTTCAGGAAATCCCAGCGCTTGGAGGCAGAGGCAGGAGGATTTCTGTGAGTCAGAAACCCTGTCTCAAAAAAAATAAAAAGAGCACCTGCTGTTCTTCCAAAGGACCTGGGTTGGATTCCCAGCACCAGCTGGCAGTTCACAACCGTCTGTAACTCCAGTTCCAAGTTATTTAATGCCCTTTTCTGGCTTTCTTGGTACCAGGCAAACTTTTAAAACTTAAAAGTTTTTAATGTATTAAAAAGATACAAATTTAAAAATACATTTAAGACCTGGATACTTGGGGCTGGAGAGATGGCTCAGAGGTTAAGAGCACTAGCTCCTCTTCCAGAGATCCCTAGTTCAATTCCCAGCACCCACATGGCAGCTCACAGCTGTCTGTACCTCCAGTTCCAGCAGATCTGGCATCCTCACACAGACATATGTGCAGGCAAAACATCAATGCACATAAAAAAAAAAAAAGACCTGTATACTTGTCAGGCACGATGACCTGTAATCCTAGTAGTACTTAAATAGTTGAGGCAGGAGGACTAATCTGAGTGTGAGGTCAGCCTGGACTTGTGTGTGTGCGTGTGTGTTTATTATAGAGTCACCTGGACTTGTGTGTGTGTGTGTGTGTGTGTGCTCTTGAGTCGTGCATGCGTGTGTGTACTTCAGCAAATATTGCAATAAAGAAGTAGGAAACAGTTTTAAGGGAAGAGAACTCAGATGATCCCCTTGCCCACAAGTCCTGACTCTGAGAGTCCCGCACAGTGTGCCTTCACATCTGAGAGTCCCGCACAGTGTGTCTTCACATCTGAGAGTCCCGCACAGTGTGTCTTCACATCTGAGAGTCCCGCACAGTGTGTCTTCACATCTGAGAGTCCCGCACAGTGTGTCTTCACATCTGAGAGTCCCGCACAGTGTGTCTTCACATCTGAGAGTCCCGCACAGTGTGTCTTCACATCTGAGAGTCCCGCACAGTGTGTCTTCACACCTCCCACTGCGACGCATCCTCATCACAGGCTGCTGTGTCTAGACCAGTCTCACCATTGGTCTTCACCCTGGTGACACAGTGTCCCCATCCCAGACAAAATGGAGCCACTTCCTGGGTAAAGCACTGGATCCTGAAAAAGTCCCTGCAAGCTAATCGTTGGGCACGGGCTCCCAACGTGACAAGATTCTTCCAAGCTGGTTCACCCAGTCACACTGTGGTCAGATCTGTTTTCAATTACGTCTAATACTCAACTCAGCACTTGGCATACAGCAGGTACTCCATAAATACTGAATGAATGAATGAATGAATGAATGAATGAATGAATGAACGAGCGAGCGAGGAGTACCTAACACATCATACCTGCTGTTGGTCCGAACCGTGGCTTACTGCTCTTTCCACAGCACACAGCAGGCAAGGACACAGAGCAAGGACACAAGCTGTGTGTCACAGGAGCACCTGAGGAGCTTCACTGAACTCAGGAGCTCAGCCTGCAGCACTCCGCTTGGCTGCCCCTCCCAGCCGGTGCCCGGCTGAGCCCTCGGCACTTTCTCCCAAGCATTCGGCTTAGGAACTGAGCCTCAGCACCCAGATGGGTCCCAGCACTTCCATGTGCTGGACCTCAACATCCGGGGCCCCAAGCTCACCATCTTCAAAAGCATGTTGATCCCCAGATGTGCAATCTTCCTCTTCAGGTCTGCAGGAATTCCTGCCTGCTGGTAGCTGGATACCGGGACGCTCTCCTTAAAGACAGTAGGGAGACAGCTTCAATGCTGCTGGCCACCACCCCCACCCCCCATCCCACCCCCCACCCCCGTCCAGATCACACATCTGTGCGTGTCTTCCTTGAACAGCAATGCGACCCAGAGGCTGGTCGTAGAGCCCCTACAAATCTGTCACTAACACACTGCTTTTTTTTTTTTTTTTTGGTTTTTCCGAGACAGGGTTTCTCTGTATTGTTTCCGAGGCTATCGGTCCAGCCCGGCCTCGAACTCACAGAGATCCGCCTGCCTCTGCCTCCCGAGTGCTGGGATTAAAGGCGTGCGCCACCAACGCCGGCCTAACACACTGCTTTTAATGTATTTGCATTTCCTTCATGGACTTCTCAAAAGAAACGCCCAGCGGTTTGCAGCTATCAACTCTGCTACTAACAGGAAAGAGATTCCAGGGGCCCTGGGCAAAGACGGGGCAGACATGGGCCAGAGCCAGGCATGGGGTGCCAGCCTGTAGTCCCAGCCCTGGGAGGCAGAGGCGGGAAGAACAGGCAGGAGTTTCAGGTCATCGCTGGCTGCGAAGAAAGTTTGAGGCCAGTCTGGAATGTGTGAGACTGTCCCCAAACAAAGCAAAACAAAAGGACCATCCAACAGAGACACGAGCAGGCGCTCCACCCGGAAAAGGGAAAAGGGCAGCCGGAAGAACGAGCAACCAGCGAAAAATCAACACTTGGTTCAGTCAAGCAAGCCGCTGACATGGAGCATAAGTCTAAGAACAGGCTCAGAGTTACACACAGCTTAGGAAATAAGTCCTTAGAGTCATTACCACGTCCTAATGAGACAGGTCTAGGGGACAGCTAAGGCAAATGCTTGCCAAGCACGTCCTCTGTGTCACGTGTGTTTTCATTCAATGTGTCACTTGCTCCTGGGACAGTGCCACGGGCTTGCCAGCTAATAAGACAGCCAAGTAGGTTTTCAATTCTAAACAAGTCTTTAAACTACCTGCAGCTCTCCGGACCAGCTCGCGCCTCTCCCGCCCATCCCCCACCCCACCCCCGCCCCACGCCCGGCTTTTCCCAGAGTTCATGTGTATAGTAGGTTGTTTATTTTTTTTTTCCAGTGCCCGGGAAAGGACCCAGGGCCTTGCACACGCTGGACAAGCCCCCGACCCCTCTCAGCCCTCTCCCAGTTTTACAGACAAGAACCATATCGTCCCCCCCAGCATGAAGCCCGTGTGGAGATGGCCAGTTACGAGTGACAAGGGGGACCAGGTTCTTACTTCATATGTTTCCACCAGTATGTCCCGAGCGACCAGGGGGTGCAGCGGGGTGGGGAATCTCACAGACGTGATGTTCTCGAAGTTGTGCTGAAAGTGTTCCAGATTCCGAGCTTCATAACGCAGGTCTATCTGCGGGGATGGAGAGGAAGGAGTCAGTGTGGACACGGGGAGCCCTCCGGGACCCCAGGTCTGCAGATTCCCCTTCTCTCCCTGGCTCCACCAGGAGCTCAGAGAAGACGCTCAGCTGGAGGCGGAAACATCCATGGTCCACATGAACTCCCCGAAGGCAGACACCAGACCCCCTGGTAGGAGTTGGGCCCCCTTCCCAGCAGCCAATAGATGCCCGTCTGACCTCATAGCTCTTTTTAGTGCCCCAGTGCCGGACTAGGCTGTTCCTTCCACTAGGATCAAGGTGCTACAGTCTCTTCCACACAAGGATTCTTCCCTCCAGCCCACTGGAGCCACGGACACAGCTGAATGCCCGACCGCATTCCTATTTTAATAGACTTCCCAGCTTTTCTCCTGATCTGTTTGACCATATCCGTGTCGTGTGAATGTGTGTCAGGTGGCGCACACCTTTTAGTCCCAGCACTTGGGGAGGCAGAGACGGGCAGATCTCTGTGAACTCGAGGCCATTTATTTTATACGTGTGTTTTTGTGTGCATATATGTATGTACACCACACACGCGCCTGTTGCCCACACAGGTCAAAGGAGGCTATCGGAGTCCCTTGGAGCTGGAGTTACACAGGCTGCCTGTGGGACCTCACCAAGAGCAGCAAGTACTCTTAACCACTGAGCCATCTCTGCGGCCCTGAAACCTCTGCTCTTTAGAATGACGTCCAGGTGGGCCTGTTTGGGTGAAATACGGGGACGTGAGTTCCAAGAGGTGAGTTCCAAGAGACGGGACCCTGACGTCTGTCAGGCTCTGACGTCTGTCAGGCTGTTAATGGGAGCGGAAGCTCAGAAAGGAGGCCAAGTCAAGAATGAAGACGAGGAGACACGCTTGGACTGGAGGCTATTTTCTCGGTTTTAATTGCCCTTTCGTCAAACTTGCAATACTCCAGGATAGAAAGCCAAGCTCTCTACCCTGGTCTGAATGGATACCTCCCCTCCACACACACCTCTCAGTCCCCCCCCCCCACATTCCTATTTGAAATCCTAGCCTCCAACAATAGTATATATAACCAAGTAGGACTTGCGAGTGATTAGGTCCTGAGAGTGCAACTCTATATCGTCTTTACACAAGAGGCCTAGGACCCTAGCCCCTTACACCATGGGAAGACATCAAGGAGCCAGAATCTCTCTTGACCCCAGACTTCCTCTTCCGAGCTATTGGTAAAATTCACCGTTGCTCTAATTATCCCAATAGCCCAAGTAACTTTTTTATTGTCCATTTTTGCTTTTTTGAAATAGGACCTCACCACCTGGAACTCATTTGGATTCATCTGGACTTGAATTTACAGACATCCACCTGTCTCCACCTCCTGAGTGGCCTGAGCCACCACCACAGGTACCCAAATACTTTCCAAACATCAAAATGAGCGTCTGGGACTTAAAAATCTTCAACCAGCAGATATAACTGAAGTCTTGGTACAGAGCTCCTGAACCCCCCCCATACCTGAGCCACCCAGTATGGACGGAGCCAGGGCAGGTGCCCACTTGAAGACTCTGGCTCCTTCAACATAAGTTTACCAAGTCTGGCTACTTATATGAATGCCCCCAAGGGGTCTCCACCAGGGAGAGGTCTATGTCTACTCATTAGCTCTAAAAACAAAGTAAGACAAAGACAATAAATCTTCCAGCCCTAGAGGTCAGCCTCTGCTGGTGACAGAGTTAATGCCTTTAGTTTCATTTTGCCCTGAGGCACAAAGAGAGACTTGTGTTTCCTAAGTGCTCTCCGAATTCCATGGAGTTCTGGTTGACAGGCTGAAAGAAATGTTTCCCACGTCCTGACTGGCCCATAAAAATCTCTTGTATCCCCCATGTCAGCTCTGTTCCACATTGACTATGTTGGAGATGGTCACAGGGGCCAAGAGGGATGGATAAGGGCATTTTTGTTCTGTATCACAAGACATACCTGTATCGTAAATTGCGAAAAGGAATCTCTACATCCAGTTAGTCACAGCGTAACAGGTGCACCATGTCACCTACTTGCTGTAAGGCGCTGTGCTCCCAACCTCTGCTCAGATGCTCCCGGGGAAGCATGAGGTTGGTAACTGTGGACACTACATAGATGCTGTTTCTAGAACCGCCCGAGCTTGCATACCCAGAGAATGGGGAAGAGGGCAAGTGACAGACACCAGAGAGGCATGAGCCTCAAAACTACAGCCAAGGGACTGACCCGAGGGGCAAGAAGGAGCTTCCTTTCCCCACTCCCAGCCCGCCTAAAAGCCTGACAACTGGGGAAAACACGTCAGGCAGGTCTGTCGTTAAAGGATGCTAACCTATTGCCCTCTCAAATCAGACTTTCTACACAAAGCATAATTCAAAGAGTCAACTCTGGACCAGCGGAATGGCTCAGCGGGCAAACACACTTGGTGCTATGGGAATCCCAGTCTCAAGGACCCACTCTGTGGAGGGGGAGAACTGATTCCTCAGGAGCGTCCTCTGACTTACGCACACATGCCACGGGATGCAGTGCCTTACCCATCTTCCACACACCCACACAAGAATAAATAAGTGTAAACTCAAAAAACGCCAAGGTTCACTTTTTGCCCCCGTGGTGACAGGCAGCACAGGCTCTGGTTCCTCAGTTGTAATGGCGGTGTAAAGGGAGCTAAAACACTCCAAAGGAGAGGCCCCTCCTCCTCTTCCCTCGCCGTGTGAAACTGGTGGGTTGGGCCGTTCTGTCTCCTCGGCTAGCATTACCCACCCTGACTAACAGATCATGTCCCGCATGAGGTACTGGGAAACAACCTACCCATTTACCTGTCCGTAAGCAACTACTAATGGCAAGAACTATGGTAGGTGCCACTCACAGCTGAGGGAAGGAGTCACCTGTTGGATCATGAGCTTCTCAAACTCTTTCACAATCTCGGGCAAGCTAAGCCATTTGACGCCTGGTAAAAGCCCCAGGGCTTGGCTGCCAATCTTCATCAGCAGTAAATCCATGTACACCTGAGTGAGCAGGCCAGGGTGTAACACCTGCCAGAAAGAACCACGGACAAGACAGGGGATCAGAAAAAACATTTTACCTAGCCAGCACTGGCTCCCACCCTCCAGAGAACCAGAGTGCTTCTCCTCAAAGCAAAGTAACCCAATACCCATGATGCTCTTTGGGTGGTGGCCCCTCTTCCCCAGAAGTAGCAAAAATCCAAGTAGTTCCCCCCCCCCTCAGACTGTTCACGCCACCACTCCCTGAATTCAAGAAATGAAACCAGAGCCTGTTGTGGAGGAACACACCTTGAATCCCAGCGCACAGGAGGCAGAGGCAGGCAGATCTTTGCAGTCTACCACAGCGAGATCCATGACTACCAAGGGGGCTACATAGTAAGACTCTACAGAGGGGGGAGGGGGGACTTGAGTAGCACCTGTGATCCCTTGTGCTACCCGGGAGGGAAGAATCGAATCACAGGTTCAAGACCTGTCTGGGGAAACTAACTTGGCAAGGCCTTGTCTCCAGAGAACAGGAACGAAGGCTCACAATACGGCTCAGTGGCCTAGCAAGTGTGAAGAATGAAGGCTCACAATACGGCTCAGTGGCCTAGCATGTGTGAACCGAATTTGATCCCACCCTAGGTCCAGTCTTTACTACCACAGCATTGAACAGGTATCAGCTGAGCTAACAAGAATAAAGTTGAGTGAGCAGCCCTAATCCAAAACCCAAAACTGGAAATGCTTCCAACTCTGAAACTTTTTAAGGACTCACCTAACACAAGCGAAAAGTTCCAAACCTAATCTCAGGAGATGGGTTGAAGCCAAAGCAAAGTTGCACTAAAAATATTGCAAGAAATAACCTGTAGTCCACGTGTATAAGGGGTGTGTGTGTGTGTAATATGAATGAATTCCATCTCATGTTTTATACCAGGATAGCTCATCAAAGGCATCCAAGGCAGGTTGATCAACGATGGGGCACACGGGACCGGGGTTGCGCTGGGGCCCACAGGACCGGGGTTTCGAGAGCACTCACTTTCACTGCCACTGCGATGAGGTGATCTGACTTAGGTAGGTGGCCGGGAACCTGAAATGTGCCCACTTGTGACGGAGCAAGGTCAGCGTTAGGGAGAAGCAGCTTTTCTAGAAATGCTTCGTCAGCAAGGTTTTCCAAAGGCTTCCACTCCGAAAAGGGCTCCCTCTGCATCCCGACTGCCGGGGTTCCTGGGGACAGCTGTGGGACACAGGGTCCCCCAAGTCTCCGGGCTCTGTCCCTCTCCAGCAGGGCAGTGCTGGCGAATGCCTTGTACACTTGGGCCACACAACCTGAGCCCACGGGTTCCTGGGTATCAAAAAAGAGGAAGCTGCCCCAACCCTCCCCAAACGCCTGCTGGAGTAAGCATTCCGTGTGGGCCCAAGGGTGGGGGGTCACCTGGACATGCAGTTTGGAGAACTGGGCACAGAAAGCCTCTGAAAAGAGATCGCGCCGGGTGCTGGCCCACTGACCCAACTTGATGTATGTTGGGCCTGAGGTTTCTGTGGCTTTCAAAAGTAGGCGGAACCAGAGGGTGGAGAGGCCAGGAGCCAGGTAGGTGAGCGGGTATAAGATGAGCAGGGGGAAGAATTTAGCCAAGAGAACGCCAGCGCGGAGCCCTAGGCGGAGACCCAGCAACACTCGGCCCAGAGGCCCCGCCTGGGCCACTTCCACCAGTCCGTTTTCAGCCAGGTCACTCGGGTGGGCCTTTGGCCGGCACGAGCTGCCAGGCGTCGGCCCCTCTCCAACATCCCCACGGGCTGAGACGAATTTGGGCAAAGTACCCAGCAGAACCCAACACAGTCTGGCACTGCGAGAGCATCTCAGGGGTCCGGAAAGGCTACGTTCCTTCCTGAGCTCAAAGCACCTCAAGTGTGACAAGCAGACCCGGACGGACAAACGCCAGAGGGTCACCATCCTCCCTGGGCTGCTTGCTCTCTGCTTAAGGAGAAGCCATTCGTGGCGATGCTCCGGGATGAGGCGAGGCTAGCTCGGGCTGCCCCCTCCCTCCAGGGCCGCCGCCTAAGCCAGGCCAGACCCGGGGCGGACGGCGACCTGAGCCGGGGACCCGGGAGGGGTGAAGCGGGGTCAGCACGCGCGGGGCTGTCCCGCACCAGATCGCCACCGAGCGCCGGGGGTGGAGAGATGCGGACCCGCGGCCTCCAGCGGACGGCGGGGCCTCGGAGAAGGTGGACGCACGCTCCAGGCTCCCGGGGGTCCGGGCGCCCGGGACGCGGCGGGGAACACACACCCAGCTGCTCCGGGCACCAGCACGGAGCAGGGAGCCCCGGTCCCGGAGAGCGCTCCGCCTAGAGGCCCGCCGCCCCCGCCGCTTCCGGGACCCGGGTCCGCCCGCTCCGCCCAGGACGCGCTCCTTAAAGGGACCGCGACGAGAGCCAGGGCAAAGGGACACACGGAGTCCCTGCAGGGATCTAGCGCAAAACACAGAAGCGCACACCCTCCCGTGACCCCCTTTTCCCTTTCGACCTCTCCTTTTCGGAACTTCGTAGTTTAAACCCTAGAAACGTCAAACCGCACCCCTGCGAGCTTTTCAGCCGCTGGCGCGGGTCCCAGGTTCTTGAACCCCAGGCTAGCGGTGGTGCTTTTAGACCCTGGGGGATGGCTTACATTTTAGCTTATACTTACTGAGCCCGATCGGTAGTTCTTGAGCCGAGTCCAATATTTATTGGGTCGTAATAATATTTATTCAGTTAGGTATTACTGTGGACTCTGGGTAGTGGACACATTGGTCCTTATTGTCCCCCGGCTGATTCCTGGGAGAACAGGGGGAGCCTATACGGGAACGCGTCCCTGTGAGATGTCTCGGTGGTTAACGGTGCCTGCTGTCCAGCCTGACCACTGGGTTCGATCCGTGGAACCCACATGGTGGAAGGGCCTCACTATTCATTTAAGTCGTGTCCCTCACGAGTAAGATAAATGTGACAGAAAACGAAATTGTTGCAAGGGCCACGGAAGCAGTGAGAAGCAGCAGGTGGTACCGCAGGACCAAGCTACTTTGAAATAAGGGTCTTGGGAGAGAGGCCAAATAAGGAAAGCTCCAAAGTAGGAAAGACTTTTGATGTGATTGTTTAATCTTGACTAACCAGAGGCAGGTCAGACAGCCCTGGACTTGGCATGGGTGGGGGGAGAAGGGGGAGTGGAGCGATTGCTCAGTTAAAAGTGTGTGTTACTCTTTCAGAGGGCCTGAATTCAGTTCCCAATACCCACGTCTAACAACTCTCAAAACCCTGTAATTCCAACTCCAGGGAATCTAACGCCCTCTTCTGGCTTCTGAAGGCTAGCGCGCGCGCATACACACACACACACACACACACACACACACACACACACACGCACCACCTACTCTTTTATTTATTTATTTATATTTGTTTATTTATTTTTGGTTTTTCGAGGCAGGATTTTTCTGTATTGTTTTGGAGGCTGTCCTGGAACTTGTTCTGTAGACCAGGCTGACCTCAAACTCACCGAGATCTGCCTGCCTCTGCCTCCCGAGTGCTGGGATTAAAGGCGTTCGCCACCAATGCCTAGCAACCACCTAAATCTTAGAATAAAAATTAAAAAAAAAAGAGGCTGGGCATAGGAGCCCAGCAGTCAGGAGTTAGAGGCAGGCAGGAGTTAGATTCAAGGTCAGCCTGATATTCATAGGGAGCTCCAGGCCAGCCAGGGCTACATGGTAAAAACCCTGTCTCAAAAAGGGGCAAGGGGGTGCTGGAGAGAAAATTCAGCAGTTAAGACCATGAGCTCCGCCCCCAGCACTGGCATGGCCGCTCACAACTGTCTGTAACTCCAGTTCCAGGGGGATCCAAAATCCTCTACTGACCTCTGCAAGTGACACACTCACACACATAAAATAATAGTTTCAAAAAGAAACAGGCAGGTGGACCTCTATGATTTCAAAGTCAGCCTGGTCTACAAAGTCCCAGGACAGGCTCCAAAGCTACAGAGAAACCCTGTCTCACAAAACAAACAAACAAAAAAGCAAGAAGTATGTATGCTTAGTCCCACATCTAATTAGCAAACATCGCCATTTTTATCATCTAAATAAAAGCAGAAGTATTTCCGTTTCTCCAGTTATACAGCAGGCATGGGAGATGCAGTTTGGAAGATCTCAGCAGTATTATCAATGTCACTATTATTTTGAGATAAGGTGTTACTCCATAACCCAGGCTGGTCTGGATCTCACTACGGAGCCATGACGGCCTTGAACCTGAGTCAACCCTTCTTCCTCAGCCTCCCAAGTGCTTGTTCAAGGCCTCATGCCAGCCACCACCTCTAACTATGGGAATCTTCTATCTCTTCTTTTGCATAGCTGTCACGTCTGCTGCGCGGCCTGTGTCCGAGAACGTGCGGAGGGTGTCGGGGATTGACAACACAGAGACTCGTTCAACGATATAAAGAGAACTTTAAACAGGCTCCAAAAAGGTTCAAGAAAACCTCCTAAGAAAAGCTCCCACCAGAGAAGCTTCTGCTCTCTCCTCTACCCTGGCTGGTTCTGCTCTGACCCAGAGGTGGATGTGTGTGGGTTTTTAAGGTGCGATTAGTCTTTGGACAAGGTCGAGGTCAGGGCGGTTTTCGTGGGAAGGCCTTTCCCAGGAACTTATTGTATCGTTTTTAGTAAACATGTTTTTACTAAACATTGTCTTACAGCTGCCTACTCCCAGGCAGAAGGGGAAGTGGGTCTCTGCTCAAGGTCTGGTGTTCCCACACATAGCTGTGATGTTTGCTTTTAAATGTCAGCTCTCTTCAACCTAGAATCACTTAGAAAGAAAGCAGTGAAAGATTGCCTAGGGCAGGCGGCCCGCAGTCATGTCTGTGGTGGGCTGTCTTGATTGCTAATTGATGAAGGAAGACCCAGCCCATTGTGTGGGTGGCCCTGTTCCCCAGGCAGGGGGTCTTGAACTGTGGAAGCCAGATGAGAGCAAGTTCATGTGATGTGACTGAGTTTCTGCCTTGACATCTGTTCAAATGATGGGTGGTAACTTGGAACCAAGATGGTCAGGAACGGTGGTGCATGCCTTTAACCCCAACAGTTGGGAAGCAGCAGTAGATGGATCTCTGTGTGTTCAGGGTCAGCCTGATCTACATAGTGAGTTTCAGGACAGCCAGAGCTACATAGTGAGACTCTGTTTCAAATTTTAAAAAATAAGCAAATTTATAAACCAAAATAACCCATTCCTCCCCTAAATTGTGGTCTGGATGTCTTGTCACAGAAACAGAAATGAAACTAGAACGACACCTCTTCCTTTACCACCGCCCTCAACAACGCCCAGCGGCTAGCTTCCTTCCTACAGGCAATGGTGAGGGAACAGCCCATTTGTCCTCGTTTAGGTTACCTCCTTTGATTTCCAGATTCTTCTCAAGAGCAAAGAGCTATCCTGTTCTCGGTAGTGTCCCTGCTGGCGTGGTTCAGTCTACCTCCACTAGGTGGCAGTACTCGCTTTGCAATGCGGCCCAGCTTCCCCTAGGGTTCCAGACCTATCTAGATGTCTCTTTGCACAGGAACCTATCATTTTAGCATCTCCTGTGGAATATGTTTGCTTGGAAGATGTGGGGCAGGGCGCCTCCAGTGGCCTGGGGAAGGAGGAGGAGGTTTGTTCTCTTTATCTATGTGGGCATTTTGACTGCATGCGTATCTATACATTCTGGGGCGGGATGATTCTCTGCTCTGTGTGAGTGAGTGAGTGCGTGCGTGCGTGGGTGTGTGGGTGTGTCGGGGAGGGGTCCTATAACTCGAGGATACATTTAACTGCATCTCTAACCCCTCTCCACACAATGTCAGAAACAACCCTGGTCCTACAGGTGTCTTTGGGCCACATTAACAAAGCAGCATACTGGCAGCATGCTCAAAAATGGCTGACGAGAAACTAGACTTTGTCTTTTTCCATCTCTTCTTTTCTCCACAAGGTCAAGGTGATTATCTAGCAAAGAAACGTTTGAGACGGTCAGCCCTTGACCCCACTCCAAGTCCTATGAGATACACCTGGCCTGCAGTTGGCCCCTAAGGAAGCTGGAACTTGGTGTAAAGACTCTGGCCGTGGGATGGAGCTGTAGGTGACCAGAGCACTTGCTTGGTGTGTGTGAGGCTTTAGGTTTATATTAAATATATGTGTATGTTATATACTATATTAATAAATGTGTACATTAAATATATATCATCATTTAGATATGCATTTATATACATTTCCAGCCACCCCCATATACCCATATACACAGGAAAAAGATCTCAGCACTCAAGAGAGGAGGAGAAAGCCATTGTCAACCTTGCCCTGCCCTGCAGTGTCGCCTTCAAATCCCTCCCTAGAGAAGGCTGGCTCAGTGTGCTCTCTTTCTCTGTTCTGCTCCTTCTAGTCCTTCTCGTGAGAATGTCTCCTGCTCCAGTCCTACCTTCTGATGTTGCTCAAGGACCCTGCTGGCCCTTCCCAGGTCCTGAACTTGTGCTAACCCTGTGAGGAGGTCCCTTCTGCTCCATCTGAGAAGTATGGGTGCACCTATGTCTGAGATCCCTCCAGCTCAAAGGAGCTACTCCCAGTAGACCTGGAGGTCTGTGACTATCTGTACTGAGAGCCTCACCGGGCTGAACTTGGGGACTTGTGCCTGCATTCCAGTACTCAGGAGGCTGACGCAAGAGAATGGCTGTGAGTTTCGGGCCAGCCTGGGCTACAGAGTGATACCTGGTCTCGAAGACAAAACAAAAGCCGGATACATGGCTCAGTGCTTAAGAGCACTTGCTGCTCTTTCAGAGAACCCAAGGCAAGTTCCCAGCACCCATGTGTGTGATGTCTTCCAACTGCCTGTAACCCTAACAGCCCCTTTTGGCCTCCATAGGTGCCTGCAGGCATGTACATGGACACATTAATACACAATGTTAAAAACAAAAACAAAACCCAACAACAACAGAAAACCCAACAACTGACCAGTAGCCATGAGGTTCGAGCAGTGATGGCATTGCCCTCGGCAAAGCAGCTGACCTCTGGCTGATCGTCGCTTCCACTAAATGAGAAGTGAGTTCGGGACCTGCCTTCCCGGCAAGCTCTGTGGGCACTCACCTGACACCTACTGAAGGAAAGAGCAGAATTGAGTGAGAAAGGCAGCTGTGTAGCGCTTCCCGAGGAGGCTGCAGATGCAGGCAGCTGGAGGTCCCTAGGACCAGGGGCCCTAAGAAGAGGGAAGGTCTGATTCACCCGAGGGTCGAGATGCCCGCTCGGCAGTTCGCACTTGATGCTAACCAACCCTTTTTATTTTGATTGGATCTGTGACCTGAGCAATGTAGGAAGTCGTCAGATAGGAGGGTTTTCCAGAAGAAATGCTCTCTCCCCAGCCAGGTGTGACCTCTGGGGAACACAGTGACACACGATCACTGAGCCGTCTAAGAGCTGAGGTCAGGCTGCCGGGTGAGTTTTACCTGGGGTGGGGGGAGGACGAGCTGGTCGGGCTTGCCCTCTGAGTTCAGTGCCAACTCGAGTCCTTGTGTTATTAAACTCTTCCCTGAGGATTCCTGCCTCCCTCTTCCTCCTAAATATGAAGGCTCAAGCAGAGAAGATGTCCAGAAACAAGGTAGAGAGTCTTGTACCCCAAACTCAGAAGGACATACACAAGTTTTAAAAGGCCTGAGAGCTAGCCTGACATCTTGCGTGTCCTGGGCTCACCGTGGACCTGACGTGCTATACTGGCACTGGCTCACAGATTTGTCCACTTTTCTCAGAGGCCCAAGGCCTCCTCTCTACCACCACCTCCGGGTGGGGACGAGTCGGGGCAGGGAAGTCAAAACAGGATCTCTCTGTTAGGCAGCGCTGACGTCTGTCCCGGGACTAGATATGTAGGCCAGGTCGGCCTTGAAATCACAGATCCACCTGTCTCTGGGACTAAGGGCATGCGCTACCACACGGACCCAAACCACAACATTCTTGTTCTCAGTGCTCAACTGGATCTCCAAAAGGAGCAAAACCGGACATCATACAAGAGTGTGCAAGCCACAGCCTGACACACAGACGTGCTGCCTTCCAGCCACACACACCTCGGTTTATCCAGAACTGTGAACTCGAAAGAAACCATGAACCTAAAGCGTTACGGGGCCACATGGTAGTGAAGCGTGCCTTTAATCCCAGCACTCGGGAGGCAGAGACAGGTGGATCCGTGAGTTCAAGGCCAACCTGGTCTACACATTGGGTTCCAGGACAACCAAGGCTGTTACACAGAGAAACCCTGTCTTGAAAAAAGAAAAAAAGAAAGAAGGAAAGAAAAGAATCCCCTGTTCTAGCCAAAATTTTGAGTAAATTAATTTTCCACATACATCTTTTTCCTCTGACTGCAGCCCAGCACTGGGAATTGGACAGGGCTGAGGAGCTGACCTCCTAAGGAGGAAAGGAGCAGGGCCCAAGGAAGACTAGACAAGGGCTCTCCTGGGTGTTTCCACAGGCTCCTGGGTACACGTGGTCTCCGGATGGGAGGAGCCATGATCAAGGGTGTGTCAAAGACTTTTCCCTCCTCATCCTTTGATCTAGTGGGGACAATGTTTCTTCTCCCCGAACCAGCTCTCAGCAGAACAGCTAACCAAATCTCTTGTCCATTATTGACTCCGCGTACATGTTTTTTACTTGTTCTCTGGCAGGCGAGTGTCAGTTCGGCCAAAGATCCTGCAAAGATCCCAAGTGAAACCAGGGAGGAAACCAGGGCTCAGCCGCTGCGAGGACTGTACCTTCCACTAGGGGGAGCCGTAGCAAAACCACGGGTTGGATGCTGATCAAGAGATCTTGAAAAGGAGGCGGTGTTGGCTGGCAGAGCCGCGCTCCCAGGTGCACAGAAAGGCCCGGGTGCTCTCCAGTAAGACATGTGATGACACGACAGGGAACAGTGGCTGGAACAGAGAAGTTGCTCAGGATAAAAATTAGCATCCAAAAGGATTGTTGCTAGAAACGGGAAGGTGTGAGGGTGATGTCCAGAGGTTTGTTCCTTGGGTGATATCCAGCTTCTCATGGGAACTAACCACGGAGTTCTCCCTGTCTAGTCGCTTGCCACCCTTGGCTAGAAGGTTCTGATGGGAGAGAAGAAAAAAAACTGCCTGATTCTCTAGCTTGAGCCTGACACGCCCTGTATTCATGCAGAGAAGAGAAAGCACACACACACACACACAGACAGAGAGACAGACAGAGAGACAGACAGACAGACAGAGACAGAGAGACAGCTCAATTTTTGAGAGGACTTGAAGAGCAGCCATGAGGACCTGAGTTTGGATGTTAGCACCCACGAAAAAGGTGGGCGTGTTCTTTCACACCCGCTGTTCATCCTGTCCTGTTTGGGGGAAGCAGAGACATGAGGATCATTGGAGTCTGTTGGACAGCTACCCTAGCCAAAAACAAGAACAAAATATGAGCTCCGGGTTCAAGGAGAGACCCTGCCTCAAAGGGAAAATGTGAAGAGTGATGGAGGGGGCCATCTGACACCACACCCTCCTCTAGCCTTTGGAATACCCACACACACTCCACACTCCTCCTCCCGATCTCTCTCTCTCTCTCTCTCTCTCTCTCTCTCTCTCTCTCTCTCTCTCTCTCTCTCTCTCTCTCTCACACACACACACACACACACACAGGCACACACACACACACACACATACTTTCCTCAAGCCCTCCTCCTGATCTCTGTCTCTCTCTGTCTCTCTCTCTCTCTCTCTCTCTCTCTCACACACACACACACACACACAGAGAACCCTTGTCTCTATTATCTGACTTCCTCCTCACCAAATACAAGGTGGTTACAGCTGGTTCTATTTCCACCTTACCCTAGAAGATATGGGACTCAGAGGCCAAGCTACCTGTTCCAGAGCCGGATCTGACTGTCCAATCTCGAGCCTGTGTTCTTCAACCAGACCCTGAAGGAAGAGGAGGGAAAGACGTTCTGGAGTGGTCCGAGGCTGTGCCTGTGCTGTATGGAGAGTGTGGAATTAAAGGCACACAACAAGTCTGCTCTGTCCCCTCCTTATGGTTCCCAGATTGAGCCAGATCACAGCCAGCCCTCCATATCTGCCCCTCCACATCTGTGGGCCCTAAAGTCTGAGTGTGTATGCTAGGGGTTCTTGGGAGACTTCTATAGTGTTGCTCAGGCTGGCATCGAACTCATGATCCTCCTACCTCAGTCTCTTGGGGGTGCTGGGATTAGAGGTGACACCACCACGCAAGGCACTATAGTCTCTTTTTCTTGTCATCATCCCCTTAACATTGGAATCTAAAGTCACACCTATAATCCTAGCACTTAGTGTGGAGTGTCAACAGGTCAGGAGTTCTCGGCTACAGGGAAAATTAGAGGCCAGCCTGGAATAGGAGACACAGGATCAAAACAAGCAAAACCAGGGCTGGGGAGATGGCTCAGCAGTTAAGGGCACTGGCTGCTCTACAGAGGATCCCAGTTCAATTCCCAGCATGCACAGAGTGGCGCACTGCACAGCCATCTGTAACTCCTGTTCCAGGATCCTGATCCGAAGGCCTTTTCTGACCTCTGCTGCCAACAGACACACACGTGGTACACACACACACACACACACACACACACACAGGCAAAACACCCACACACAAAACATTTTTAGAAAGGGGGGACAAGCCACACTAATAGAGTCTAACAGCCATTGAAAATAGTTCAATACAGCTAGGAGGTGGTGGCGCACGCCTTGAATCCCAGCACTTGGGAGGCAGAGGCAGGCCGATCTCTGTGAGTTCAAGGGTAGCCTGGTCTACAGAGCAAGTTCCAGGACAGCCAGGGCTACACAGAGAGAAATCCTGTCTCAACAATGCCCCTCCGAAAAGAAAGAAAGTAATTCAATATATATGTATGTATTACTTATAATTACTAGTACGTTGGATTATATAGAATTAATAGTTATTATTAACGGAAGAATTCATGTAGGATATATGCAAATTCAAAACTATTTTTACGATGAACTTGAAAATCCAAACATTTTGTTATCCCAGGAGTTGCTGAAGCCACCCTCCTGCAGATAGAGAAAGCTGACTTTCTGCCTTCTTTAGGTCTCGTTTGGAGAGAAGCTGAGGACCCACAGGGAGAGTTAAGGGACGTATGGAGCAGCCCCAGCAGATCTTGGGAAGGGTGGGTACTTTGAGCTCACCCGGGTTAGGGTGGGACCAAAAGTACCATCAGCTTGGAAAACTGGACACCAGCAGACACAAGGCCCCACAGAGAAAGTGGGGAGAGGACATGAGTGGATCTGGGTCATGGTGACAGAGCTACCGACCCAGCAGTGGGAACCACAGAAGCCGGGAGGCCGGGATAGGAAGGCATTCATCCAAGTCTGGCCCAGGGGTCAGAGCAGGGGTGTGTTCCCTAAGACGAGTTAGTATTTCCCGATAAAATTGTGGCCTAGGAGTTGTCAAAGGCCTGACTCGTCAGCCCAGGCCTTGTCATGACCACCTAGGATGTGGAAGCCACATACTCAAAGGCTCCTAGGTTCTTTTGTGCTTTGGGCTGGGGGAGGCAGCCAGCTGGGCTGTTGGCTCAGTTCCCGTTGAACTTTGCCAGTTAGCTGCGGCAGGATACCCCGTGGCCCTGGGAGTAATTAACCCTCAAGCAGCCGAGCCTTTGATCTTTATTTAGAGAGTGAGAACTTGGAAGGTTGCAAACAAAACAATGGCTTGAACGTAAAAACAGATGCTCGCACTTGCCAAGTGTCTGTCCTGAAAGTCTACAGAGCTTCTCTGAAACGGGTGTGGCATGAGGAATTTAGAAAGGGCCTCAAAGATCTTAGGCAACGCGCAAACCCCTCAGCCATAAGGAGATGCAGCTTCTCCTCCTGCGACTTTAAGTAAGTCCCAGTTCTCTGGTATCTGAGTCTGTCCCCCACCCCTGTGTTGGGGTTCCAGGCGCGCCTGGCAGGCCCTTCCTCGTTATCTGCAGCACCATTCTTCTAAGAACCCACTTTGTGAAGTTGTCTGGGTCTGGACCGCCCCCTTCCCCTCTCACCCCACCCCTCCCCCGCCTCCCACATACCCTACCTAAGCTTTAAGCCTTTAGGCTATCTCCAGAAACTTAGGTCAACTCTTTTGGACATCTCTAAGCTACAGACAAGAATGACATTTTTCCAGTGTGGAGATTGGCTGGCACCTACCGCCCTTCCCGCCCCCACTCCCCCGCCCCAGGACAAATTGTCACTGTCAAGCCTGAGAACTTATCATTTGGCATTCCTCTGCTTGGACCCCATTGCCTTCAGCACATTGAAATTCTGCCCGGACCTCTCGAATCCCTTCAGGCCTACTCCGCTAACCGTATTCCCTCTTACTTCTTAAAGGTTCCCCAGATACCACGGTGCGACTCCCCCAGAATCACGCTCTTCCCTCTTCCCAGACTGCCTCTCCCGTCCGTTTCTCCACTTCTTACAACGGATTCAACTCCCCAGGGCCTCCGAGGCTTAGAGGACTTCCCTCGAGTGTCCCCAGCCTGTGCTGCTGATAAACCCCACGGCGTTTCCAAGTGGCCTCCTTTTTAGCGATCCTGCCATCAAAACCCCCCGCACGCGCGTGTGGATCGTGCCCTGTGCGCGCAGGACCAGCGGGCAGCAGATCGCCCTTCCCGACCAGCCTGCCTGCCTCCTGGCGGGCTTTGAACCCTTTCTTGTACCCCTCTGTAGGGAGGCGGACCCGTGGATCCTCACCGCCCCCCTGCTCCAAATGTGACCTCGAGCTGCTGGGGGGGGGGTGTAAAATAAGGACCCGTGGGTCCTAACAGCCTGTCCCATGACTGTGAGTTGCTTGCGGGGAACCGTGGGCCGGTGGGTCTCGAAGGCCGGTCCCGTGACTGTCGGTTGCCTGGGGGGCAAACGCGGAGCCCAATTTTGCCAGAGGCGGCCGGCAGCCAAGCTCCACGCTAGCAGGGCCAGGGCAGTTAGTCTAGGTCTGATGTTCGACCCCTGGCTAAGCGCATCTGGAGAATGGACCCCGGTTCGGGGGGGGGTGGAAGAGGCCCCGCGAGGAGGAGAGCGTGCAGCACAGAAAAGGTTAAGCCACCGTCTCCCCCACCACCGGCAGGCTCGGGGGCGAGTGCGGCAGAAGGTCCTGTTTACCGTGGCTCCCCCTCGGCGGCGGGGCCCTGGGAGAGCGGTTGCCGTGGCAACCGGCCGGGCGCCCGCCAGCTGCGGATTAGCTCACTGGAGCCCGCGCGGGACGGATCGGGAGGAGGGGGCGCGCGTCACCGCAGACGGCCGCGGCGGCGCAGCCCGAGGCGGAGGGAGTGGGGGGCGCGCGGGCGCGGCCGCCGGACGGGAGCGCGCGATCGAGGGCGCGCGGCGGCGGGGGGACCACCCCCTCCCCCCTGCCTCCCCAGGGCTCGCGGCGGCCGGGGGAGGCCGCGCGGACAAAGGCGCGGAGGGCTGCGGGCCATGGCGCCCCAGGCCCCCGCCGCCGCCGCCGCGGGCGTCCGCCAGATGATGCGCCCCGGAACCCGCGGAGCCGCCGCCGCCTGCGGGGAGGTAAGAGGGGGGCGCCCGGGGTGCGGGGCGAGCTCGGGGGAAACCCGGGAGGGTACGCGCGGGGAAGGCGAGGAAACGGTGCTTGCGCGAGCCGGGGCTCCCCCGCAGGCGACGCTGGGGACCCTTCAGCCCGGCCCTGGGGCTGCGCGCGCGTGCGCGCGCTCGCGGGCGGGCGGGCGACGATCCGGATCTCTTTCCAGGGCCGGGCTGACTTCGGGGGCCGGGGAAAGTTGCAGAAACTGGGCAGAGCCCCAGCCCTGCGCGGCGCCGGAGCTCCGGGACGCCCGAGGGCGAGTGCGCGCGTGTGAGAGAGGGGGCGTCTGTGCGCCGGGGTGGGCGAGTCCAGACGGCTGCACTCAGGGCGTGCAGTGCTGCAGAGTGGGGAACCGTGAAGCTTGCTCCCCCCCCCCCCGCCCCCCGATGGAGTTGGGAGCAGATGGAGCCCGGGTGAGTCTCTTAACAACACAGCACGTAATCTTGTGTGGGAGGGGCACTGAGATACGGAGTTCGACCGCTGAGACAGAGGGAGCCTAGCGCCTAGAATCCTGGAGTAGTGAGGGGCAGGGGCGGGAAGCTGGGGGGCTGCTGTGTGCCCTCCTTAGCCCTAGTTTGAGCTAGAGAAGTGCGGGGACCCTGATGCCACCAATCTGCTGAGGAAGAAGCAGGCTGACTTCTTTCTGGCCCAGGGACCATATGGCTTTGGGGGTTGTGACTTCAGCTCCCTAAATGACAGGTAATTGTGGGGTGTGGTAATAGTGTTTTACCAGGCACTTTACAGCAATTTGTTATGAAACACTTGCACCTGCTGTGGTTACTGTAGCCTTTCTCCTTCAGAATCAAACCCATGAGGAGTGGAATAGACTTGTTCGGAGGATGGCCCGCGGAGGAGGGAAGTGGAGATTTTGATAGGAAGTGGAGGGCAAACAGAAACAGACTGTAGTTTATTTGAGACAGGGTCTCAGGATGTGACCGAGGCTGGCCTCACCCCCCCCTTTTCTTTTTTGAGATAGGGTCTGAAGTAGCTTAGACAGACCTCGAACTTTTAAATTACTTTTTAAAAAAGATTTAATTTATGTTTATGAGTGTTTGCCTGAATGTATGTCTGTGCACCGTGTGCATATGGTGCCCATTCCCTGGGACTGGAGTTACAGGCAGTTGTGAGCGACCATGTGGGTGCTAGGAATCAAACCCAGGTCCTCTGCAAGAACAGCCAGTGCTCTTAACTGATGAGCCGTGTCTGGCTCCTGAGTCTACCTCCCAAACACTGAAATTATAGGAGTGTTGCACAAAGCTTTTGTGAGATGCTAGGGACCAAACCTAGGGCTCCCTGAGGTCAGCCCCCTACCCACTTAACTATGTCTCTGGCTCCGAGACTTTAAAAGTAATTTTATTATATTTTTATTTATTGTGTATGTGCTGTCAGGCATGTGTGTGGGTCAAAAGGCAATTTGTAGGAATCAGTTCTGCCATTTTTTTCTTTTCCTTTTTTTTTTTTTTTTTTGGTTTTTTGAGACAGGGTTTCTCTGTATGTTTTGGAACCTGTCCTGGAACTCGCTCTGTAGACCAGGCTGACCTCAAACTCACAGAGATCCACCTGCCTCTGCCTCCTGAGTGCTGGGATTAAAGGCGTTCGCCACCAACGCCCAGTTCAGTTCTGCCTTTTCACCTCGTGGGTGCTGAGTGTGGAACTTACGGACGTCGGGCTTGGTAGCAAGCACCTTTGCCTGCCGAGTTATGTGGCCCTTCCTCAGAGGCTCTTTGTGAGTGAGGTAGGGTAGTGAAGACACTGGCAGAGTGCTATGTGTGGACGCTCATTCTGGAAGATTTGCACCCAGCCTGGACGTCACTTCAGTCATCTAGATGGCTCTGTGTGGTGGTCAGTGGGGACACAGTGATTAAGACAGCCTCTTCCTTCCTTCCAGAAATTACCGTTCTGGTCTTACCTGGCTATTAATGCTGCATGCTACAGAGCCAGGAGAACCCAGAGGGTTCCGGGTTCTAAGGGGATGCTTGTGGTGAGCCCTGGGAATCACTTCACCGAGAGAGAAAGTGCAGGGAAGATTGGGACAGAGGGAACAGCATAGGAAAAGTCACTGAGGGAGGAGAGAGGCAGCATGGGGGAGAATCCAGTGTGGCTGAAGCGTGGAGTCAGAACCCCCACCTCTCTCTCCAACACCCCCCTCCCGGTGTGTGTGTGTGTGTGTGTGTGTGTGTGTGTGTGTGTGTGTGTACGCACTCGCACTGACCTTGAGGCCAGTAAGACCTTTGCAGCCTGGTCGAATGGCAGTTGTAAGGCAGGAGGGTTGATGGAGTCTGGAGGTCAAGAGGTAGGTAGGCGAGGGTGCTGGTTTGGAGCACAGGATGAGGTTACTTAAACTAAAACCAAACCCAAAGATGCTCAGCAGGAGAACGCAGAAGAGGAGGGACGTTTTGAATGGCCTGAATGGAGCAGATTACAGCACTTGGACAACGAACTTGGCTTCCCGTTTTCTGGCAGCTTGGGAACAAACAAAAATGCACTAGATTACATAGTTTTGGATTGGAGACAACAGAAAGCATACAAATGAACTTTCAGAACACATTTTTTCCTGGAATTGAACTCAACTGGGAGTTCATCGGGAGAACTTCATGTAGAGCCTAGGGAGTGACGGAGGGAGGGGAAACAAAGTCTTCATTATGTCGATAATGATAAGTATAGGATAGACCAGTGGAGGGGGCTTCGTTGTCAGGGTTACAAAAGATGGGGTGACAAACTCCACAGGACCGCCCTCCTGTACTGTCCACCCCAGGTCCACAGGAACAGCTCAGGTTTTGGTGAGGGCGAGATGCCAGCTGCAGAGTGAACAGCGGTGCAGTGCCACCAGAGGCTGGGGACATCTGTAGGGACAAGACAGCGACGTCTTAAGAAGAAGTGACGTGTGCTTGTGAATGTAGAGGACAGAGCAGCCATCTGCCGGGCCACAAACAGGAAGGTGGTGTTAGTCTCTGTCATCAGTGGCTGGGCAGAGACCCTGGAGTAGACAAGGGAAGCCAGGTAGGACCTAGTGTGCCAGAATCACCAGCGTCCAGAAATGCCATTCAGTGGTAAAATGGGCAGAAGCATTTCAGGCTTCCCTCCCGATTGGCCATCCCAGATCCCTCTGCCTTGAGGCCTTGATACTGAGTGCGTCTCAAGGGGTGGGTGGCATTCAGCAGGTCCGAACTCTCCCCCAGGGAGGTCTGAAGGGTAGGGGCTTGCTTGCACAAGGAGAAGTTTCCGAACGAGTGAGCTGGGAAGTCCCTCAGACTCCACACAGGTTTCCTACTGACCCGTCCCTCTGATGTCTGCACCGGGCAGACAGCCTACAGAATCCGTGTAATGAGCTCTGCAAACCTCACGGCAGGTCTCACTGCACTGGAACTTACATTAACATCTAGGAAATGCAGGGTTCTGCCCTGCCCATCAATCTTCCCTCTGTCTCTGTCTCTGTCTCTGTCTCTGTCTCTGTCTCTGTCTCTGTCTCTGTCTCTGTCTCTGTCTCTGTCTCTCTGTCGTTTAAAATGTTATGTGTGGTGTCTGGCCTGCATGTGTGTCCATTACCACATGTGTACTGGGTAGTCATAGAGGCCACAAGAGGATTGGAACTCCTAAAACTGGAGTTGCAGATGATTGTCAACTGCCTGTGGGTGCTGGGACTTGAACTTGGGTCCTCTGGAAGAACAGTCAGTGCTTTTTGTTTTTGTTTTTGTTTATTTTTGTTTTTGTTTTGTTTTGTTTTTGAGACAGGGTTTCTCTGTATTGTTTTGGAGCCTGTCCTGGAACCCGCTCGGAAGACTAGGCTGGTCTTGAACTTAGAGATCCGCCTGCCTCTGCCTGCTCAGTGCTGTGATTAAAGGCATATGCCACCAACGCCGGGCCAGCCAGTGCTTTTAACCATTTCAACTGCTAAGCCATCTTCCCATCTCTCTTTTCTTTCTTTTACTATATAGTTTTTAAGAATTATTTTATTGTATGTGTATGAGTGTCTCGTCTGTGTATGTGAATGCATACTAGCTACATGTCCTGTGCTCATGGAGGTCAGAAGGCTTCAGGCTTCCTGGGACTGGAGTAATACGATTGGAAGTCACCATGTAGATTCTGGGAATTGAACTTGGATCCTCTGTTTTGTTTTGTTTTGGTTTGGTTTTTTTTTTTTTTTTTTTTTTTTTGGTTTTACAAGACAGGGTTTCTCTGTATTGTTTTGGAGGCTGTCGGTCCAGCCCGGCCTCCAACTCACAGAGATCCTCCTGCCTCTGCCTCCTGAGTGCTGGGGTTAAAGGCGTGCGCCACCACTGCCCGGCAACTTGGATCCTCTGTAAGAGCAATAAGTGCTGTTAACAGCTGGCGAGCTCTCCAGTTTCTTTCAAAGGTTTTATTTTTAAGTGTCTGTGGATGCGTGTGTGTGTGTATGTGTGTGTGTGCGTGCGCGCACGCGCGCGTGCATGGGTGTGCAGGCGTGCAAGTGTGAGTGCAGGTGCCCATTGAGTCCAGGAAAGGATTTAGCATCCCCTGGAGCTGAAGTAGAGGTGGTTGTGAGCTGCCTGATGTGAGTGCGGAGAATGAACTCGGACCCACTGCAAGCCTAGTACTTGCTCTTACTGGCTCTAACATGGCTCCACCCCCACCCCACCCCCCAACCCGAGTTTCTGGGCTTCTTTGATTGTGAGACAGTGTTTCACCATGTAGAATGGCCTTGAGCTTGTGAACCTTCTACCTCAGCCTTCTGTGGTAGTGATTTTTCTATTGCTCTGATGAAACACCCTGACCAGGCCAACTTATAGAAGAAAGACTCTAACCAAAGGTTTAGAACCCGTGAAGGCAAAACAGAGGAGGCTGGACCACCGGCTGAGGGCTGACATCTCAAACCACAAGCAGGAGGCAGAGAGTGCTAACTCAGAATGGTATGAGGCTTTTGGAACCTCAAAGCCCACCCCCAGTGACAAACTTACTACCCTAAGGCAATACCTCCTAATCCTCCCCAAATGCCCACCAACTGGGGACTGAGGTTCAAATGCCTGAGACTTAAGGGGACATCTCATTGGAACCACCACAGTCTTCCAAGGCTGAGTTATAGGTGTGTGACACCATATCTGCCTCAAAGTCCTTAATATTTTAAACTTGCCTTGCACCTTCGAATATATATTTAAATGCCAGGGAGGGACATTGGGGGTGGTCCGTTTTGTGGTCCTAGAGTCAGATGCTGTGACTCATGCATATAGGCCTACCACTGAACTACGTGCCTAGGCCTAGGGAGAGAGATTTTAAAAATAGTAGTTGTTCCCATTCACCTTCTCACGAATTAAAAAAAAAACAAAAACCAAAAACAACCCTGAGAACGGCCCAGAGGAACAGAACAGTTGTGCGTGTGTGTGTGTGTGGGGGGGTGTTTGCTTTGGTTTTGTTTTTTTTGTTTTTTGGGAGGTTGTTATGGTGAGGGGTTGGTCTCCAGATGATTTTTATGGGTCAGGGCTGTAGCTTTCACCACCTTGAGAGGTCTCCTTGCTCGAAAGCAGGACAGATAACCCTGCTTTCCCAAAAGGTCCATGGGGGCGTGTGGGCTGTATCACAGGTACCAGGTAGCCCAGACTGACCCTGCTTGGGGCCGTGTGTCCCACATTCTCCATGAGCTCTTCATCTTGCTGCCTGGAGATCTTTTGTTTTACACAGGTTTCACTCTAGCTCTGGCTGTCCTAGAACTCACTCTGTAGACCAGGCTGGCCTCGAACTCACAGAGATCCGCCTGCCTCTGCCTCCCAAGTGCTGGGATTAAAAGCATGCACCTGCACCACCACCACCACCACCACTGCCTGGCTTCTCCTCAAGATCTTTGCAGATGCTTCTGTATTGCTCTGGTGGCTGCCTTGTTCAGGACTGGGGACAGGCGCTCCTTTCCTGAGGCTCCCCTGGATTGTTTCCTAGAGAGATACTGGTGAAATGTTTCTCAAGGCTGGCTGACAGCCACACACTTTCAGAGCTGCGAGAGCTCACTGTTTTCTCAGCCACCTCTCAGCCCCTCAGTTGGCACTAGGTACCCCAGCCAAGAGCCTCGAGTGTTCAAGTGTGTATCGTTTTTGTCACCAGAAACTCTGGCCTCCTCACAATCCAGAGGCTGCTCCAGGCTCTCTTGAAAGTCTTCTCACAGGTCAGGAGCAAAGAGGCTGCTGGGCCTGTCTGCGCTTTAATAACAGGGACAAGTGATCATCTCAGCCCTCACCCTATGGTGCACAGAAGCCAGCGCTATTCGGAGAAGCCACAGTCAGACAGACCCTTGTCCTAGTTTTCAAAGCAGAGGCTAACTGAGGCAAAAACCAACTCAAGTTTGCATAGAACTTGGGCCCTGTGTCATCTGGGCCGCAGAACTTGGGCCCTGTATCTTCTGGGCTGCAGAACTTGGGCCCTGTATCTTCTGGGCCACAGAACTTAGGCCCTGTATCTTCTGGGCTACAGAACTTGGGCCCTGTATCTTCTGGGCTACAGAACTTGGGCCCTGTATCTTCTGGGCTACAGAACTTGGGCCCTGTATCTTCTGGGCCGCAGAACTTAGGCCCTGTATCTTCTGGGCTGCAGAACTTGGGCCCTGTATCTTCTGGGCTGCAGAACTTGGGCCCTGTATCTTCTGTGCCACAGAACTTAGGCCCTGTGTCACCTGGGCCAGAACCACTGCTTTGTGCCATTTGATGAGTTACCTAACGAGACCTCCTTCTCTAATTGCTCAGTTTGGAAAACCAAGTAATGGGGTTTTCCCTGGCCTCAGGGCAGGACGGGGTGAATCACTCCTGCTGCAAGTTTAGGGAAGAGGCTGATTGCCCTTGGGGCTCCAAGACTTGGGCAGGTGCCAAGCTAGGAGTAGGGTCAGGATGCAGACCCATGACTATGACTGTGGCTCCTCTTTCTATGGCGGCGGCTTACTCGGAAGACTTGACAGACTAGTTTAAGTACAGTGTCAAAGTCGTTTCCTTTAGGGTTTTGCTTTCTTAGAATTTGTACTTGAAGTTTTCGCTTTTACGTGTGCATGCTTTCATGTGAACTAAGGAAACTGTGTTTGTTATAAAACCTTTAAGCAACATATAAAGAGAATGTGCTGAAAAGGGAAAGTTTCCTCAGAGAAGGTTGATGTTTGGTATGTAAACCAGACCCCCCTAGGTTCCTTTTTCTTTCTGCACTGAAAACTGAAACTAAGGCTTTTGAGCTGTATCCAACTTCTTTCATTTTAATTTTTTAAATATTTTTTTTAAAGCCAGGTGATGGTGGCATATGCCTTTAATATCAGCACTCGGGAGGCAGAGGCAGGTAGATCACTGAGTTTGAGGACAGCCTGGGCTACACAGAGAAATCCTTTAGGATATATGTTTATGTTTAGTGACATGCGTGTGTGTGTGTCTCTGTGTGGACATGTGTATATGAGTGTAAGTGTCCATGGAGTCCAGAGGCGTTAGATCTCTCTAGAACTGGAATTACAGGTTGTTGTGAGCTCTGGCTGACATGGATGTTGGGAACAGAACTGGGGTCCTCTGCAGAAGCAGTGTGTGCTCTTAGCCCTGAGCCCTCTCTCCAGCCTCCGTTTTAAGTTTCTGTCACATTTAAGGAACACGTGCCTGGGAGGAGCACTCGTGTGTGCTTTCCCTGGGGCTCCCGTGAACGTATGCCATCCCATAGAGCCCATGGAGGTCAGAGGACATTCTGGGGGAGTCAGCTTTCTCCTACCATCTGGGTCCCTGAGATCAGACTCGGGTAGGCATCGGGCCTGCGGTGGGTGCCATTACCTGCACGCCAGCACCGGGCGCATTCCAGCCCCTCCTTTAAACATCACCCTCACTGCTGCCCCGTCCGCTCTTGCACAAAGCTCCCATCTATAGCCCTGACTGGCCTGCAAATTACTATGTGACCAGGCTGTCCTCTGTCCTCTGCTTTCAGAGTGCTGGGATTGAAGGCTTGTGTCATCTACCTGGCTGGGCCCTTTTTTAACATTTTGTTTTGAAACAGAGCATCATCAAATTACCCAGGTTGACCTTGAACTCACTTGTAGCCTAAAAAGGCCTTTGACCCAGCTGTCCTGGCCTCCCAGGACAGACATGGTATCAATATCTATACATCTATATCTATATATGTATATATATATTTGGCAAAATGGAAGAATTTCTGTTGCATAGTTTCACAACATTTTATGAGAATAATTCCATGTAACAGCCTTCTTTCTTTATTTTTATTTTACATGCTTTGGTGTTTTGACTGCATGTATGTTTGTGTGAGGGTGTTGGGTCCCTGGAACTGGTGTCACAGACAGTTGTGAGCTGCCTTGTGGGTGCTGGGAATTGAACCCGGGTCCTCTGGAAGAGCAGTCAGTGCTCTTAACCACTGAGCCATCTCTCCAACAGCCTTCCTTTTAACAGCTGCCTGGGTGCCTCTGTTTAAGTTAATTTATTAGCAAGCTATCGATTTATGGTTCAATTTTAGTTACTGCAGATGATGTGGTCACGAGCCCTGAGTCTTACTATTTCTGTCAACTCAATTCCTAAAACTGGAACCACTGGGTTAACGAAGATTTCAAAGCCAAATGCTTATTGAGTAATGTTTGTGTCCAGCAGTGGCTCCGTGAAAACGAAGTGCTGATGGTCTTTTCAAAAAGTATATGTTACCTACCTTCCTACTTCACTTGTCCCCACACCAGCTCCATGCTGAATTTATTATGACTTTTGGTTTAAGTGTACATGAAATTAAGGTTTGTGGGACGGAACATTCAGAGTCAATTTGTTATTGTGCAGTTAAGTATGAAAGGGCAGCATGTTACAATTAGAGTTTCTAAGGAAGTTTTAATGGATCGTTATATAACAAATTGTTTGAATCTTTATTTTCGGTTTCATGTGAGTCAGTTCAAGATGGGTGTGGTAGTTGCACCTCTAGATGCTGAGGCAGGAGGATTGTGAATTCCTTGACAACCTGAGTTACAAAGCAAGACCTCTGTAGAAAAACAGAAAACAAAACAAAAAAGTGAGTAGCTAGGTACCTCTTTCTCTCCCTTGTGTTTATTTGTTTTTATTTTGTCTATATTGTTTCTGAAATAAGGTTTCATGTAGCTCAGGCTGGATTCTTAGTCACTGCGGAGTTGAAGATTGCATCATAGAACGTCGTGCATGCTAGCTCATCAAACACCCCCCCCCCCTCACACTCCCTCGTTCACAGAGGAGAAGATGTGGTAAGTCACATTTGACTTAACAGACATCATCCTCTGCAAATCCACGCTGGGGGACAGATGGCGGTGACTGTACACAAGGGAGACTGAGCTGGAGATGTGGCTCAGGGGTAGCGTGTTTGCTTCGCATGCCTCAGTTGTTACACAGCAATAAGAGGGCCGGTCACAAGCCAGGAACGGATTCAAGGTACAAACGGGGAGCCAAGCGAGCTTGTGCATGCCTTAGTACCAGTCCTTGAGGGCACAGAGGCAGGCAGATCTCCAGGTGAACTGGGGTTGCTTAGTGAGACCCTGTTTCAAAAAAAAGGTAGGGAGGTTAAAAGGGGAAATTCTTCCTTTTTGTTTTTTTGTTTTGTTTTGTTTTTCTTTTCTTTCTTTCTTTCTTTTTTTTTTTTTTTTTTTTTTTTTTTGAGACAGGGTTTCTCTGTGTAGCTTTGTAGACCAGGCTGGTCTCTAACTCACAGAGACCCACCTGCCTCTGCCTCCCGAGTTCTGGGGTTAAAGGTGTGCGTGGGCCACCACCTCCTGCCGACTCTTTTTGAAGAGAAGACGGGGTCTTGCTATGTTGCCAAGACTGGCCTCCAACTTGTGATCCTTCTGTCTCTACTTCGTGAGTAGCTGGGACTGCTTGTGTAGGCCACTATACTTAGCATAAGTAAAAATGAGTTTGTCCTAGCCTAGGCAGAGCCTGACCGGTCGGTCCTGTAGGCTGCACCTTATGGCTTTGCTGGCAAAGGCTGAAAGGCAAAAATATCTGCTCTCCTGGCCTGGACAGGTGTGTTGGCTGAGCAGAATAATTTGGTACCATTCTCCTGTCTTCTGAACTTTCCTAGCCCTCTAGAGCAATGGTTTTTAACCTGTGGGGTTGCAACATCTTTGGCAAACCTTTGTCTCCAAAAAAAATTTACATTATGATTCATAACAGTCTCCAAATTACAGTTATTAAGTAGGAACAAAAATAATTTCATGGCTGGGGGGTCACCATAACTTGAGGAACTGTGTAAGAGGGTCCCAGCATTAAGAAGGTTAGAACCACTGGTCTAGAGTTCCTGAGGAGAGAGGGCAGGGTGAATGACTTGCGTTTTGCCTATGAACCGGTTGTTCCTAACCAATGAGTCAGAGGAGGTGGGTGCTGTGCCTGCCCCTCCAGGCTCACCATGGGGAAGCAGAGCCTGACACCTTCCCCCCAGCAAACTTGATGCTTGGCGCAAGACCTTTCCGTCACTTTTTGTTCCCCTCCTGTCCCTAGGAAACACAGGCAAACTTCTCGCGATGAGCCAAGCGGGAGTGTTCCTGTAGGAATGTGGGACAAGCCCATGACAACAACCTTCCTGGGACAGGTTGTTAACTTAGCTAGTGACAGGGATGTGGGTGTTCTTGTATAGTTCCTGGACAAGTATGAGGTGGCAGCCTGAGCCCCAGGACCTGCATCCCTTACCGACGAAAGGAGAGCCCTCTCTACCCACTCTTGGTCAGAGATGGGGCTGTAAACACGAGAGTCCTGAAGCAGCTGGCTGTCTGATCTAGGCTTCTTTACCAGGGACGTTGTCTCTGGCTCTCTGGGGACAGAGGCTGGTCCTCTACTTCCCTCTCTGGGCTACAGGTGCTATTCGTTCAAGACCTGACATGGAGTTGGCGACTGTCTAACCAGAAAGTTCCTTTGGCGTCCTTGGGTGACCGTCATCCTCTCCATCTGGTCCATCTCATCATTTGTGTTAGTGGCGATCAGAAAACATTCACAAGCTCCCAGGACATCAAAGAGGGAGCAGTGATCTCTGTTTACCTCCCGGCTGACTGAGGCATCCAGGGTGATGGGAAAGTGGCAGAGAGGGAACAGAGTTGCTAAATGGCCCTCGGGACAACCAAGCTTCCATTCCAGCAAAGCCAAGAGAGCCTCTCGGCCCAGGCCCCCGATGAGGGGACTGAGGTTGCCTGTAGCCGCAGGGAGCTTAAGGCCCAGGATGCTAGTTCATTGGAGGGAAAGAGCAGCTGCTCTCCGGATGAGGAGAGCCATCCTGCAAATGAAAGGGGGTCAGAGACAAGTCCCCAAGTTTCTCCCACCAGAGCCCTGAGACTGACTTCTACCCCCAACCTTCTGTAAATACAGGGGCCAATTAATTCTTCATCATCGTGGTTGTTGATCCCTTCCCGGAACCCAGGTCAAGGTTGAGAGGGAGTTGCTGTGCCCATGTCAAAGCACTGAGACACTGATGTGCTTGTGTCAGTGAATAGTCACTCACCTAGATCCACACAGAAATGGCCACCAAAGAGTTAACCAGAAGGCAGGTTTTTTTTTAATGATTTATTTATTTGTATTTTATGTGCATTGGTGTTTGTCTCCACTGTGTCAGTATAAGGGTGCTGAATCCCCTGGAACTGGAGTTACAGACAGCTGTGAGCTGCCACGTGGGTGCTGGGAATTGAACCCGGGTCCTCTGGAAGAGCAGCCGGTGCTCTTAACCACTGAGCCGTCTCTTAGGCCCCCCAGAAAGCAGTTCTGATTGTCTGGTGCCCACTTCCCATCTTTACCATAGTCTGGATGCTGCCCCCTCTCCTGAGACCCCATGCCATCCGATGAGCGAGGCCGTGCCATGGTGTACAGGAGGAGGTCAGAGGACAGTTTTGTTTATTTGTTTTTTCCTTCGACCTTTTCGTAGATTCCAGGGATCAAACTCGGGTCCTCTGGCTTCCAGCACCTTGCTTACTGAAATATCACTCCTAATGAACTTCTGAAAAGGGGGTCTTCACTGATCCCTGCCCCCTCCCCTCATTCAAAAAGTATTTATGTGTCATTCACAGCAGCCCAAGGCTGGCCTGAACAATAGTAGGGACATAAAAACAGTAAAACAAACTCAGTCGACAAACTTGAGCCTAGAATCCTAATTTCTTGGGAGGCTAGAGCAGGAGAATCTCTTGAATTACTAGCCTAGGCAACATAGGGAGATCCTGTCTGAACATGGGGAGCTGGGGAGGGCTGGAGAGGCGACCTGTGAGTTAGGAATGCTCGCTGCTCTCTCCGAGGCGACTCCTGAGTTAGGAATGCTCGCTGCTCTCTCCGAGGCAACTCGTGAGTTAGGAATGCTCGTTGCTCTCTCAGAGGACCTGAATCCAGTTTCCAGCACCCACATCAAGTGGCTCACAGCCGCTTTTGCCTTTTGCAGCAAGCTAATGTTCACAGATACACACAATTTTATTATTATTTTTGGTTTTGGTTTCTTTCAAGAGAGGGTTTCTCTGTGGCCTTGGCTGTCCTGTCACTCAATCTATAGACCAGGCTGGCCTTGAACTCACAGAGATCCCTCTGCCTCCAGAATGCTGGTATCAAAAAGGTCTGCACCACACTGAGCCTATACACACAATTTAAAGTAAAATATGTTTAGTAAGAAAAAAAGCTCTGCCGGGCAGTGGCGGCGCATGCCTTTAATCCCAGCACTAGGGAGGCAGAAGCAGGAGGATCTCTGTGAGTTTGGAGCCAGCCGGGTCTACAGAGCGAGTTCCAGGACAGGTTCCAGAACCACAGAGAAACCCTGTCTCGGAAAACCGAAACAAAGAAAGAAAGAAAACGTCCAGTGCCTGTGTTGGAAGGCCTAGACAAGCAGTGTGAAGCAGCTGAGTTCAGGGAGAAGAGGTAAGGGCAACCCCACGCGGATGGTCTCCCTGGAAGGCATCCCATCCATGCTCAGGTCTCAGCTTGGCGCCTCCAGAGCTCATTGCTCTGCCTACTCTGCATATTTCTCCTGATCAAGCCGCTCACACGTCAGCGTGTGCGCCTCATCCCAGGCCCTCCTCGTTCCCTGGGGTCGCAAACCTCTTCTGTCTCCTTCCTGTATCCTCACGGACATCCTAGCGTAGAAACCTTGCTGTTTCCAGACTCTGGAGCCCTCTGTTAAGGTTCTTTGTTTTGAGGCTTTCTTTATTGCCGAGGCTGGGCTCAAACTTGGTTTCTGAGCGCTGGGACTACGGATCCTTTCCTTCTCATCAGGCAGTGGTGTGGCTTCTATTGCTAATAACCCAGTACCAGAGACCGGGCTAGTTATAAAGAAAGGAGGTTTGTTTTGTCTTGGTTCTGGCCCAGGGTCAAGGGACATCATCTGGCAATGTCCTTTTTTTTTCCAGGACCCTGAAAGCGATTCAAGACATGGCTTTAGGTGAGGCCGGGAGCAGGGGACACCTAGCCAAAGCTGGCTTGTAAACTTAGGGGCTGTTAATAAGAGATTTTTCATGTTGTGGTTCTGGGGTTTGAACCCAAGGCCTCAAGCATGCTCAGCAGACATTGTACCACACATCTCTAGTGGGAACTGGGTTTTGTAGTAGACCCACTTTCTAGACACTTGGTGGCCCAGCCTGCTAATCATGTGAATGGATTCATTCATTCGTGAAGCCAGAGGCCTGATGAGCACCTGAGAGGTCCCTCGTGGTCTCAGGATGGGGGTTAAACGTCAGCACAGGCTTCGAAGGGCGCTGTGTGCAGATCATTGCCTCAGCCTGGTCTAGGAACTTGTCAGGTTCTGTCTCCCTTGAAGGCGGCTGTGGCTCTGAGAGCACTCACTGCCCTCCTCTGAGCTCTAGTTCCGTATTTACCACTGTGGTGATAAATTCAGCCCTTAGCTAGATTCACTGGGACTTTTTGATGTTGTTGTTAATGTATCTCTCACATTCCCTGGGCCTGGCCTTTCTTTTCTGTTTGTTTGCTTTTGGTGTGTGTGTGTGTGTGTGTGTGTTTTGTTTTGAGATGGGTTTCTCAGTGTAACTCTGGCTATTCTGGAACTCCCTCTGTAGGCCAGGCTGACCTCGAACTCAGGGATTATTCCCTTTGCCTCTGCCTCCACAGTGCTGGGATTAAAGGCATGTGCCACCACACCTGGCTTCCAGCTTGTCTTTTTTGCCTGAATAAGTAGTAACAGTTCTTTATTGCCTTGGCATTGTCTGTCACTAGGGCTCTCTCTAGTTACAGGGCAGAGATGAATTTGTAATGATGCGTTCCAGACAGTACAAATGCTGCCTTCTGCCAGGTGATTGAGTTTATTGGTCAATTTCAAGTCCACTCCTGCTGTCTCAGATTAGCTAAGAGAGATTGTAGGCGAAAGACTGTTTTTCCATATCTCAAAACGAAGCTAGTGAAAATGAACATACTTGCAGGCATTGTGCAACTTTTGAGTACAAGACACCAGGCAGAGATAGTAAACAGACAGACAAGGGCCTCAGCTCACCAGAAACTGGAAAATAGTGCTGGCTGGGGAGGCCAGGAGAGCAGGCTCGGCGACCCAGGGTGACGTTAGGCTGAGGCGTTAGCATGCCCTGGTGTCTTGCTCAGCCCCTGCAGTAACCCAAACTGACTTCCTCGGCTTATGTTGTCACCGTGGTCACTTGCTTGAGAGTTGTTGGAGGGTCGGGGATGGGTTTATATAGTGCTGGGGGTTGAACCCAGGGCCTTGTGGGTGCTAGGTAAATGCTCTACCACTGAACTACACCCCAGCCCCGTCTGAGGGTACTGTAGAGTTTCGTGGCACTTGGGAACGATGGGCCCTCTGAAGGGGGCAAAGGGCACAGTCCTGTCAGTTCAGGAGCGTTGCTTGTCAGGGTGAGGCTCATTTTCAGATCACAGCAGACGTCCGTTGGCGCTTTCCTCAGGACGTGCCCCGAACTGTGTGCTCCGCAGGTGCAATCTCTCTCCACCCTTTGCAAGGCCTCTCCAAGCAGCTGGTGACACCAAGAGGCTCGGGGAAGTCTCTGGCCCGTAGGCCTGCCGCTCTGGGGCTCACTGGAATCGGTGCCTGGGACCAGAACCATCCAAACCCTTCTGTTAGGCCGCATCTCCCACCGCTTCCCCCAGAACCTCGGGAGCAGCCAGGGGAGTGGCCCCGCTGGCTGCCTTGCGCTGGCTGTGTGGACGTCGTGGAAGATGACGTCTCCCTCTAAGATTGCTGTCTTTTGTCCACATGTGCTGGCCGCGCGCCAAGCCTGGAAACTCTCTGCTCATGGAAAGAAAGAACAGAAGCCAGCCAAAAAAAAAAAAAAGGGTGGGAAGAAGGCTGAGGGGGAGGAAAGGAAGAGAAGGACAGGAAGGGGAGGGGGGCGGCACAGCTGGAGCTGGGGTGGCTGCCAGGAATCAAGCGATGACCTCCAGGTGCCTTCCACTCAAGTGGCTGCTTGGTGGGGTGGTGTGAACATCGGAGCCCTGGGAGGCTCAGGCCCTGGGGCTCTCTGGGTGACCCGCAGCCCAGGACCAATGCGCAGGGTGGCCATTCCTCTTTGTTGCTGTTCAGTGAGGTCAGGCTAAGGCAAACATCAGGAAAGCCTGCAGAGAGAAAGAAATCCCAAATGACAGAGCGTGGCTGCCTGGGGGAGTGTAGGAGGCTGAGCAGGCTGTACCAGGGCATGGGCAGTGGACAAGGCACTGGCTGCTGGCTGCCTTGTGAAGTCGGTTCCGGAAGTCATCCAGCCCCTCGGGATCCAGGAGTGGAAGGCTCTACCCTACCCCACCCACAGACGTCTGGAATCCTGAGTCTGTCCACCTGTGTTCCTGCGGGCGCTGCCAAAGTTCAGCCCTCCAGACGTCTGTAAACGGGCAGTTAGTAGGTTTAGAGCGAAGACGGAATGAAACCCAGACGTGGTGGTGCACGCCCGTAGTCTCAGCACCTGAGAGGTATCCGGAGCTCAAAGTCACCCAAGACTACGTAGAGAAGAGACCAAGGTTGGCCTGGGTTCCACAGACCCCATCTCGTAACTGAGGAAGGGCCAGAGAGACGGCCACCACACCCCCCACTTAAAGAGCGCACGGTGAATCTTGCCTGGAAAGTAGTGCTCAAAGTGTGTGGTGGCTCACGCCTGTTATCCTAGCAGAGGCAGGTGGGTCTGTGAGTTCAAGGCCAGCCTGGTCTACATAGAGAGTTCCAGGCCAAGCCAAGCCTTCATAGTGAGACACTCCCTGTACCCACCCCCCCAAAAAACCCCAAAACATAGTAAGTTGTCAATCATTCTAGGTATCTGTTCATCATTGCAGCTTAGCTTGAGGTTAACGTAAACCTGGGGAGCCTTAAGTAAAAAGATACAAAGGAAACATAGCAGAGCAACTGTGAGGCACGTGTTGATCAAGCGTAGTTAAGTTTGTAATTGCCATGAAAAGTGAGGCAACCCGGGCGTTGGTGGCGCACGCCTTTAATCCCAGCAGTCGGGAGGCAGAGGCAGGCGGATCTCTGTGAGTTCAAGGCCGGGCTGGACCGACAGCCTACAGAGAAACCCTGTCTCATAAAAACCAAAAAAAAAAAAAAAAAAAAAAAAAGTGAGGCAAAGGAGGGAGAACTTTACCTGGGGTGACAAGAACGGGCTTTGTTGGAAACTGCCTTCCTGCCTGTCACCTCTGTCAAGTCAGAGGATAGTTATTTATTTGTTTGTTTAAATATGTTTCTTGTTTGTTTGTTTTTTTATGTACGAGTGAGTATGTTCTGTCTGCATGTATGGTAGTTTCGAGTCTCCGTGTGGGTGCTGGGAATTGAACTCAGGACCTCTGGAGGAGAGGCTGGTGCTTTTAACTGCTGAGCCATCTCTCCAGCCCCTAGCGGATATCTCTATATTCTTATAGCCTTGTGTTGAATGGGAAGGTTTTGGCGCGACTCGGGGTGGTGGCGGTGGTGCAGCATGCCTGTAATGCAAGCACTTGGAAGGAAGATGAGAAGTTCAAGTTCATCCTTGGCTACAAGTGAGTTCAGAGACCAGCCTATGATACAGGAGACCTTGTCAGCAGAGAACAGATGGACATGTGTGTATGAGAGGGGAGAAAGAGAGAGAGGAGAGAGAGAGAGACAGAGAGAGAGAGAATGAGAGAGAGAGAATGAGAGAGAGAGAGAGGAGAGAGAGAGAGACAGAGAGAGAGAGAGAGAGAGAGAGAGATCTCCGACAAGAGCATACAACTCATGAGGAAACCCCCATCCCTCTGAGCAGCTGTTGAGTCATCTGGAGAAAGGAGTAGGGAGGAGGTGGTGGGTGTAGATGAATTACGGCAGTAGCTTTGGGTGCTGCAGGGTCTCCAGCTCAGCAGAGAAGGCTAGGGAGACCCTGGCCAGTGTTGTCATTTCCAGACCCGACTTCCTGCCCCTCCCCTGTGTGCGTGTTTGGGAGCTTCTCCCTGGTGGGCTTTTCCAGCTTACTATGTCCCTCCCCACCCCCTCCCCCTCCCTTTCCTCTTAGCATTTCCTCACCAGACCGGGACTCTTCAGGAGCACAGTCGTTTACAGGCTGGGTTCCCAGTGACCCTCTGGGTCACGAGGAGAGAGCTGCTGAGGCCAGCAGGAGGATGTGGCAGGCTGGGTCAGCCAGTGTAGGCGTCACTCCCAACAGGGTCCTGGGAGAAGGGGCTCGGCACTTCCTGGAGCCAAATGACTCCATAAATAGAAGGATGGGAAAAGTGGGAACAGACTTGGGCATCCTCTCCCTCCCAGCTGCTCTGTCTTCTGGTCCTGAGTCTGTAGCCTCTTGTGGATGTCTTTCATTCATATGTGCCCCTGCCAGGTGGGGGGTGAGGGGTGTGTGTGCAGCCGAGGAAGCCACTCCTACTGTGTGGTCATTATCTCCAGTGGCCATTTGTTAGACTGTATCTTGGGATACACTCATGTTTGGTGTTTTGTTTTGCTAGGACGGAGTGGTAGGCTGCTGCTGCTGCTGCTGGTGGTGGGGTGCGGTTGGTATTGTGACCGAAACAAACAGTACACACCATCGAGTACGGTGGCGTCCTTACTGCGTCCAAGGGCCCGCCGCATCCTCCCTTTTAATTAACTCCTTCCTGGGTCCTCAGAAAGCCTCGGGTCTTGTGCTGTCTGGCCTCCCGAGATGACAGACATTCCCAGTCCCTCCAGTGTCCTGAGAAACCAGCCTCACCAAGGAAAAGGGGCTTCCTGAGTCAGCGCTGAAGGCAATCAGCTTGCACCCCGTCTGCTGGAGGCAAAGTGGTGCCTAGGTGCTCAGCTGTCTGTAAGGAGCCCAGTGAATGCAGGTTCCCATTTAAGACTCTCTCTCCTTCCCTTTTCACTTTGGAAAATAAGGTGCATATGTACTGGGCATAAATAACGTTGAGTGTTAGTAGGTCCCTTGTGTTGTTCAAAGATGAAGCTGTCTCGTAGAACCCGTGGGCAGGGATGCAGACTGTCTCGAGGAGGGATGGAACCAGGAGGTACACAGCCACCCTGCTATTATCATTCTTCCCCCCTCTCCCCCCAGGGAGGGGAAACAGCTGCCTCACAGCAACCGATTCCTGTTCCAGACACAGGGAAGTTGGCCCAGCTTCCCTAAAGTGGGATCCGATTGGCCAAACACGAGTCCTCCCTTAGAACCAATTAGCCCTGGCCTGGCGTGGGGCAGGGCAGAGTCTCTGTCCTAAATACTGCTGCCAGCGACCTTGAGAACGGTGTTTCAAGGCGGGGCAAGATCTTGATTCCTTGCAAGGTAAGCTGGCTGTGCATTGTCTAAGACCTAACCTACCACCTGCGAGTGGCTTCTTGAAGCGTAGCGTTCGTGGCACTTGACTTTTGTGTTCCCCAGAATCTTAGTCCTAACGTCCACTCACTGAGCACTTGGACGTAAACAGAAGGTGACCATGTGGGGGAGATGCAGGTCTTCTAAGGGTTAGAGATGCTGTTCATCCGCCGTGCGCCTCTTCCGTGAACCGAAATCAACTTCCTGTTAGGAGCAGTTCGGCTCTGGGCTGGGCTTGAGGCTTGTCTTCTGACTTCCAGGGGGAAAAAAAACCGAAAAACTAAACAACAAAAACAAAAAACAACGGCGCTTTTTCTGAGATGTAGTTCCCATAGAAGATACATTCATCATTTAGTAGGTGTATAATTTCATGGATTTCTGTTTGTTTTGTTTGTTTGTTTGTGTTCATTTGTTCCACTATCACAGTTTGAGGACAAATTGGCCCTGTAAGTGAAACCTGTGTCCAGCATGTCCCTCAGCCACCGAGCCTCGAGGAGCTCTGTCTGAGTGACCCCTCAGCTGTATGGACTGGCCTGTTGTGGACATTTCTAACACATTAAATTATACAATATGTGGGCTTAAAAAAAAGATTCGTTAAATTTTATTTTGTTTTATTGAATTTAGTGTGTGTGTGTGTGTGTGTGTGCCAGTGGGTGCCTGTGGAGTGCAGACTTGCTGGGTCCGCCCTCCAGGACTGGAATAACAGGTGGTTGTGAGCGCTGGGCGCTGGGAACCAAACTCAGGTCATCTGCAAGAGCCGTGCGTGTTCTCAGCCATTGATCCAGACCAGAACCCACCCAGACTCACATTTACTGTACTTTATATTGTGTGTCTGTGTCTGTGTGTGGCCATGTTCTTGTGGGTGCTGGAGTTAGGTGGTTGTTAGCCACCCTACCTGGGCGCTGGGAACCAAACTCAGGGGATCCTCTCCAAGAACAGTAGGTGCTCTTCACTGCTGAGCCACCTCTCCAGCCCCAGTATGTGGAATTTCCAGGTTCATCCATGATGTAGCATGCGTCTGTACATCAGTTCTTTTACGCCCGAGTAATATTCCACTATATGGATAGACCACATCATTTAGCCATTCATCAACTGATGGTCATTGAGTGTTGTTTGATGTTTTTATTTATTTATTTTGCTTTCTTGACATTACACGGACCGGCATTCCAAACATTCCTATGGAATATATAAGGGCATAGTTTTTTTTTTATTTTCAGGGCGTGAGTTATTTCTGTTTTTATGTTTGCGCTTTGAGAAGTGCCTGGCAGACTATCACTGTTAATTTCCTCACCCTGACCATCCTAGAAGGTCATGAATGAAAGCTATTTCCTGCTCATTGCCCTTAGAAGCAGGTCAAGCTGCCCCAAAGAGCCTGACCCTATGGAGTTCACAAGGTTTCTTTCACCAGGGGGTCCTGGCAGAGCCCCAGATTCTTGAATCGTGCCTTAAAGAGGTGATGATCCCATGTGATTCTTGTTTCGGGTGTCTAAGGAACAGATACCAAGGCTTAAAGGGTGAAATTCGGGATTTGGACTAGGGAGAGCTGACAGGGTTGATAATGGCCAAGCCTCTGACCCTTGACCTCACTTTTAAAGTGAGGCCAATGACTGCATCTCAGAGTGGATGAACATCTGGTTCTTCAGAGGCTACTGTCAACCCCCAGGCTGAGGCGCCGTTGTGAAACTGTTCTTGCCTGCTGCTGCTAGTTTTCTGGCCGAGAATGACCTAAGTTATCCGCAGAAGTTCCTCGGGGCTGAAGGAGCATCCAGTTCTACAGCTACCTTTTCTCTGGGTACTGGAGGTTGAAGCCAGGACCCCAGGAGTGCCAAGTGGGTTCTACCACCACCGACTGGCAGCCCCAACCCCCGGGGCGACTGTAATTGACCACTGTTGAGCTGAACCGCTCAAGTGTCCAGTAACACATGAAAACGTCCGCCTTGGTGTCGTGCTTGTTCAGGCAGCCATGTTGCTGAGACTTCACGGTCAGGGGTTAAATGTCACCGCACACCTGTCCCTGTGACCTCTACAGTCTTTCTGTGTCCTCTCCCTCTCCGACCCCTGAGCCTCCTCAGGCGCAGGACGTGCGCTGCGGATGCGTCAGTTGGCACTGGCTGACACGGAAACGGGAAATCTCGTGGGGCCTCAGCCCTAGACAGAGAGACAGCTAAGCTAGTTAGCGCCCAACACCAAGCCCCACAGGTCTTTTTGCTTTGTTTTACTGCTTTCCTAGCTCTCCTTGCATTTTGGAGTAATCCTCACCTGCTCAGCATCCACGCGGAGGGCCTGATGGGAGGTGGTGGATGTGATGGGGACGGGGTTGCCTCATAGAGATGGGTGTTCTGCCTTCAGTAAACTGGTTTTGTAAGGTCGTTTTCTTTCATCGTGTTCAGGATCACTGGAGCTTCCGGTGACTGGATAGCAACTGTTTTCTTGGAACCTCCAACAGAGCATTTAACACACCTCTTAGTAGAGTGTGAGTGTGAGTGTGAGTGTGTGTGTGTGTGTGTGTGGTGTATGCTCACGTGTATGTATGGGTGTGTACCTCTTAGCAGAGTGTGAGTGTGTGTGTGTATGCTCACGTGTATGTATGGGTGTGTACCTGTGCATATCCGAGAGCCCGGTCATCCTCCTGTCCCCATCAGCACAGGCATTGAAGACGAATTCAAGGCCATGCATTATTAAATGGGGATACAAACTCAGGTCTTTATGATGCAGAAAATGAATCATGGTCTTCTACAATACAATTTACTTTATAATGTCCCATTGAATAGATATATTATTTAACATTAGAGTTGTTTTTAAAACGATTTACTTTATAATGTCCCATTAAATAGATCTATTATTTAGCATTAGAGTTGTTTTTAGTTTTTCAGTATTATAATAGCTATAAACATAATGCATACATTTTTTCTGTCTTTAGAATTATGCCTTAGGATGGATTCCCAAAGTATAGAAATATACAATTATAGAACTATAAAAAGACAGATCCATTAAGAATGTAGTCCTTTCCCCTGACTCCCTTTAAAAAAACATTTTATTACTTCTGGTTTTGTGTGAGTGCATGTGTGAGTGCATGTGCAAACATGTACATGTGAGTTCAGGCGAGCATTGGAGCCGCAGGCTCAGATCCCTCCTGGAGCTGGAGTTACAGGTGGTTTTGAGCTGCCCGTCATGGACGCTGGGACCTGAACTTGAGCTGAGCGGCTCCCTCCAGCCCCATCCCATCTGAGACAAGGTTTCACTGTGTGGCCCCAGACTCACAGGGGTCCTCCTGCCTCTGCCTCCTGGGCACTGAGACTGAAGACTCGTACCCAGCTCTCGCTGCAGCGCTCTTAATGAGCAATTGTTGCCAGGCTCAGTGTGTTACAGATGTAAAGGATGAGGTTAACAATAGTAACTAGTACAGTAACTAGCCGTAAAAGAGGGCAACACAATAACCTCGGTCATAAGGATGTGTGAACTAACTCTCATTTAAGCTTGCTGTCACACTCGCCCCTCTTCTTCTGAGGATGAATGAGGCTGCAGGGTCCCTGTGAAGGAGGAGAGCGGATGAGGTGGGCAATCTGTAGTATCAGGGTCGCTGTCTAAGGGCCTGAACACAAGCTCTGTGACGTCATGACTGACGATGTCTTGGCAGCCACTGTGCCTACTCTGTGACACCACAAGCATCTGCTGGAGTGAGGAGTGACCCCCATCTGGGTGATGGGGGCAGGGCAGCGTGAGGCTTCCTCACAGTGCTCAGAATAGCACACATGTAAAACTTGCAAGTCAGCTGTGTGTGCGTGTGGTGGCGCACGCCTTTAGCCCCAGCACTCTGTGAGTTCGAGGCCAGCCTGGTCTACGTAGCGAGTTCCAAGGCAGCCAGAGATACATAGTGAGACCATGTTTTGGGAAAAAAACCAAAGGAACAAAAAAAAAATTACAAACCTTTTCCACCTATCAGTTTTCATTTAATATTTAGATTAATTTCCTACCGCTGGCCACAGGTAACTGAAGCCATGGGTGAGGACAGACTGAAGGTATGTAGCCTCAGACACACGGGCCATATAAAAGGAGCACTGGCTTGCACTTCAAGCACAGCTGGGTTCCTGGTTCCATCACTTTACGAAATTTAAACAAGTGGCTGAACTCTTGGAAATTCATTTCCTCATCAGCTAAATGATGGGGCATTGATTTCTGCAGAAATTAGCCATAAAAAGTATCTCTGTAGTAGCTGGGAACAGAGAGAAGTAAGAACAATTTAGATATCTGGCAGTTTAACGAAGTTAGAACCCGATTCTTACCAGTTTGGTAACCTTCAGTATACAAAAGAAACAAAAGGAAGTGTACTTTTGATTTAGAAATTCTATGTGCATTTTATTTTATGTGCATGGGCATTTTGTCTGATGACATTGCTAATGAAAGAATGAAACATGATTGTGTGCATAGGTGTGTATGTGTGTACACCACATGTGTATCTGGTGCTCTTGGAGGCCAGATGAGGGCATCAGATCCCTTAGGACTGAAGTTAAAGACAGTTGGGAGCCTCCATGGGTGCTAGGAATCAAATCCAGGTCGTCTGGAAGAGCAGCCAGTGCTCTTAACCCTGAGTTTTCTCATCAGCCCTGTACTACTTTTTTTTCTTAACGATTTATTTATTTATTTTATATGCATTGATGTTTTGCCTGCATGTATGTCTGTGTGAGGTGTCAGATCCCCTGGAACTGGAGTTAGAGATGGTTTTGAGCTTTCATGTGGAGGCTGGGAATTAAACCTGGGTCCTCTGAAAGAGCATCCAGTGTTCTTAACTACTGAGCCATCTCTCCAGCCCCCCTTATACTACGTTTTATTCAAAAACAAATAAAACAGAAGTTGGGCAGAGAGCTCCGTGTGGAGCGCATGCTCAATATTAAGTCAATCCCTGGCTTCAATCCCCAGCACACAGAGAAATCTGAATTAAGACTATGAAGTTGCCGGGTGGTGGTGGCGCACACCTTTAATCCCAGCACTCGGGAGGCAGAGGCAGGTGGATCTCTGTGAGTTCGAGGCCAGCCTGGTCTACAGAGTGAGTTCCAGGACAGCCTCCAAAGCCACAGAGAACCCTGTCTCGAAAAACCAAAAAAAAAAAAAAAAAAAAAAAAAAAAAAAGACTATGAAGTTGCCAGGCGATGGTGGCGCACACCTTTAACCCCAGCACTTGGGAGGCAGAGGCAGGTGGATGTCTGTGAGTTTGAGGCCAAGCTGGTCTACAGAGCTAATTCCAGGACATCCAGGGCTGTTACACAGAGAAACCCTGTCTCAAAGAATAAAAACAAAACAAAAAGACTATGAAACCACATTTCAGCATATTGCATAGTTCATACTTTTTACATTCTTTGTTCATAAGGAATCTTATGTAGCCCAGGTTAGCATCAAAGCCGTTGGGTAGCTGAGGCAATCCTTGACTTCCTGATTCTCCTACCCCCGCCTCACAAATTCTGGAATTACGAGTTGTGACTCCAGTGCCCAGTTCTGTAGCTTCTGCTGTAGTTATTATGACAAACACACACTGACTTCATCAGAGCCAACACTAGCAGTTAGGGACCTTAAGGGGGACTGGTATCATAAACCTTCTGCACACTGTAACTTAGTGTCCCTGTGCAAGGAGCCCGTGGGAGTATCATCCTGGAATGGTGAGCCGGAAACGTTTCCACGTTTCCAATGAAAGAGGAAAATGAAGCATGACTTCCATATATCTACCCTCCTCCCCTGTCCCTAAGGTGACTGAGGATGGAAATAATGCTGAAAAAGGAGGTCTAGTCTTTTTATTAAATATACTTACAAGCTAAACAGGGATAGAAGCTCTGGGAACGTGGCTAGCTTCTGAGAGAGTGCTTTATCTTTCTCTTAAATACCTGTTCTATGTACCATTGTCCACGCCCTCTTTTGGGAGTGGGCAGTATTTTGGGCTCACCCCTACAGTGGCCAAATGCGTCTCTATGTAAGAATATTCTGCAGATGTGAGAAAACCCTCCCTGCATTTAGGAAAAAGAGGTGACATTTCGATCTGCTTGTGGTTTCGTCAGCACAAAATGTGGTCCAGTTTGCATTCTCAGGCTGAGCTAGCCTTAGCTCCTAGGGGCTTTATCATATGTCAGACCAATGGGTGTCAGTTAGGAAAATAGCAATGAGATGGCTCAAAGAGAATTTTGTCGGTGAGTGAGCATTCATAGCCACGGGCAGTCTTGATGGGGCTCGGGTTACAGTCCTGACCTGAAAGGAGCCAGTATGGGGAACCCTGACCCTCCATTACTGTAGCAAGTTCCTCAGAGAGCAAGTGTTTAAAGAGAAAAGCTTTATTAAGAGGTGACAGTCCACCGGGCATTGGTGGCTCACGCCTTAATCCCAGCACTCAGGAGGCAGAGGCAGGCAGATGTCTTGTAAGTTTGAGGCCAGCCTGGTTTGCAGAGTAAGTTCCAGGACAGCCTCCAAAACGATACAGAGAAGCCTGGTCTCCAAAAAAAAAAGTTACAAAAAGAGGTGACAGTCCACAATCAGTGGATGTGGTGGCACATACCAACAATCCTTGCACTGGGGGGGTGGAGGCAGGAGGATAGAAGTTTGGGGTAAGCTTTTCCTGTCTCAGAAACAAAACAAGGGCTAGAAAGACGACCTGAATTCGACCCCCTGGACCCCGATGGTGGAAGGAGAAGACCAACTCCCAAAAGTTGTCCTCTGGTCTCCACATAGTTACTGTGCTACACACACACACACCCGTGCATACACTAAATAAATTTAAATTTTAAAACCATGTACATTTAGTACTGACAGATGTAGCTCTTTCTCCCCAAATATCTCTGAGCCATGGTTGTATCGGAAACTTTGATTTTTCGAGACAGGGTTTCTCTGTGTAACAGCTCTGAACGCCCTGGAACTCACTCTGTAGACCAGACTGGCCTTGAACTCACAGAGATCCGCCTGCCTCTGCCTCCCGAGTGCTGGGATTAAAGGTGTGCACCACCACCGCCCAGCTAGCTGTATTGGAAACTCATGCAGATATTGTGCTGCAGAAATAATATACCAGTTTAGGACCAGGAGACGCACCTGCTTTCCTACTGGATTCCTTATTCCCACTCAACCATGCATACCTAATTAACTATATTTTCAACTATCTGACCTTACGAGTATTTTACCTGCATGCATCTCTGTGCAACACCTTTGTGGCTGGCATCCATAGAGGCCAACAAGGTGTTCAGTCCCGTGGAACTGGGGTTACAGGCGGTCATAAAGCCATCTTGTGGGTGTTGGGAACGGAAATGGGGTCCTCTGGAAGAGCAGCCAGGGTTCTTCAGCAGAGCCGCTGCTCCAGCTCCAGGTGAGACATCTCACAGACACCTGTAAATCCAGCTTCTGAAAATCGGATGCCCCCAGCCTCTGTAGACACTGGCACTCACATGTGCACGCATGCAGGCATGCATGTGCGTGCGGAAAAAAAAGTAAATCTTAAGAAAAAGAATATGCTGGATGATGAGATTCAGAGGCACCTTATTTAAGTCAGAAATGAATAATTAGTGCCCAAGCAGACATGCTTCCCTGGTCCCTGCGGAGAAAAGAGAGGCAGGCTGGGGTGAACTACAGGAACAGCCACGGTCCTAAAAGGCTCCCCTCCTCTGGAGGCACAGACTGGGGCTGGTATGCTTCAAGGAACTGAAAATAATGCTTTCAAAATACAACAGTGGGGAAAAATAAAATTAATTAAAAACCAGCAAAACAAAAACTGCAACAGTGGGCTTGAGAGGTGGCGACTGAGCACGCTTGCAGAGGCCACGGGTGGTTCCAGCACCGTGCAGCATTTACACAAGTGATTGTGTAACCATCCGGCTCCCTCTTCCGGCCTCTGTAGGCTCCGGGCATGCTCGGTACAGACATACAAGCAGGCGAAACACCCAAACATAGACAAGTAAGTAAGACCCTTAAAAAAATGATATGAACCCTCATGTATGTGTCTTCTTGCTTCAAATTTTTATAGACCATTTTAGGACTATTAAGATTTTTAATAACTGGAGACGGTGGTGGTACACTTCTGTAATCCCAGTTTGAGGCAGAATTACCAGAATTTCTAAGTCAGCTGCGCACGCGCATGTGTGCATGCACACGCATGAACACACACACCCTGTTTCAAAAAACAAAAATAGTAATAATTAAACCCATCTGGTTAATAGGAAGCTCTGCTTTTATAGAAGACAGCTGGGTGAGGAAATGTGGTGTTAATATTCTTTCATTATACCTCTTGGTCAGCAGGCTGAATCACAAGGCCAAGTTTCCCGAGGGGAAATAAGCCCTCAATTGTGTGAAAAATCACCTAAATACTATTATTTATCATATTAGACTGTGAACGGGCCCACAGATAGGGTTTTGGCGCATCAGAGATGTCCCCAGGTTCTCTGGAAGATAACTCCCAGTACACCACAGTTTGGGAAATAGATGGTCTCCCAGACCTGTAAAGTGACAGCAAAACTTATGTGTACCAAGTACTCCCAAATGAGGCTAGACTTGTCATTTGTCAATTATTTTACTCTTTTAAGATTGATCTTTGTGAGACCAGGCAGTGGTGGTGCACGCCTTTAATCCCAGCACTCGGGAGGCAGAGGCAGGCGGATCTCAGTGAATTCGAGGCCAGCCTGGTCTACAGAGTGAGTTCCAGGACAGCCTCCAAAACAATACAGAGAAACCCTGTCTCGAAAAACCAAAAAACAAAAACAAAAACAAAAAAAAACAAAAAAAAAACGTGTGTGTGTGTGTGTGTCTGTGTGTGTGAGAGGCACGTGTGTTGCAGCATGACTGCGGAGGTCAGAGGACAGACTGTGAGTCACTTTTCTCTTCCCATGTGGGTTCTGATGACTGCGCTGAAACTTCCAGGCGTGGCAGCAAGTACCTTTACCCACTGATAGTCTCACCAGCATATTCTAATCATCGGGGGTCAAAAGCAAAACAAGACAAACAGAAAAACAAAGGAGAGCCCCATATTCCATACCCCCACGAACTGAGGATCCCAGTGGGTGTTGCTGAGTGTGAGTGTCTTCTATACCCCCTGACTTGCGGCCCCGAATATACCATTTTCTGGTCCCCTGGAGCCTGGGGTTTTAGTACAACGGAGTCATTACCTGATGGAAAGTGAGTTCACTTAGTGTGTGTTTGAGCACGCCCCCCATAGGATGGTCCTGGTGCCTCTGCTTCCTCGGGGCAATGGGGAATGCTCTCCTTTGGGTGGAGAGCTGCTGCAGGGGTCTGACTGCAGCCCAGGCACTGTCCTGGTGCGCTCCTCAAGGAAGGGGTCAGAGCCTTACTCAGCTCCATGTCCCCTAGACCACCCTGCACACACAGCTCGGCCCAAGTCCCAAAGAAGACTGAAAGATGGAGAGCTGCGCTCACATGGAAGAAGGTTGCTTGGTGGGGAGTTTGGTCTGTAGAGAGCGTGTGTGTGTGTGTGTGTGTGTGTGTGTGTGTGTGTGTGTGTGTGTGTGACAGGGTGAAGACTGGCTGCCCTCCCCTCCCCCACGTCCCCTGTCCCCTGCGGCCGTCTGCCAGAAGAGGACAGAAAGGCAGTGTCTGTGGGCCCAGCCACATGGAGAGGCTCCAAATGCTTCAGCTGTGTGTTGTGAGAGGGACAATGAGTCCCTTCCTGTCCCCGAAAGGCCTTTCAGGGCTCCCCTCCACCTCGGGATGGGTGGGCCCAAGCGCCTGGCGTTATTGGAGAACTGGGCTCGGTTACACCACAGATTTATTCCAGAATGTATGGTGCTGGGTTGCTGGCTGTAAAGTAATAGCTAGGCTCCTGGGCAGCCGGCGCTCCAGCCCTTCCCGAACACACCAAGCATGGGAGGCTCCATCTGCCCCAGGCATTGTCCAGCTCATGGGTCCCTCCCTGCCTTCTTCCTCTTAAAAAGAATTTTCTTATACATCTGTTTGTGTGTGCGTGCATGCATTTCATGTAGAGGTCAAAGGACAACTGGTAGGAGTTGGTTCATCTTTCTAGACGTGGGTTCCGGAAATTTAATTCAGGTCTCCAGGTTGGTGGCAAGCACCTTTACCCCGAGACATCTCGCCTGACCACGGATGTCTTCCTCTTTATAATGTGTGGTCCATGAGTGCTGTGTTTCACACATTCTTTATGGGGTTTTTTGTTTTGGTTTTCTGAGACAGGGTTTCTCTGTGGCTTTGGAGGCTGAGGCCGTCCTGGAACTCTCGCTGTAGACCAGGCTGATTTTGAACTCACAGAGATCCGCCTGCCTCTGCCTCCCGAGTGCTGGGATTAAAGGCGTGTGCCACCACCTCCCGGCCGTTCTTTTTGTTTTAATTAATTAAATTTGCGTACTTATTTATTGTCTTAGTCGCTGTTCTATTGCTGTAACAGAGGGTTTCACTGTGTAGCCCTGACTGTCCTGGAACTTGCTCCATAGACCAGACTGGCTTCAAACTCACAGAGATCCTCCTGCCTCTGCCTCCCAAGTACTGGAATTAAAGGTGTGCGCCGCCGCCACTGCCACCGCCACTGCCGCTGCCACTGCCGCCACCACCTGGCTATGACCAACTCTTATGAAGGAAAGCATTTAATTAGGGGCTTGTTTATAGTTTCAGAGACTTAGGCCAGTCACAGTCATCATGGAGTGTGGTGACATGAGTGATTCAAGCACAATGGCTGAGAACTTTACATCCTGTCCCCAGGCAGCAGCCTGAGAGAGAGAGACTCTGAGCCTGGCTTGGGCTTTTGAAACCTTAAAGCCAACCCCAGCAGCACACTCCTCCAACAAGGACGTGCCTCCGGATCCTCCCAAGCAGTCCACCAGCTGGGAACTAACACGCAATGTGTGAGCCTCTGGGGGTCATTCTCATTCAGATCCCCACAGTTAATGCCCCTGGCCTTCCCTTCCCGGTACCTAATGTCTATAAACATGTCTTAGAAAAGAGCCCTTTGATTTCTTTGGGGAAGTTCTGAACCAAGACTTAGAACATCCACACTGTTGCCTGGCAGGTTTATTAACCTTGAAGAAAGGGTAGAAATCTTGGAAGCCCGGGGAGATCATACGACATGGTTCCCCCCGGGGCAGGGTGTCTCAACGGCGTCTTCTTTCCACCTCCAACCCTGGGTGGAATTTCCTAGAGATAAACAGTGCGGAATGGGGACCGGATACCTGCTTCCTTCTGAGGGAAGTGGCCTGTGTGACTTGCTGAGTTGTGTATCCCTGTCCCTCTAGGCCACCTGGAGCCTCTCTCGATGCTGACATGGTGACGGCAGAGCCACAGGCAGCCACGGCCGAACCGGAGCTCCGACTACAGATTGGCTCACAGGTGAGAGCCTCCCTTTGCCTGCACCCTGAAAAGTGGGGGGGGAGGGTGAGCAACCTTCTCAGCCCCCTTCCTTTCTCCCTAAGAACGGAGGACTTGCATAGCCTGTCACCTCCTTCACGAAGGGCTGTCACTTTCCTGAGTATCTCCTTGAACTGCCTTCCCTGGAGACTGGAGTCAAAAGTGGTTGAACAGGTCTGGATGTGGCCCAGTGAGCGTTGTCAATCTCTCTTTGTGCCTTCCATTCCAACAGTTGTGGAGACAGTTACCTTTCACCCCTTAGTTGGCCTCAGGATGTACAGCAAGTTCTTCCAAAAAGCGAGCCTCTCTTCCTCAGGTACTGCTAGTCATCCCAGGTGTTTGGGATCTTAAAATGACTACTGAGATGGTCACAGTTGCCATCAGTTTGAATATATATATATATATATATATATATATATATATATATATATTAAATGCATTATGTATTGGCAACCTACCATATTCCAGGAACAATAAGCAAAGCCACTTTGGCTTCTGTACCCAGAAAGCTTCAGTCTAAAGAAGGGAGATAGTATTCCATCTTTTAGAAGAAGAAGAAAATAGAGGGATACAGATATAGCTCAGTGGTAGGGCCCACCCAGCATGCTCAAATCCCTGGGTTCAGTCTCTACAATGAGAAAAGCAAAATGTAGTAAGGACTCAAGCCTAAGTCCTCTGGCTCCAAAGGTCATGCATTTAATTTACTGTTCAGTGTTGTCTGGTAGCAAACATGACTGAGTGATTTGCACTGCCGTCAGTTTTCAGCAGCATTCATAATCAGGAAGGTCACGTTTTTACACACCTGTCCTCTTCGTCCATCTTGTCATGAGAGAAGAAACTGTAAGTTCTGTCTGCTCAGCTCTCAGGAAGATAGTAATGGACTGCGAGTCTCCCTAAAATTTAAATTCATGCTACTGCCTTGAGGACAATTAAAACCATTTTTTTTCAGGGATGGAGAGGTAGCTCAGAGATTAAGGGCTCTTAAGTCTCTTATAGAAGACTCGAGTTCAGCTCCCAGCACCCACATGGCAGCTCACGACTATCTGAAACTCCAGTACCAAGGGGGTCAGCACCCTCTTCTGGTCTCTGTGGACACCAGGCATGCATTGGTACACATACATATATGTAGCCAAACACGCATGCATCAATTAAAAATAAAATAAATGCTATTTTTTTTCCTTTGTAGGCACTCTTACGAACCCTAATTGTTGTTTTCAAAAAAGCAATTCTGTTTTGATAGCCATGGAAAGTGTGCTTGCGTTCTCACGTTTAAAATTTATACTGTGCAACCAAGAACAGCAGCATAATTCGTGAGCGGATGACGTAACTAAGGAGAGGTCTTTATATAAACAACTCTTAGTCTTTTTTGTTTGTTTGTTTTTGTTTTTTTGTTTTTCGAGACAGGGTTTCTCTGTGGCTTTGGAGGCTGTCCTGGAACTCACTCTGTAGACCAGGCTGGCCTCGAACTCACAGGGATCTGCCTGCCTCTGCCTCCCGAGTGCTGGGATTAAAGGCGTGCGCTACCAACGCCCGGTGCAAGAATGGTTTGTATCGCGAAACACATATACTTTCTCTCATTCTCATTCAGAGTGTTTCACGTGTTTTCTTCCTAAAGGGTTTATGGTGCTAACCTCCTAAAATCGTATTTAGAGGCATGTAGTTCCACACATATGTTCTAGACAGAGCTATCTGCAATCATAGGAAACCTTCTATCCACTGGGGAGCCATTTGCCGCGGGGGCTGGTTTCTGAGTGCTCAGCTGCAGCTGGGGCAGCTGAGGGATGGAAGCTTCCATTTCATTGGATTAAGTTCCAGTAACCCCATGTGGCTGCCGGAGACTGTATTGGACAGTACATTTTTAGGCCTCATCTAAAATCTAGATCTCTATGTGATTCACACATTCACTCAGACAACAGGTACTGACTGCCTCCTGCTCTGCCGGGATCATTCTAGAAGCTAAGGAGCAGCTGTAGACAAAACAAATTTGTCACGGAGAGCCATTCCAGTGGGGTTTGTGCTCCAGGGAGCACAAGTCATCGTGGCTTTACACCTCAATTCGGGGCAGTTTGTTAAGCCCAGGGTTAGCAAAAATTTAAGGATTTGGCCCGGCATTGGTGGCACACGCCTTTAACCCTAGCATTCCCAGGTGACCTCTGAGGTTGAGGCCAGCCTGGTCTACGGAGTGGAAGATACCTGCTGTGCAAGCCTAGGACCCTGAGAACCAGTGTAAAAAGCTGGGCATGGCAGTTTATGACCCCAGCCCTGGAGATAAAGAGAGAGGTGACTCCCAAGGGCTCACTGACCAGCCAGTCCAGCCCAGTCAGCGTTCTAGGCCAATGAGAAAACTGTCTCAAAAAACACATACATAGCCGGGTAGTGGTGGCGCACGCCTTCAATCCCAGCACTCGGGAGGCAGAGGCAGGATCTCTGGAAGTTCATGGCAAGCCTGGTCTACAGAGCGAGTGCCAGGATAGGCTCCAAAGCTACTCAGAGAAACCCTGTCTTGAGAAAAACAAAACACAAAGCACATGCTTACAAAAATAAAATAAATCTTAAAAAAAAAAAACCTCCAAAGACTGGAGAGATGGCTCATCAAGAGTATTGGTTCCTCTTACAAAGGACCTGGGTTGAGTTCCCAGTCAGTACCCCACATGGTGGGTCACGACCATCTATAATGCCAGTTCCAGGAAATCTGATGCCCTCTTCTGACCTCCTTAGGCACCAGGCACACATGGTTAACAGACATACATGCAGGCAGGCACCCATACACTTAAAAATTAAAAATGATAAAACAAATGTGGTTAGACAGTAGCGTAAGGACCCCTCACCTTGTATTTGTCTCTGGTACAGGGTCAAGGCAGAAGGTTCGAGGGCTGGGCAAGCTCCTAGAAGGTCCGTTTCTTTTCCAGAGACTAACCCAGTACTGCCCTTGGGAAGGAGTCCTCCGAGGAGCCCCCATAACCTCATGCTCGAGGCCAGAGTGGACATGCTCGGCTCCAACATGATCATCAGTGGCCCGGCTGCAGACCTCGGTGCTAACGAGGCCAGCAGGCCCTCCAAGAAGCAGCTTGGTAGTGTCCAGAACGCTGGACTACCTGCCTGCGCCCGAGCCCAGCCCCTCAGCATAAAGGACAAGATATCCAAGTGGGAAGGCAAGGAGGAGTCGCCTGCTCCTGAGCCTGCCAGGGAAGCAGATGGCCAAGAGAACTACTTGCCACCCTGCAGCGGGGCAGAGAGGAGAGGCAGCGAGGTCACCGGAACAAGGAACGGAATGAGGCTGGAAGCAGAGAGCTTGGGGAATGACAGCAGAAAGACAGGGAGACCCGTGTGTCGGGACACGGAGCGGCGGTGGCCAGGCCTGTGGCAGAACGACGGGCAGCCAGAGCCCGGCCAGCACCGAGGTCTCGAGCTGAAGCCCAGTGACCTACGCCTTCAGAGCGACCATCTCTCGGTGCTGAAACAGGTCAAGAGACTGGAGAAGGCCCTGAAGGACGGCTCTGCTGGCTTGGACCCCCAGCCGCCGGGGACCTGTTATTCCCCCCACTGCCTACCCGACAAAACAGAGGAGGACCAGCCCACCCCGGAGAGCCGTGGAAGTGGGGGTGCCTTAGCAGCTGGCCGGAGGACCCACCGTTTGGAGGGCAGCGAGCCAGGCCCCGAGGTCTCAGGGGAGTCGAAAGGCCGGGAGAGTGTGTACAGGGGCTCCAGGCGGTACCCCCCAAAGCCTTTCATCAATCCCCTCCCCAAGCCCCGCAGAACGTTCACACATGCTGGAGAGGGGGACAAGGACGGGGGCCTGGGCATCAGCTTCAGAAGGGACAAGAGAAGCCTGCCTCCCCTGCCCTCGCTGCCTCCCCCTCCCCCTCCCCCGCCGCTGCCCTCCTCGCCCCCTCCCTCCTCGGTGGATAGAAGACTGTGGACCGGGAGACAGAGAGCCAGTGCTGACCACAGGTAGGTGCTCACCAGATGACTCGCTGTCTGTCGCCTGTGTCCCGTTGGGACTGCCCCTTCTCAGCCTGGCGACGGGGTGGTCACAGTCACCCGAGGGCTCTCCTTCCGAGTCGGCCAGATGGCCATGACGTGAGGTGGATTGCTGATCCACCCGGGAATTCCGTAACTGGTGTGTTTGGCTTTTGCTTTCACCAAAGAATGTTTGCTTCTAATTAATTTCCTCTGGGGGCAGGGCACAGTGGTACAAGCCTGTAACTTCAGCTCCTGGGAGTCTGAGGCAGGAGAGTCATAAACCCAAAGCCAGCCTGTACAACAGCAAGTTCCAGGCTAGCTTGGGCGGCTTAGTGAGATCCTGTCCCACAACAGCAAAATTACCCTTCAGGTGTGGTCAGGACTTGTAGTTGTCACCAAAGGGTAAGTGAAGAAGTGTGTGAAGCTAGCCATTTCCTAGTTTACCTTTTTTTGTCTGTGTGTCTGTCTGTCTGTCTGTCTGTCAGAGTGGGTGTGGAGTTCAGAGCTGACATCCATGTCTTCCTCAATTGTTACCCACACTTTATTTTATTGAGCAGGGCTGGAGAGGTGGCTCAGCGGTTAGGAGCACTGGCTACTCTTCCAGAAGTCCTGAGTTCAATTCCCAACAACCACATGGTGGCTCACAACCATCTGTAATGAGATTCGGTGCCCTCTTCTTGCTTACATGCTTGCAGAACACTGTATATATAATAAATGAATATTTATTGAGGCAGGATATTTGTCTTCCATTGACCCAGCTTGGCTCAGGGACCCCCATGTCTGTGCTTCCAAAATGATGAGTCTACAGGTGGGCTACAGTGTCCACCTGGCTTTTCTGTGGGTTTTAGAAATCCAAACTCCCTTCCTTCCTTCCTTCCTTCCTTCCTTCCTTCCTTCCTTCTTTCCTTCCTTCCTTCCTTCCCTTTCTTTCCTTCCTTCCCTTTCTTTCCTTCCTTCCTTCCTTCCCTCCCTTTATTTCCTTCCTTCCTTTTCCTTTCCTTCTTTCTTTTTCTTTGTTCCTTTCTCCTTCCCTCCTTCCTTCTCTGTCTCTTTGGAGACAGCATCTGTGTATGTAGTCCTGGCACTCTCTCTGTACACCAGGCTGGCCTTGAACTCACAGATCCCTCTGCCTCCTAAACGCTGGGATTAAGGCCAGCACCACCACTCCCAGCTTGTTTTGTTGTTGTTGTTGTTGTTGAGAAAAGTCTTTGTAGGGGTCCCTGCAAGCTCTACAGCCAGCAGAGAAATGAACCTCAGAGACACATGTATGTAGCTGGTGCTGATTCAAACTTCTAGAGTCTGACACCAGGCCAGTTTATTTTACACGTATTTAAGTACAGCACAATTTTTAGGGAAAAAAAAGTTCCTGGTAACAGTTACTCAGTCCCATGTATACAATAAAACTCAAAGCATGACTACATCAAAACTCTCTTGCAAAGTACGTTTGCCCTCTGCCATGAAGATGGCCCAGGATACAGTGTGATCTCTGACCCACACAGCACAGAGGTCAGCAGGCTATGAAGTACAGGGACTTCTGCACTAAGGATGGGTTCTGCTGACTGAGAAACAGTGCTGAGATAAAGGTTTGGGGAGGAAGCGTCTGGGATAAACACTCCAGGGGATTTGGGTGAGGCCTGGCCCACAGAGAGCCAAGGTCACCTGGTTATTAAGAGCATCTGATCCCAGCCTTCTGGGGGGAAAACGGGTACACACATCCATTCTGTTGGACATGCCCGAGAGCCTAACGTTCCTGATTTCCCTAGTGCTTGTCTGTGAGCACAATGACTCCAAGCTGTCGATAGGTCTTACTCTGCTGTCAGTGGACTCACGCTGTAGCTCAGGCTGGCCTTGAACTTGTGGTAATCCCACCTTCTCATCCCAAGGGCTTCTGCCCCCCCACACTTGATGGTCTCACCCATCCTGTGCATGTCACTGGCAAGTGTGTGATGGGGATCTCTCAGTCTCTGATATGTGCACTCATGCCTGCTTGGATCCCCACGTGAGTGTCACTCCAGGCCACTGCCAACCGTCTCCTGTCACCGTAGCCAATGTCTTATTAAACGGCATCACCCTTTATTTAGTAACTTAACTCAAGAGCTGATCGCTCTCTCTGATTTTCTGTTTTCCATGCTCCTGACTAACCCAGCAGCAAGTCCTTCCGTCGTACTGTTGAAACTTGATCTGGAATCTGGTTATATCACCTTGGATCCACTGCCCACCTCCCAGAATATTCCTCCCTCAATAACCAGAGGCAGTTTCCAGAAATTAAGTTGTATCCTGTGTCCACTAAGTATCATTTGTCAGCTAGGGTGCTTTTGGTTCAGATAACTTAATTTTTTTCTGTTCTTTTCCAAGAGGAAAACAGTTTGCATGTTCCAAAGTGTGTGTGTGTGTGTGTGTGTGTGTGTGTGTGTGTGTGTGTGTGTGTGTGTGTGTGTGTTTTAGACAGGGTCTCTAAAGTCGTGGCTATTCTGGAGCTTACTATATAGACCAAGCTGGCCCCAAAGTCACAGAGATCCACCTGCTTCTGCATCCCCCAAGTACTGGGATTAAAGGCGTGCGCTATAGTACTCGGACATATATAATTATTCATATACAAAATTCTTGCATGTATTTTTAAAACATTCCCTCTACTACTATTATATTTCACATACCCCCAAGTACATGTTTTAAATTAGGATTTTGTGTATTTGTTTCTTCCTAAGTGACTTAATATTTTTGTTGCAATTTTTTTTTTTTTTTTTGGTTTTTTGAGACAGGGTTTCTCTGTGGCTTTGGAGGCTGTCCTGGAACTCACTCTGTAGACCAGGCTGGCCTCGAACTCACAGAGATCCGCCTGCCTCTGCCTCCAGAGTGTTTTGTTGCAATTTTAAGACTATTTTTAATTATGTATATATGTGTAGATATGTACATGTGAGTGCAGGTGTCCATGGAGGCATTAAACCCCCTGGAGCTGTAGTTACAATCTGTTGTGAGCTATCCTGCATGCTTGGTTGCTCAGTAAACTCAGGTTCTCTGCAAGAACAATCTTTCTAGCCTTTCTTTGTTTATTTTTGTTTTTTGTTTGTTTGCTTGCTTGTTTGTTTCCCCAAGACATGGTCTCTAGCTGTCCTGTAACTCTCTGTAGACCAGGCTGGCCTTGAACTCCCAGAGATCCCCCTGCCTCTGCCTCCCAAGTGCTGGGACTCAAGATGTGCGCCACCACCGCCTGGCAGTCCTCTCAGACTTCCTATGCATGTGATTATACTGTCTGCAAAGGATAATAATTTCACATACACACGCATGCACATGCACACACACAAAATAAAGTATAAGAATAATTTATTTAGACACAATAAAAGTAAACAAATGATGGTATTGATGTCCGAGAGCAATTCTCAAATGATGGCATTGATGTCGGTGGGTAAGCCTTGTTTGTTTGTTTGTTTGTTTTTGAAAGTGTAGTAAATTGCCTTATCTCCTTGTAACTATGCCAGTCCTAGCTAAGATATGCATAACCTTTTTCCCCATCTGTTTACTTTACATCCCAACCGCAGCCTTTCCCCATCATTCCCTTCCAGTCCCTCCCCCCAACTCCTCTGCCTCTGCGAGCTTTATCTAACCCTTAGCTTTGACACTTCTGGTGGTTCACTGTCAGACGGTCTTTTTTTTTTTTTTTTTTTTTTTTTTTTGGTTTTTCGAGACAGGGTTTCTCTGTATTGTTTTGGAGGCTGTCCTGGAACTAGCTCTTGTAGACCAGGCTGGCCTCGAACTCACAGAGATCCACCTGCCTCTGCCTCCTGAGTGCTGGTATTAAAGGCGTGCACCACCAACGCCCAGCCTGTCAGAAGGTCTTACCTGAGCTGTTCTTATATTATCAAGATAGCACTGTATGGCAGATACATTTTTAAAGATTTATTTATTTTTATGTGTATGAGTGTTTGCCAGTGTGTGCAGGTACACCTCACATCTGCCTGTTGCCTACAGAGGCCAGAAGATTGTGTGGGATCCCCTGGAACTGGAGTTCCGGGTGGTTGTGAGCCACCGGGTTTGTGCTGGGAACTGACCCCGGGTCCTCTGAACAAAGCAGCCAGTGCTGCCGAAGCATTTCTCCAGCCCTGTCATTCTTCATTTGTTTGTTAGTGTTTGTCTTAAGCAATTCTCTTTTTTTTAAAGATTTATTTAATGTAACTTAATTATTTATTTATTATTTAATTATTTAATTTAATTTATTTTATTTAATGTAGACTGTGTTCTGTCTGCTTGTATGCCCGCACACCAGAAGAGGGCACCAGATCTCATTACGGATGGTTGTGAGCCACCATGTGGTTGTTGGGTGGTGTGTTCACATTTATTTGCGGGGTATCTGTCTGTGTCTGCACACATGTGCACAGGCCATGTGTGGTACATTTGTGGAAATCAGAGGACAACTTGTAGGAATTGCTTCCTTCCTTCCCTCCTTCCTTCCCTCCTTCCCTCCTTCCCTCCTTCCTTCCTTTCTTCCTTCCCTCCCTCCCTCCTTCCTTCCTTCCTTCCCTCCTTCCTTCCTTCCTTCCTTCCTTCCCTCCTTCCTTCCTTCCTTCCTTCCTTCCTTCCTTCCTTCCTTCCTTCCCTCCCTCCCTCCTTCCTTCCACCATGCAGATTCTGAGGCTCAAACCCGGTTGTTAGAAGCAGCAGCAAGTACCATTACCTACCTAGGAGCCTTTTTTTCGGGGGGGGGGGGGGCAGGGTTTCCTTATGTGGAGCCCTGGACACACTAGGAATGTTAATCATGCAGGGCAGGTGCCTGTGTTTTCCACCCAGGAAGCTGAAAGTGGATACTGTTAATAACCAGGTGACCTTGGCTCTCTGTGGGCCAGGCCTCACCCAAATCCCCTGGAGTGTTTATCCCAGACACTTCCTCCCCAAACCTTTATCTCAGCACTGTTCCTCAGTCAGCAGAACCCATCCTTAGTGCAGAAGTCCCTGTACTTCATAGCCTGCTGACCTCTGTGCTGTGTGGGTCAGAGACCACACCGTATCCTGGGCCATCTTCATGGCAGAGGGCAAACGTACTTTGCAAGAGAGTTTCAATGCAGCCTTGAGCTTTATTGTGGGACTGAGATAATTGTTACCAGGAACGTTTTTCCCCCCAAATTGTGCTGTACTTAAATACGTGTAAAATAAACTGGCCTGGTGTCAGACTCTAGTCAGCACCAGCTCTGTAGTGCTGAATCAAGTTTCTTCTTAACTTACTTGGGTCAGTTTGCTGCTTGTAGGAACCTCACAATGTAGTCCTGACTCTCCCGGAACTCACGGTATAGACCAGGCTAATTTCAGACCGCCTCTGTCTTCCAAGTACTGGCCATTTGCCAGCTCCCTGAATTTGTTCTGTTGTTGTTAATTTGTTTGTCTAAATCCTTTTAATTAAAAAAAAAACATATGTATGGACTGGAGAGATGGCTCAGCAGTTAAATGCATTGGCTTCTCTTCCAAAGGACCCAGGTTAAATTCCCAGCACCCACGTGGCAGCTCACAACTGTCTACAACTCCAGTTCCAGAGGATTCTACATGCTCACACAGATATGCATACAGCCAGAACACCCGTGCACATAAAAACAAGTTTTTAAAAATTATGTGCATGGGTGTTTGCCTGCATATATGTCTGTGTTCCACATGTATGCCCAGTACCCACAGAATTCAGAAAAGATTTCAGATCCCTTGGGACTGGAGATACTTAGGGTTGTAACCTACCATGTTGGTGTTGGTAATTGAACTCGGGTCCTATGGAAGGACCAGGCAATGCTGGTTTTTGTTTGTTGTTGGTTTGCTGGTTTGCATTTTTGTTTTGTTAATTAATATTGTGTGTGTGTGTGTCTGGTGGGGGGAAGAGAGAGAGAGAGAGAGAGAGAGAGAGAGAGAGAGAGAGAGAGAGAGAGAGAGATTATGTGCCTTTGGAGGCCAGAAGAAGGTGTTGGATCCTTTGGGACTGGAGATACCTGACAAGGATGGCTGGGAATAGAACTACAAAAGCAACTGCTCTGAAAAGCTGAGCTGCCTCCCCAGACCATTGGTATATTTGTGTTCAAGGAGGAACTGGCTTCGGTGCTGGGAATTGAACTCAGGGCCTTCATGCTCTGCCACTGAGCCACACACCCTCAGCCTCCATCTCCAGTTCTAAGCCCTTTCCAATCCAGTGCCAAAGCCTGGCTGCCTTAATTACAGCCTTGTGGCTTCTCTGAGTGATAACCCTCCCTCACCCCTCCCTCACCCCTCCCTCACCCCTCCCTCACCCCTCCCTGGGGCAAGGTGGTTGCGGAAACAAATCTTTCGTCTGTGTCATGGTCTGACCAACAGATCAACCTGGTGTGTCATTATTCTCATTATCTCTTCTTGCTACAATCGGCTGTTTTCAGCCTTCTAGCATTTTTTTTAATAAAGCAGCTGAAATTACTTTGTTTCAGTCCAAAAATGGAATGTTTCTTGGATAGTTCAAATACGATCACATCAGCTGCATTGTAACAATTTTGACTTTGGTTCTCTCATTTTGTTTAAAATACTACAATGGAGGTGACTAGGGCAAGACATTCATTTTCTACACACACACACACACACACACACACACAGAAAAAAAGGAAAGAGAGAGAGAGAGAGAGAGAGAGAGAGAGAGAGAGAGAGAGAGAGAGAGAGAGAGAGAGAGAAAGCTCTTTGTTGTGGCCCTATCTCCTAGATAAAGAAAACCAACCTGCCCTGCATTTGGCAGGCGTCCTGCTCTCTGAGTCAGGAGAGCCAAGCCAAGGCTGAAGAAAGAAATGAAGGATTCTGAGGCTGAGGGTTTGGGATGACACAGCCGGTCTGGGGGCTTTACAGACTGAAGTCACTGTGTTTTCATTGGCCAATCAGCACACCCCAGCCAAGCCACACCCGGAGATGCTGACTCTTCGTTTGAGGAAAATGTCTTTTTTTTTTCTTCTTCTCTTCTCTCTGTCCTTCCCCCCACCCCCAGTTCTTTACCTGACTCCTTCCTTTTCTTCCTTTCTCTAAAATCCCAGGAAATTAACTGCAAAGACTTAGGCCCTGAGGAAATTCCAGAGATAAGCATCCTACAGTCATGTGAGGTTGGCTCTGTGTGTTTTATGGTATACATTTAATAACCCAGGCAGGAATGCCTACAGGCTGCCGTGAAACAAGTGATTTTTTTTTAAGTAAGCATCTCAAATTCCCACAGATGCATGCTTCAAATATTTTACTTTGAATTTAGATTTCTACATTTGAGTTGCATTTGGTCATGCAGCAGTTTTTAAACCTTTATAAAAACCAAATAGCTCCACCCACTATGGTTTTAACTTTTCAGCTGATGGCTTTGGCATCAGATAGAATTGTCCTTTCCCTGGGGCTTCCTCCTCAGGCCTTGCAAACCTAGGAAACCTCACACACTGTACCATTCACCACCACCAAGGGATTTGTGCTGACACTGATGCCATCACCGCTTCCCCCTCGGCATCCATTTGTCAGTTAAAGAGGCCGCCATGTCCACGTCAGCATGGGCGCCGGCCTCTGAGGCAACTCTGAGTTGCCATGTATAAGACATGACTTATTTTAAGACCTTTGAGGAGGGCTGGAGAGGTGGCTCAGAGGTTAAGAGAGCTTGCTGCCCTTCCAGAGGATCCACGTTCAGTTCCCAGCACCCACATCTGGGACTCACAAGCACCCCTAACTCCAACTCCAGGAGATTTGTCAACTCTCCTGGCCTCTGCAGGCACCTGCATACACATAAAAATACTAAAAGTAAATCTTTAAAAATAATGTGTTTGGCCTGCTTGTATGTATGTATACCATGTATGTGTCTGGTACCCATGGAGGTCAGAAAGAGGGCATCGGAGCTCTCGGAACTGGATGCGAGTGCTAGGGACCAAACACAAATCCTCTGCAAGAGCAACACAGCCCCAAATAGATCTTTTATTTATGTGTATACAGTATTCTGTCTGCACGTATGCTTGCAGGCCAGAATAGGGCGCCAGATCTCATTACAGATGGTTGTGAGCCACCATGTGGTTGCTGGGAATTGAACTCAGGACCTCTGGAAGAGCAGCCAGTGCTCTTAACTTCTGAGCTCTCTTTCCAGCCCCCTCCCCAATAGATCTTTTAAAAAGAATGTCAAGCTGTGTTTGGTGGCACATGCATATAATCCCAGCACTTGGGAGACAGAAACAGGTGACTCTGAGTTCAAGTCCAGCCTGGTCTACATAGTGTATTTGGGGACAGTCAGAGCTACGTAAAGAGACCCCTTTCAAAAGAAAAGAGCATCAGAGTGTAGTGATAGCTCTGCCTCCACCGCTGTAACACTGACCACGACTCTCGGGCAGGTCACAGGTGAAAAAGAGAGGTTTGGGGTCGGAAGTGCTTTCGGGTCCCCGAGAGCATCAGGGAGCAAGGTCTGTTTCCTGGTGCAGGAACACCACAGCAGTTACTTATTGCTTTCTGTATAAGTTATTTACTAGTAAACTCCACTTCAATTTACTGGTCTGGTGAATCCATATATCCATGCCTTTATCAGAGGAATGAATTAATTTGAGGTTCAGAGCAAAATTGCCTTGAGAAACAGTGGTTTAATAGAGACATTTCCACCACCAGTAGCTATGTTGGAAAACAAAGAGGCCTTGGTTGCTGTCCTGTATTCTAAGAGCCTTTATTATGTCCTACTTTTCTTTTTTTTTTTAATTTAAATTAGAAACATGCATGCTTCACATGTCAGTCCCAGCTCCCTCCCCCACCCCTCCTCCCTTGTCCCTCCACCAGCCCCCCCAACCCCCCCAATCCCCACATCATTCCCCAGGGAGGGTGAGGCCCTCCTTGGGGGATCTCCAAGGTCTGTCATTTCATCCAGGGCAGGACCTAGGCCCTTTCCCATGTGTCCAGGCTGAGAGAGCATCCCTCTATTTAGAATGGGCTCCCAAAGATCATTCATACACCTTGGTAAGCACTGATCTACTACCCAAGGCCCCAGAGATTTCTGAGGCCTCCTCAATGACACTACATTCATGGAGTCTGGATCAGTCCCCTGTTGGCCTCTCAGGCATCAGTCTGGGGTTCAAGAGCTCCCCCTTGTCTGGTCAGCTGTCTTTGTGGGTTTCACCATCATGGTCTTGACCCCTTTGCTCATCACTCCTCCATCTCTGTCACTGGGTTCCAGTAGTGCAGTTCAGTGTTTAGCTGTGGGTGTCTGTCTCTGCTTCCATCAGTCACTGGATGAAGGTTATAGGATGGCATATAGGGTAGTCATCAACCTTATCATCAAGGAGGGGCAACTAATGTAGTCTCTCCACTATTGCTTAGTTTGCCAGTTGGTGTTATCCTTGTAGATCTCTGGAGATCTCACCAGTGTCAGCTCTCTCCTCAAGTCTATAATGACTCGATCTATTATGGTATCTCTCATCATGCTCTCCTCTATTCTTACCTCGACTCAACCTTCCTGCTCCTCCATACCGTCTTCTCACATCCTCTTATCTCCCTCTCTTTTTCCTGGCTCCCTTTCCCCGCTCCTGATGTTCCCAATCTTCTCAGGAGATCTTGCCTCATTCCACTTCTCTGGGGTATAATGCATATATCTCTTGGGAACCTCCCTGTTTCCCAGACTCACTGGCAATGGGATTGTAGGCTGACACTCCCCTGATCTGTGTCTAAAATCCATATATGAATGAATACATACCATGTTTGTCTTTTATGACTGGGTTACCTCAGGATGGTTTCTTCTAGTGTCTTCCATTTGCCTGCAAATTTCAAGATTCCATTGTTTTTTTCCGCTGAGTAGTACTCCATTGTGTAAATGTGCCACATTTTCTCTATCCACTCTTCAGTTGTGGGACATCTAGGTTGCTTCCAGGATCTAGCTATTACATATAATGCTGCTGTGAACATAGTGGAACAGACATCCTTGTTGTATGAATGGGCATCTTTTGGGTATATGCCTAAGAGTGGAATTGCTGGATCTTGTGATAGACTGATTCCCATTTTCCTGAGGAATCTCCATACTGATTTCCAAAGTGGCTGTATGAGTCGGCACTCCCACCAGCAGTGGAGGAGTGTTCCCCTTTCTCCACATCCTCTCCAGCACAAACTGTCCTTGGAGTTTTTGATTTTAGTCATTCTGACAGGAGTAAGAGGGTATCTAAGAGTTGTTTTGATTTGCATTTCCCTGATGGCTAGGGATGTTGATCACTTTCTTAAGTGTCTCTCAGCCATTTTAGACTCCTCTATTGAGAATTCTCTATTTAGTTCTGTACCCTACTTTTTGATTGGATCCTTTGGTGTTTTGGAGACTTGCTTTTTGAGTTCTTTGTAAATTTTGGAGATCAGCCCTCTGTCAGATGTGGGGTTAGTGAATATCTTTTCCCAATCTGTGGGGTGTCTTTTGCCTTACGGAAGCTTCTCAGTTTCAGGAGGTCCCATTTATTAATTGTCGATTTCAGTGTTTGTGCTACTGGTGTTATGTTCAGGAAGCTGTCTCCTGTACCAATTTGTTCAAGGGTACCACCCACTTTCTCTTCTAAGAGGTTCAGTGTGGCTGGATTTATGTTGAGGTCTTTGATCCATTTGGACTTAAGTTTTGTGCATGGCGATAGACATGGATCTATGCACATTCTTCTACATGCCAGCATCCAGTTATGCCAGCACCATTTGTTGAAGATGCTTTCTTTATTCCATTGTATAGTTTTAGCCTCTTTGTCGAAAACCAGGTGTTCATAGGTCTGTGGATTAATCTCAGGGCTTTCGATTCGATTCCATTGGTCTACCTGTCTATTTTTGTGCCAATACCAAGCTGTTTTCAGGTATGTCCTAGTTTTCATTGTGAGGTGAGAATCACTGTGTCTTGGACACTATTCGTAGGTCTTCAGGTTTTTGCATCTAGCAATTTCAGAGTTTCTGGTCTTAAAACCTTTAATCAGATGGATTTTTTGCACGTAAGAGATGCAGATACTCATTTTTCCTTGCACTGTTTGTTGAAGATGCTGTCTTTTCTAGTTTATGGATTTGACACATTGGTGAGGATTCAGTGGTTTTATCTGTTGTCTGTATGTTTATTTCTGGGTCCTCCACTCTGTTCCATAAGTGTTTATCTTTACATGTCTGAGGTTTTGTTTGTTTTGATTTTTTTTTTTTTTTGAGACAGAGTCACACTATGCAGCCCTGGTTGCTGTGTGGACCAGGCTGGCCACAGAGATCTGTCTGACAGACTTACTCACAGAGATCTGTTTGACTCTGCCTCCAGAGCACTGGGATTAAAGGTGTGCGCCACCGTGTCTGGCTAGGAACAAGCTTTTCGTATTTTCATTCATAGCCAGGCATGGTGGCGCACACCGGTAGTCCCTGCCTCAGGAGGATTGCTGTGAGTGGAAGATGAGCCTGTTACTCTGCTTCAATTAAAAAAAAAATCAAGCAGAATGATTCAATCCATTAATTAATTGGCTGATTAATCAAATACTCACTTAGACAACAGATGCTAACTGTGACTAAATTTAGCGTTAGATGTGGGGATTATTAATGAGCAAGACTGACGGAGACCCCACCCTACAGGGCATGTAGGCTAGCAGCGGAGGATGAACTGAGGGATGGGGTCTAGCCACAGTGGGATTGGGGGGGCCCCAAGGATGGAAGGGAAGGGGAGACTGTGGGGTCTAATGGAACCAATTCTAGAGCTCCGGAGACAAGAGGAGCAGCGGGAAGAAACGTGACAGCTTTGAAGGCAGCAATCATCAGATTTGCATCTGTTAGGGTTCCCCTTGGCGGCAGAGTGGGTGTTGTGGTCACATTGTGATGTAGTTTCAGTGCCCCGCCCCCCCCGGAAGAAGTGGTCGGTTCCAAGGAGGCTGGGGAGTTAAGAGTGCCCTTCAGTTGGTGAGGTGTAGGTGGCTAGTAGAAGCTCCAGGCACAAACATCTGGTGACCTTCCAGAGGGCAGCTGGGAGAGAATGCCTCTTGAGACATGGTAATTTTGAGGGTTCTTGCCCACTGTCTTAAATTAGCATTTCATTTACAAGAATATGGAAAAGCTATTAGTAACCCTCACACAGTAGTTGGACATTGGTCATCATATTTATTTATTTAGTTAGTTATTATGCATATAGTCTTCTGCCAGCATGCCAGCGGAGGGCACCAGATCTCATTCAAGGTGATTGTGAGCCACCAAGTGGTTGCCGGGAATTGAACTCAGGACCTCTGGAAGAACAGTCAGTGCTCTTAACCACTGAGCCATCTCTCCAGCCCTTGGTCATCATTTTTATAAAAAGTTTTTTGAGGCAATTTCATGATACATTCCAGGCTGGCCTCAAACTCAAGATCCCCTGCCTCAGCCTCCTGAGTGCTGGGATTAGACTCCCATGGATAGAGGGCTAGAAAAGGAAGGGACTAAGAAAGAAAAGAAGAAGAGAGGAAATTCACTGGGGAGGGGGGCGACATGCTGGGCTTGTCACGGTTGCTTACCTAATATTCATGACACTAGTACACTAGTAATCCCAGCACTTAGGAGGTAGAGGCAAGAGAATCAGAAGTTCGAGACCATCCTCAACTGCACAGTTAATTGGACCAAGCCTGAGTTGCAAGGGAGTTCACTGCAACAGTGAGATCAGAGTCACATCTCTAAAACCAGCTGTCATGTGATCACTGGAGGTGCCTGGAAGGCAAAGAACTTAGAGGAGGTTGGATTCTTCCTATTCTTGAGCATCGTAAGGCAGCAGCTCCTTGCCTTTGGCTCACTGATTCCGGGCACAGAGTGACCCGCAGAAGGTGTTTGGCACACCTGTGGGTGGTGTGCAGCATGAGTACTGGGCATAGAGGCCTGTTTGGTTGTGATTATCGTCAGTCACCTTTGGAAAGGCCCCTTTCTCGAGTTTAAAGTTGTTTGTAGAGAATCCGCACAGTAGACCAGTCATTCATGCGAGCAAATTTCTCCTCAGAGTGTGTTGCCGCCTCCCGAGTGCTGGGATCAAAGATGGAAGCCACCATTATAGGTGTGTGCCACCACACCTGGCTAAGGATCTGAACTTTAATAAGGATAGAATGAAATTGTGTCACCGTAGTGTCACTGTTTAGCAGGGGAGCACAAAGCCTTGTGGTTGTTCAAATAGAACAATACAGGTTAGCACAGTTCCTGTAAGTACTGTACATGCCTGAGGGTCAGCCTGACCTCAGTTTTAGCCCAAGGTCAGGTTAAGATTTAGCGGATATGTTTTTCTCACTTCACCTGAACCTCAGAGCAAGAGGACAGATGTCCCTGGAAGCCAGATCTCACACACACGATGCTAACAGGTGCCAGTGATAAACCAGACCTTGCAAAAATTGCCATTTTCCTTTCCTTAGTTATGGGAACTGTTCCTGTGAGATGTGTGACTCCTCCTTGCTCCTCGGTGGATCTTACTTTGTGTTGACTCACAATGTGGCTTTTTAGGTTCCACACATTGTCACCTGGAAACCAGTACCTTAACACAGACATGGAACTGCCACTAGGAAACCCTGTGGTAGCTTACTTTACAAGTTAAGCTTTGCAGCAGAGGCAGGAGGATGGCAAGCCCAAAGGCCAGCCCCAGCTACATAGCCAGAGACCCTCTCTCAAAAAGCCAGGCACTGAGCCGAGTTCCGTGGTGCACGCCTCTAATCCCAGTACTTGGAAGTCAGAGGCGGGAGGATCTCCAGCCTGGACAGCCAGGGCTACACTTAGGAACCCTGAATTGAGCCAGGCGTTGGTGGCGCACGCCTTTAATCCCAGCACGCCGGAGGCAGAGGCAGGCGGATCTCTGTGAGTTCAAGGCCAGCCTGGTCAACAGAGCGAGTTCCAGGACAGACAGGGCTACACAGAGAAACCCTGTCTCGAAGAAAAAGAAAAGAAAGAAAGAAAAAAAAGCCAGGGACTGAGGGAGAGGTCACTTACCTAGCTGCACGAAGCTGTGGATGGTTGGCAGTGTGGCTGCTTGTTTCTTATTTCGTTTGTTTTGCTTTTCTATGACGTCTGTTTCTGTGTGTGTGTGAGTAAGCGTGTGTGTGTGAGCGTGTGTGTGTGTGTGTGTGTGTGTGTGTGTGTGTGTGTGTGAGAGAGAGAGAGAGAGAGAGAGAGAGAGAGAGAGAGAGAGAGAGATAAGGGCACTCGGGCACTTGGGTACTGTGACTCCGGAATGGGGACAGCTTGCAGGACTCCCCGTCTTCTTCCGAGGTGAGGCTCTAGCCGGCTTGGTGGCAGGCGCCATCTCATGGGCTCTGATTTTTGTTTGTTATTTATGTTTGTTGTCATTTGATGTGAGGCCTCTGTTGTTTGTTTTGAGGCGGGATCGACAGCCCCGACTGGTCTGCAACTCTTCGTAGCCTAAGCGCAGCTGGGTCCACTGACTTCTCCTGCTCCCGCCCCAGAGTTCTGGGTTATAAACATTAATCACCAAGCCCAGTTCTTTTTTTTTTTTTTTTTTTGGTTTTTCGAGACAGGGTTTCTCTGTGGCTTTGGAGGCTGTCCTGGAACTCACTCTGTAGACCAGGCTGGCCTCGAACTCACAGAGATCCGCCTGCCTCTGCCTCGGCGTGCTGGGATTAAAGGCATGCGCCACCACCGCCCGGCAATCACCATGCCCAATTCTTATTTGTTTTTTTTTTTTGTTTTGTTTTGTTTTTCTTATTTGTTTAGTATTACTATTATTGTGTTGTACTTCTGGTTTTTTGTTTTGTTTTTGTTTTTTAAGACAAGATCTTACTATGTAGCTCTGGCTGGCTTCACTATGAAGACCAGGCTGGCCTGGAACTCACATAAATCTGCCTGCTTCTACCTCTGGAATGCTGGGATTAAAGACGTGCACCACAATACCCAACTCCTAGCTTTGTCTGGTTATGTAGACCTGGCTGATCTAGAACTTGATATCATATCCTCCTGCCTTAGCTCCCAAGGGCTGGCATTGCAGACATGTACTGCCTGTGTCCTAATCAGCTTTTTAAAAGAAACTTCAGATCCTTAAATGCAGTCTTTCTTAATGCTCTTTAGACTGTCAAAAGCTTTTATGTGTCAGGCTTCAAACGCAAAGCATGCCTCATAAGTTAGCATCTTGCTCCCATAATGTAGGAAAAAAAAACCACAACAGAGTTAAGGTGTGTCTTAAAGTCTGGGTGTCCAGCAGTGGCCATTTGGATAATGGTTAATTCCATCCCAGCAAACCCCAGGACCATCCAAATTAGCTGTTGTATTGCATGCACTGTAAAGAAGCGAGCCAGACACTGGAACCCGTGCCCTGAAGTATGCAAACATCTTTGGTTGTTAGGGCTCTACTCTGCAAACCACACCTTCACCCCATCATCTGCCTTCAGAGGTCAGAGTCAGTACAGCGTACACATCACCATCCCAGAGAAAACAGCTCACACCTGTGTCCCAGCCCAGACCCCCCCACCATCTGCTGGAGCTCTGGGACTTGGTCCCTCTGTCCTGCCTGCAGGAGCCCTGGATGGAAGCAGAAGAGGCTCACAGAGTGATAGCTCCTCCTTTGGGGATGGGTTTCTGCTGCAGTGCAGGCGTTTGCCCTGGCTTACGGCTCAGCGACCCCGGCCTGAAAGCTTTGGTTTGGCCCCTTTTGCACTCTGGCCTCTCCTGTGTTCAGAACCAGCCTGAACTGATCCAAGTTCGCGTTTTGTTTCCTCCCCCGGTGCCCAAC